>NC_134535.1:2933078-3606412 GCF_050624435.1 Tenrec ecaudatus
CTTCAGGACCGCGAGTTCTTGCTCCCATGCTACTTCCTGAGACGGTTGAATGCAGACCATTTCTTTTGGGGACAGCGGCTCCGTGTATTCTTTCCATCTTCGTTGGATGCTTCCCGCTTTGTTCGGCATTTTGCTGACAGATTCTTTCAATGTTGCAACTTAAGACTTGATTTCTTTTCTGGAGTTTTATCCATTTAAAATATGATGAGTGCGTTATTCCCTAATTCTAGGTCTTTCCTCGTTGCAATATAGTGCTTTACTCTGTCTTCTTGAGCAGTCCTTTGCGATGTTCTGTTCAGCTCTTCTGCTTCATTTCCTCCTTTTGCTTTTGCTATTCTTTGCTGACTAGCAATAGGAGTCCTCAGTCTTGAAAGGGTCTGTCATGCAATCTCCAACTTTGCCACTATCACCAAGACCATGACTTTCAGCTACTGTTTCTTCGTCTTTAGTTCCAACGTTTGCATTCCAATGGCCAAGAACAATCAAGGTAACTTGAGTGCTCAGTAGTTGCTCCGTTTCTGATTGAAGACCTCAGTGGCGTTCTTCATTTTCTGCATCCCAGCTTTAGTGCGTAGTGAGTACATTTGAATAATAGCTGTATTCATTGAATTTCCTAGTGTGCGGATGAATATCACCCTATCACACATGGCATTGTACTTCAAATCAGACCTTGAAAGTTCTCTTTTAATGATGACTACAACATCATTTAACTTGAGCCTCTCATTCCCAGCATAATAAATCATTTCATTTTCAGGCTCAAAATGTCCAATACTAATTCATTTCAGCTCACTAACACTCCCAGACATCCATTAACAGTCATAACTGATAATGTACAAAGTAATGATTTTGATGACTTTCATTTCATTTTTGAAACCTTCCAATTTTCCTAGATTCATACTTTGTACATTATCAGTTATGGTTATTAATGGATGTTTGCGGCTGTTTCTTCTCATTCTGGGAAAATGAAGGTCCCAAAGGCCTTACTCCTGTGGGCTCCCCACCCCGCCCCATCACATTATTATGGTTCGCTCTGCTTTGAGAAGACAGGGCTTCCTGGGCCACATATTTAGTACCTTCTCACTGGGGTGCACCTGTGTGTGTGTGTTATCTTCTGATGCTATCTCTGACAATGTGCTGCTTCTATTTATGAACTTTTCATTATCTGACGGTGTTTTGATGCCACGCACAAGGCTACCGTGGCGAATTCCTCAGAAACGAGCAGTCTCTTTTTTTTTTTCTTAGCCTGTTCTTGACCTGGACACTCCGCTGAAATCTGTCCACTGCGAGCGAGCCTGCTTTTGCAGTTGTCAGCTGCCATTGAGTCAGCTCCGATCCACAGAGTCCCTATGGCCAACAGAATGGACCACTGCCCGGGCCAATTGTTCCCATGCCTGAGCCCATGGATGGGGCCATTATGTCCTTTCATCTCACTGGGGGCCTACCTCCCCTTCTTTGCTCTCCTACCCCACTAGCGAACATGATGTCTGTCTCCAGGGACTGGTCTCTCCTGACATGTCCAAAGTGAGGCGAGGTCTTGACGTCCTCTCCTTTAAGGAGCATGCTGGCCTTACTTCTTCCCACACAGATCAGTTTGTCTTTTTAACAGGCCATGTAACTTCCGATATTCTTTTTCAGCACCACAGTGGGTGGCCCCGCAGTTATTTCAAATACCAGTGACACAGCTTCCAACATGGCAGCAACATACAAGATACCACAGTACAACACACTGACAGAAGAATGGCAGCCCACAGTATGTTGCTGTTGCCAGGTGCTATTGAGTTGGTCTGGCTCATAGCAACCCTGTGTACAACCCAAGGAGACCTTGCCCGAACCAGGACTGTCCTCACAATCGTTCCCACATTTTCAGTCCATCCATGCAACCATTGTGTCAACCCGTCTTGTCTAGGGTCTTCCTATGTTCCGTTGACCTGCTGCTTTAGTAAGCATAATGCCCTGCTCAGTCAACCATGTGATTTCTCATTAAAAATGTCCAAGGCTAGTCCAAGCATAGGGGTGAGGATTTATAGCACACAATTTTGGTGTCGGGGGGGGGGGTCCATAATTAATATTTAACCAGGCAAAACCCTAAGCTTGAACATGATCTCCAGGAAATCTCTGGAGAGCAATCTGTACTTCCAGGTCTGTGTCGTCTCGGGGCTGAGATGCTGGAATTCAGTTTTCTGAGGTCTGTGTGATGGAAACGGGGTGGGAGATAAGGTTGTTCCTGATCTCTACTCTGGAAGACAGTTTTCTGGAGAGAGGGGTACCTGGAGCTGTTATCAGTCAATAGAGCGGTTCTGGACAGGGCACCCGGGTTGGTGTTCATTTCTTTTTATTTCTGTTAGAGTAGCAGACTTGTTCTGTGCTTTTCCCAAGACGGGAGTGGATCAGTGTGTGTTAACCAGTTTTAGCATCTGCAACGAGGACTGTGCCTTCGGACGTTCCTGGTCATGAAGGGTGAAGGTCTGGACAGATGAATGGATGGATGGATGGATGGATGGATGGATAAAACAAGGAAAGATGGATAGATGGATGAGGGGAGTGAAGAACTCAATGAGGAAGTGAGGGAAATAAGGATGAAGAAGCAGAGGAAGTGGTGATAAGGGGGGTGTGAGGAGAGAGAGGGGATGAAAGGAAGGAGGAAGGATGACTGAACTAATGTATGGGCAGATGAATGGATGGATGGAAAGACAGACAGATGAGTGAAGGGTCTGCATGAAGGAAGGAGGAGAGGGAGAGGGAAGGAAGGTTGAGAAGGACGGAATTCTGGGAGGAAAGAAGAATGGAAGACGGGGAAGAGAGGAAGTAACAGAGGGAGGGAGGAAAACAAGTGGACAAATGAATGAACAGAAGAACAGATGCATGGAGGGTGAAGGAAACGCATGAAGGAAGAGGGAAGGAAGGGAGGAAGAAGGAGGAAGAACAAATGGACAGAGCGGTAGATGGATAGAAGAGTGGCATGAGGGACTACGCTATGACTGCAGAACCATAAACCTCCCTTTGCTACCCTTTGCTCTTCACGACAGACTCGTGAGTGGGACCAGAGAGGATGCCCTCCTTTCTGGTTTGCAGGGCTGACGGCAGTGGAGGAGTTCAATACACACAGCAGAGCTTCCGCGGTACTGGGTGGTCTTTCCAAAGAGCTAGAACGAGGTGAGCATCCTAGCCCGTAAGGCACAGGACTGTCAGTGAGGGACGCACGTCAGCAGGTGAGAATAAAACATTCAGGGCGTGTTTGTACTAACACAGGACATTTGTTGTTGATCTGACTGCAAAAGGTAACTGCAGACCCTGTATTTTCTCCCCTGGAAATTCCTGCCAAACACGCACTCCGGAGGCCCTGCATCAGTGTGGATCCACTCGGACCGGCAAGCGGCCTTCCTCTCCAGTGCACTTATGTCAGCACTCGTCTGGAACGGTGGGCACTGTCACGCCAAGACCACGTGAAAGCGCAAAAAAGGTAGACTGTTTTACTCCCACCACCAGGACTCGGGGCTCTACAGCCCACATAGATTCTCTGCATTTCCTTCTATTAAATCCCCAGGTAGGCAGAACTGAAGCCAAGGTTTGGATAGGATTTTGTCTGACCCCGGGGCTCTTCCCTGTCAGGTAAGACCATCACCACCTTAACTTCTGGTCCCCTCTGCTGGGCTCTGACGTGGAAAAAACAGGTGTGTCCCTGTAAACAAGATGGAAAGACTTAAATAAACACATTTGAAGGGTAGCTAAAAACGCACGCTGTTTCTGTCTTTAGATGAGACAAGAGCCTTTACAAACATCCTATTCTAACTGAAATATCCAAATTTCTTTTCAGGAAGCTCCATTCCCCACGCTGTTTTGGTGGGGGTGAACAGACCATGTCTGTCTCCGGCTCCAAGCGCCACGAGATGGATGCCGCATCCTCTGTTGTACACGGCCAGGAACTCTCGGGTATTTGATAGAGAAAATGCTCTGCTCGTAGGAAATTCAATTCCATTAAATGTCGCAAATATCCATTGAGTGCCTCTAACTGCCTATCATGTTGATGTGCAGTCACTCTTCAGGATTATTTTTCAAACCAGAGGATCATTAGTCAGGATACACGAGTTCCTGTGGAAAGTTTGCTCAAGCCATTGACGGTAATCGAATCTCTCCTCTACATCCGTCCTCAGTGGAGACCTGCAGAGGATTGAGCAATCAGCAATCAGAAGCTGTTGTTCCATGATTGATGCTCGAATGGGCAGGTGATCAGGAAATGGGCCCCAAGGAGACCACAGAAAGGGCCGAGGGGAGGTTGGAAAGCGAGGCGAGGGGAAATTGGCTCAAAACAGGGACGTGAAAATGGCCTGGAGCCATTGAGACAGAAGCTGCCTTCTCTTCTGATTCCCCAGCACCTAGTGCTGGGCAGAGCATGAGGTAGGCCATAGACATGCACTAGCGGGACCCACAGAATAAATGGTGTAGAGGGACTGGCAGAGGCACGTGATAGGTGAAAGTTGCATCAGAGTAGGCAAGGACGACCCCACCAAAGGCCCAGAAATAAAGTAGGAATAGGGAACTTCATTGATAAAAACCAGCATCTATTGAACTGTCCCCGGCTATCAGTGAAATAGGAACATTGCTTTCCATTTCTCCAAGACTCTTATTGTAGGGAGGGTTGCCAATAATCTGATGAAGCAGGTTCAAATCAGTGGTTACAGTATATCAGGAGCTACTCTCAATGTTTCAAGCACATTCCCGGCCCCCTCCCGCCAAATGGAATTATCCATCCACTCTACATAGTGTGTCCACATTGAGAGAGACAGGAAAAACGGAGTAACAATATCATTTTAAACCTCAACAAGTGAAAACTCGAGTGATTTCACCAGACAGCGCTGGGTAGGGAGGGGGCGGGCACTCCAACACCCAGCGAGCTCACACAGCCTAATCAATGGTCATGGAGATGGTGTAGACCAGGCAATGCTCCTTGTGGTATGTGCAAGGTGGCCAGGAGACCCCCTTATTCAACAAAGCAAAGCACTGCGCAGTCCTATGCCGCCATGATTGTCATCTCTGAGGCCACCATTACCGCCACTGTGCCCATTCATCTCCTCAAGGCCCTCCTCTTGGTCGCTGCCCCTCCCCTTTCCTGAGCATGATGCTCATTTCCAGTGACCGCTCTCTACAGATAACCCGCCTAACGTGCCTAAGATGACATCTCATCATACTTCTTCTTGCATACATGCTTCCAAGACATATCTGTTCATGCTTCTGGCAGTCCATGGTCTGGTCAATGTTCTCCACTAAAACCATAATTCAAGTGCATCAATTCTTCTGTAGTCTTTCTAATGGATCTCCCAGCTGTAAGACGGAAACAAAGCGACTGAGAACACCACGGCTTGGGTCAAGCACATTCTAGTTCTCAAAGTGTCATCTAGACTCTACAACACTTTCACAGAGGTCTTGCACAGCACATGTTCTGAGTGTATTATGTCTTCATTTCTTGACACATATTGATTGGGGATCCAAGTAAAGTGAATCCGGGCAACTATAATCTTTTCTGTATTGATCGTGATGCTGTGTATTGGCCAAATTGGATGACTATCTAGTATCATAGATAGTCATTAAATCCATCATTTCTGATGTGATCATTGGGCAAACAAAGTCCTGTTATTAACCATCAGATAACTGGTGTCTTTGGATTGTGTTGCTGGCAAAGGATATTGGATATACCACGGACTAGCAGAGGAATGAACAAGTCTGTTTGGGAAGAAGTACAGCTTCAGTGTTTCCTGAGCTTCCCCATCATCTCATCCCACAGATGTCGTCAATCTGATTTCTGCATGCTCCATCTGGAGAAGTGCACATGGATATTCACCCTTGGTGTTATTTTTTTAAAAAGGTATTTGCTATGAAGAAGTTGGTGGTGGTGAAAAGTTCTATCGTGTGATCTCCACTTTCTTCTTTTATCACCAAGATCATATTTTCCCACTACAGTTCCTAAGAAGCAAGGATAGGAAGACTTTGTCTCATGTCCATGTTGCCTGGAGAGAACAGTCTCCGGAGAAGATGATTGTGTTGAGTAAAATCGTGGGGCAGAGAAAAGGAGGAAGGCATGAGATGGATTGACGCAGTGGCTACAGCAATGAGCTCAAACCGCAAACGGTTGTTCGGATTGTGTGGGGTGACGCAGAATTGGACATGGGGTCATCATAGGATGGATACAACTGGATGGAACTTGACAAGCACATGGGGGTGGAGGACCAAGCAAGCTTGCCACGTGGTCACCAATTCAAGTGAAGGACAGAGTCATCCTTTGGCCATAGGTGGTAGGTAGACTGCCAAGCTTGGCATCACATGTAAGTCAATGCCAGACCTCGGTGGATCTATGTACAGTGAGTATTGCGTTATGGTCTCTTTCCTGCATGGTCCTGTCAAAGGTGATAGGTCAATGTGATGCTAGCTGTGGACTCTGAACATCTCCTAACCCACTAGGGAAGATCACCTGACGTTCACCAGAGGAGGAGGTGGGGGAGCAGCAGGTACACCAGGCATGTCTGCAGTTCAGCTTCCTAGCAGATGTGGATTGTGAAAGTCAGTGTTAAGTCCAAAGAAACATTGCTAAATGAAGACAGACGATTTTGTTGTTGTTTTTAGCAGGCCCCTTCCCCTTGTGCTCTTCTCCTAATACCAAGGTGAGGTCAGTGTGGGACATGAAGAATGAGTGCCTGTGCTTGCTTGGCCATCAAACTTGTAGACTGTATGTTGTGGTCCCATTACGCCAGGACTCATAATATTTCTTTTAATTAAGGAGCTTGTCTGCTAACAGATAAGCATGAGGCACAAATCTACTCAGCTGCACCTTGGAGGAAAAGTCTGGCAAAACTACTTCAAAGAAAAAAAAAGAAAACTACCCCAAACCTCCTGGGCTCTTGGCACAAGAGTCTCTCGTGACACAAATGGGTGCCGTGGATGAGAAGGAATCAACCCCATGTTCACTGATGTTCGCAGTAGACCCGTGGTATGATCAGAATATCTGGGGGGCCACTTGGCTTGGGTGTCAAGTACATGTTTGTGAAGTTTGTTTATGGGGTATGACAGGACATGCTGAGCATAGAAACGATGGTGCTTGAGGAGAAAGCTCCAAATTTTCAGAACCTCCACTCAAGAATCAAAGTCCCTGGGCAGGTTACCAAGAATGCTCTACATATGGGTTCTGCTTCTCCACTGTGGTCCTTAAAGCACTCTTAAGGTCCTTAAAGCATTCCTGGAGCAGGTGTGTGATGGAAGGGACATGCCAAGAGGCGAGAGTTAAGAGTGATGACATCACACCATCTGATTCTTCAGAAAGGGTCTGGATGCACAGTACAATGGGAATCCACCACACTGAGACTGGACAGGACATCTTGGGCTGGAAACAAAGGATGTGTGTGGCCATTAGACACATCAAGGAGCAGAGGAACAGTCAAAAGGGGAGACATGTAAAGCACACAGAGTAGGGTGGAGACATGCAAAGCACACAGAGGAGGGTGGCCAGAGAGCCCTTACAGAGCACCTGTGCTAAGGTGCTCATGCTCACCCTTCAGCAGCCAGCGAGCTGCTTCTGTATCGGAATTCCGGAGCGGCACAGATGGTGAGCATGCTCATGCTCCGCTGCTAACTGAAAAGTCGAAGGTCCGAGTCCACACAGAGACACCTCCCAAAACCAAAATGACAACAAGAAATAAATTGGTGGCCTACTTCTGATAGGTCACAGGCATTGAAGGCTCTGTGGAAGCCAGGTCTACTCGGACACACAGGGTCATTTCATTGTCTAAGGCAGAAGTTCTCAACCTGTGGGCCGTCACCCCTTTGGGGGTCGAATAACCCTTTCACAGGGGTTGACCGATTCATAACAGTAGTGAAATGACAGTGATGAAGTAGCAACGGAATAATGGCTGGGGAGTCACCACATGAGAACTGTGTTACAGGGTCGTGGCACGAGGAAGGTTGAGAACGACTGCTCTGACTTGCTCCATGACAGCCAGTCTCTGGATTGGAGAAACAGCTCTCCTTCCCTCCGATGAGCTAAGCAGGCATTTTCAGTGAGTCTCCGTGAAGATACATGGAGGGTGCTTTGACCAGGTTTCCATGGTGGCCATCTTCTGTGACCGTGTTGAAGAAGGGGTCAACGTGGGGGTTATTGAGGCCAGGGGCTCAGTTAGGGACAGTGGGAATGGTTCAAGTTCAAGTTAGCAGCTGTGACGGGGGCATGAAGAAGGGAGGCCTTCCAGGCCAGCCTCTGCTTTGAGCACTGTGATGCATGAGCGTCTCCACAGCGTCACTCAGGGGTCCTCCATCAATGCCAACTCTTAGGACAGAATTGCTTTTTTTTTTTTTCCAGATGACCTGGGTACTGTCGCCATTCACTGTTTGAAATGCGTATTGGAGGGTGTGCTGTCCCTCAGACAACAAAAGTGATAAAGGATTCTGCATCAGGGAAGGTGGATTATTGCTTTTGCCTTTAGGAGTTTTGTAGCACGGAGCTTCCTTTGGCTCACGTCGGGGGTTTCCGTAGGATCCATTAGCGGGAACATGGCTGTCTCCCCATCCATTAACCCAGAACTCCCAAATCTGAGTCATCATTCAAAAGCCGGGATAGTTGTAGTTGACATCATTGATCCAACTGTCTGGAAAATTATGACAGTGCTTTCTCTAATAATCCATCAGAAACTAATCATTTGGGTTCATCTCGCAGTTCTTCTCTCTCAAGGTCCGACATCAAGCATAACCCTGTCATTGATCAATATTAAGCTAGACTCTTAAGTGCATTTTTAATGACTTTTTGCCATCGTTGAGAACAATTGGATGGAACAAATGCAGGCGGTTCTCACCAGCACTGGCCATCTATTTCCATCCGAGGTTCCTGGAGGTTTGGCTTTAGCTGCTTTGTGTCAGGCGATTGTTAGAGTCAGTGGAAATGGACTCTATACTGAGGTGTAGATAAATCGACCGTTTAAAACACAAATCACTGGAGTTGTCTTGGAACTTAATTGCCTCTTTGCCATCTGACGTTTCTGCTTCTCTATCAGCCTTTGGTGATCTCACTTGAAAAGGTCCAGCCGACTTTGCATGTGTGGGAATTCACGACTGTAGGCATCTTCAGGATGAGGAGAGGAGCAGACACGCAGAGCAGGGACGAGAGGAGGGACCCAGCCGGCCATCAACCGCCTAGTGCAGGAGCTGATCCCGGAGGCCTGGAGAGAGGATGGCTCACACCTGGACGCACATACCTGCAGAACCAAGTGCCCAGACCTCCCGACTTCCAGTTCCGGTGGCATTCTTCCTCCTCCACCCCATGAATTTCCACCAGCCAGTGTTTCGGGAAGTAGCTCCATAGCTGTAGGAATGTGCCACCATGAGGGCTGCTCGTGTACCCCAAATCACTAGAGCAATCATTCTTGAATTGTAAGAGAAAGAAAACACGCTTCCTCTTTGTCTTGGCCCCTGTATTCATCCCTACGACTGCTGCAACGAGGTGATGCAAACTCTAGTCACGTAGGTTATATGAGGGCCTGCTAACCTCAAGGTTAGCAGTTGTAAACCACCAACTGCTCCGTGGAAGAGAGATGAGGCTTTCTACTCCCATGAAGATTTACCATTTTGGAAACCCACTGGGGCAGTTCTGTTCTGTCATGGAGGGTTGTGTGGAGCGAGAATCACTCAATGGCAGTAGTTTGGTTTCAGGGTTTATAAAATCAGAATGCTGTTCCCTCACGGTCGGGAGGCTAGTAGTCTGAGCTCCGAGGGTCGGAATGTTGTGTTTTCTCTAAGGATCTGGACAAAGATATTTCTTTCCTTGGCTTTCCTGGACTTGGCTTCCCACAGACATTCCTTGACTTTCAGCGTCCACATACCCCGGCCCTCCCGTGCAGTCGTCCCTCGGCCTCTCTGTTGACGCTTCTCTTTGGAAGGGTGCCATTGCAGGGAGATCTCAACCCATCCCTACGCCCTGACCTCACGTGAACTGGTGCCATTCTGCCAAGACCCCATTTCCCACAAGCTCACGGGGAACAGGGGTCAGTATTTCAACATCTTCTTATTTTGGACATTTTGGACAAAATTCAATCTATAACACCCTCCGGGGGGAAAAGACATAAATGAAGTGGTTCCACAGTAACAAGTGCATATCAAAGCTCACCCAAAGACATGGAGGCAAAGGACAAAACTGGGGGACTATGCAGTGATGCCAAACACCACACCCCTTAAAACTGTCATTTGTGTAGGTGGCCTCCCTAGACATCCTCACCCATAAAAGCAGCATTGTGTCTGTATTGTTCAATTCCCAGCCGTCGCAATGCCACCGATGGCTATTAGAACACAGAAATTAAAACAAGGCTCAAACAAACGCACTGTCATTGAGTCGATTCCGGCTCACAGTAACCCTACAGAACAGAGTATAAATGCCCTTGTGAATTCCCCAAAGTGTAACCCTTTACCAAAGTAGACTGCCTCGTCTTTCCCCTGAGGAGCAGCTGGTGGTTTTGAACTGCCGACCTTGCCATTAGCAGCCCAGCAAGGAACCCACTAGACCACCAGGTTTCCTAAAGATGCATTAACGTATTCCCTCTTGTGGCCCGCGATGTGTTCCAGGTGTGGTATTTGAAAACATCACACCTCTCTTCAGGCACATTCTTTTCCCGATCCTGAAAGCTGGCTGCGGGAATATCGATGAGATGGATTTCTGGTTAAAAGTGGATAATAAATATTCTAGTCCTTAGATAGTTTTGTGGGTTTCTTTCTCTTGTTCCTTTTACACAGGCAGAATTACATATTGTCGAATAGTTTTGAATTAATGAAGTCTTTAGAATTAATCTCACCAAGGTGTGATACTCAGTTCATAGTAATTTGAATATATTCTTAAAACAGGAGCACTCTGAATTATTCCCCACACCCCTCCCAAACAAGACACAAAGGACCCAGAAGAAAGCAGTGACACATTGTTGTGACTGCCAGTGCCTCGTGGCATCTGGTGGGGACCAGCCATGGAGAACTTTGCCCCACAGGATTCTCCACGGGTGAGGTTTCAGTTTTGCATTTTCACGCTTTCTTCCGTTTTCCTGTCCATCTGACAGTCACCTTCTGCTATTCGTGAGGTTTCCGGTGCCTGTGTTTCAGTGCTAACCGTGAGGTTTTCAGTGGTCAACTCTGTCTTGGTAGTAGTCTGTTCTTAGTTCAGAAGCTGTGCTGAAACTGCTCACCCTGGGTGGCCTTGCTAATATTTAAAACATCAGTGGCATAGCTTCTACGATGACAGCAACACACATGCCATTGGAGCACAACAAACAGATCCAAGACAGGCTATTTTCCATCATCTTACATGTGACCGTTAAATAATCCCCTGCCAACTTGAGCGAAGGGGTGGGGTCTAGGATGTCAATCAGGTCATAGCCAATGAGGCCTCTGTGTTGGCATATCCTTCTCCTGAGGATTCTGGGAGCTCCTGTTTCCTTGCTGGAAGCAGGACACAGACTGTCTCTTCTACACATTCCTGTTGACAAGGCACATGGAGTCACACTGATGGAACCAGGGCCCTGGAGCTGGAGGAGCCATTTGGAGACCCACTCCAGCCATGAGATGCTTCCACTGCCTCTGGATTTACATGATTTTTCACCCACTGGCCTGTGATCTTCCTGCATTCAGCATCATTGCATGGCTGCATTAGCCTAAAGAGGAATTTATGAACTAGTACCAGCCATACGGACTAATATTGCCCTATGGACTTGCTATGGACTGGGCTGGGATGTTTCTTAATATACAATTGCTCTATTAATAAAGTTTGTTCTTAGATGCACATGGGTATCTATGAATTTGTTTCTCTCGTCAACCTGGAGTAACACAACATGCATGTAAAAGTCAAGCATTGAATAAGGAAGTCTGAAGAAGGGTTGCATTTGAATTGTGGTGCTGGAGAAGACCATTGAAAGTACCAGGGACGGACAAAAGGACAGCCAAGCATGTCTTGGAAGAAGGACCACAAAGTGCCCCTTGGAGACAAGGATGGCAAGACGTCACCCCATGTTCTTTGGACAAGTCCCTGGGGAAGGACATTGGGATTGGTCCATTGGGGAGGTAGCGATAGAGGAAGGCCCTAGACAAGATGGATGGACAGAGTGGCTGCACCAATGGGCTCAAGTGCAGGGATAGTTGTGAGGGCGGTGCAGGACCGGGAAGTGTTTTATTTTGTTGTGTACAAGGTCTCTATGGGTCAGAACCGTGCCGGTTCTGTGTACAAGTTACAGATGCTCTGTGTCCTTGACAATACTCGGCGTCATGGTTTGTTTACAGTTTAGCTCATAGAGTGAGGTCAAGCTTTATAAAACTATTATTCATAGTGTTAACTTTTCCCTCTGACATCAAATAATACCCATATATGGGGGGTCGTGGAGGTGAAAGTTTACAGAAAAAAGTTTAATGTGTTTAATGACGGGTCACCCCACCACCAAAGAAGAACACATGGTGTACTTTTAACCACCTCCTCTTCTACAGATGTTGTACGGGGTGATGTCAAGTTGACAAGCAGCACGCCCTTGGTTTCCTAGGGCACCATCTGCACAGAGTCAGTTGCCTGGGCTACCTTTTGTAGAGCGAGCGATGACATCGCACCAACTTTCGGTTAAACTGATGAGCCCTTGGCACGTGCACCCCTCAAAGAATTAAGAAAGCAATAAAATAATAATGGGTAAAAATGTTAGGATAATCATGAACACACATGATTGCAACAAAATGTCCTCAAAATATCATTTAAAATGGTAGACTTCAGAGAAGTATATTAAAACAAGCTTTACTTGAAGTTAAACCATCATTTTCAGAAAGTAAGAGAGTTATCTCAAATGAAATAGAAATATGAAATGTCTTTTGTAAGTACAACAATGGGGCTGCATGCAAATATACATCCTCAGATACACACACCTATACACCTGACTATTTCCAAATGTGTGTTGAATCAACACCATATAGTCTTAGGTTTCATCTGATTAGCAGAAAATTTTACTAAGTCAATAAACCACAGTGATGAACCAATAGAATAATAATAAGCACATCATTCTCCCAAAGAGTACAGAAAAAATTTATAAAGTTCAACCATAATTTATGGTAGGCATGTATGCCAAAAATATAAATTATTAAAGAGTTTGACAATTTACTGGAAGCACCAGATATGAATTAACACGACTGGAATTATAGTTAAACCTGTTAAAGCTGGAACCGCTGTCAGGGAGAAACTTGTCAGAGACGGAAAATTCTAATATTGCCCACAAAACGGAGTGATAGAAAAATGGAAAGACTGAAGCAGGTCAGAGGCAGGAAACATGAGAAGTCCAGCCAGCAACGCCATGCCATGCAGCTCCAGCTCTTACAGTGTCCACACCACTTAAAAGGACACTGAGGTCAGAGATCACCAATCTTTTTACAGCAGTAACATTCTTCTACATCAGAAATAGATATCTACTATTTCACAGAAAAATGTGGGCAAGTCCTGATGCTGATGATCATTAGAAACAACCAAAACTCATCCTAAAAGGAATGTCTGAGATCTGCATGGGATGAAAGAGCAAACGCTACCCAACCACATAGATGGGGAGCAAACCCTTGATGCACGATAGGCAAATCTGACATCATAAAGCTAATTATCCTAAAAACGTAATATGATCTTAATCCAAATTCCTGTGAGTTTTAAAATCAACCCATTGATTATAAAAAGCCACCTGGGGGAATAAAAATCCACAAAGAGCTAAGCAGATTTGCAAAAGGAAAACAAACCATCACAAAGACGAGGGTATGACCAGACTAGGTGGAGAGATTGTTTCCAGAGACAGCATTTAAAGCACCAACAGCACGGTGGCCATGGCGTGCATCTTGGAAACTGCCAAGGGGAGAATGGAATTCCAAACGGACGCCAGAGTGCTGATGTGAGAGAGAGGCAGATTCGCCATTTTGCATGGCTGGTGGCTCCTTTAACTGCACCACGTGCACACACGTGCGCATGCTACCCATGAGGTGTCAGCAAAACCAGTGGGGAAGCGATGGACGCTTTGTTATTTTTCATAGTTTTGTTTGGTGAGCACCTAGGATTTTGCAGCAACCCTTTTTTATTTATTTTTTTAAGAAAACGTATTGTGAATTGGGTGAAAAAGCACAGAGCAGGTAAGTTTTCTCTTCAATAACGCACACACATTTTACTTTGTTTCAGTCACTGCCAGCCCCCACAACCTCCCACCGTTCACCGTGCCACCTCCCCGCAGCGGTTCCCTGTCTCTGTTCCTCCTTCTCTTCCTGCTCTTCTGAACTTTGTCGAGGGTCCACCAACTGATTCTGGCACACAGGGACCCTGCAAGACAGGCCAGCCCTGTCTCTATGGATTGCAGAGCCTGTAAAGGCTTACAGGAGCAGAACGCCTCATCTTTGGAGTGGCTGGTGGTTTTAAACTGCTACCTTGTGCTTATAGGAGTCCAATATGCCGCCCACTGCACCACCAGGGCTCCTGGTTGTCCCTGCATTGATGCCGCCCCGTTGAGCTCAAGTGGTTGATGGTTGTAAGGTGTGGCGAGCATGCCTCCACAGTGCGATTGCTCCCCCTTAGACACCTGGGTACTGTTTGGCCGAAAAAAGGTCCCTGGTAGTGAGTTCAGTTCAAGATGTGAAGGGTGGTGAGGGCCACGGTGTCAGGCAGACCACTGGACTCTGTCTGAGCCTTGGGCCTGCATTTTATTTTTATGACTTTGAGTTTTTTCTCTGGCTTCTAGGGTGAATTGTTTCATAGGTTGTATATGAAAACACAGTGGCTCACGCCATGAAATAATCAGCAACAGACAGACAAACACAGTTGGATCACTGTCACCTCGTATATACTCACAAACCCCAGGTACTTTTAAAGATCTATAGATATAGATCTATCAAGCTAAAAATGCATATGGCTAAAATAAGAATGTGGGGGAGTGTGTTTGTGATTTTTTGGAGTAGATGGATTCTTTCTTTTTTTTTTACATTTTATTAGGGGCTCATACAACCAAGGAGGAGGTCACATGTGGATCCCTATAATCAGTTCTCCCTTTCCAACCCACTCACCTTCCACTCTCCCAGCATCGCCCCTCACACCCCTGGTCCTGAAGGTAAGTAGATGGATTCTTAATGAAGATCTGAAAAGCACCAACCTCACAGGAAAACATAATAGGTTGAGAGCGCAACAACATTAGATCCTCGTTCAGAAATGACACCCTCGACAAAGCACACGGACACGTGGAAGGAAGGCTGGAGGCATTGTTGGGAACGCCTACAACTGACCACAGAGTGACCCCGCAGATGGACAAGGCATCCCCTGAACGGGAGAAGAGCTCACAAAGGGAACAGGAATTCTGGCCAACAATATGGAAGACAATTCACAGAAAGGCAACACAGCATGATGACTAAATGGAAGCAGCAGCATTGTCTTAAACTTTGAGCAAGACTTCCAAAGGATAGACTGTCCACAGGAAGAGAATTCCAATGGAATTGGTAAGATGTGAGGAAACCATTTGTGTGTGTGTGTGTGTGTGTGTGTGTGTAGAGGCAGTAGGCAATGATTTGGCAGTTTTCAGGGAAACTGGCTATGCCAACAGCCCTTGGGAATTCTCTACACAGGAACAGGCTGGGAGGTTTAAGTGGACAATGGCTGCATTGCCAAGAGGGAGGCATGGACAATTAACATTCACTGAAGGCGCTCCATAAAAAGGTTAGAAGTTAGGAGCGCCAGACAGGCACTGCTCTGCTGGCTTTCTATGTATTGATTACTCTCCAGCCAACCTATGCGGCTGACAGTCATTATCTCTCATTCACAGACGAAGGAACAGGGTGTCTGAGAGCTGGGTGAGGCCATACATCACACAACCAGGAGAAGGCTGGGCTGGACTCAAAACAAGGCTTTCTTTTCTTTTTCTTTAAACATTTTATTGGGGGATCATACAACTCTTACCACAATCCATACATACATCAATTGTATAAAGCACATTTGTATATTCGTTACCCTCATCATTCTCAAAACATTTGCTCTCCACATAAGCCCCTGGCATCAGCTCCTCATTTTCCCCTCCCTCCCTGCTTCCCCCTCCCTTATGAATGCTTGAAAATTCATAACTTATTATTTTGTCATATCTTACACTGTCTGACGTCTCCCTTCACCCACTTTTCTGTTGTCCATTCCCCAGGGAGAAAGTTATATGTAGATCCTTGTAATCGGTTCCCCCTCTCTACCCCACCTCCCTCCACCCTCCTGGTATCGCCACTCCCACATCTGGTCCTAAGGGATCATCTGTCCTGGATTCCCTGTGTTTTCAGTTCCTATCTGTACCAGTGTACATTCTCTGGTCTAGCCAGATTTGTAAGGTAGAATTGGGATCATGATAGTGGGTGGGGAGGAAGCATTTAGGAACTAGAGGAAAGTTGTATGTTTCATCTTTGCTACACTGTACCCTGACTCGCTCATCAACTCCCTGAGACTCTTCCAGAAGGGGCTGTCCAGTTGCCTGCAGCTGGGTCTCGAGTCCCCACTCAGGACACCCCCTCATTCACAATGATTTGATGTTCTGTTTTTTTCGAGGCCTGATATCTCATCCTTTCAGCACCTCATGATCACACAGCCTGGTGTGCTTCTTCCATGTGGGCTTTGTTGCTTCTCAGCTAGATGGTTGCTGGTTTATTTTCAAACTTTTAAGACCCCAGATGCTATATCTTTTGATAGTCAGGCACCATCAGCTTTCTTCACCACATTTGCTATGTACACACTTTGTCTTCATCAATTGTGTCGGGAAGGTAAGCATTATGGAATGCCAGTTTAATAGAACAAAGTATTCTTGCATTGAGGGGAGTACTTGAGTGGAGGCCCAATATTCATCAGCTACCTTAATACTAAATCTATACATATATACACATAATCTATTTCCACATCCTCATATAAAAATATATTTATGTAAGTACATGCCTTTATTTAGATCTCTATAAATGCCCTTTTCCTCCTAGCTCTTTCCTCTATTTCCTTTTACTTTCCTCTTGTCCCACTATAATGTTCAGCCTTCATTTGGGTTTCAGTAATTTCTCTCGGTTAAATTACACTTGATCATGCCCTACCAGGTCTCTCACACCCTCCTCACCACCAATTTGGTCACTTGTTGTTCCCTTGTCCCTGGGTTTGTTAACACCACTTCCTTTCCCCCCACCTCTCGCTCTCCCATGTCCCCCCGTTACTGTTGGTCCTGTTGTTTTCTCCTCCAGATTGTTCATCCAGCCTGCCTTATTTAGACAGACCTGCAGACATAATAACATGCACAAAAACAAGACAGAGAAAAACCAAGAAACAAAAGAAAGCAAAACAACAACAAGCCAGTGACAAATAAAACAAAACAACAAGAAAGAAAAGCCTGTAGTTAGCTCAAGGACTGTTTGTTACCCTTTAGGAGTGTTTTATGGTTGAGTCTTTTGGGGCGACAAGCCCTAGTCCTAAAGTCTATTTTTGGTATTCCCTGGGGACTTTGTTGCTCTGTTCCCCTTGCTGTTCAGTTGCACACCCTTAGTGTTTTGCCTCAGTGTGGTGGGATCAGATCAGGCGGGATCAGATCAGGCAGAATTCTCACACTGTGTCCCCTGTAGGGCTATGGATCAGTGAGGGATATTGTGTCTCATAGTGGGACCGGCCATGTGGTCTTCTCCGTGGATTGGCTGCTCTGAGCGGGAATATCACCCTCAAGGCTTGGTGAGCCAGGTGTGCTCCACTCTCTCTTCCTCCCTCTTCATTTGCTCCCATGTGCTGCGATCAGACATGTCCCTCTCCCTGAGCTGCAGATTCAGCGCTGTCCTCTGAAATAAATTCTTCTGGTGGGGGGGAGGGGGAAAGGGTAGGTGTCCATGTAGTTGAAATTGGGGCCTGCCCCTCAGATCTCTCCACTGGTTCCCTACTCCACGCCGGCATGTTGCAGTCACATCTTGAAACACTGGGTTGAAGTCTGATCCCTCTTTCCCTGTGGAGTTATAAACAATACCCTTGGGTGTGTTAGTGCTCTGTGTCCCCATTATTCGTTTATTCTTTCTCTCCTTTCACTCACTCCTTTTAGCCAACTAAAACAGGTTTTCTCTGAACATTATACTATTTTTTAAATTTTGTTTCATTGTCTACTATGGGACAGTTCAAAAGTATACAAGCAAAGAAAGAGCCATAGAACCAAGCCCCTACCCCCGCCCAGAGTCAATGTATGTCCAGCCTTGCTTTCACTATGACCCCTCCCCACCTAACCCCATCTTATTGCATAGTATTTCTGAAGAAGTTCCAAACAGTTCATGATTTAATCTGCAAGTGTTCTGGGACACACACTTGAAAACAAAGCTTTCCTTTTGGCTAATACAGTCATAATACAATAACCTCACTTCACAATTTTCAACATTCCTTGCTATCATCAAATGCATGTTGATGTTCTCCTGTCCCACAGAGGTCCATAGATAATGGTTAACAATGTATCTCTTTGATATATATACCGTCGTACATTGTAATTAGGTTATCTGAGTCTTAAGTCTCTTTTAATCTAATAATAGACTTTCTCCAATAACGGGGCCTGCTCCTCACACTCTCCCTGATGGATATGACTTTAATGAAGAAGGCAGAATATTTACCCCATAGCTATTCCTCGGTGTATCCCCATGAGATCGCTCAGGATACTTTCTGTCCCCTGTGAGAACGCGCTGGTGGCAATTTTGGCTTGCATATCTCCATGGTGGTATGCTAACATAGTGGTACGTTAACATTGGGTTGCCAACCATAATGTTAGGGGTTCAAATGTACCTGTCATTTCATGGGAGAAAGATGAGATTGTGCCAGTGAGACCCGTAACCCTGGAAATACTACACAGCAGTTCTGCGCCATACTATGAGGTGGCCCCAAGGACCCATCAACTCAATAGCACTGGGTTTGTTTTCTGACCACTGTGGTCCCTGGAGGAGTCGGTGGCCAAGTGGTTACGTATTAGGCTGCTAACTGCAAGGTGAGCAGTTCAGAATCACCGACAGGCTTTCCCCTTCTGTACAGAGTTACAGCCTTCATGGCTCAAAGTGGCCATTCTCCACCCTGGCTTAGAGAGCCACTGTAAACCAGAGTCCACTTTATGGCAATGAGGTTTTCGGTTTAGATTGCTTCCTGGAAACTGATTGTTCTAGAAGCCTAATTGAGGCATCCTGTAGGAAGTGGCTGCTCCTCTGGAGAAAGATGAGGCTTTCTATTCCCAGAAAGGGTTCATGTCAGAAACCCACACGGGCAGTTCTGCCCTGTCCTCTAGCGTATGCCTAAGTCATGGTGGACTTCCTAGCACAAGTCTAATTATATCCAGAGTGGTCTTTGAAATGTTGCAACATTGTTTCACTACTCACCTGTCAGGTTCGTGGAAAGCAGCTGTGATGTTGCAAGCTGTGAGACAGGGCATCACATAGCAGCAGGGCCACCCACAGTGTGCAGGCTTCAGCACAGCTTCCAGACGCAGACCAGCTGAAGAAAGACCACGCTGTCCACTTCTGAGGGACCAGTCACTGAAAAACAATAAGCTTTCAGGGCCACCCTTCGCTGACATAATGAAAAGCAAAAACTACAAGCATCCACTCATAATTTGAGTAAGGAATGTATGCACTTGAAAGAGATCCATATTTGTGCTTCTACTAAAGAAAGGTGACCCAACAGAGTGCAGAGATTATCAAACACTATGATTACTAATTGGACATTCCCTCACAGAAGGGACAATTCATTCAGGGTGCAGCACAGCACCAATGAAACACCCACATTCCTCCAGCTCTTTAGTGCTTCCACCTCCCCACTATCATGACCCCAGTTCTACCTTACGCACCTGGCTAGACTGGGCTAGATAAGTACTTATATAAGAGCTGTACAGTGGCACAGATAAGAGCTCTTGACACACGGAATCCAGGGCAGATAAACCCCTCAGGAATAGTAATGGGAGTAGTGATACCATGAGGGTATGGGAAGGGAGTTCTGGGAGGAGAGTGAGGGTAACTGATAGCAATGATGGATATAACCCCACTGGAGGGGGATGAATAACAGGAAAGTGGGTGATGGGATACATCGGATGGTGTAAGATATGAATACATTATATATATATGTGTGTGTGTGTGTGTGTGTGTGTGTGTAATTTATTAAGGGTTCATGAAGGTGATAGGGTGAGGGAGGAATAAAGAGGTGCTAATATCAAATGGCTCAAGTAGAAAGAAAATGTTTTGAAATTGATGATGGCTGCATCTGTACAAGTTAACTTGAATATAACTGATTTCTGGATTTCTTCAATAAAAAGATCAAGAAAAAGGAAAAAAAAAGGTGAAAGGTTGATTGATGACAAACCTGGATGTCCATCAACTTCCTGACTAGATGAAAATATCTGGCAGTGCATTTGGAGTTTGTTCCACCAGGTCAGACTGTTAGCCATGCTTTCTATTTAGAGGTTCTGGGAAAAAAATTGCATAACAGCGTGCAACACAAGGCCTGATTTGTGGCAGCCATGACAATGCACCTGCTCACGCAGCCATCGCAGTGCACCAGTTTGGGGCTAAAGACAGCATGCCTCCCTTGTGCAAGGCATCTGTCTCACCTGACCTCACTCCTTGTGACTTCTTTTTGTTTCCACAGATGCAGAAGGACATGGAAGGATAGCGATTTGACAATGTAGAAGAGGTGAAGAAGAAAACGAGGGAGGTGCTGTCAGCCATCCAAACAGATGCATTTGAAAAAATGTCTCCAAGAATGGAATCTCAGATTTGACCAATGTATGAAGCGTCATGCAGAGAAGTTTGAAGGTGATCAGAGTTGTTTGTTTGTTTGTTTGTAATGAATATATATTATTGGAAAAAACCCACTTTGGGGGGATACCCCCTTATATAGCTAGTGTTCCTTAGGAGTGAGAACAGAGAGACATCATCTCATGTGCTTAGGACTTGCCATCAGGAGCGACCAGTCTCTGGAGAGGGACGTCGTGCGCGGCCAATGGAAGGGTGGTGAGAAAGAGGAAGACCCCCTCACAATGCACTGACCCAGTGGTTGCAAAATAGGTGTAAACATAGGAACCACTGTGAGAATGGAGCAAGGCTGGGCAGTTTTCGTTTCTGTGGTACAGCAGGTCTCTGAGTCCGAAAAGACTTGAAGGTGCCTAACCATGAGCACCAACATGGTTGGCGCTGTGCGCTTCTCTGATTCAAACAGTGTCTCTCCATTTCCACAATGCTTTAATATGCTGGTGATCACTGCCCAGGCCGTCGGTCCATTGGAGGTTGAACTTTTGGGTAGTTAGATGTTGTAGCTTCTTCTTTATTTATTGACTGGATTAGTTTCAGGAAGAACGCTTCTCTTCATCAACTGTTTGGTTACCACGGCATTAATTCAAACAGAAACAAAAATATGTTGTGTTCCAGGTACTTCCAGTTTTCCAGTTAATTGCACTCATTCCCATTTGGCCTTGAACTAATGGAGACCCCCAAGTACAAGGGAACAGATTGCTGCCACATGGCTGCCAGTAGCATGGTCAGTACTCGACTGGACCACTGTGGCTGACTCCGTTTCATTAACCGATTTGCAGTGACAGAGTAGCCAGGACTTTCTTGCTAGTCCTCGTGGGGAAGCTCTGCCGGCACCTGGCCAGCATCCCCTATCATACAAGCCTCCCCTGGCAGATAGGTGCTGGCTGTGCATGAGGTACACTGGCCAGGAATCAGATCCAGGCTCCAGCATTGTGGGGTGGGGCTCAAACTCCACATCAAGCCAGGGTGAATTCCAGGATGTTGAGGTCAGACATACCTCCGACCTTTGACCTGCTTACCAATCTGACCCCGCCCTCTTGCTCCTGGCACTCTCGACTCCTCCGTTCAGTTTGATGAATTATTGCAAAGGCCACAGCGAGCTCACAGACCAAATTTACATTGCTGGTTGCATTCGGGCCTTTGACAGGTTACAGTTCAGGATCAGAACTCCCAAGGACACAGTTCTTCCAGTGAGGAGTATCTTCTTCTGGTCCTGGCCTCTCCGCCATGAGGTCCCTTGACTCTGCCAGTGTGACACACTTCTTTTAGCACAGCTCAGACATGTCCAAAGGACCCCCGTTCTACCACCTGCATCAGCCCAAAGGTGCTCCGAAATAGTTTTGTGGGTCAGCAAACCTGTTCTTGTTGTCAGGCCCTCTGGTGACCATTCTGACTCACAGTGACCCCACGGACAACAGAGCAAAACAGTACCTGGTCCTGTGACCTCTTCACAACTGTTATTATGTGTGAGCCCATTGTTGCAGCCACTGTGTCCATCTTGTTCAAGGCTTCTTCGTTTTCACTACCCATCTAGTTACCAAGCACGATGTCCCTCTCTAGGGACTGGTCTCCCCTGACAGCATGTCCAAACCTAGCTCTACATTCTGTGCCTGGAAGTCGACCCACACCTCAAGCCTCCCACCCAAAGATACTCATCACTCCCATCACGAGCGGTCATCATTCTGTCTTGTGCTGATTTGGGCTCTGGGTTCTGCAGCTGCCAGGTCTCTGCTCCAACACAGCTTTCTATTCTGAATCCAGGAGGTCCAATGTGCACAGATTGCGTAGTACAGAGGATGAGGCCCACACCTGGCTGAGACACTCTCCTCCAGCGCCAGAATCTGAAGCGGTCTATCTATAGTGCAGCAGGATGGCAAACCCAGGCAACTGTCACGTTAGAGGCCCTGGCTTCCACCCTCACCCTGAACTCTGCTGAGAACCACTCTGTGTGAGTCTGGGTTGATTACAAAAACAGATTCATAGACTCTCACATGTGTCTAAGAGAGAGCTTTATATCAAGAGTACTTGTATATTAAGAAAACATTCCAGCCCAGTCCAGATCAAGTCCATAAGTCTGATATTAGCCCATATATCTGATACCAATCTATATAGTCCTCTTCAGACTCACACAACACAGGTAATGACTCCAAATGCAGGATAATCACAGGCCAGTGGGTGGAAAGTCTTGTGGATCCAGTGGTGGCAGAGGCATCTCAGCACTTGCTTGGGTCTCCACGTGACTCCTTCAGCTCCAGGGCTCTGGGTCTATCAGTGTTGCTCCATATAGCTTGTCAACAGAAATGTGTAGCAGAGAGTGTTTGTGTGTGTGTGTGTGTGTGTGTGTGTGTATGTGTGTGTGTGGGGGGTCACCTCCAGGGAATAAGATAAACATTCCCAGAATCCTTGGGAGAAGGCCAATCTCCACACAGAGGCCTCATTGGCTATGACCTGGTTGGCAGGCTAGGCTCCACCCCTTTGCAAGTTGACAGACTATGTAACTGACACACACACACCTAAATGCTATCAGTGTCTTCCAGCACTTTCTCTAACCCAGACCCATCAGGAGAATGTCCTTTGGTGGGAATTGGAGAGACTGGCTAGAAGGACCATGCCCAACCATTACATCACTGCAGAGGGCAAGACTTCTATCACTGAGCCACCACTGCCTCCTATGGGCAGCGTAAGAATCTACAAGTAGGGGTAGAGGTGTATATGAACACTTAAAATCAAAACCAAACTCACTGCCATCGAGTCAAGCTGACTCACAGTGATTCTGAAATTGTACCTGTTTTTAACAGGTGTAAAAAACCCAGTCTTTCTCCCACGGTGCTGCTGGTGGTTTCGAACTGCCAATCCTGTGGATCACAGCCCAACACATAATCCCTGCACCAGGGCCCCCTTAACCTAGAGCATACTTCACATGACATTCCAAGCAGCCTGGAAGCAATGGTTATGAGATTGACTGCACAGAACTTGGGGAACACTGAGAGAAACCAAGTGAGATTTATAGCGCAGGATTCTACATCATGTTGAATGTATTTATAGAGAGGCGCGCATACCCAGCTCTGCCTGGTTTACAAAGCTATGCACACATTCAATCGCATAGATCAAACACTGGCGGGAGAGACGTAATGACTGTGGGCTCAGCCCAGGCAGAGGAGACAGTGGAGCGATGGACGGAGGGGTTCCTATGTGTGAACCTTGGCGTCCAGGGAAAGGTACGTGGAGACAGTCGCCTCTCAGTGCCAGCCTTACTGCCAAACCTCTCTGAGAACACAGAGAATGAGGAAAACGCTCTCGATGCGCCCAGAGAAGCGCATTTACAACACCCATTCCATTCCTCTCGATCGCCTTTCCCACTGAGTGTCTGTCTCTCCAGGGGTGGTTTCCCTCTGTCTCCCAGCTTCAAACCCTCCACCCACCCCATCCCACCGCACCCCACACAGGGGATCTCCTGCTCCTGGGGGGGGGGGAGGTAGAAAGTTGCTCCTGCTCTCAGCCAACCACCCAGGCCTGCTGATCCAATTTGGCTCTGTCTCCCCAGTTGAACTTTATGCATGTTTGCATGGGGGCATCAGGTGGGGCAGGACGTGGGATGGGCACCTTCAGAAACCCCTCCAGGAGTCCTCTCCCTGTGTCCCCGCCCCTCTTTCCGGATGACACAGGGGAAAGGAGACAAAAGCAAAAACAGTTTGAATGGAGTGAATGATTCGTTTGTTTCAAAGGTGTGCACGGTCAGTGGTTTGTCACCAGCCATTCAGCAGCTCCACCTGGAGAGGCGGCCTGGTGTGGCCGCGGCAGGAGTCAAGCTGATAACCACATGTGGGCACTTCTCGGCCACCGGCCATTCCAGGCGAGAAGGAAGAGGCTGCCTGTTCCTGCAGAGACTCCATCTTGTGGACCCACAGGGGCAGTTCCCGCTGCCCTGGGGGATCTCGGGGAGGCAGAATTGGCTCTGTGGCAGTGGGTGGGATCTGCAGCCATCTCCATCTCAGCTCCCACAAAACCAACGCATGACTTTCTTCTTTAACACCCTCTTCCCATGTTTCTCGCGGAGCCCTGGGGGCCCAGTGCTTGCTCCCTGGGCTGCGAGCACCAAGGTCACTAGTTCAAAACGACCAGCGGCCACGAGGGAGAAAGACGGAGCTTTTTAGTCCCATGAAGAGCTGCCGTGGTGGAAACCCACAGAGGAAGTTCCGCCCTGGCCCAGAGAGGGTCTCTCCGAGTCAGCATGGGCCTGAGGGCAGTGCTTTGTTTCTTGTGGTGTTCTGGGGATCTCCAAGTCAGAGCACACCAACACTCAGGCTGTGCTTTGGGGGACACCCTTGTCCCTCTCCAGCTCAGAGTGCAAACCTGTGGATTGTGCCCACGTGGGGTCTCCAGAGTTTCGCCGTATCCCCATGAGGCCACGGAAGCATTCAGTGGGCACATATGCCTTCAGATTACACCGGCTCCTGCAGTGGACGATGGGGACACTGGACCCTGAGAAATACTTCATGACCACGGCGGGGGCGGGGACGGGGGAGAGGAGAAAATGCTTTAAACAAACACTTCCAGAAACAATGAAGGCAATGGGAGCTTAGTACAGTAACTATGCCTGGATGGAACTCCCAGACCAAATCACCCTCTGAAGCTAGGGGTGGCCTTTAGTGAGGCCCATCTCCTGAGCCCCCTGCCCAGCTCAGACTGCCCTCAAATGTCCTCCAACACATAGTGCGCGCGCGCGCACACACACACACACACACACACGGAAACAAAAGCTGCCCAGTCCGCACCACCCCATGGTCGGGTGCATACCCCTGTGAGCCATAGTGAGGCTCTCGCAGCATGGCTTGTGGAAGTAGGTCACCTCGCCTGGCTTCCTGCTCTGCCTTCATCTGGAAGCTCCGGAGAATCTTGATCGGACTCCAGCTCCCAGGAGGAAGCCTTTGAGGGAGTTCGAGAGGCACCAAGAGTTGCCTTCTGCACCGCCCCCCCCACCACGCCGCCCCCCATTGTGTCTCCTGTTCAGTTCCAGGGCTGCTGCTGGTGCCAAGGAGTGAGTTCCGACCCACAGCGACCCCTATGGACAAGAGCATGAAACGCCGCCCGGTCCTGCTCCATCCTCTCAATGGTTCCTGTGACAGAGCCCGTTGTTGCAGCCACTGCGTCCTTGTGACAGCTCTGGTGCTGCTTTAAACCCAACCTGGACCGCTCTCACCACTTACCTCCTGGAACACAGTGGGCCCGCCCGGGGGTGAGCAGACTGCCACCAAGGCAGCAAACCTTTCTGCCAGTGGCAGGGAGCAGTAACCACGCACCCTCAGGGCCCCCACCCAACTAGAAACAGCGGTGAGTTTGCAC
This sequence comes from Tenrec ecaudatus, assembly GCF_050624435.1. Lineage (NCBI taxonomy): Eukaryota > Metazoa > Chordata > Mammalia > Afrosoricida > Tenrecidae > Tenrec > Tenrec ecaudatus. The sequence goes on from NC_134535.1 coordinate 2,959,227, forward strand.
CTTCTTCCCACAGCCTCAGCCCGGCCCCCTGAGCAGCTGGGACTTACTGGGCCTGGGAGAGTGCTGACTCCTGGCCCCATGGGGAGCCAGCTTGGAGCCCCCTGCATCCCACAACCCCAGGCTCCTCCCTGACCCAAGCCCGAGTGGTGTCTTGTCTTTCCTCTATTCCAGAGTCAGTTTGCCCTGTGTTAGCAACAGAACCCCCTGGAGGCACAATGGTTAGAGATGATGCTGTCAACCAAAAGGCCGGCAGTTCGAGCCCACCAGCTAGTTCTCAGGTTGGGGCAGCCTTGGACACCCATGGGGCCGCCGCCTATGTCCTGTAAGGGTTGCCAGGAGTCAGAATCGAGTGGAGGGCACTGTGCTTACAGGGATGCCCTTTTGGTCTCTCTGTCCTCCAGGCAACCAAGTCCCCACTTCCCGTTCACCTGCTGAAATGCCTGTGTGGGTTCCCTAGCCTGGTCAGCCCTGATGTCTATCATCTGTAGGGCTGGGGTGATGTCAGTCCAGAATGCCCCCATGCCATGAATGGGACTTTGGAGTTGTTTGGGCCATATCCTTGGCCTTGTAGGAAACCCGGAGTTTATTAGCATCAGACAGCCAGGTGTGTTAAATCGACAGCATGTAAGGCATCCCAATTAATTAAAGACCCTCCTGCCGTGACTGGCACTGTGATGTCTGCTGAATCCAGCACTGTACGGTACCATGTGCCTGCTCCCCTGGACCATTATGGCAGTAAGATGATTACACGGATTAGGATGGGGTTCCTCTTTTGACTATGCGGGAGAGCTTATTGGGGGCCTGAGGGGGGACACGACAAGCCCAGAGCTATAAGCGATCAGCTTAAGTTGTCATCAGAGAACCAAAGAGCTTTGGGAGAAATCCTAAAATAACCCTCCCCCTCACCCCCCTCTTTTTCCTGTTTCCCTGTATGTGCGGTGGGAAACTTGCTAAAATCGGAACCAGAACATGGCCTGTGCAGGTGGAAGGATCATAAGGGATGCCGTGATTGCACACACCTGCAGAAGTCAGGCCACCGTTTGGGGAGAAATGGCATCCTGAGATGAGTCACCAATGCGTTGGAGTGGACTTCAGGTACATTTAGACATCTTGAGAGTCTGGGTGTCTCCAAGCGTCCCTCCCCATCAGACGTGGCCCCTTTTCTCATCCCCGAGGAGTCCAGGCTTGTCTACAGGTCTTAGGGGATGCACACCTGGAAGACCTGATGTACACAGCATCCACACTGCAAACCAAACTCACTGCTGTGCAGTCCATGCGGCCTCATGGAGACCTTCTTGGACATGACACGGCAGATCTGCCCCTATGTGTTTTACAATACTGTAACGCTTCATGGGAGTAGAAAGGACCATCTCTCTCCCATAGAGCAGCTGGTGGTTTTGAACTGATAACCTTGTGGCAAGCAGCCCAATGTGTAACCACTCTGCCATGTCCATAGTGGCACCCATGATTCGTAAGCCCACGCTCCTCCTGCTTAGGTCAAGACTTCAGTGGGCAGGGAGACCCAGTGCCACAGCTAATCAGGAAGGAGATGGTTCCCACCCAGAATTCATCACGAGATTTTTTATGTGCTAATTTTCACCCTGAGAGATGTGGGGATCTGTGAGGAAATGGATTTGAAGGGTGTCAGACAGATGAAGGTGGAAGACAAATTGGGAGCAGGCCAAACGTCCGGGTGGCTGTGACTCTATGGGGCTCTGGGATCCAGTGCCCCAGCTGGAGGTGCCAGTAGCCCCTCTAGCAGTTCTCGTGCTTGATGGATTCAAACCTGGGCTCCTGGATGACCAACAGTCACCTGAGATGCCGCAGCTCCACAGATGCGGGGAGGGAAAGGCATACAAAGGCGATGCTGCCCGGCATGCTGGAGCGGGCTGGTCCTGTGTGCCCTGCACTCCCCCCCGCCCCTTGCAGCCCCGGTGGAGAGCCCCTGAAGACGCCACTTCAAAAGACACTGATGGGGACTCTCTGTACTTTCTGCACAATTTTTCTGTCAATGGGAAATTGCTCTCGAAAATGCAGTGTAAAAAAGGAAGGCATTGAGAGGTCCATTTGTTGACAGGCCACCAGCGGGCCAGCTATACCTTCCTGAGGGTAGGGGACCGGGGGGGACACGTCACCATGGAGAGGGCTGATGTGGTCTTCCTTGCCAAATGGCAACATCCAAGTGATAGGGACAAAGGAAGACCATTGCCATCACAGGGAAGAGGGACAAAACTCCCAGCACCTTTTTTTGGCGCAGGGATCCTTAGCTACTATGACTGATCATGGGGTCCCGAAGACTGACACATCTGGAAAACCAGTTCCATGTTACTTCACATCTTCTCGCAATACTGCCATAGGGGGCGGGGCTGTCTGCGCTCACAGGCACACTCTCCGCAATTCTCAGGGCAGTGCTCCCCGGACCGGTCCCTACAGGACTCAATGACAGTGAGTCTGGGTGTGCTTTTGGGGGGTGGGGGTGGCAATGGGGAGTCGGTGGTGAACTTCTCTCCTTCCAGGTGGGAGTCTTTTCCTCCATCCCAGCTGATGGGGCTCATTCACAGCCACCACTCCCCTGCCCGTGACAGATTCTGTGCCGTGGTGATGCTGCATTGAGTCTCACGGAACTTCCGGACGAAGACGGACAGGATGGAAAGCAGCAACCACCGCAGTGCTGACATCACGTAAGCGACGCCGGGACAACTGGAGCCAGAACGCTGGAGAGGCGTGCTTTCTCACGGAAACCAGCCCGTGAACTCGAGGAGGAGGGAGCCGAAGTCCACGTGCGGAAGGACTTCGGAGGACTTCCAAGGGTGTCTTCGGCACACCTTCTTGGCACGCCTGCCCTGGAAGCCCTGCGGACTGGAGGGACAGTGCACTGGGCACAGGGGAAGGGATGAGCATGCTCGGTTACGGATCACTGACATGACGTTTATGCTTAGTTCTTGGGGCCCAGGAGGCACTCAGTTGGCACACAAGTGGTTGGACCTAGTGGTGGTAAGGGAATGGAGGAGGCAGGCTGGTCCAGACAGGCAACCACCCTCCCACCATGTCCCCAGCCTGAGATGCTGACAGACAGGAGAGCACTTGACAAAGGGCAGGACCCCATACTTGCTCCTCCAAAGTGGGCGGGCTCAACCCAGAGCACGGTCCTTCCTCCCGCCGCCTCCGCTAAGACTGACCCCAAGCAAGCTCACAGCCACCCCTCTTGGAGAAAGGCAGGGAAAAGTCGCTCAGCTGTGTGACACGGTAGGTGTGGGATCACACCCAGTCCCCAGGGAACTAGCCCAGGTGCCCTGGGCAGAGGCAGAATAGTCTTGGAGGACAGATAAATGAACCGGGCATTGGCCAGGAAGTGAGCCAACCCCAGCTTCTCTTCCCAGAGTGGCATGGTCACTGAAACCACCAGCGCTGCCCCCAGCACCTGCCACCACCCTCTGTGTACATTGTCCGAGTGCTGGACATACCCGGAATGTCTTCTGCCATGCCGGTTGATCCCTGAGTAAGCCCTTCGCTACCCCAAAGCTGCGGTCCAGCGATGACTTGTTTAGCACAAGGGGGAGGGAGGAGAAAGGTTTTTATCTTCCAATAAAGCCTAAATGAGAAAGGCATTCCAATCAAGACTGAAAGATTCAATAAGGCCCAGGCGAGACGGTCCCAATTTCCAAATCAAGATTGTGCTGTGTGGCATAATGTGCTTGTAAGTTTGTCTCTATTGAGTGCAAGGGTTGCAGGGCCTGGTGAGTATTATTGGGAGAGGGGGCGGCGCAGCACCCCCACCCATCAATGCATTAAAAGGAGCAGGGGGAGACAAGAAATCCATTGTGATTTGGCCCATTCAGTGAGTCCTGCCTTCAAAGCATTATCCACTCTGTCACTCATCACAATTAAAATCCGGATCCAGCAGGATCACAACAGAGACCCCCATCGACAGACTCCTCAGTGAGGTTCCAGCAAATGAAGCGGAAATGCGTTCAGCCATCTTTTCCAAAGATGATGGCAAGAAGGATCCTGCTGACAGAACTTGCAGCTGCTAAGCTCCACCTCCCTGCAGAAAGCATAGTGCTCCTTTCCAGGGAGAAGACCACTGCGACCAAGAAAAGTCTGGTTTCTTGCCCACTGTCACTCTATTGCCATGGAGTAAGAACCGGAAGGCCCAGGGTTGCTAGGGAGAGAGGGAAGCCACGGCGTTCAGGCTAAAACTGTTGCCACTGAGAAGAGGTAACGCTGCAGGTCAGAGTGGAATTGCCCTAGAGGGTTTCCAAGCCTGGAGGCACCATAGAGTCAGGCTGAGGCTGCTAACTTCAAGGTCAGTGGTTCAAACCCACCAAGCACTCTGTAGGAGAAAGTCAAGGGAGTCTGCTCCTATGAGGACTGACAACTCAGAAACCCAATGGGACAGTTCTACCCTGTCCTATGGAGTGGCTATGAGTCAGCGTTGGATTGATTTCTTAAAAAGCCAACAGCCACATCATTTTCCCATGGAGCATGAGGGGGAGTTGAACAACTAACCTTCTCATTAGCATCTGATGCTTACCCAGGTTCCCGGCTCACAGGCCTTGTCCCACTAAAGCTCACAGATGAAGTTGTTTCACAGCATAGTCCAAGGTGGTCAGAAACCCCGTGGGCACTCAATAGAAGCCATTCTCCCAGAATCAGAACCTCTGCTGGTGAGGGAGCCCTTCTATTAACAAGACGGCCAGGTGGTTCTAGGGTTTGAGTTTGAGAACCATTGAGCTGGGAAACCAAACCAGAGCAACTGGTCCAGACGACGGGCTCGGGTAGAGCTAGTGTTTGTTTAATATATGTGAAAGTTGGGCGTCGAATAAGGAAGACTGAAGAAGAATCGATGCATTTGAATTGTGGTGCTGGAGAAGAATATTGAAAGGACCATGTTTTGCCAAAAGGACCAGCAAATCTGTCTTGGAAGAAGTCAGAGGTGGCGGGACTCCATCTCTCATACTTTGGACATGTTGTCAAGAGAGAGGGACACCTCCACGATGTCCCTGGAGAGGAACATCATGCTTGGTAATAGAGGGGCAGCGAAGGCCCTGAGTGAGACAGATCAACACGGTGGCTGTGACAATGGCTCAGTCATAGGAACGATTGTGAGGATGGGGCAGAACCACGAAGCCTTTCCTTTTGTCATATGTAAGGCTGCTCTGGGATGGAGCAGACCCAATGGCTTCTGACTCCTGGTGGGGTCCTCTCTGGTGGCTGTCGATCCGTTCTGATGCAAGTCAAATTTCTCATTTAGAATTTTCTAAAATGTAGTATTATCTGCTATTTCCCTGGGTGATCTGATCTTGATGTGTACAAGGAGGATGGGAACATTACATATAAACATCTACAAATGAACATCTTAGAGAAGTGACATCACCAAGGTATGGAGGACATATCTCTAAAGATAGCGATGTTGGTAAGTGTAGTTTGCTTCACATGCCATAACTAGCAACTTGAATACATCTTAACTCAAGGACAACCTGCATGGGAGGACACACACACACACACACACACATATATATATATATATTCCCCAAAAATGGAATTAAATTTTTAAACCTATGTGTTTAATTTTTCTTTTTACTAAACAACCTTGTCACCTTCAAAGTACTTTCCATGATGACATTTGTCAAATCTGTGATTCCATTCTTGGAAACAGTTTTCAAGCTGATTTGTTTGCATGGCTGGGAGCACCTCACTCATTTTTTTCTTCACCTATTCGACATCATCAAATGTCCCTCTTCCTTCATGGAAACAATAAGAAGTCACATGAAGTGAGGTCAGGTGAGACAGGTGTGTGGAGCAAGAGAGGCATACTCGTTTTTTGCCCAAAACTGGTGCACTGAGATGGCTGTGTGAGCAGGAGCATTGTTGTGGGGGCAAAACCAGTTCCCTGGTTTCTGCCACAAATCAGGCCTTACCCCTCCCTCTCCACTGTCCCCCCACCCCTGAACACTGTTACACAATCTTTTCAGAACTTCTAAATAGAAAGTTTGATTAGCAGTCTGACCTGGTGGAACGAACTCCAAAATGCAGTATGAGTAAACATTTTCATCTGTTCAGGAAGTTGACAGACATCCAGAATGAGGTGTGTCATCAATCGATATTTTACTTTACTTGAAACGAGAGAACCACACATACACTTGAGTTTGTTTCCATTGTGCTGTCCTTGTAAGCTGTGTTCAACATCACAACAGTTCCTAGGGTTTTTCCCTGGGAAGGAAACAAAATTTCACAGCCACATACTATTCGCCTAAATCGGCCATTACGAAAAACAAGGTTCAAGCAAAACTGATTTTACAAAAAATTCACTGTGACCACAGAGAACCTTCCTAGGTGATGCCACTGGGTGCACTAACTCAGAGCAAGTTGCTGGATGCTTGCCTAGCAGGAAAAAAAAAAAAACGCACTATGAAGATTCTATTCTGCTCAGCACAATTCTGTATTTTGGGGGGTACGCCCTTGCATATTTACAGACATGAGGGGGCTTCAAATAATTTGTGGAAAACCCCATTAACCTTGGGTTCCACGTTAAACGGCCGAACAGATGGCCCACAGTTCGAATCCACTAGGCTGTTTGCTGCGCTAAATATTGAGAGCCTCCAGAAAGCGTAGGGACACATGCTGGGCAACAGTGGGTTTCCTGTAAAATGCAATATAAATGCACAAACAAGTTCAACTTGTCTTTGGGTAAACCTGTCCCTAACAAAACGCATACCTCCTCAATGGCTTACACAAGTATGAGTCCATGGCAACCGGCTGTAGTCTTCACGTTGAACTATGATTCCTGCTACCCTTCTCTCAGTCATCCCACCACCATGAACCCAAAGTCCACTTGAGTGGACAAAAATATCCCCGTGCCCACTCCCTTTATTCCTTGGTAAGCACTAAGGGTCTTTGGTTTCCCTAGACTTGCTTGTTGGACATGAGTTAACTCATATATTTCTCCTTCAGAGACAGACTGACCCTGCTCTGCTTGATATCTGTAAGGTTCCACTCTACGATGACTGGTATCCGGGCTTCTTTTTCCTCGAAGATGGGCAGTATTGGATCCTTTGGTTTGCCCATCGTCTGCCGCTGGACATTCTGATCATTCCATTTGCCTATTGATTAAGATGAAATGAGCCTCAGGGAAGGTTGGCAGGTGAGTTTCTATGAGTGCCCCTGCCTTCTGGGCATGCGTCTCAGATGGTTGAGTGAGTTGAGTGCCAGGTTGCCAATTAGAACGTCAGTGGTTTGAACCCAGCAGCTGCTTGAAGAGAAGGAGAGGCTGTCTGCTGCCATAAGGAGCCACAGCTTTGGAAACCCACACAGGCAGTTCTACTCTGCTGTGTAGGGTCAGGACGAGTCGGTGTTGACTTGATGGTGGTGGGTCTGGGCGGGGAGGTCTAAGTTCACATGTTTGAGCAACCTTCACTGTTTTCCACACCCACCAGCAATGGGTTAGGACCCGGTGTGAGCTCCTGAGGGATTCCAAGGCCTTGCAAAGAGGCGCTGTCCCTCCAGTGTGCCAGAACTTCCTCTGGGACTCCAGGGCCCAAGTGTTCTGACTTTGGATTCACTGAGGTTCAGAGCTCCAGCCATGCTGCAGCCACGCTATCACAGCACCAGCAGTCCCCTCGTACCCACGTCTGATATGCAATCAAATCCAAACAAAGAAGGGGATCATTAAACAAAGCGAGTGGAATCCCCATGTCCCAGCACACTGAATTCGTTGGGGAAGGGGGGATGGAGGGGGAGCAGGGTCAGCATGTTTCCCATAAGCAGTGCTTCCCCTTACTGGCTTGACAATGTGATTTGATTTATAAAAATCCAATGTACTCAGAACTTTCAAGAGAGACATTTATTGTGGATAGTGGAGTCTTTGACATTTGGTTTTGAGATCAATGTGTCTGGGGATGGCTCTGAGCTCGGGCGCCCGCCGTGGTCCTCACAGCGAGATGGGGGGCATTGGTAGACTCTGGATGCTGAGTCAGCACCGTTGCCCCACATCCCAAGGTGGGATCAATAATATACAGTAAACCCACAGACGCTAGCTCCCCGCTAGGCAGTTTCAGGAAGTCCATGGGGCCAACTTGTCTCAGGGATGGTTCCACAAATCAATACCAAACTACCTGTCCATGGAGAGGGCCGACCATATGGGAGAGGAGGGATAATCATCATTACTTATGTATGTCCTGATTTGCATATGCAAATAGGCATGGGATGTGGAGCTGGGAGTGTGCTTCCACCTGCTTGGGTTTGGGTGGCTGGGCAGGTAACTTCAGATTTATCTTCTCTATTCTCAAACTAGACACCTTATAGATGTTCTAAAGTGCTGGGAAAACACTTGAAGGTGCACAGGTGATCCTCTCCTCTCCTGTCCAATTATGGGGCTGGAAATACTACCTGGAAAAGACACCAAAAACTCATTGGCCTCAAGACAGTTTGGACTCCCGGCAACCCCATGGCCTTTTTCTTGCTATTAGAACACCCGGGCATTTTCTTGTGAATTGTTGTGGATAAAGGTGCCCAGAGCAGGACAGTTTCCCACTCAGCTCTCCCTAGGCAGCACTCTGTCACATGAATGTCTGTCACTCCCTCCTCCCTCTCCCTCCCTGGGTTTCCCATGTCCTTGCCTGTCCCTTTGCGTAGCTTCGGAACTCTGTCCTTGGGTCAGGGCTGCCCTGGCATCTCCAGTGCGCATGGTCTCCTTGAAGTCCTGCCTCTCACCTGGCTGACAGCCAGCCTCAGGGGCAGGTTCATTTGCAAACCAGAGGGCTGACTCTCATGTTGATGGATGTAGGTTGCCAGGGCTTCTTTCTGTAGCACCCCTGGGTGAGTTCACAGCACCCCATTTTCTGTAGAGACTTAGAACACATCTGAACCAGAAAACCCAACTCACTCATGACGAACCAGGTGGACTCACAGCAACACTAGAGGGCAGACTGGAAGTGCCCCTGAGTGAGCCTCAGAGACGCTCCATCATCGCGGCAGCAGAAAATCTTCGTGGTCAGCGGCCAGAGCTCCAAGAAGGATACAAGCACATGAACATCTCCATCATCTGTTGTAGCTGCCAGAAGCCTTTGGGGGTGGATTTATGACACCTAGCGACCCCCCAGGACAGAGAAAAACTGCCCCACAGATGTGCCTGGCTGCTATATATATATGGGAGCCCATACCTACATCTTTCTCCCATAGCCACTAAGCAGAAGCTCACCACCAGCCTATCTGTGAGCAGCCAGTCTCTTCCAGTTAAACACTGCACCCTACAGAGCAAACACAATCTCATTACACGGGACAACTTAACTCCCAGAGACTCGATAAGGCGGGGTAGAGCCACCTGTGGAGTTTCGGCTACTGCCAGTCTTTCCAAAAGTAGACGGCCTCATCCTTCACCCACAGCAGTGGCTGCTGGGTCTGAGCCCCCGGGCTTGCACCTAGTATCCCAATGCCTTCCCTGCAAGGCCCCTGGGACTCCCAAAAGGGTGACAGCTCAAGGAAAGTGGCTGAGTTCACAATGGCCTGATGAGGTGTGGGCTGTCAGCAGGGAGAGGGGATCCTGGAGTCCAGACCTGTGGGCTCAGAAGGGGCGGGCACTACCCAGAGGGGCAGAGGGCAGGACAGGACAACCCCTCTCAGAAACCGCCCCTGCAGGCTGACAGAATGGTGGGAAGGGAGAGGTCAGGCTCTGGCAGTGCGGAGGTGGGGCTACTAAACATGCTCTCTGTCTACAGCTTCTACACAGAGTCCAGTGGCCTGAGCTACGTGCTTCACTCCCCATCACCAACCTGGAGGTTTCTGCTCAAGGGGTTTGCTGCCCTAATCCACTCTCCTCCCTGAATGTGCTCATTTCAGAGCCCAAGAAGGGCTTGGCAAGCTGAGGCTGACCCCTGGCATGGGCGTTGTTTTATATAACAAGTTAGATAGACAGACAGATAGACAGACAGACAGACAGACAGATAGATAGATGATATATAGATACATACATAGATAGATAGATACATACATTGGTAGATAGATAGATAGATAGATAGATAGATAGATAGATGATAGACACACACACATATGTGTATGTGTGCATAGGAACCAGGATGGCATAACAGGCTGTAAACCAACAGGTCTTCAGTTTGAACCCACCAGCTGTCTAGGGTGAAAGGTGAAGCTTTCTGCTCATGTAAGAATTTACAGTTTCAGAAACCCACAGAAGTAGATCTGCTCGGTCCGACAGGGTTGCTATGAGTTAGGATGGGCTCAGTGGCCATGAATGAGAGAGAGAGAGAGAGAGAGAGAGAGAGAGAGAGAGAGAGAGAGAGAGAGAGAGAGAGAACAGGCGTGCACATCTCAGTGACCCATGATGACCTTCTTTGTCAATATGACTTTCATAGCTGTGTTGGACACAACACAGTGGGTTCTGTGGGATCGGCCATGTGAGCTCATTGGGCTGACCTCAGGGAGAACATTTTAGCGGCTGCGGGCAATGACAAATTGCACAAAAGACTCTGTCATTGATTCCCCAACAGAGAAAGTGAGTCAGTGAGCTTGGTGGCTTCCACCGCCGCTGTTCTCTCCCAAAGAACTGGCTTTTTCACCATTTTCGCTTCCAAGGGCTCACACTGCAATTTTGATGCCGCTTTGGTAACCAATGCTATACGTATAAATGAGCAAACGGAACAATGCCGTAAAGAAACATTTACTGATCAGGAGACCAACGTTAGAACAAACGACTCTATCTCAATGTTTAGATAGATCTTCCATCTTGAATATGTTATAATTAACAACGGTTCTCACCATTCTTTGCTCTGACAAGGTCTGCAAGGATTATGTCGCAATTTTGCTGCCAAATAAGATCTTCTTCCACAGATAATAAGGAGAACACATCCAGCCTCTCTGGATCCATGGTTATGCAATGGGGGTTTTGAGTCTCTTTGGGGTTGAAAATCAAAGTTCTGTTGTGTAGTTTGTGATCATTCACATTAGAGATATGGGTAAAGTAATTTAAACATTGAGAAACACGCATTTTATTTTCCTTCTATTTTGGAATAGCACATGCCTCCCACATGAGGAAAATCGGTGTTTCCGGAATTTGTAAACTTAGTTTTCGTGTAAGAACACAAGGACTCATTTCCCCATCAAGCCCTGTGTTCAAGTCGTTGGGATGAGCCTGCAGAATATCCCGGATGCTGTCATGAATTCTTCAGTTACCTCCGCATTGCTGAAGAGAGGGCATCTGTTCGAAAGGAACACATACACGAGTGCCCTGCCATCCATGCAAGACTGAAGGGTGACAACGATGCCATGCTGATGCCAGTGACCACTTCTTTATGTACAAGAAAGAGGACGAATTTTGTACCAACAAAGTGACTGAACCCAATGCAATTCAAGTCCAGGGATCTGGTCCTCACTGGGACCCCCTTCAGACTCACACAACTTCCCATGGATAAACAGGAGGGCAGAGAGGGAACCTGGAAGATCCCAGGCCAGCAAGTGCACATGGATTCAAGGTGGGGAGGAGCAAAGTAGGGACCACTAGCTCACAGGGTCTGCTGGCCCGGTGGCAGCCCCCAGTGCAAAACCAGGACCCAGTCAAGCAGGAAGGTGGAAAGCAAGGGAGAGTGAGAGGTGATGATGGCCCAAGTGACATCATCAGGCTGTGACCTGGTTCATAGACTGGACTCCACCCCTACCTGCCCACAGGCACATTAAGTTGACATGCAATCCAATCATCACAGATGCTGTAGTAGGCAGTTCTGGGAAATTGATCTCTGCAATTCAGTGCCATTTGTGGACCATGTCTGTTACGTGTCTCTTTCTTTCTAATGCTTCTGCTACATGGAGTGCCTTGGCAATCAGTATTAGGCACTTTTGTTTTGCTGCATTTCCAACATTTTTCTAAGAAGTCTCTTAAATTAACTCATGTCAGTACCCTGCTAAGGACCAGCAGAGATCTGTGTATGTCTTTCTGTTTGCTTCTGCATCTGGTGAGCTTGACCCATCCAATGAAAATGCTGAAGCATATTATTCCGCATAACCAACACCAATAGTTACTCTAGTTTTTGCACTGTCAGCTTCTCTTTTGATTACCTCCTTTGTGTGTCCAGGTTTCAGCAAGATTCTCGAAGGCATCTAACAGCAGGGTGTGCATATCCAGGGTTTGTCTTGTTGCAAAGCATGGACTCTCCAGTGTGTATGAGAAAGGCCTTCTAACAATCATTACCTAAACTTGCTTTTTAACTTTACCTCAGTCAGTAGGGGTGCCGAAAACGTACAGCAAAGCTGAGTGGTGGGGAAAAATTATCGACTACTTATGAATAACAATCTACCGCACTAGGCCATACAAGGTTAAGAGAATGTGCAAGGTGTAGCTTGAAAATGCTATATTCATTATGGTCCAGAATTTTCTGTTGAATGTCGTGACAATGCCTTAGCACGTTGGCAGTAAAGTCGGAAGAGTGGGCCCTGCACTTAGAAAACTCAATCTTACGCTGAAGGACGTGATTTGCAATATTTTCACTGGTAGGACTTTCCATACATGTGACGAATTGCTATTCAGGTTCCATCTGTTGAAGATACGGATCTGAACACAATCTTAACTGATGTGCACGAGAAAGATCTGCAAGGGAATCTACAAACTGAAAGATGATCCAGCTCTGTTTTCAGACAGGATGCCACTGCTGAACCTGTCGCACTCACTTATTAATCCTTCACACATCCTTTCAGACATGCGCGATGGGCGGCTTTTTGCTTTGCTACCGTAGTTGGAGATGTGACCTGCTGAAAATAGATGAAACTGAGCAGCAGGTAAGAGCAAACCCCACACATTTCCGTTTTGTGGAAAACTAAAGACCTCGTTTCTTCCTTGAAAGAGTAAATCACGTTCGGTAATTAATAATGACAATCACAATATGTTGCAAAACGGCTTTCCAACGCTGTAATTCTTCCGTCATTTGTCGTTCAAACTTCAGGGGTAAGCCCAAACCCTGCCCTCGCATCCAAACGACAACCTACAAGCTCTGCGAACTCAACTGTTTGCATGTTTGTCAGTCATATTTCAGTTGCACCGAGCACTCACCTATCTGTAACACATTTGGAATGAAATAATTTAGGATTGAATAGCTTAAAAACAAAACTACACAGGGTCAGCTGGTAAAGAATGCCGTAGCCATTCAGTCTCATTTTTACCATCAGCTTTACACTCTAGACATATATGCTGGCTGAAGAGCCTCATATGTTTACAGTCAAGGGACTTCCTAGGCACATTTTCAAGTGGTCTGTTGTGATGTTGACAATTGCGTGGCCTTTTTTAAAAGCCAATAACTTAATCATTAGCGAAAAAACATCCCACACGGCAGGATCTTAATTTCTGTTATTTACATGGTTTGCAGATGTGACCATTTCTAATTCTAAAAGTTGCACCTTCTAATATATGTATATACACACACATGTATGTGTACACATATCTACACATACATCTATGTGCGTGTAATACATATACATCACTACAGCATGAGCTATGCAGGACTGCGTCATGTTTCTGTTCGGTCTCGCTGTTAGTAATTTTAGTACAATGATTTGCACCCATTAATCTCAAGTCTTCATCAGACAAAGTCTCTCTTGATTCATTACTTTTTTTCTAATGGAGCTAATTTTGGAACTGTCTCTAGTAATTCACAGATCTTTTATTTCCATCTTCCACGAGCTTTTGTTTTAGGGCATCGCTGGCGGCTGCCGTTTCAATCGACCTGGAAGGAAATCCCGTCACTTACAAAGTCTGGCTCGATTGTAACGAGCGAATATGAGTCACTGACATTGAATGAATGCAGTTTATAAAAGAGCCTTCTCATTTGGACCTGGGTGATTTGAAAATTAGCAAGCCAAGTCCGTTGCTTTAGACGACGTAGTTGTGTCCTGCCACCGGAAAGCGGAGTACGTGCGTGTTGAGTCAGCAGTCCGTAACAAACTATCGGACCTCATTTCATTTGTTCAGCAGGTGACGACTAGCGAAGGACCCACCAAAGCGCTCTGTGAGATGAGTGCTTTTCCTCTTGAAATGATGCTCTAACTTGGGCGCTCGTTTTTTGTCCTATGTTGCTGTGTCTTCACAGGTCACTGGGCTATCACTGAGAACCGAGGGGGCATGTGGGGTGAGCGCGATGGCAGAGCAGAGTGGACGGACATCCGGGCACGTCCCAGGCGAGGTGCACGCTGGTTCTCTTTGTGCAGGGCCAGATACGCCTTGAATGTCCCAATCCTCACGTCGTAGAAACGTTCTTGTGTGGCTGACAGGAGAGTACCATAGGCAAGCCTCCACAGGATCGGTCCAAACTGAATAGGAAAATGCAATTGCTACCATGTAAAACACTTATAAAATATACATTTCATTCCTTCGTGGAATTGCTCAGCTCCCATATTCAGGGGCACATGCATAATTGATGTGAAAAAAGCACCGCTTTTCGATGAGCAAGTTTGTTTAATCAATTTCTTAAGAAAAAGTCAGTCTAAAGGGAAATGAAAAATAAAATACATTTATATAATGTATATTATCTAAATATTCATTTAATGTACTTCCTCAAGGAATTGCTCGATCTCCTTACAAGGAGATACGTAAATAAGCTGATAAAATATAAATGCGATTCTGATAAACGTCTTTTGTTGCTTTCTCGGAAGAAAAATTTAGATGTACACGCATGCTTGTGAAGCAGAAACGTAGTTTGCACGATATATAAATATTGAATTCTGCATCTATTGATGTGCCTGATGCCTCATTTATTAACATATATAGTAATGTCCAACATCACGTCCCACACAACAGACGATAAAAAATGACACTCACTGGATGCATAAATTAAACATTTTTGTTGTAGATAAATAGTAATATTTCCAGTGTTGGGGGGACATTTGTTATGTTAATATGTATATTAAATTATTATCCATGTTTGTACAATATCAAGTATATGCTTAACTGTGTCTGCACGTATGCCAAACGTATTTTAAAGGAACAGTTATACATATTATTGTTTGATAAAATTAAGGACATAGCTCTATACAAGAATGCTGTCCATTTAAAAAGGAACTTGACTGAATCAGTTTAACGGTCAATTCTTTGAGTTCCCATGGAGAAACTGTTGGCTTTGAACTCCCGACCTTGAGGTTAGCAGCCCAACAAGTAACCCACAATGCCACTATGGGTTCACATCCCAAGTTGTGGTCACTAGTGGAGTGGTTACTTGGGTGAGAAACCCAAGGGGTTGAGGGGTGCTGAAACACCAAAACAAATGGTTGGGATTCTGATAAGTCCTATGTAAAGATGGCATATGAGGGGGTACCCCCCCCCAAAATTGAATTGCCCTGGGAAGAGCAGAACTTCCATAGTATACATTACTCCCACCGGCAAGGAGCCAGTAGCTCGCGCTGAGTTAGTGTACTCTGTGGAAAGATTCTCAGGTGACAGTGAAGTTTCTTATAAAAGTAGTTTCACTTGAATCTCCTTTTACGTGATGGCTGATTTAAGAGAAGTGTGAGCAGCTGTGAAATTTTGTTTCCTGCTCAGGAAAAAGGCAGCAAAAAACTGTTCGGATGTTGAACGCAGCTTACGAGGACAGCGCTATGCAAAAAACACAAGTGTACACGTGGTTTTCTCCTTTGAAAAAGGAAAAAAATGTTGATTGATACAAGCCTTATTCTGGATGTCCTTCAAGTTACCAAACAGACAAAAATATCAACTCAGGGAATTTGGAATTCATTCCACCAGGTCAGACTGTTTTTCAAACTTTCTATTTGGAGATTCTGAGAAAGTAGGATAACAGCATGAGACAAAAAAAGGCCTGACAGGGACTGGTGTGGCCACCACCGCAAAGCGCCTGCTCACGTTGCCATCTCAGTGCCTTAGTTTCTGGCCCCAAACAGCTTGCCTCTCTTGCCCGACACCTGACTCCCTGACCTCGCTCTGTGTGACTTCTTTTTGTTTCTGCAAAAGCAGAGGGGCATAAAAAGACAGCACTTGGACGATGTGGAAGAGGTGACGAAGAAAATGAGGGAGGTGCTGTCAGCCATCCAAACAGAGGAGTGTGAAAAATGTTCCCAAGAATGGAATCAGAAATCTGACAAATGTATTCAGTGTCATGGAGAGTACTCTGAAGGTGATGAGAGTGTTTTATAGAAAAAAAATTTAATACGCAGCTTTGGAAAAAAATTCCATTCTTTTTTTTTTCTTTGGTACCTCCTTGTAAGACGGTGTGAAATAGGGCAGCATGCAGGGAGCAGATGTCCTGTCTGGCTGGGGTGCTCAGGAAAATTCGGAATGATGCATGTGAACTGAGTTCTAAAGGACAACTCGAGGGCAGTGGTGTAGGGAAGTGAGGGGGCTCATTTGGTGCCATGATCTCCGTGTGTGAGGGACAGTGAGAAGTGCAGTGGGAATGGAACTTGGGGTTTGGGGTCAGTGGGAGGAGGAGAGCTGAGTCTGATGGGAAGCCAGGAGAGAACGTGAATATCTTGGTTAGCCCTGGGGAGCGTGCTGGCGCCAGTCTAGTTTCAAAGAGGAAGGGATGATGCTCGTAATGGTTTGTTGGTGGTGGTGGTGGTGGTGCGGCTAACTGCTGTTGAGTCAGCTCCAAACAACAGCCGCCTCTTGCACAACAGAGCCGAACACTGCCCAGTGCTGCGCCGTCCTCACTCACCATTGTTATACTCCAGACTAGAAGCAAATCTCTCCTCAAGTCTTCCTCTTTTTTGCCATCCTACTTTCCCAAGTCCTTCTCTAGTTAGTCTCCTGCTACCGTGTCCAAAGCAAGTGAGATCAAATCGCACCATCCATAATTCTAAGGAGCATTCGGGCTGCACGGGAAATATCCAATATTCAAAGACAAAAACACCGACAGTCCCTGATGGTTGAATATCCAACTTTACAGGCAACAATTGCCGACCCTTTGTGTAGGCTTTCAAACCAATGCCTGTGTCATGGCCCATGAAGGAACCCTGGAAAACACTGGGACTTTTACGATGTGGGTGATTTGTCATGGCAACGGGAAAATGGAGCATTACGGGTTGGAGCTCTGGAATGGAAGACCAGGAAGAGGCATCATGAGTCTGTTCAGAGGCCTGATACCTGAGATTGGATTATCAGTAGGACTGTGAAGGGCCACCAATGTTCTAGACCCTGTGGCCAGCCACCACTTTGAGCAGGATGCCACCATCTTTGGAGCCCTGCCTGAACGTTATGTTATATAAATTAACTTTGAAAGTGATTAAACCAGCCCCCTACTCACACAGACTCTCCATCACAATCACCTTCAACTGATGCAAACACAGCTTTGAAATCATTGAAAAGGCTTTGAGCCTTTTTCAGTGTTTTCTTTGTAATAAAATAAGGCTAGGGAAGAACTGTATGCACCCTTCATGCTGACTGACCTACAAAATAAAGATACAGTGAGGGAGAGGATCCGGTTCCTACCCAGCAGTTGCTGGAGGAACAAGTTCTGGAGCCCAGGAAAGATCCGAATCTGCATATCAAAGGCTCTCATTAACTACCAGCCAAACTTACTGAAGAAAGGGCAACACCTGGAGCTAGCAGAGTGCTGTGATTGGATTGCACAGCTGAAAATAAGAATCTTGTACAAATGAAGGCAGGCCCCAAGAACACTTGAGAAGTCAGACTGACCTCAAACTCTTGGATGCTGAGAGAATGTCTACAAATTGGAAAGTGTGGGTCTATTCAGGTACCCATGCCACCATTTCTTTGCTGGCACAGGAAGAGAGAGAGGGAAGGAGATTGTGTGTCCCCTGGAAAGACAGCCAACCAAAAGCAGCCCGGAGCAATCAATGGGTGAACCAGGAAGGCCCTATCCAACAGCTTGCGTGTGATCAGCCACCCATTAAAGCAAAGCTGTGTTCAGATGACTACCACAATCACACTGAGCAAAGAAGCATGCTTGCTCTCTGTTAGACCAGGTTGACTAGAGAAACAAATCCAGAGAGAGCTCTAGATCAAGCAATCATTATATATCAAGAAAACATGCCAGCCCAGTCCAACCTAAGTCCACATGTCCGATACTAGTCCACAAGTCCCTCTTCAGACTCACGAAGGCACATGCAATGATGCAGAATGCAGGAATATCACTGGCGGGCAGGGTGGACCTGGCCTTCTCCTGAGGATTCTGGGAAATCCTGATTTTCCTCCTTGGAGGCAGGAGAGACTCTCTGTGTTGACTCACTTCCTTGGAGATGCTCTACTGACAAGGAAGATGGCACCATGCTGATGGACCCCGTGCCCTGGGAACTGGAGGAGCCACGTGCAGACCCTTGCCGGCACTAAGATGCTTCTACCACTACTGGAACTACAAGATTTTCCACCTCCTGGCCTGTGACCTTCTGCATTCGGCATCATTGCATGTGTTTCATGAGTCGGAAGAGGACTTTATAGATTGGTATCGGACATGTGGGCTAATATATGACTTATGGGCTTGATCTGGACTGGGCCGGGATGTTTTCTCAATATTCGACTGCTCTTGTAGATAAAGCTCTTTCCTACATACAGATGTGTGTATTATGAATTTGTTTCTCTAGTCTACACAGACTAACACAGGTCTGCACATGGCTCCTCCACAGAAAGGTGAAGGTGGAGAGAGAGAGGGGGGTTCCCAGCACCCTCCTTATGAGGAAGCCATGCCCACAAGGAGATCCTTGTAGGTTGTGACCTGACTGACAGGCTTGACTCCATCCTTAAATGTGAAGGAGTTATAGGACCACCGCACTCTCATGTAAGAACCAGAGTAAGACTGTCTAACTTCATACAGTCGCTCACTCATGTAGACATGCCAACAGCACTCACAGGAAGGCAAAGGGGTCTTACTTACAAGGTGGCCAGAGTCCTCAGAAGGCAGGAAGAAAGTCTCTTGCTTCTGAGCTCTCCAATCCCATGCAATGCCTTCGCCATGCCCCTGAGCAAGCATCTCTGTTCAGAAAAGAAGGGTCGGCACTGCTGTCTTTAGCTGGCACCTGCCAATCCAAGTCCAGAAGTAAGCTCATTCTGAAGAGACGGAAAAGGAGTTGGAACAGGTGGCCGAGAAGAACCCAGATGGGCAGGAACTTCTTACAGGCCTGGCTGGAAAAGCTTTGCTCTGTCCTGTGGTGGCCTGAGGTCTCTGGCTGACTGTTCAGGAGACGGAGGGAGAAGCGGGTCCAGGAAGGAGAAGCCGTCTGCATTCTGACAAAGCCTCCATCAAGGAGTCAGTTATGCAGTCAGTTATGCTGAAGGCATGCAAGGGACACGAAGGTGCCACGCGTGTGCGCGGAGGAGTGTGGCCATCGGTGGAGCAGAGAGCAGTCCCAGGGGTCACGCTCTGGCCCGTCCATCCAGCACGACCAGCAGTAGCAGAGGTGGCCCCCAGCTCATTCGGGGGAAGAAGAAAGGACGGCGTTGGATCTTGGGACTTGCTCAGGTGCATTGGACTGGTACTGAACGTGGTCTCAGCAGGATGGTACAGATTGACCTCTGTCCCCTCTTGCCTTGCGGATTGGTCAACGGACTGGGTGTCTCACTGCATGTACCCACTGCGCTGCCTGCCCCCTACCCCCCACCCCCACACACACACACCGGGATCCGGCTCTCACAAGAGAAGACTGCCTTCGCCTCTGTGTGACTTGAGGGTAACAGTGCAGGCAGATGACAGGGCCTGTCCCTCCTGGGAACCTGCCACTGCAAAGTGGGGCTCTCAGACAAGGGCTGTGTGTGTACCCCAAGTCCACCCCTCAGAGCTGTGCCCAGTCTGGAAGGGGGCCAGGAAAGAGCACCCTGAATACAAATAGTGTTGGAGTCCCATTCAGGCTACTGTTTCTTTCTTTCTTGTCTTCTTTCTTTAACTTGATGACTAAGAATGCATGGCATTGATGGGTTCCTCTCACTCCCCATAATGAGTCAGAAAAGATAAATAGGAAAGGCCACACATTAATTCTAAGGAGCTTAATTATTTTTTTCCTAGGATGCATTCTTCCTGAAATGAGTTTTCCCCTCTTCCCTGTGCACGGCGGCCCCCTGGCATGGCAAAAGTTTATTTTGGGCTTGGGGAATGAATTTGCAATTAAAAAACTTGCTGTCATAATCACAAGTATTTGCATAATATGGACTCTTCATTAGCGCACAGAGAATAAAATCAGTCTGATAATCAAATCAATTCATCTGGTACTTATTTAAAGTTTGTAGGGCCCACCGAGTCTGGACTGAGGAGCACAGCTGAGGCCAGGAGGTGTCGGGGCCCACGCACTCCCAGCTCCCTGTCAGTGAAAATGTTCAGCAGTCGAAATCTCGGGGTTTGTTGGGTTTTGTTCTTTTTTCCTGTTCAGAACAAGAGTTCCAAATGGCCCTCCCCCAGGTCCAGGAGACAGAACTGCTTGCTGTGACATCTTTAGCTTTTTCATGTCCAGGCATAAATTCTAGAATATAAAATAGCTTCCCTGAAGTCAAAATTTCCCAAGATGGAATTACTTAGCAACCTGCATCAGAATCACTGGCAATAAAACCCTGTGGAGGGACAGCTACCCAACCCTCTCCATCTCAACGTGTGCATGCACACGCACACACACTCACAACGCTGACACTCGCTCTCTCACACACAAGCACACACGTACTTACAAGAACACGCAGGAACTCCACATGCAGTTGTACACCCATATGCCTGCATACACACACACACACACAAAACATACCTACATATATTTCATGTGCAGATAAAGCAAACATACACACAGGTGCATGTACGTGCATGCATAAACACTTGGATACACACATACCCCACATACTCAAATGTCAACTAAATGTGCACACACAGAGACACAAAAACATGCACTCATACATACATGTGTGCATGCACAGACACATGTGCACACCATCCATAAACACCTACAGCACCCAAATGAACACATTTGTATCTCACACTCACATGTGAACTGTGCACACACTCACATGCACTTGTGCACACACAGAAACACATTTATGCACGTGACATTTGTGCACACACACAGACACATGGGTGTGCATCACATGAACATGCTCACATGAACTCCTGTGCAGGCATGCAAGCACGGGTGCACCATGCCATGCCTATGCAGACATGTGCACCCCCTGGAGTGCATGCGTGCACACGGTCCTGTCAGGTCCCAGCTTATGGCTTGTTTTGATTCCTGCCAAGATGCAGGCACACGGCGAGCTGGCTTCTGTGCCAAGTCCCCACACCGACAGGAGGGCCTGATTTCCAGATGGGGAGCCGCAATTAGGAACACCAAGAAATAGAATAAGTGCTTGCGTGTCCTTTTTCTCATAAGAAGAAGTGTGTGATCGGCTCAGGCAGGAAGTCTGTTCAGCATGCCCGGTGCAGTGCTGGGCACCTGGGCCCAGGCAGGATGGTCCCCTTCTCCCAAATTGCATCTCTGGGAGGGCGCGGGCTTAGAAGGGGAGAACAAACGCAGAGGACCATGCAGAAGGTGGCGGTGGCCTCCTGTCCACGGCCTGCAGAGCAGAGGAGAAAGTAGCTTCCAAGGACCTGAGAGGTGCAACTGTCTTGGCTGCCTCACTCGCCAGCGGCCCACTCTCTTCACCCCCACCCTGCTCTTCACATGCCCTGCTCTTCACCCCCACCCTCCTCATTGACCTGGAGGGCCAGGCACTGTGCCCTTCCCTTCCCAGGGCCTGCTGAAAATCATGTGGTTACCCCTCTCCTCACCCCGCCCACCACCCTCCAGCCACATCATCTCGTCCCACCGCTAGAGGAGGGGGCCGAACTGCTCCCTGAGCTCTCCAAGCATAGAATCAGACTGCCTCTGCTATCTCCCGCCGAGCAGCGGTGCGCATTCGCATTAATGCTTGGCCTCATGGTTTTCAGTCCAATTTTTAACCCACAGCCAGGGCTCCTTCTATCTCTCCTGGAGTCCGGATCAGAGTCAGCTCGACAAGCAGAGACCTTCTTGAAGAATAATCCTCCAAGGAAAACCTCCCCTCTGCCCTTCCTTTCCCTCCTGACCCACCTCCTACTATGCTGCCCTTCCCTTGTCTGGCTCGGAGTCCCTCAGGTCAGGATCCTGGCTTGGGGGCGGCCATCTCTGCTTAGACTAGGGCTGGACGCAGAGTGGATGATCCCTGAACGCTTCCCGGGAGGCCCAGCCATGGCCAGCGCGATGCTTCCAGACTCCTGTTCGTGAAGGGGGACTTAGGGGAGAAGTGGCACTTTAAAGAGGCTGCAGGACTATCTTGAAGCGCATTGCCAACAGGGGGCAGAATCAGCACCTATGTGGAAGCTGCAGGTTCCCAAGCTTGGTGGGTCAAACCCATCCTGGACTCTGCGTTCTGCTGACAAGACCCGGTGGTCTGCTTCTGTCCAGACAACAGCCCAGGAAGCCCCAAGAGGCAGTTCTGCCTGGTCACATGGGGGTGCTAGGAGTTGGAACGGAATCAACGTCAACAACAGTAGTAAGCAACCAACATCTGACCTCTGAGCTGCCCTTCTCTCGATTCCGCCCAGAACCGCCTGTTGGAGTAAGAGGAAGAAAGGGAGGTAGAAGGGGGTGAGGCTGGCAGGCAGAAGGGTCGGCCACAGCCCAGCCGGGGACAGCGGCTTCAAGGACTTCCAGGTGAGAACACATGGGGGAGATGGGGGTTCTTTGAGGGGGGGAATGTGGATGATTCTGAGTCAGGCAGGGGGTCCTTGGAAAGAGGATGGTTTGTGGTACATGCTGGCAATGTGGGGGCCTTCCCTTATGAGCTGTAACCCCCAACTGGGAAGAAGGCTGTCTTTGTCAGGTAAATGAGGCCATGCCACAGAGGGATGTGTCTTAAAGGTCTTCACTTCCAGGATGGAAAAGGAGCCACTTACCTACGTAAACCAGCGAGCACCAAAGGAGGAGGTGGCAGGTGCCCCGTGGAACATCAGAGGAATCCGGGAATGCAGGGGCTGCAGGAATGGAATCTGCCCTCACACGGAGAAGGCATCCCCCCAGAGCCAGCGCCTTGGATTCGGGAGACGTGCCTCCCAAACTGTGGGAACACAGGTTTTTTCCGTCCTTCAAAACCACCCCCTGGCCTGTCAGTCTCCACAGCACTGCAGGGCTAAGACAGGCAGGAGAGGGCTGCTACTGGAACCAGGGCCGGCAGAGGGGTGCCCCACCCACAGCCATCTTGCCAAGTCCTGGAAAAGGCCTCCTTTCTCTCTTAGGAGAAGGCGCTCCCTCCTGAATGGGTCTGCGGCATTGACTCAGCAGCATCACAAAGCCTGTGCAGAGAAGCAGAGAAGAGGCTGGGGGCCTCATTGTTTCCAGCTGGTTAATCTCTTCCGCCTTAGCCTTTCTCTGCTCACCTCACCTCCAGAGATACTGCATACCCTCCCTCCACCCCTCACAGACCTTGTTCCAAACCTTCACCCCCTGAGCCTGAAGGTTGTCCCACTGAAGGACGGAACCTGAGCTGGTACAGAAAGGAAGTCTAGGAGGTGCACAACCCGTCTTTCAGAAAGGATGGGAAGTAATTGAGACAAGACCACCCAGTTCTATGTATGAGCGGCACACGGTGTAACTTGTGAGCGAGCCTCGGGGTTTTCACTGCTAGGCTCCGATGGGATTAAGGTCAACACAACGCCAACAACATGATCACCCTCAACACCCTGGCAATCCACACATTTATGCTTCAAATGCCTCTGGAGTGTTTCTTATGCGCCAAGGACTCCCAAGACCCTGGGATGCTGCACGCTGGTTTCTGGGGTTGCAGACTGCCAAGGCGATGGCAACGCATGCCAAGTCTGAGATACAGAGAACTTCCCCAGGGTGTCCCTAGGCTGGGATCTTCCCAAGACCAGGTCTTCCTGGGAGATTGCTCCTCTCCCTGGGTCACTGCATGGCCCACACAGCATGGGTGTTTAATCCCAGCCTCTCAGTGGATACAGCACCTGGTAGGAAATATTTGCCATTGTTCCTTGGATTAAGGACCCTGGTGAAGCCGTGGTTATGAACGGGTCTGCTACATGCAAGGTCCGCAGTTGACAATTACCAATGGCTCCACAGGAGAAAGACGATGGGACGTTATACTTCCGTAAAGTTACTGTCACAGAAACCCACAGAGACGGTCCTGTCCTGTCCTATAGGGGCACCGTGAATCGGCATTGAGTGGCGGAGAGAGAGTTGGTCTGTGAGTCCAGGTAGACTAAAGAAACAGATTCATAAACACGCATATGTGGATGAGCTTTATATACAAGAGAATTGAATATTGAGAAAACATCCAAGTCCAGATCAAGTTCACAAGTCCAATATTAGCGCATATGTCCAATACTAGCCCACAAATTACTTTTTACACTCACGCAGTCCTGCAATGACGCCAGATGCAGGAAGATCACAGGCCAGTGGGTGAAAGTCTTGCGGGTCCAGTGGCAGTGGAAGCATCTCAGAGCTGGCAGGGGTCTCCACGTGGCTCCTTCAGCTCCAGGACTCTGTCTGCATCAGCTCCTTTAGGCTCTTCGTCAGTAATGCCTCACAGGAGTGAGCTATTGATCTCCTTAGCACCTCCAAAGGAGGTCATCAAGCCGTGACCTGATTGACAGGCTAAACTCCACCCCTTCACTCTTAAGTCTCGACTCGACAACAGGTTATATAACTGCCATAGTTGGTTAGTTTTCAAAAATTACATTAGATTCCAGTGTTTCCTAACAGCTGAATTGAGGTGCCCCTGACATGCAGCAAGTGACATGTATGTGAAACATACTATGTGCTATCTATCCGTTGGGTGTGTGTGCTCACTCTCCTTCCCGTCCTGCCTGGTTCTGCCTGACGTTTACCAGTGCCTTCCATTCTCTCCGTGAACCAGCTTGTCACACCGTAGATCTTCTCTACTCTTGTTTTCTCTCCTCCCGTCCATGGTGTCCCGTTTGGTGTTTATTCCCCATTTTCTGCTTACTTTGTTCTTCTTTTTCTAGATATCTTTAAAAGATTGTGCTGTGGGTGAAGATTTACAGAACAGATCAGTTTTCCATGCCACATTTCATACGCATTTCGTTTCATCTCATTGATGATGATCCCCACAAGGCAACATCACTTATTAACTTCTTCCCTGTGTTCCTGTTTCTATTCCTCATCCTTTCCGAAACCTTCTAAAGTTTGTCTTTGGGTAAACACTGAGCTTGTGATCTCCAGTGGCCGGTTCTTCTAACGTGCTTGTACCTCCCCATTGTTACTCTCCTCTAGTGGATTTTGACTTATGTCTATGCAGAACTGCCGCTGTGGGTTTCTGAGACTGTAAATGTTTTAGTATTATCATTATTATTTACAAAACACAGTTACATTTTATCCTAAGTATATCTGGTAGAATCCACTTTCAATGAACCCTGCATGAGAGCAAAGGTATCCACAACCCTGGGCTATCGTCAGAAGGAATTCACCAAAGGATTAATCCACATGTATTTTCCCTTTAATTTAAACAAACACACAAAAAGAGAAACAGCTTTTACACGGTTCAAAATGGAGATCAAGTAAGACATTACATTTTTTTCTTTTTACTATTCTTTTAAAATTATTAAATACTTTTATTGGGGGCTCCTACATCTCTTATCACAATCCATACATTCATCCATTGTGTCAAGCACATTTGTATATATGCTGCCATCATCATTTTCAAAGCATTTTCTTTCTACTTGAGCCCTTGATATCACTTCCTCATTTTCCTCCGTCCCTCCCCACCACCCTCCCTTATGAACCCTTGATAAGTATAGATTATTATTTCATATCTTAAATCATTCTCTGTCACCCTTCATCCACTTTTCTGTTTGTCCCCTGGGAGGGGGCTATGTGTTGACCCCTTTCTCCCCCTACCTTCCCCTTATCCTTCTGGTATCTTTATTTTAATTGTTGGCCCTAAGAGGTTTATCTATCCTGGATGCCCTATGTTGCAGGCTCTTATCTGTAGCAGTGTGCATGCTCTGGTCTAAGCTGATTTATAAGGTAGAATTGAGGTCATAATAATGGGGGGAAGGAAGCATTAAAGAACTAAAGGAAAGCTGTGTGTTTCATCTTTCATCGGTGTTATACTGCACCCTGACTGGCTCATCTCTTCCTGTGACCCTTCTGTGACAGAATGTCCAATTGTCTACAGATGGGCTTTGGGTCTCCACTCCACGCCCTCCTCCCCCATTCACCTTGGGTAAGGTTTCGTTCTGGGTCTTAGATGACTGATACTTGATCCCAACAGCACCGCATGATCACACAGGTTGGTGTGCTTCTTCCAATGGGGCTTTGTTGCTTCTCAGCTAGATGGCCGCTTGTTTATATTCAAGCCTTTAAGACCCTCGATGCTACATTTTTTGATAGCCGGGCACCATCAGCTTTCTTCACCACATTTGCTTATGCACCTGCTTTGTCTTCAGCGACTGTGTGGGGAAGATGCTCTCTATCTGATAACAAGACTAGGTATATTCCTCAACTATTGCCAGAAGGTATTCACCAGAATCTTAATGTATGTGTGGACACTGGAAATGGATTTTGGGCTTCTCCTACTGTCCATAGCTTTCTTCAAACTAGGTCTTCACAATTTATTCTTCAATAGCATTCCCTCCTTCAGATTTAAAGTATATTAGTTACAATTCTTGGATCACACTAGCTGGTGTGCTTCTTCCATGTAGACTTAGTTGATGCCTCAATTAGATGGTTGCTGGTTTGAAGATACGGTAACTATTGAAGACCCCAGACACATTCTTTCTGATACCCGGTCACCATACAGCTTGTTCACCACACTTTGCTATAGCACTCATATCTTCAGTGGTCTCTTCATGAATGTAAACTTCCAGCAGGGTCATGCCACAACAATGAATCAGTCTTAGATTGGGGCTAGAAATGAAGTGGGAGCCCCAAATTCATTCATGCATCTTTGGTATTTCACCTTAGTCACATCATTGACATTTTATATTACAGAACATTATCAATCATCTCCCTGGGGTACAAAGTAACTCTATTGATCTCTCTTTCTCATTGTGATTGATGCCAACTCATCAATTCTATTGATAGTCTCATTAATTTAGCCAATGGTATAGAATTTAGAACACAGTTGAGAAAAGTACTTATAGAAGTATAAGTTAGCTGTAAACCTCAATACATGAATTCTTGGCTTGTACTCTTAAATTCTTAAGTGACTGGACAATTTTTACACAAACAATGGGTGTTAGTTATAAGGCAAAACTTTTAATTGTATTCATTGACAGTGGCAGAAGTATGCCTATCAGATTAATACATATGATAATAAAGCAAAAAGAAATGAACTCACTTCTATCAAGTCAATGTCCACTTATAGTAACCCTACAGGACAAGGTAAAACTGCCCCTATGGATTTATGAGACTATAACTCTTTTCAGGAGTTGATAGCCTCATTTTTTCCCCACAGAGTGGCTAGGGGTTTTGAACTGCTGGCCTTGTGGATAGCAGCCTAACATGCAACCACTACTCTACCAGGGCCCCTATAACAAAGCAAGAATGGCATTGAAACAGTAAGCATATGGTAGTCCCGGTCCACCATCTATTGGGTCCCCTCAAAGCAAGAAATCTGAACCGAAGCCCAGCAACTACCAGTTCAATACCCTTGGGGGAAGCAGTCACCTGTTCTTCTCATGCCAGAGCATTTCAGGCTTAAGGCCAAGGACCGCAGGTGAATTTGAGGTAGTGCCCAGTTCACCTAGTGTAATTCCCACATCAGGTCCTTTGGGTGTAGCCTACGAAGGATATTGTGCACCGCGAAGGAACAGAGTTTAATGTCCCAGTAGTCAATATAGCATGGAGACTGGGTCGCCAAGGGCTACATAGAAACTAGGTCAAGACTATCCAATTAGGAATTTAGTACCGACATAATCTCCGCTTGGGTGAGATGTATATATCATTGAGCAATTTTTTCCTGATGGAAGATTGCTCCTCCCTGCTTTCTTACCAACAGAAATGTGCTCACCTTCACTGAGACATGTATGCTCACCTTCTCTCAACTTGAATTCCCAGTAAGTTTGCTTATCACTCTGGTAGGAGTATCTGTTGATTTGGGGTGACCTTAGTACAATTTTGTATGGAAGTGACTGTATGGTCGTCTCCCTTTGAAATTGTAATTCTTTGTGGGAGTAGAACATTTCATCTTGCTCCCTCAGAGAGGCTGGTGGTTTTGAACCGCTGACCTGGTGGCTAGCAGCCCAGTGCACAATTTGCTACACTACCAGGAGTCTGCAGACTCCCTCATGGACCTGTCTATTGTTAGGCTGAAAATTGATCCAGGGAGGTCGGACAGTGGTTGTTGTTATGATTGTTTTGTTCGGTACGGTAAGGCAGCCCTTCTCTCTGGCTGTGCTCCGGGTTCCTTGACCGGCTTTAGAGTTCAGACATTTGACTGCAAAGCGCCTTGATGTGGATTCCTTTGCTCCATCCTGTGGGGATTTGCTCAGCTCATGGAACTGGCAGGTTTATGCGTGTTAACAACATCCTTCTATATGTGTTTCCACCTTTTGGTTTCATTGGACGCATTCTCTCACGCATGTGTTTGCAGGCTCACAAAGACACAAGCATTAAATTATTTGCCGCTGATGTCGTTAGGTGCCAATCCATAAGGACAGTGTGCAGCAGAGTGGACAACTGCATGGTCCCGGGACATGCTCACAGTGATGGAGGGCGTCCTCTTGTTCACCACCCCTCCACTTTACCAAGCACGATGGCCTTCTCCCGGGACTGCTCTCTGCTGACAGTATGTTCAAATCATGGAAGACGAAGGCATGCCGTCCCTGGCTCTGAGGAGCGCTCTGGCCATGCTTCTTCCCACACTGATCAGTTTTGTCCTTCCAGCAGTCCATGCTGCTATCTGTGTTCTTCTCCAGCACCGCCATGCAAATGCATCGATCCTGCTGCAGTCTCCCTTAGTCAACGTCCAACTTCCACATGCATATGAGGCGATGGAGAAGACCATGGCTCAGCCAGGCATGGTTTAGTCCTCAAAGTAACGTCCTTGCCCTTCAATACTGTAATGAGATATTAAGTAGCAGATTTACCTAATGGAATACGTCTTTTGAACCCTTGGCTGATGCTTCCATGAGCATTTTGTGGATCCAAGCGAGAGGAAACCCTTGACAACTTCAATCTTTGCTCCCTCTATCGTGACGTCACCTGATGACTCGGCTGGGAAGACCGTGTCTTATTTACACTGAGTAGTGATACAATCCTTGATCTTTGTCAGCCAGTGCTCGATTCCCTCTCACTCTCAGCGTGCAAGGCTGTGTCACCTGCGTGCTGCAGGTTGTTAGTAAGCTTTCCTCCCGCCCTGTTGCCACACTCCTCTTCATTGAATCTAGCCTCTCTGAGGATGTATTTTCTCAGCCAACAGACTGAGCAGCGATGGTAAGCGGATACCCCTTCCCGGAGTAAAGCATGCAGTTTGCCCTTGGTCTGTTTGCACAACTGCCCCTTGATCTGTTTGCAGTTTATGAAAGAGCGCGATGAAGTGTTCTGGGATTGCCATTTTCCTCAAGGTTAGGCATGATTTATTATGGCCCCCGCAGTCTAAGGACTGTGCACGGTAACGAAGCCCATTGAACAGTCTGGCATTCTCTGCTTGGAACCAAGACCCATCCGACGCCGGCACTGGCACCCCTGGCTGCTGGTCCTCCCCTCCCTCCAGCCTGAACTCTGGCAGCTCCGGCCAGGGAGCTGCTGCAACCGGTGCTGGGTGATCTGTCTGTAGCAAGAGTTTCCTGGGGAAATTAGTTGGTAAGTCTCCCTTTTCCCTGAGACTCTGCTGCTTCTCATCTTGGAGGAAATATTGCCATAATGCTCCTTCATAGACAGAAGGGCAGGGGCTTTTTTCTTGCGTACTTTGGACATATTCTCAGGAGAGGGCAGTTCCTGGAGAAGAAAAAAAGACACCATGCTTGGTGAAGAACCGAGGTCAGAGAATAAGAGGAGGCCGTCGATAAGATGGATGGCCACAGAGGCTACGGCAAGGAACTCGAATGTCACAACTGGGAGGATGGTGCCGGCATGGGCAGAGTTGAGTCTTTGTGCAGATAGGTCACCGTAACTCAATGGCACCTACAACGACAATCTCTCTGTGGTTGATACTGAGTCCTCTGCATTGGTCTATGTCAATTTCACAGATGTTATTCTTTTGTCCTCTTTATTCTTCTGTTGAACCTCTTCAGGGTGTGTGAGTGTGTGTGTGTGTGTGTGAGTGCTAACATTTCCATTTTCTATTCTGAAAGTTTCTGTTCCAAACTTCTTCTTTGCTGAGACTATGTTACTTCAGTTTGTTTGGAATTGTGTTATCAGAGTTTGTAGCATTTTTATGAGGGCTTGTGGCCTTGAATTCTCTTTTGGAAAATTCTATGATCTGCAGTCTCCTTGTTAGCATCTATTGATTGTTTTTGTGTTTTTAAATCTCATTCAATTTGAGATCTTGCTGGTTCTTGGTACCACAAATGGCTTTCAATAAAAAACTGGTCATTTCAGGTGTTCTGGGAGATTTTGAATCTTCCATACCTTGTGTTTCAGAAAACCCTCTGATTTTGGTGGGGGTTCTGGCACCCCTATACCCAAACCAACCAAACACACTGGCCTCGAGTTGATTCTGACTCATGGCCACCCTGCAGGAGGGAGTAGAAATGTGCCTGCATTCTCTGAGGCTGAGCGTCTTTGTGGGAGTTGAAAATCTCATCTTTCTCTCACAGACCAGCTACCTGATGCATAACCGCGGGGTGGGGGGCACACACACACACCAAATTATCCACTCACCCTCCATTGAAGCCCCGTGGCTCTGAGATGCTCATTATTAATGTTAACGGGCAGGGCCTCTGCTGAGATGGTCACGGCAGGTTGGGCAGATGTGTCTTCACTGACAATGTCAGCCAGGGTTGGCCTCATTCCCACTACAAACCCAAATCCCCCAGCCATTGCATCAATGCTGACTCACAGAAACCCCTTGCGGATTTCAGAGACTGCAACTGTTTACGGGAGTAGAAAATCCAGTCTTTCTCTCACAGAGCAGCAGTGGTTTGAACCACCACCCACAAAGTTAGCTCCCCCGTGGTGGCCAATGTCACCTGGAAGGGACCCTGGGCCACGTCTCCAGAAGTTTCCCTCTGTACAGCTCCCTCGTCTCTAGGACACTCTGACCAGAAACCATCCTTTCGAGACCATTGGTCTCACCTGCTCAGCAACAGGATATTTGGGCCCTGCCTGCGTCCAGGTGGTGATGTGGGGAAGCCGTGGATCACCTGTGCGTTAGAATTGCGGTGCTGGAGAAGAGAGTCGGAAGAACCATGGGCTGCCAAAAGGGCAAACCGAACTGGGAAGAAGGCAGGCCAGAGTGCTTCTTAGAGGCAAGGATGGCAAGATTCCTTCCTACCTTGGGCACATAGTCAGAAGAAACCACGCCTTGGTGGAGGACATCATGCTTGGTAAGGTGGAGGCACGGCAGAGGAGAGGAAGGGCCTCCGCAAGATGACTGACACAGTAGCTGTATCAATGGGCTCCGGCACAGGAACCATTGTGCGTAGGCTCCCATGGGTTGGAACCAAATCGATGGCACCTAACCATGGCAACAGGGCTCACCTTGCTTGTTAGCCATCTCTCAGGAACCACGACCCAACTCATCTGCCTGGAGTCGAGTCTTGAAGACCGCACCCTTGACCCCTAGTGCTTCCCGTCTGGATTATGTTTCTCCGCTATATTCTGGACTCCAGGTTCCTTGCTGAGCACCAGGTTTGCAGAAGCCTCTGGTTTCCAGTGGGATCCCTAAATCCATTTTTCATCTCCACACAGATTCAGCCTACCTTGTGTTTTCTTGACCAGCAAAGTCAGAGGAGTGTGTTTGAAAGTGGATTGCGGAAATGCCCTGACCTTCCTGAAGGGGAGCAGCCTGGCCCTTAGGGACTTTCCTTGGTGTGCCCGTGATGGCCCGTGGGGTTACAGGCTTTCATGGTATGAGATGTATACAACCAAGGTGTTTGCAGGACAGAACCTGAACTAATCTCTCTTTTTTAAAACCATTTTATTGGGACCTATTACATCTCTTCTCACAATCCAAACATCCATCCATTGTGTCAAGTGCATTTGTACATTTTTACCATCATCATTTTCAAAACATTTTCTCTCTAGTTGAGCCCTTGGTATCACCCCTCATTTTTGCCTTCCCTCCCCTCCTGTCCCTCCCTCATAAACCCTTGATAATTTATAAATTATTATTATTATTTTCATGTCTTACATCAACCACTGTCGCCCTTCATCCCCCCTTTCTGTTGTCTGTCCTCCTGGGAGGGGCTTATACATCAATCATTGTGATCCTTCCCCCTTTCTCGCACCCACCTTCCCCCTTCCCCTCCTGGTATCGCTACTCTCATTACTGGTCCTGGGGGATGGTTATCTCAGAACCTGAATTTCCTATATTGCCCACTCTTATCTGTACCAACGTACCTACCTTCTCTGCTCTAGCTCGATTTGGAAGGGAGAATTGGGGGGAGCATTGAAGAACGAGAGGAAAGTTGTATGCTTTGTCGGTGCTACACTGCACTCTGACTGTCACCTTTCTTCCTTGTGACCCTTCTGTGAGGAGCTGTCCCAACTAATTGTGTAAGATGCTCCAATAGTCTAATGATGGCCTCTTTCCCATGTTCATAGTCCCACCTGTAACTGTGATGAACTGACATGCTCTCCAGGATAAATTTGTGATGCACTTCTTTTGTTTTCTGAATTCTATAATTAGCCACCTGATTGTGAATCATCTAGTGGTTCTCCACCGTCCTAATGCCGTGACTCTTTCACGCAGTTCCTCATGTTGTGGTGACCACCCCCCCAACCATAAAATTATTTTCGTTGCTACTTCATCCCTGTACTTTTGCTACTGTTATGAATCAGGCGACCCCTGTGAATGGGTCGTTCGACCGCCCCCCCCCCAAGGGGACGTGACCCACAGGTTGAGAACCCCTGCTCTAGACACCTTGAGAACCTGATTTGAGGATCTCCCTCATACCGGTGACTTGTCTTTGTCCTGTTTAAGACTTAATAAGGGGTCTCTATAAAATATGTTTGAATGTGGGTTCTTTTCCCAACTAGTGTGGTTCCCAGATAGACATCCCCCACCCCTGCTAAACTTCTTCTTAGGCTCTGACCCTTCCCTGACTGCCCACGCCTGAGTCATCCGGGGAGATCTTCCTGGTGCTGTGTGCTTTAATAACTCTCCATTCCAGCGTTCTGCAGAATCCACCTCTGAGACTCGTTTTGAAAACGATACTGTGGATACCGCACCAGGGAGGGTCGGGAAAGTAGTGGGGGTCAAAAGCTCATCAAAGGCAGCCCCTGGGGCACATGATAGCTTGACTCTTGCCTGATCTAGCTTTTCATTTTCAGTCTAAAGACAGTGACAATAAGGGCACCCTGGGATCACACAAGGCGTTTGAGCACACAAGTTCCTAGAGAAATCCCGTTGCCATAGGGATGAGAACTCTGGGCTCTAAACAAATATCTCCTGCTGGACCAGTAATGACCGGGTGTTTTATTGTCTTTTGTAGCTTTTGCTCTTTCTGGTCATCTCTCTACAGCCACCAAAGAGGGGTGGCTTTGATCATGACACTCTGTTCTACATCAGTCAGAAGTTGCCTATGGCTCCCAGGCACCGCTCTTGTCTTCCTGTTGCACTTCTCTGCAGCGGGGGAAGGGAGAGCCTCTGAGCGCTGGCTGAGCACTGCCGCTACCACGTGGGGGGAGGGGGGGCTCAGACACAGCAGGGAGAATGAGGATGGTGTAGGGTCCAGCAGGGCTTCCTTCTGTTTATTATAAGACTGATATGATATAAGACTTTAGTACACGTGGCAACCACGGCATGTCCTTGTCACCATAGTCTTTCCATTCTCATCTCCCCATGCTTGCCCTGATTCTCTTGGGACTTAGTCATTCTAAGCCTTGGAGGAATGCCCCAAAACTCTTGAGAGTTTTTATTCTTAGCGTTGGGGAAGTTTTAGATAATATTCCTCATCTGTCATCCGTGCTGAAATTGTCCTCATCCTGCAGATCCTGCCCTCCCTTCTGCCATTAATCATAGAAGGAGCCATGCACTTGAAGCACTGGTTAACACTATGGTTTAACACTGGTTAAATTATGGTTTGAGTCTGCTCGCTAAAATACACATTGCAATTCCCACTATGCTTCTAGCTATAATCTCACTTGGGAGTAGGGTTTTCTTTGATATGCTAATGAGATACTATTAGCACATTTCTTAAGCCAATCTCTTGAGATGTGAACAATATTAAACAAGCAAACCAGCCAGCAGGGATGGGAGAAGATGCCACCCTCAGGAAGGTGACCCAGGACCTGTCCCCAGAGAAAAGGCCATTCCCTGGAGCCCGGGCCCTGATTCCAAAACTTTGAATGTCCTAAACTTAGAGAAGATACATTTCTGTTTGTTATTTCGGTTATAGCAGAAGCAACTAGAAAGCTAAAACCAACAGTACTCTCTCTAGTTTTGTGCATTCTTGAGAACTGATGGGAAATACCAGTGACTAGAGGACATTGCCTAGAAGCAAGGACGGTGAGACTTTAAGCATGTTATCCAGAGAGATCGTCCCTGGCAAAGGACATCGTGCTTGGTATAGCAGAGGGGCAGTGAAAGTGAGGCAGGGCCTGAACAAGATGGACGGACACAGTGGCCGCAACAATGGGCCCAAAGCGTGAGAGCACTTCATAAGGATGGTGCATGGCCGGCTGTTGTTTGGTTCTGTTATGTGTACGCAGGGTCGTTGTGATCCGGAACTTACCCAACAGCATCTAACAAAAACAGAGGGCATCCCAGGTGCTGTGCACACCTGCAGGTGATGTAGGAAAGTATCCTCATCCCAGCTTCTGTCCTTCTGGAAGATGTTTGGGGGAGAAGATAGGGCACCCTGCACTGAGTGAGTTTGGTAACAGGTGTGGGCCAACCCAGAACTTGGAGAGGAAATTCAGCGGGGAGCCCAATGGCTGCCGTTGGAGCATCTAGACCCCCCTTGGTCCTCTGGCCCTGGGGACCAGCTCAGTTGGAAGTTAAATTCCGTTGGAACCAGGTTAGAGTCGACTGAGCTCCTGCTCATCCCGCACTGGTCCTTAACACAGCAAGAGCAGTTTAGATGAAATGTCACTTCCCCACGCTACAGAGCACGCTCGCCAGCGTTGTCTGGTGACGCTGTCTGGTTGGTAGAAGTACATGTAACCACACGGCCAGGCGTTGCTGCTGTGGGGGTTCGGTGTCATCGAGTCGCTCTGGCTCAGAAAGGCCCCACCATGCACAACAGAATAAAGCCCTGCCCTGGCCCGCGCCATCCTCACCCTGGCTGCTATGCCTGGGAGTCCATGGCTGCAGTCACTCTATCAATCCCTCTCCTCAAAGGTCTCCCTATTTCTCAATGACCCTCTGCTTTATGCTGCTTGAGCTTCATCTCCGGGCACTGCTGCGTCTTCGCAGCATCTCCAGAGTATGTGAGACGCAGTCTCGCCATCCTTCCTTCTAAGGAGCGTTCTGGCTGTGCTTCTTCCCAGAGAGATGTGTTTGCTCTTCTGGCATATTTAATATGTATATGTAATATTTTATATTTTCAATATATCTACTGTATATTTAATATTTTCCACTGATATGCTGATTTAAATGCACCCATTCCTCTTTGGTCTTGTGTATGCATTGTCCATCTTTCGTATGCATATGAAACCATTGAAAAGCCATGCATGATTAAGCACACCTTAGTCCCCAGTGTGACATCTTTGCTGTTTAACTCAGGAAAGAGGGCTTTGTGGCAGGTTTGCCCAGTGTAAACATTGTTTGATTTCTGGACTGTTGCTTCCATGGGCATTGATTGACGGAGGTTTCGAATAGAATGAGGTTCTTGATGACCTCTATCTTTTCTCTTTGTGATTAGATTAGGTTTGCTGTAGAAGCAGTACCAATTACCCTGGTATGTATGTAAGCAGGAAGGAATTTATATCAAGAAATGGCTCACTAAGTCATACAATGGGGTAAGCCTGCTCAGGTTCAATTCCACATGTGAGATTTAAGGTGAAATCTCCTGACTCGTGTAGCACTGGGGAGATGAAGAGGACGCAGAAAAATGAAGCAGGAAGACCACAAGCTGGTGGGCACTGGGCTGAATGCACCTGAGATCAGCCAAATGAGTGTAGGGTTGGGTGTCTGCTGATGGCTGCTGGGGTCAGCAGGTGATATTACAGAAAGTCACCAGACCAGATACAGGATCCAAATCAGTTCAGAAGTCAGCTAGCTTCTACACGCTATTAGTTCATACTCTGAGTTGGCCACACCCAGAATGAACTCTGCCCCAATTTCCATAAGACTGTAAGCATTTTAACTGTTTTGCTGAATCACGGCAGGCCCCTTCATGGAGTTGACCACACTGTGTTAGAGCATAACCCACCCCTCTTTGTTGATCACCGTGTTGCCACTGGGTCCAGTGGAGAGGGGTTGTTTCCTCCACACTGAATTGCAGTCTGTACTGTTGAGGAGAGTCTGTGATCTCAATCAGTTGAGTGCCTCGTTTTTCTCACCTGCAGCAAGTAAGGTTGTGACATCTGGATATCACAGGTTATTAATGAGCCTTCTTCCAATCCTAGTTCTTTGTTCTGGTTCCGATAGTCCAACTTCTCAGAATATTCGCTCAGCAGACAGATTGAATAAATATTGTGAAAGGATATAGCTCTGATACACTCATACATGTTTTTTCTTTATTTGAAGCAGGAAGGAAGTGTCCCTTTGGTCAGCTTGAATAACTGCTTATTGGTCTATGGACAGACTTCACAGGGGCACAATTAGGAGTTCTTCAACGCTCATTCTTTTCGTTTTAGCTATGGTCCTACTATGGATTGTGTGTATCAACTTGGCTAAGCCCTGATTTTGTGGTATGACGTAATTATCCTCCATTTTGTAATGTGATGGAATTTTCATACCTGTCCTAAATCCCAACCTTTATGATGTAATGTAGCAGAATTAGAGGCAGTTGTGTGAGTGTGGCAGGGTACAATCTTCAGGATTAGTCTGCATCTCAAGTCAATCCCTGTTGAGAATGGAAACACATTGAAAAGGCGAGCAGAGATTAGATGGACCTTAAACCACCAAGAACGAAGAGTCAGCAGCGGAGTTCATCCTTTGAACACAGAGTCCCTGTGCTGAGAATCTCCTTGAGCCTTGATCTTTCCTGGGGGAGACTGGAGACACAGACTAATCTCTGAGGAACAATGGTCCCACCGATACCGAAAGAAGACAAGGACTGTCGCTGAGAGCACAGAGAAAGAAAGCTCTTTCCGAACACAGCACCTTTCTAATCTTCTAAACAGCGAAGAACATAGTTGTTTGCTAAAGCCTTCCGCTCACGGCATTTCCATCGTAGCCCCACGAGCAGACTGAAGAGCACGCAGGCATTAGCACTGTGGCGCTGGGGGAGAATGTTGAACGTATCTTGAACGGCTCAAAGGAGAAACCAATCTGTCCTGGAAGGAGTACAGCCAGCGTGCACAGTAGGGATGGCGAGGGCGAGACGTTATCTTACAGGCTTTGAACATATTGTCAGGAGAGACCAGTCCCTAGAGAAGAACATCATGCTTGGTAAATTGGAGAGGCAACGAAAGAGAGGAGGGCACTCAGGAGATGGGTTGACACCACGCTGAAACACGGGCTCAGGCATGGGAGCCATTGTGAGGATGCTGTAGGACCAGGCCGCGTTTCGTACTGTTGTGCACAGGGTTGCTGTGGGTGTGACTGTGGGCTGTGACTCAACGGCACCTTACAACAACCATCATCACTAATTTGGTGAGAGATTGACCAAATGAATGTCTCTGCTTAGTTAATAAAACAGGTAAGTGGCTTCTTGATATACTCCCTGCTTTAGGACAAGATCCATCTGACATCAGCCATGACATGCCTGACTCTACACAGCCCTCTTCTTCATCCAGCATGTATTTCTGACAGCTCCCTTTCCATGTCCTGTGGCAATCATTCTTGAACGATCTTCAGTGAAGTTTCACCTGCAGGTGCTTTGATGAGATTGCTCTATAACTTGAACATTCTAATGGGTCACCTTTGTTTGGGATAGACACAGAGAAGGGTCTCTTTCAGGTCCTTGGAAATATGCACAACTTGCAAATGTCTTGCTGTAGGTGACTAAGTGCTTCCAGATTGTTTGCTAAAAATATCAATTGATTTCCTTTTTCTTTTTTTTGCCAATGCCTTCATTGCAGTTTGGCCTCTTGCTTCAATACCATCCGGCTTTGATTATATGCTTCTTGAAGTGGGGAGCCAACTCTTTTGGGTACAGTGATTCTGTGACTCTCTGCATTCTTTCTATCATCTTTTGATGCTTCCTGAACCGGTGACTATTTTGCCAATGGTGTTGTCGTCAATGTTGCCGTTGCTATTGAGTCGGTTATGCCTATGTACAACCAAATGAGCCACCTCCGGTCCGGTGCCATCCTTACAGTTGCTCGGCTGTTTCAGCCCATTGTTATAGCCACTGTGTAGAGACTCTGCCTGCTTTCACTGCCCCTTCCCCTCATCGAGCATGCTGTCCTGCTCCAGTGACTGTGTGTTTCTGAAAACATGTCCTAAGTGCGCCAGGTGAATTCTTGCCTTCCTTGCCTCTAAGAGGCAGCCTGGCCCTACTGCTTCCAATGCAGACTTGTGCGTTTGGCCATAGAATCCTTCAATATGGCAACTTGAGCTTTGAACATTTTCTTTAATTCTTTCCGTTTGAGAAATGTTGCCGCGTTTCCTCATCTTTTTTCCTAACTCCAAGTGTTTTCAGATTTCATTACAATGCTTACCTTTGTCTTTTCAAATTGTCCTTTGGAATATTTTGCCCCGATCTTTTACTACATCATTTCCTCCAATCATTTAGTTCAAAACTACACTCAAAAAGACAGTTTTAGAGTCTTTTATATGAATGCTGTATAAAAGTGCATTAAAGGACACCACTTAATTTGTTAAAGCATCATTTTAGTTTAGTTTTTTTATTTAAGTTATAGTTCCTTGCAGTCCTTACCCACAATCTGCACCCTGATGCCACCTGCAGCTTCAGAATATGAATACTGTTTATTCTTCCCATTTTATTAATTTTTCCATAATCAAATTTCTTTTATTAAGTAAAAAGGGTATTAGTGTAAAATTACACACTTTTTCTAAACAAAACAATATCAGAAATTGAAGCTATTTTTTCTCAATGTACCAGCCATCAAGGTCATGCGTTTCCAAAGTTATTTGGCCCAACACATCCTTTACAGAAAAATAAAATGTACTCAGCGTCTCCAGGCATATTCTGTACTCTAGCCCATAACCCAGGATAAGGTGTCAGTATCTGCTTCTTCAGCCCCTCCAGCCTGTTCCACTTTGCAACACCCACTTTGAGAAATGCTGAAGCAAATGCACTGCTACTGGCAGTGTTTCCATCTCTGAGGTTCTTCTCTGCAGAAGTCTACACTCTCACAAAGGATCAAACAACTCTGACCCCCACACAAAGGAATGCTATGCATCGCTGGAAAACTATGGCGAAACCACCAAAGCACCTCATGGCAAGGAAAGACTTGTAGAACCTGAGAGTGAAAATAGTCCATTGCAAAAAGACACATATTGTATGAGAACACTGTTGCAAGAGGAGAAAAATAAAACACAATAAAGACTCTCATGCCAAAGGTAGCAGACTTTTGAAATTGGCAAGAGAGGGAGAGGGCAAGGGGAACAAAGTAAAGCCATGGGATACACTACTGTTGGGGGACAACTTGGGTGAAGGGGAAGGTAGAGGTCCACAGAGGGAGGAAAGAAACCAAGGATCAAGTGAAGGGTAAACTACTGGGGGGAGGGGCATTGATTATACTTGGAAACTGTGGGGTGTAATGGTGATGACCTGCAATGAAAACTCTCACCTAATTTACAATTTTACAGATTTGTTGATA
This sequence comes from Tenrec ecaudatus, assembly GCF_050624435.1. Taxonomy (NCBI): domain Eukaryota; kingdom Metazoa; phylum Chordata; class Mammalia; order Afrosoricida; family Tenrecidae; genus Tenrec; species Tenrec ecaudatus. The sequence continues at coordinate 2,999,154 of NC_134535.1, forward strand.
AAACCAAAGGATAGCAAACCAACTCTTTAGGCATGGTGACGTAATGGTGATGTGTTGGGCTGCTAACGGCAAGGTCAGCAGTTCGAAACCACCAGCCGCTCCTCGGGAGAAAAACGGGGCTGTGGACTCCCTGGAAGAGTTAGAGTGTGGGAAACTCACAGGGGCAGCTCTGCTCTGTCCTGCAGGGCTGCTGTGCGTTCGTGTCTACTGGATGGCAGTGTGTTTGAGGCGCTCTGGTCCTGTTTCTCTGAGTCGTCTTGGTGAGATCTGAGCTGTAGGGTAGATGGGATGAGGTTTCCCAATGAAATGCCATGAGAACAGCCCTTGTTCCCCTTGAAGAAGGAGCAGGAGTGCTGTGCAGGAAGAAGAACATCAATTTCCCCAAAACTTCTCCGTCATAAGCTCCTGTGATCATCCTGGACCCCAAAACTCTCTCAGGATTACCCCTCAGAATCCACAGACACGGCCTCCATAACCTTGGGAGCTGACCTCTCCTCCTTCAGTAGAACTGGCTCAGCAGGTCCTGGCAGAGGCCACACTTCACAGTGGACGTGTTGCCACCTTAATGAGACTAAGAGAAGTTTATCTCTGAGAAAACGTGTCTGCATCCACCCAATGATCACAGATACGTGCTTACACATGCTGTGTCTGGAATGAACCCATGCACCCATGAACTGGAACACGAATAGAAATACTTTTTGACTTACCCTGGTGCACACACCATGTGCAGCTGTATGGGTGAGCGTGCGCCTCCACATACAAATAAACCATACACACGCATGTGAATATACATGTTGCTGATGTCAGGTGCCCTGAGTAGGTTCCCACTCGTGGCATCTCTGGGTATGACAGAACGGAAGACTACATGGTCCTGAGTCACCCTCACGATTGTCATGGGTTTGATCCCATTGTTGTAGCCGCCATGTCAGTCCACCTCATCAAAGGCCTTCCTGCATTCCATTGACCTTCCGTTATCCCAAGCACGATGTCCTTTGCTGGGGACTGGCCTCTCCTGACAGCATATCCTAAGTACATGAGACAAAAGTATTGCTATCTTTGCTTCTTTTCTTCTTTGTTTAAAATCATTTTATTGGGAGCTCTTACAGCTCTTATCACAATCCACACATACATCCATTCTGTCAAGTGCATCTGCACATATGTTGTTTTCATATTTTTCAAAATATTTTCTTTCTACTTGAGCCCCTGACATCAGCTCCTCATTTCCCCCCTGTCCCTCCCACTCTTCCTCCCCCATACCCCCTTGATAATTTATAAATTCGTATTTTTTTTTAAATGTCTTACACCAACTGCTGTCTCATTTCACCCAATTTTCTGTTGTTTGTCCTCCTGGGATGGGGGCCATATGTCAATCATTGTGATCGGTTCCCCCTTACTGCCCCCACCCCCAACACTTACCCTCCAGTGTCACTGTTCCCCTATGTGGTGAAGAAAGCTGATGGTGCCAGGATATCAAAATATAGAGCATCTGGGCTCTTAAATGCTTGAAGATACATAAACAGCCATCTAGCTGAGAAGCAACAAAGCCCACATGGAAGAAGCACACCAGCCTATGTGATCATGAGGTGTTGATGTGATCAGGTATCAGGCATCAAAAACCCAAAATAAACTAAAAGCATATCCATGGGAATGAGGGGGAGGGCAGAGTGGAGACCCACAGCCCATCAGTAGTCAATTGGACACCCCCTGTTAGAATAGCCAAAAGGAAGAGACGAGCCAATCAGGGTGCAGTATAGCACTGATGAAATGTTTCCTCTCCCCCCACTACCATGACCCCAATTCTATCTTCCAAATCTGGCTAGACCAGAACATGTCTACTAGTACAGATGAGAGCTCACAACACAGGGAATCCAGAGCAGATAAACCCCTCAGGCCCAATAAGGGGAGCAGCCATGTTTGCGTCTAGTGAGCATCCCGCTGTACTTCTTCCAAGACAGATTTGTTTGTTCTCTTGGCAGTCCTTGGTGCTCTCGGTTCTTCGCCAGCACCACAATTGAATGCACCAACCGATTCAAACGAATACACATAGACACATGCAAACGCGTGCAAAAATGTGCAGACGCATGTTTTGCCACCATTTCCCAAACATTTTGTTGAACATCCCTGTCAGCATCGTGTGTATGTGCCCACGCGTGTACATGTGCTCAGGAACGCCATGTAAAAACCCCTCCGAATGCCCTGGCAAAGCTGTGATTCATTCTTCCAAAGGGCGTTGCTGGGCACGTTGCTAATTTCCACAAATCAGTTGACTTTCAAGTTCAGGTTGCAGCCCTTCCATTGGACGTGAACCCTGCAGCCGCTGCGCGCTGTCTGGCAGGAGAAAGCGCGCACACTTTGGTTTTGTTTTTGCTTTGTAAGGATAAAACTTCAAAGAGCCCTGGTGTAAAAATACAAAATTCATAAACTTTATGATGAGCTCAGGAATCAAGTGGAGTTAGCAGAGTAGCAACTGAATGAATCGAAGAGAAGTTCCAATTCCCTTTGAAATGCAAGTTTTAAAAAAGCAGACCTTAGAGGACCTGATAAAATTAGTGCTGCTCCTGTGCTGCCTTTTTATTTTTTTCCTTCTTCTCGTTCTGAACTTCAAACCATTTGAAGGAACTGTAAATTATACCCTTCCCTTCGCAACTTCTATTTAGCCCCTGCCACAGCAATACCACGGGGCTGTGAGCTGCTGCAGAGATTTATTCCTGCCCATCGAAGCTGTTTGTGCTCTGAGCCCCTCTTAGACTCAGGGCTAACAGGAGGGCTTCCAGGGTGACTCGGGGCACCATCTCATTTAGCCCCAATGGCTTGACAGGCATATGAGGTCCAGCATGCTGAATATCACAATGCATTAGGGCAATTCCACACTGCACCAGATACAGTCAGGGTGCTGGATGCCATGCTTGGCGAACAGGAGGCCAACCCTTGCTTCAAGGATGGTGTTCTCCCAGGAAAAGCCACACTCCCGCACCCCTCCCCCCCTGGATGAAAGGGCAGTTCTTCAAGGTGCCCTAGACAGAGAGATACAGAGCTGCCACTGCATGGTCTCCAAGAGACGGATTCTCCACAGCATGGCCAGGTCCTGTGCTGTCTACACCAACATGGACTTGAGTAACCCCCCTGAGGGAGCTATTGTCCTCGGCCCAGCTCCTAGCGAGTTTCTCTTTTGTTCGTTGACTCTGTTTGATCTTTCATGATGATGCATTCAAAGTAAAGGAGCAGAGGTCTCCCTGCCCTTGCTGTGAGAGACATTCTGGCTCTACTTCCTCGGAAGCAGACTCATTTGTTGTTCAGGCAGTCCATCCTGTATTCAATATCCTTCCCCTTGAGTCAATTGTCCTTCAAATGGAATCAGATGGGTCCATTGCCCTTCTGGTGTTCTCTTCCATCCTGCAGCTTTTGCAGGTGAAGCCACTGAAAATGCTGTGGCTTGTGTTGGGCATACACCTGAGTCCTCAGAGCAGTGTCTTTGCTTTAAGACACCTGCACAGCAGGTGTGAATGCAATATCCCGGCTGGAGGAGGGAACCAGTGGAGAGGTCTGGGAGGCTGGCCCCAGCACCAAAAATTATGTGCATTCCTGCCCCTCCCCTGAAAAGAATTTGTTTCAAAGGACAACATTGATTCTGCAGCTCCGGGAGATGGACATATCTGATCAGAGCACACGGGAGCAGATGAAGGGGGAGGAGGAGAGAGTGGAGCACAGCCTGGCCTACCAGGCTGTGAGGATGATGTTCCTGAGTAGAGCAGCCAGTCCACAGAGAGAACAACATGGCTTGCCCTACTATGAGACATGATGCCCCTCAGTGACTAAGGGCGATACAGGGGATAGCACCGGAGACAGTGTGGGAATTGCACCTGACCTGATCCCACCACACTGAGGCAACGCACTGGGGGAGTGCAGCGGAACAGCAAGGGAATGGAGTGGCAAGGTCCCCAGGGAACGCTGAAAGTGGACTTTGGGGCCAGGGCGTGGTGCCCCAACAGACTGGACTGGAAAACACTCCTAAGGGCCAACAAATGATCCTTGAACTAATTACAAGCTTTTCTTTCATGAAGTATTTTGTTTTGTTCTTTGTCAGTGGTTTGTTTCTATTGTTTTGTTGTCTGGTTGTATATTGTTGCTTTGTCTTCCTCTGTCTTGTTTTTGTGCATGTTAGTGTCTCCACAGGTATGTCTGAATAGGACAGGCTGGATGAACTATCTGGAGGAAAAACAATGGGACTGACAGTTCCAGGGGGACTTGGGGTGGGGGTAGGTAGTGGGGTAAGGAAGTGGTGTTAACAAACACAGGGACAAGGGAACAACATGGGACCCAAATTGGTAGTGAGGGGGGAGTGGCAGGCCTGGTGGGGAATGATCAAGGGTAAGGTTGCATAGAGAAGAGGTATAGCTGTAGCCCAGGTGTGGACGGAGCATGGTAGTGGGGCAGGAGGAAAGTCAAGGGAGATGGAGGAAGGAGCTGGGAGTCAAGGGGCATTTATGGAGGTCTAGACAAAGACATGTACATGCAAATATATATGAGGATGGGGAAATAGATCTATGTGTATATATTTATAGGTTTAGTATTAAGGTGGCGGAAGGACCTTGGGTCTCTACTCAAGCACTCCCTCAATGCATGAATACTTTCTTTTATTAAATTGGCACTCTATGATGCTCACCCTCCCGACACAACTGCTGAAGCCAAAGCGGGTGAACAAGTAAATGTGGTGAAGAAAGCTGATGGTGCCCAGCTATCAAAAGAGATAGTGTCTGGGGTCTTAAAGGCTTGAAGGTGAACAAGTGGCCATCTAGCTCAGAAGCAATAAAGCCCACATGGAAGAAGCACATCAGCCTGTGCAATCACGAGGTGACAAAGGGACCAGGTATAAGGCATCATGCAAAAAAAAAAAAGAATATATATATATACACACCATAGTGAATGAAGGGGGAAGTGCAGAGTGGATACCCAAGGCCCATTTGTCGGCCACTGGAGATCCCCTCACAGAGGGGTTTAGGAGAGGAGATGGGTCAATCAGGGTGCGATGTAGTACCGATGAAGAACACATCTTTCCCCCAGATCCTGGATGCATCCTCCCCCCAACTACCATGATCCAAATTCTACCTTGCAGGACTGGATAGGGCAGAGGTTGTACACTGGTGCATATGGGAACTGGAGGCACAGGGAATCCATGGTGAACAATACCTTCAGGGCCAGGGGTATGAGGGGCAATGCTGGGAGAGTGGAGGGTGAGTGGGTTGGAAAGGGGGAACTGATTACAAGGATCCACATGTGGCCTCCTCCCTGGGAGATGGATGGCAGAGAAGGGGGTGGGGAGGGAGTCTCCGGATAGAGCAAGGTATGACAAAATAACAATCTATAAATTTTCAAGGGCTCATGAGGGAGGGGGGGGGTGAAGAGGACCTGATGCAAAGGGCTTAAGTGGAGAGCAAATGCTTTGAAAATGATGAGGGCAAATAATGTACGGATGTGCTTTATACAATTGATGTATGTATATGTATGGATTTTGATAAGAGTTGTATGAGCCCCTAATAAAATGTAAAAAGAAAAAAAAAGACACTTGCACAGTGTCTTCCTTTGATATTTTGGCTGCTGAGTCCATTGGCATTGTCCATAAATCCCGATATAATAGAATATGTAATAATGTCAGTGTCTTCTCTACATGAAGGAGCTTCGGTGGGTTATAATTATTTTAATGATACATGAGGCCATTTATGTTATGAGGGAGAATCATGAGCAAACAGCGATAGGCACAGATACAGCCTTGCTTGCTAAAAATGAAGAGAACTTGAAATATTTACTGATGAAGATCAAAGACTATAGCCTTCAGTATGAATTACACCTCAACTTGAAAAAAAAGAAAAGAAAAATCTTCACATCTGGACCCATACACAACATTATAGTAAATGGGACAATATTGATGTTATCAAGAATTTTACTTTATTTGGACCCACAATCAATGCCCACTAACACAGCAGTTGAGAAATCAGGTCATGTATTGCAAATCTACTATAAAATATCTTGGTTACGTGTTTAAAAAGCAAACGTTAAGGGCAAAGGTATGCCTGATCCAAGCCAGGGCATTTTCAATGGTCTCATATGTACATGAGAACTGCTAGATTCCTGCGTAGGAGATGCCTCCATTCTTGGTTTTGAAACAGGAAGAAATCCACGCTGAAGCCTGGTTTGTGTTCCAAGTGGGTTTTCATAAAGGATAGGAAAAGTTTCAGGTTTTACAGTTCACTGAACACAGGACTGCACCCCCACACAGTGGCGACCTGAGGCCAGAGATAGAGAGAGCCCAACATGGCGCGCAGAAGGCAAAGGAGCAGTGAGAAAAGAGAGTGGTGGTGTTCAGGTTCGTTTTAGGGCCTTCTGCTGGGAGACGGGGTCAATGTCACTGGTTGACCTCATTGGCTCTATTAAGCCCACCTGGTCTAGAGTGGGCCAATCCAGGTTTCCTGCCCACCTAGGTGTACAGCCCCCTGCCCTGACTCAGGGCCTGAATTGGCACATGCCCGGGTAGAAAATCTGGTCCCCTGTTCTAACAAAACCTGTGAAAGCAATAAGAAAGACCAAAGAAGAATTGAGGCATTTGGATTATGCACCTATCAAAACATACTGAATATACTACCATGGACTGGCAGAATACAGAGCAGCCTTTGTCTTGAAAGGAATACAGACAGGTTCTCCTTGGAAAGGAGGGTGGTGAGACTTGGTCTCAGGCGGGACCGATCCCTGGGGAAAGGGACATTGGGCTAGGTAAAGGAGGGGGTCAGCAAAAAGGAGGGAGACCCTCAACAAGATGCATGAGCAGAGTGGCCGCAACAAGAGACCAGCACAAGGACCTGTTTCAGGATGGCTCAGGACAAGGCAGCTTCCTTCTGCTGCACCTTGCAATGCATCGTTAGGAGTTGTAACCCATTCAAAGGTCCCCATGACCAGAACCACACGAGGCACTTGCAGGCGCTTCATGAGAGGTAAAGGGTGTCATTCACAGACGCTGCCTGGGGGGAGACCACGATGGCAACAGAGAAGGACAGGGAAAGGCATCATTGCTGTGAAAGCAGATTCCAGGCTCACATTCCTCCTTAAAGACACTTGCTTGGCCGCCCAGCCCACTGGGAATAAACCTCGAAGTCTTGAACTGGGCACTTAGAAAGCCCACGGGGCAGTGTCCATCTCTCCAGCTCCACGTCTCAACAACCCCTATCTTTCCTTCTCTGGCCACCTTTGGGCATCTCTCTGGTGATGCGAACTCCACTCCTTCCCGCCCCACTCCTTCTACCTGTGTTTTCCTTGCTGGCTCAGTTTTGTGGCCACATGGTTGGGACATAGAGATTGGCTCCTCTCTCCCCTTTGACCGGATGCGCAGCGCTGTTGCCATGGTATCCTGCTGGATGGTCAGCTTGACCTCACAAGCACTGAGGTGGTCAGGAACCTGGGGATGGACATGGTGATGCCGGGCACAGGCGCCTAGAAGAGAGGTAGAAAATAGCCCCTGGCTGGCCCCCACTTGGCAGCCATGACTTAAGTTATAGTATCTCTGGCGTTCAGTGTGAAGAGACACAGTCTCACATGACTGGCTTTCTGAGGGCAAACCCCTTATCCTACTTATTGACATCAATTGCATTTAATAGGCCGTGCCATCATTACCCTTAATCAATGCGAAATTTCTATCACCATAAGCCAGCCTCGGTGCCGCATAAGCAGAAAGCCCTCTTCTCTCCCGCCTCCCACTCCTGGTAACCGCTAATCATCTCGGGTCTCCATAAACTTGCCTGTGCTCAATGTCAATAAATTGTTTACCCGTAAAGAGTGGAACTGAAAGTGCTGTGTAACATTTATTTTATATAAGGGACATTGTGAAAAACAGCTGCTGGGGCTGCTTAGGGAAAAATCAAGCAATGGCATTTGGGTTCCTGGCTTGGTGGTCCAGGATGGCAGTTTTGAACCATGGTTTCTGGAACATGCCATGGGATTGCCTGATGTGTTTAGTGCTTCTGCTCTACCTCCTTGATCCTAGGGTCTTAAAAACAGCAGGCAGCCATCCAGGGCACAATGTGTAGCCTCTGTCACCTGTAACAACAGACGAGAAGAGGGAATCGGGATAAGAACAGGGAATGGAATGGCCACTTAATTGCCTTCTTAGTAAATGTCTTGTTTGCCTTGAGACCAAGAGAACTGGATGGTGCCCCACGACCGTGAGTGAATATTTTGATCAAAGATACTACAGAAGAAGATCAATCAAAAGAGGGAAAACGTGGATCTGAAGTCTAAATTCTCATAGAAGCAAGGCTTTCTAGGGCCATTTGGATTGGGTCAAGTCCTGAAACTATTGCCCAGAGATCATTTTTTAAAGGATGGCCAGAGTGCTCCTTAGAGACAATGATGACAGGGCTTCCTCTGACATACTTTGGATGTGTTGTCAGGAGAGACCAGTCTCTGGAGAAGTGCCGCACAGTTAACACAACCAAAGGGACAAGTGTAAGGACCAGGACATGTTTCATTCTGTTGTGCATAGGGCCAATAAGCGACAGAACTGACTCTGCAGCATCTAACAACAACAACAACATCAACAACAACCATCTTTAAAACCAGAACAAGAATAACAAACCAAAACAAAAATACCTCCTACCATCATCTTCAAAATCAAACAATAGCTGAGTTTATCTAGTGAATACGGTTTGCCTTGAGCGGGGTGCTTTCTAGAAGAACATTCCACATGCGACCAAATCACCAACAGCATCTCTAATGCACTTGCCTCGTTGTGCTGGAGAAGCATATGCAAAGCAAGCGGACTTCTCAAAGAATAAACCCGTCTGTCTTGGAAGAAGGCCAGTGTGCTCCTCACACGCAGGGATGGCAAGGCCTTCATCTCCTGCACTTCGCATGAGTTGTCAGCAAAGACCACTCCCTGGAGCGCTTCACGTTTGGTAAAGTGGAAGGGTGGTGAGGAAGAGGAAGGCCCTCAAAGGGATGGATGGACACCGCAGCTGCATCCATGGGCTCAGCATGGCAGGCACAGGTACAGATGCGAGGATGGTGCCCGTCCATGCAGTGTTTGCTTCTGCTGTGCATAAGGTCACTGTGGGTCGAAGCCAGTTTGAGGGCCCCCACCACCGCCACCAATAACAAGAGCCACAACTCCAGTGGCCAGGCAGGAAGTTTGGGGGGCAGTGAGCTTAGGGAACACCTCAGTAAAGGGGAGTAAAAAGGGCTGCAGGACTTGAAGGGAGCCATCAATGAACCAATATAGAAATCGTTAGGGGGGTGTGCCTCTGTGTGTCATTTCCCCAACAAATAAAAAAGAAAGCACGAGGTTCATCTGGCTGCTGTGAGAGGTTACTCCCGAGAGCTGTGTGGGTCTGATCCAGCCCAGCCTCCTCTTCCCTCCTGAGATGGAGACCAAGGGTTGAGTCAGTGAAGGCCCCTGTCTTTGACCTTCTTCCATGAGCAAGGTGGAGCCGCATGGCTCACCAGTTGTGGTCTAACAAAGGGACAGCTCTTTTTTCTTTAATCATTTTATTGGGGGGGGGGCTCATAAAACTCTTATCACAATCCATACATAAATCAATGGCATAAAGAACATTTCTACATTTGTTACCCTCATCATTCTCAAAACATTTGCTCTCCATTTAAGCCCCTATCATCAGCTCTTCATTTCCCCATTCCCCCTTGGCTCATGAACCCTTGATAATTTGTAAATTATTATTTTGTCATATCTTACCCTGTCGGACATCTCCATTCACCCACTTTTCTGTTGTCCATCCCCCCAGGGAGGAAGTTATATGTAGATCATTGTGATCGGTTCCCCATCTCTACCCCACCCTCCCTCTACCCTCCTGGTATCACCACTCTCACCACTGGTCCTGAAGGGATCATCCGCCCTGGATTCCCTGTGTTTCCACTTCCTATCTGTACCAGTGTACATCCTCTGGTCTAGCCAGCTTTATGAGGTAGAATTGGGATTATGATAGTAGCGGGGTGGGTGGGAGGAAGAACTTAGCAACTACAAGAAAGTTGTATGTTTCATCGTTGCTACACTGCACCCTGACTGGCTCATCTCCTCCCCGAGACCCTTCTGTAAGGGGATGTTCACTTGCCTACAGATGGGCTTTGGGGCCCCACTCCACACTCCCCCTCATTCAAAGTGATAATATTTTTTGTTCTTTGATGTTTGATACCTGATCCCATTAACACCTTGTGATCACACAGGCTGATGTGCTTCTTCCATGGTGGCTTTGTTGCTTCTGAGCTAGATGGCCGCTTGTTTACTTTCAAGCCTTTAAGATTCTCGCTGCTAAATCTTTTGCTGGCCAGGCTCCCTCAGATTTCTTCACCACATTTTCTTATGCACCCTTTTTGTCTTCAACAATTGTTTTAGGAAGGTGAGCATCATGGAATGCCAGTTTAATAGGACAAAGTAATCTTGCATTTAGTAAATACTTGAGTGGAGGCCCAGTGTCAATCTGCTTCCTTAAAACTAAACTTATAAATATATGTACATAGATCTATTTCCCATGCTCATATATAAATATATTTACATATGTACATGCCTTTATTTAGACCTCTATAACTGTCCTTTGACTCCTAGCTCTTTCATCTATGTCTTTTTTACTTTCCTCTTGTCCCACTATCATGCTCAGCCTTCATTTGGGTTTCAGTAATTCCTCTCAGTTACATTGCCCTTGATCATGCCCTACCAGGCCTCCTATACCCTCCTCACCACTGATTTTGATCACTTATTGTTCCCTTATCTCTGGGTTTGTTAACACCACTTCCTTTCCCCCCACCTCCCCCTCTCCCAAGCCCCCCTGGAACTGTCGGTCCCATTGTTTGCTTCTCCAGATTGTTCATCCAGTCTATCTTATTTAGACAGACCTGCAGAGATAATAACATGCACAAAAACAAGACAGAGCAAAACCAAGCAACAAAAGAAAACAAAACAACAACAAAAGCCATTGAAAACAAAACAAAAATCACAACAACAACAAAAGAAAAGCTTGTAGTTAGTTCAAGGACTATTTGTTGGACTTTAGAGTATTTTCCGGTCAAGTCTGATGGGGCAGCAAGCCTTGGCCCCAAAGTCTATTTTGGGTATTCCCTGGGGACTTCGTTGCTCTGTTCCCCTTCTGTTCTGCTGCAAGCCCTTAGTGTTTTGCCTTGGTATGGTGGGATCAGATTGGGCGCAATTCCCACAGTGTGTCTCCAGTGTTATCCCCTGTAGGGCTATGGGTCAGTTAGGGATGTCATGTTTCACTGTGGGACCAGCCATATGGTCATCTCTGTGCATTGGCTGCTCTGAATGGGAATATTGTCTTCAAGGCTTGGTGAGTAAGGATGTGCTCCACTCTCTCTTCCTCCCCCTTCATTTGCTCCCATGTGCTGCAATCAGACATGTCCCTCTCCCTGAGCTGCAGCTTCAGTGCTGTCCTCTGAAATAAATTCTTCTGGGGGGAGGGGCAGCTGTCCATGTAGTTGGGATTGGGGCCTGCCCCTCAGACCTCTCCACTGGTTCCCTGCTCCATGCCGGCATGTGGAGCACTGGGTTGAAGTCTGGTCCCTCTTTCCAAAGGGACAGTTCTCATGGCTTATCAAGCAATCCCTTTCCCTCTAATTAAGTTACCACTGGACCACTAAATCTCAGCTGTGGAGATCTTAGCACAAAACACCAGGAAGGTTATCTCTTCCAATTGGTGTGACTTGTGGGAGCAATAACCCCCACCAAATAGCAAGTACAAACATCGATGATGCAACAGGATCAAAGAGCTGGCATTGCTGACTAAACTCGGGGGTCCTGGACGAGTGGCTTCTTTCGGTGCTTTCTCACTCAAAAAGTGGGACAAGAGATGCCCTCCATTCAAGCTGTTTGCTTCTGAGATGGGATGTCATAGAATCCGTGTGTACATTTAATATGGGAGACTTTTCCTTTGTGCCCAGAAGTCCTTATTAAAATGCTGGTGTCTTATTCCGCAGCACGCTGGAACAGGAGCTACTGTCTGAGGATATGGAAATCACCATCGCAGCAAGTGGCTGGGGGATTAGAAGGCTGCAATCCATGCAAAGCATCTAAGACTTGTGAAGGGGGGCATGGAGAGTGCTCAGGAAATGGTGGGGCGTGTTAGGAGCATCTGCAGTCCCCTGACCTTGAAGAACTCTTCTCCAGGATGAAGCCAGTCGTGGGGACAAGTGGCCTCCACAGCAGGCAAGAAGGAGTGGGGGGTAGGCTGTGGGCACAGCATCTGCTGGGAGATGCCACCCCCTCAGAATGACAAGCAGGTTTCTGTCCTCACCCACACGAATGGGGATCCCTTTACAGTGTTTGCTTATTTCTTTTGTTCTTACTGGAAGATTTGAACCTGGGGGGATATTTGGAGACCCACCCGAGTATTAATAATTTATCCCTAAATGAGCCATCTTGTTCATGGAAGCCAGCCATCTGAGTTGGCACAGGGAGGCTGCTGTCTCACGCACAGTGGGCTGGCGGGACACGCTGGGGGTAGGTCTTGGCTGGAGAGGTAGCACCTGGCATGAGCATCTGGATCCTCAACTCAGCTAACCTGGCAGAGGCCATGAAAGGTGTTCAGGAAAGAGAATGAGATATTTCGGTTCACTATGAGAAAGACACAGGCAGCAGGACCAAATAATGTTGTTGTTGTTAGGTGCCATTGAGTCCCTTCCAAGCATATTGCCCCTGGGTACACCGGAACAAGTCATGCAGGGTCCTGCATCATCCTCATGAAGGTTATGTCTGAGCCCGTGGTTGCAGCCACCATCTCATTGGAGTCTCCCTTTGCTTGGCTACCCCGCTGATTTACTGAGCTGGTGGGTGGGTTCAAAAGAGGGACCCTGCTGAGCATCTACCCATTATGTCATCAGGACTTTCTATCTACCTAAAGCACTGCAGATCGGACAGGCATAATGAAGTCTCCATCTCTGTGCTGGCACAAAGGGCCAGGCACTATGTCCAGCTTCTCCTGCACCAACCCATTCAATGCTCTTATCAACCCTACAGAGCTGACTCCTGGGTTGTTATGGATTATGGGTTGGGCTGCTCACCACAAGGTCTTCAGTTCAAAACCACCCGCCCCACCATGGAAGAAAGATGAGACTTTCTACTCCCATAAAGAGTTACACTCTCAAGAATATGCAGGGGACCCCATAGCTAGGAGTTGAATTTTGAGACCATTAACCCTATTTCACAGATGAGGTAAGTGAGGATTTGGGATACAGTCATAGGCACCCCACATCTTCCTGAGTCCCAAGCCCTTCACCACAGTGCACCTGCCTCCAGGTGTCCATATTGGCCAGGGTGTGGGGCAATGGAAGTGGACGGAATAAAATCGCAGGTTCAGTCCAGATTGAGCCTGTTCAGAGAACGCGTCCTGGCCAGCTGAGCCTGATGAGCTTAATTCAAGCGGGCCAGGGTGCCCGTGAGGATGTCTTAGCCAAGGGGGCAGGAACTCCAGCTCCTTCGGTGAGCCACCTGGCTGTGGCAAGGGCAGGCACTCAGGGAGGGGGGACCCAAGTCAGATGCCCAGCCATGGGCCCCTGCCCTGTGTGGTGCACTTTGTACCCAGGTTGGGACTGTTTCTGGACAAGGTGGGGATCAACTATTGGCCCGTGTCTTTATAAGCTCCTGCTGCCTGCTCAGAGTCAGGTAGGCTCAAGACAAAGTCAGGAGAAGTCCTGAGTCTGCATGGAACAGAGACCTCAAGAAGCAGGGGCAGTCTGAGCTGCATGCAATGGACTGTGGGTGGGCCTCACTGACAGCCCCCCCACCCCCACACCCCACCCCCTCCTCTAAACAGACTTCAAGGTGAAGACGGTTTGATTGCAGGCCTCGAGCCTGCTCCTTCCGGTCCATCATCTCCCACCCTGCATGCTTCCGACTCCCATCCTCTCAGTGTTCCCATCAGGCTTGCTCCGGGACTCCTCCCAAGCTGTGTCTAGTGATCCATTTCCACGAGCCTTACTCCTTTTTGTGAGCCCCCAAACACTGGTTGCCAGGGGTTGCTGGTCAGCCGGTGAGCGGCTGCAGCTGGCCTGATAGCCTTCACGGCTCCCCTGGTTCAGAGGACATCCTGCTGAAAGGGCCAAGCTCCGAGAAAGACCACTCCCCATTTTCACAGGACCATGTCTGATCTGCAATACCGGCTGGGCTCTTCGCTGGCAACTGCAACGCTGACCTGTCAGAAAGAGCAGCCAGCCGTGAGAGCAGTCCAGGAGCTTAATCTAGAATTACCAGGTGGCTGAGGCCCAGGCTCGGCTTTGTCCTCAGCTACTCACACAGAACCATCACTCTGCACACTGTGATCCTATTAGGGCGCCGGGAAGTTAATGAATAGTGTGCTCTTTGCTGCGTTCCCTGTCTGCTTTCAGCACCTTGTGTTGATCTGCTTATGGAAATCCCTCCTTCTTAGGAGGCAGGGCAGAAAAACAGCTTCATGTCTCGCTAAGAAACTGTGCACCAAGTCGTAGCATTCAGACACAGCCTCGATTATGATCTTTAAGTCTCATAAGCTGTCCTTAACCCTTCCTTCCCCACCTAGACCCTGGTTGGCTCAGGCTAAGGAAGGCTCAAAGAACAAAGCCATTCCCAGGGAGGGGCTTCGATGACGAGTGACAGGAGTCAGGGCAGGGGGGGCCTGTGAGGGCTGCAGGGCCTTACCCAGAAGCAGGGCCAAGACAGTCACCCAAGGTCAAAGAGGTAAAGGAGCAGGACGAGCCCTCCAAGGTGCCAGGGCTGTGGGTTACCTTGTGTGCCCCCTGCCCTTGTTGCTTCTCCCCTGGCTCCAGCTCCAACAATGGCGGGTGGGGCTGCTGAAGGGGTTTTCCACTGGGCCAAGCCTTCCCAGGGGGCGGGTGTGGGTGTGGCTAGAGCTCAGAGTTCAGTGCCTTCCACAGAGATCCTAGGCTATCTGGCAGGAGAAAAATGATGGAACCCTGCACTTGGTTATGGAAGCTGGCCTGGACTCACTACGATGAAGTCAAGGCTGACTCACAGCGACCCCTTGTGGGAGGCTTCTGATCCTGTAGCTGTTGGCGGTCTGTAGGAGAGGCTGGTGGTCTCTAACTGCCAACCATGTGGATCGCAACCCAACACGTAAGCACAATACCACCAGGACCCTGGTACGGAAGCAGCTACCACGTTGTTAGCAGTGGTGGAGCTAAGCCCTCCGGCTGCCCAGTGCTGCCAGACAATAAGCCTAATGCTTGTGCAGTAGAAGCCCGGACCTCCATGCTAATCCACTCCGGAAGGAGCGTGGAGATGCGATGCAGTGGAGTTCCGATCAATTTTCCCATAAGAAATTACTGAAAATGGATCAATGCATTCTCGACCACCAAGTGTTTGTCCTAACCTTGCCTTTTTATACACAACATTACACAGGAAATTCAAAGCAAATAGGTTCAGAGTTAGATAATATAATTTAAGTAAGAATCACACCATTTACAAGTGTTTAACGACTACAGTGTGGCCCATACCTTGAGATTTATAAGGATCTGGATCTGTGGCCATGGAGGTGGAGAGGAGTCATGGAGAGTCATTGTTTGGAAGGGGAATCCCCTTCCATCAAGTCAACTGGTAGCTGCTTTTCAGAGGCCTCTTTCCCTCTTTGCCATTTTTCACTAGGACCTGGCTGGCTTTCTCTTTAAAAAAAATATGCAATGTGGTCTGCTGTTGGCCTTTCCTTAACTGTGCTCTAAAAGGGTTTACTAAAGTATCATCAACCATATCAATAACACAGTTAACCAGTTCCTGATCATGATGATTCTTTTCAGAAAACTCTTTCTTTGGGCCCATTTTTTTAATCTAACAAAAACTAAGAAAATGATAGCAAAATACTTGAACCGTAGCCATGAAGGTTTAACCAATGCATACTAACAACGCCAACGAGCGCCGAGTGACCAAAACACGAACTGCTTTTGTTTACCAAAATCATGTGCGTCGGGTCAGATTCGATGTTTTGTTGGAGCCCCGATGCAAAATCTTCTCGACAATTTGCGCTGAAATCCGATTATGTCGAGTCTGATGCGATCGAGGACCAGGGTTCTGCTGGCAGCCAAGAAGCTCCATCTGTGATGCTCACAGATTCGGAGTCAGAGCTCTCGAAGAGTCTGGCTGGGCAGTTCTCCCGATGTCCCTCCTGGATTCGGTCTGACGTTGGGCAGAACCTTAATCAGAAGCCTTAACTGGGTTGAAGGATCCATTTCCCAGGTCTATTCCGATAGGGAGCAGCTTAGTCCTGGCTGTTGACTAGGGTTCCTCTAGGTAGGACTCTCCATGGAGCTGCCTGAAGGTCCTCCTGGCATGGGGGTGAATTCCTAGAACCAGCAACCCAGTAGGAGCCCAGGTGACATAATAATATGTTGGGTTCTTAATGACAAATTGGAAGTTCAACTCCCCAAGTGGCTCCTTGGGAGAAAGATGAGATTTTCTACCCCTCTAACAATGTACAGTTTTTGAAAACCCAAAAGGGCAGTTCTACCCTATTCTATATGGTCACACGGTAAATCAGAATCTACTCAACTGGAAGTGAATTGGGTTTGTTGGTTGTTTGAAATGATTGCCGAGATTCAAGTGAAGGTATGCATGACTTCTCTGAGTGCGTCCTGTTCTCTGGGTGGCCTGCTGAAGATATGGGACTTCATCCAGGATGCAGTCTTCTGTCATACTCTGTGCGACCCACTCTAGTTTCTGATAGCCAGTGCAATGGCTACGCAGAACTCACGGCAAAATTCACAATTTAAGGATTTGTTAAGGAAGTTAGCAAGTTGTGATGCCAGGTGGAAATGCTCAGGTTTCAGTTGCCTTATCGGGGCCTGTTACAATGCCTCCGATCTGCTAGTAAATACCCAAAGGTGCATAAGCCTTAAGTGGAAGACATTCAGCTCAAGCTCTGTTGGGCAGCAAACCCAGATCCCTGAAGAAAGTGTCCAGAGGCACCTCACTCCAGTAAGTGGAGTCCGAAGGCACTCAGCTCCACTTCCATGGTCAAGCGTCTAAAAGTCCAACTTCCCGAATGAGATGCCCAGAGACCCCCCACTCTGTGAGCCAGCCTCCTGCACAAATGCACTGAGCTCTGCTTGCTCCGTGGGTGGTGCCGTCCATCACTCTGTTCCATGCTCTGACTTATGGTTCTGCTCTGCTCCTCTGAGGCTGTAGCTGCCCTCTGGATCCAGGAAGTTCACTGTGCAGGGATCTCAGGTCCAGAGGACATGCTCCCCGCCTGGCCCTAAGTGGTCCTGACATCCCTCCTCCAGCTTCTCAGAGAGAGGGCTCACTCTGTATCCAGCAGGATAGGATGCACTCCAGAGGATCCTGTTTCAATGACTCAGAGGCAAATCTTTTCAGTGTCTCCTCCCACTGCTTGCCAAGCCATGCAGGGTAAGGGGTCATTTGGTGGTAGTTAGAGACTTTGGCTAGAAGAGCCACCTTCACTGCCCCTGCCATGAAGCTGGTGATGGAGGTGGTGAAGGCATATTAGGCAAGAGGGGCAGGATTTCAGCTCCTTTGATGATCGGCCCGGTTGTTGACAGAGAATGGACTCTGGGAGAGGAACCCTTGGTCCACGCATGATTAATAATGTGGTGGGGCTTGGGGTGCAAAGGCCACACATGGAGAGAAAGGAAGGCGGAGGGATAGGCATCACTGGGCACCATTGTGGTGAGGGCTGGTTGTCACAATCTGTCCGCTGGCTCCGAGGGATCAGTGTCTCTTTCCTAGGCAACTGTGAAACTGTCCACCGCTGGGTAACAGGTCTTTCCCCTTCCAACAGCCTCCCTGGGAGCAATTGAACCTTCAATTGCAATCTCTTATAGGCTGTCCCAGCTGCCACCCATTGCCTGTCGCAGAGACGCACCTCCGCAGGGAGGTTTGATGGCAGTAGCACCTCACTTGCGGTACCAAAATCGAACCCAGGATCGATGACTGTCTATGAAGAAAAGAAATGCCACCCCACCCACTCCCGCCGCCCAACTTAAACAACAACAAAGGAGTCTATGTTGTTCCGTTATTTATTTAATCTGCAGCCAGTATACAGTTAAGGAGAGCCGGCTCCTAATTATCTCTAAACCTTGAGAGACATAATATTCTGAGTCTACCATTCAGCAAAAGCCAAGCTTATTGCGATGGCCACCTCAATGACCCACCTGCGTCTGCCCTGCTCCCTGCACCTCCTGCGCACACGGCCACTGGGGTCCTTCTCTAATGACCGAAGGAGGGTCATGCCACCACTCTGCTTCCCAGCCACGGTGCCTCCTTCTCCGGCAAGTCCCCCTCCACCCCCCGCCCTGTGCTCATCTGAGCTGCTTCCCAACTCTCTAGGAGACCACCTTCTGCATCTTCCCCTTCCTCCCCCATGTCCTTTCCAGCCTCACTGGCCTTGCTGCTGTCCCTTGGACGTGTCCAAAGGAGGTACTTTGACCTCACAGCCAAACCAGCCTCGGGTCAGCTTGGATGTCTGCATGGCTCTCCTTCGTGTCCTTTCTGCCACCGCCCAAAGGTGCCCCTCAGCGGTGCCTTCCCAGCCACAATTGGCATGTTCTGTCCCTACTGAGCACTTTTAAATATCGAATAAATACTGTATTACCATCCAAATGTCGCACGTTCGCGTCTCCTCTTTATCATATGAGAACAAATACTTCATGGGAGCAGAGATTGTGCCGGGCTCCACTTCCTGTCCCTTCCAAGCACAACCTGCGAGAAGAAGAACAAAAGTCATAACTTCCCCACAGACGGTCGGGCAGGGTTCCCACCTAATAGCTGTTTGGGGTTTGTGTCTTTATTATTGGAATCTCAGAACCTCAAACCAGCCATCTAATAGGTGGTGGGAGAGAGTTTAACAATTTCAATGTGCGAAATGATGAGAAGAATAATATAGCCATCACGATTACAACTAGTGTATTATCCTGCACATGCCTTACAATAGCAACGCCCTGCTACCATGCTCTGTTTTCTCCACAGGAGATTCACTGAGGGTTTCCGTCCTGGCCACAGCACTGAGAACTAGGCTTGATCCAGAGGACTGTAAAATTACTATTAATATTATGAGTCAATGAGCACTGATCACACATCCATTTTCATTTTCTGCTGACTACGAGGCACTTCATAGCCAGATCGGTGTTGCCCTATGAGCTCCCAGCTGGGAGTTCAGTAAGCAGTTCTTCAAGTTCACTGTAGCCCAGCCTCTCTTGGAATCATGTCTTTGTTACCTCAAACTCCCAAGAGAATCTGCTCTTTGTGTCATTCTATGATATTGCATGAATGACGTGTGAAGGGGACAGGGTGCAGGCATCTGGGTGTTGTATTCCATTGCCTCAGTGACTTTGCAGAGTATCAAATAAGATCCTAATTCTCCATTTTTGATCTAAGAACTACCAACCATTGCATCCATTGCCATGGTCAGTCCAGGCTCAGAGCCCCTATAGGGCAGAGGAACACAGAAGCTGTCTTGAGGGAAGGAGGCTATCTCAACTCCATCCTACAAACCATCTGGCGAGTTGGAACTATTGACCTTTCAGCTAGTAGCCTGATGCGTAATGCTCTCTGCCAGCAGACTCCCTGATCTTAGAAGCTAGGGTGGTGACATCCCCTCCCTCAGATAGCTGCTGGGAAGATGAGAGATACCCATACAAGCTGGCTGCAGGGCAGTACACGGCAGTCCTGGTTTACATGATAGATAAACAGGTGTCAGTGGTACTGTGCACAGACCAAGCCACCCATCAAATACCAGTTCAGAGACTCATCTTTCTCATTGCTTCGGTATCTGTCTATCTCGGGGTTGGTCCTGATCCAGGGAGTCAACATCCATGACTTGGAGCATTAACACCCTGCGTGACTTTGCTCTGTGTGAGCACAAATGATTTCTCAGTTCTTGCTCAGTCTGCGTCTCCCATGACTGTCAAAGTGCATCTCAAACAACAAGGCACAGACGGAACGCCATCTTCTTCGTGGAGTTTGGCCTTCCTCTTCTCTGGGCTAAAGATGATCTCCTAAACTTGAGAATTTCTCCTAGTTGTGAACTTTTTGTCTGTATCACACTTTCTAATGAAGATGACCTACCCATAGAAATCTACATGATCTTTGCATAGTACGATTATAGTTTTAACGTCACTTTAATATTAAGTTAGTCATCAACCATTCATCCATCCATCTACCCATCCACTCATTATACACCCATCAAACCATCCACCCATTAACTGGTCCATTCGTCCATTAATCCATCCATCTATCCTTCTACTCATTTATCTATCAGTCTATCTACTTATCCATGCATTCATCCATCTATCCATCCACCCATCCATCCATCCATCCATCCATCCATCCATCCATCCATCCATCCATCCATCCAAAGAATAAGTAGTGAATTCCTAGCACATGCCTGGCACTCTTCTATGCCCTGATGCCGCTGATAAAGAATGAGGCAGCTGCCCCTGTTGTTCAGAATCTTATGTTCTAGAAGATCATACAGGAATAAGCTAAAAGCAAACCCAAAATAATGGAAGCCACCATGACTGGTAATGAGAAGTGCTGTACCGTTAATTAAAATGAGACGATGTGGTGGAGTGGTAGGTGGATACTCTAGCTTGGGTGGTCCGGGCAACCTCCTGAGAAAGGGGCATTTGGGGCTGAGGCCTGGATGAAGGAAGGAGTGGAGGATGTGACCGTAGGAGGGAAATAAGGGAACGTGGCAGGAGCAAGTGAGCAGTGGCCGTGAGCAAGAAGGAGCTTGTGTGCTAAGGGTCAAGAGAACAGGGACCCTGGAAAGCATCGACGTGCAGGATGCCGCTATGTTCATTGCACAGAATAGGAGTGAAGAGGCGAACACAGAAATGATGCTTCTTGCCCACCAGAGAGAGAGAGGGTGGGGTGGGGTGAGGGAGGAGAGAGACAGAGAGAGACTCGCTCACGTACATGTGGGGGAAGTGTGCACCATCTCTCAGCTTCCCCCACCTCATCCCTCCAGGGGCCATAGTCTGAAACATGCTGTTGGGTTTATGCCCTTCAGCTCATCACGCGTTTATCCAGTATGCACGGTGCTCAGTGCAGCCTTCTATTTCTCTCTTTGCAATTTTATCCAAATGGAACAAAAATGAATAAATCGTCCTGCAGCCTCCTCTTCCCCCAGCTTAATATTATCCTTGTGCGAGCTATCCATGTTCTGACATGTAATTCTAGTTCATTCATTTTCTCTCCATAGTGTTTTATTATATGAATGCCCTGCAATTTATTTATCCATTTTTCTTGTGATAGATTTCTCTTATTTCCAATTTTTTTCTTAAAGCAAAGTAATTTGAACTGTAGTGATCAATCCTGTTTGGGGTCCCTTGTCCTACATGCAAAGGTTGGGTGTAGATCTAGGAGGGAAATTGCTGGGCAGTAGGATAGGAGCATCTCAAATTTACCAGTTATGGGGAAATTTAGCTCTAAGTAGTTGTACAAATTCAAACTGCTACCAGAAGTATATACATATCCCCATTACTTCTTTTTCCAATCCATTGGAGTGTGCTTACCCTTTCAATTTTCCTATCTGGTAAGTATGAAATTCCCTCTCCTTGTGATACTAATTGGTATTTACTTAATAATTAATATGCTTCAATGTTTTCTTGTCTATTTCTTCAAAGTTCTGCTTTCTTTTCTGTGGTCCACCTATTTCTATCCCTTGACTATTTTTTCTGTTGCATTTCTTCTTTCTCTCTCATTCCTCTGGTTAGTTTTCTAAGGTAAAATGGGTCTTAATCCTCCCTCGATTATATTCATTGCAGATATATATATTTTCTTATTTTGTGACTTATGTTTTAATCCCCTTTATATTACACTTTAAATGGATTCTTTTATTTTAAAGTCATGGCGTTTGTTTGTATTTTTCATTATTCATAAAGTTTAAAGATGTAAAAAGATGTTCTTAATCTTAGATCTTACTATTCGAATATCTAACATCTGAAGTTTTGTCTCTGCTATCTGACTAGGTCCTATTTATGCATTTCTGGGTACCAGTGTTTTCCAACCGCTGCAGTAGTTTCTAGGTCAATGTTTGCCAACACCATATAGTCTTAGGTGGAGCATCTTGATACTAAACCATGATATCTAGTGCTGGGGAATAGAAATTATGTTAGATAATTTGCTTTTTGCCAGAAGAAACGTTGCAAAAGATAGATGCACTCACTTCTCTATGCCAAGAAATTTGGGATACAGTGACCTGGCCAACTGACTAGAAAAGATCCATATTGAGGGCCATTCCAGAGGTGGATGACAACAGAATGAGGCTAGTGTCACAAGGAAGTGCAATTTTGTTGAAGATAATTTTTGAAACCTTTGCAGCAGGACATCAACAGGGAGCTGCCAGAAATTCAAGCCAGATTCCAAAGAAGACACAACAGGAGGGATATCACTGTGGGCATGAGATGGACCGTGGCTGAAAGAAGAGATGATCCAAAGATATTTACTTGTACTTTATTAACTATGGAAAGATATTTGATTATGTGTATCACAAGAAGCTATGCACAACCTGGAGAAAAATGGGAATTCTAGAGCACACACTTGTGTTCCTGTGAAACTTGTACAGAAACCAAGAGGCAGTTGTCCCAATAGAGCAAGGGAATCCTGAGCAGTTTAAAATTGGGAAAGAGGCAGGTCAGGGTTGTATCCTTTCACCATCCTTAATCTGTGTGCTGATTAAATGACCTGGGACGTTCAATCAGAGGAAGGGTACTTGGCATCAGGATTGGAGCAAGGCCTATTAACAACCTCTAATACGCAGATGGCCAAACCCTGCTTGCTGACAGGGAGGAGATCTTGAGGCACTTGCTGATGAAGATCTAAGCCATCAGTATGGATGACAACTCAGTGCAAGAACACACAATCCCCACATGGCACATAGACAGGGAACTGCTGGACACTCACGCCAGATTTAGAAGAGGACATGCATGGAGCAAGGGACGTCATTGCTGGTATGAGGGGAGTCATGGCTGTGAGTCGAGAACTTCAGACTTGTATGTTCTTGACTATGGAAAGGTATTTTTGACTAATTGAATCACACGTGATTATAGATAGACCTTGGAAAGAATGGGAGTCGCCAATGAGTGAAGAAGTCAAGCCAATGAGACCCAGGAGACCATTCCCTACATACCGTCATGTGTGGTTGAAGAGCACCCACAGCGCACAGCCGCTTTGCCGCCGCACCGGCTCAAATACCACAGCTCAGTGTGGGCATTTTCAGGCACAGGCATTGGCTCAGAGCTCCTCCAGCAGTTGCCAGTCCATATTGTTATCATGATGTACAGCTGTCGCTCGTATAGCCTTCCATCACTGGGTCCCCTAGGCGTGAGCCACTGAGGGGTCACATAGTATTCTTTCCCTCCACCATAGGCCAGTTCGATTTCCCTTGCAAAGATTGAGGTGACTCTGCCTCTGCATAATGTTTCGAGATAAGACTTATCTGGAAATTGCATGCTCCACGGTCATTCCCGTTTTACCCAGCTCCCCATGGACTGCCAGAAGAAGAAGCAAATGTGTCCTGCAAGATGCATACCCAGAATGCTCCTTAGAACCTATGATGGGGAGATCTCATCTCACATACGTTGGGCATAACATCAGGAGCGACCCGTTCCCAGAGAAGGACGTCGTGCTTGGGAAAGTAGTAGGACCATAAGAAGAATGGCCCTCAATGAGATAGACTGACCCAGTGACTTCGACCATAGGCTCATGTGGGAGGCAAAAGGGTCCTCCCACCCCCACCCCCTACTTGTCTGCTGCTTGCTAGGGCATTGTGAGGTCAGCAACATTGATGCTTTCTCCTGGAGGGCATCAGCCATCTAGAGCACTCAGACACTTTTGTCTGTCCCACCTAGGTGGGCCCACACCCTGAAGGAGATCTCAGAGACAAAGCCAACCCAGCTCAAGGAGTATCAAGGTTACACTAACAGCCATCTTGAATCTGGGGTCCGCCCATGCTGTCACATGTGCACTCCTAGTCCCTCCCCTTCCTACTGTGTGTACATCCCAAGACCATCCACTTCCCGTTGCTTGTGTTGCCTATTGGACAACCCCTTCCTATGATGTATGTGGTTACCTGTAACCAGAGGGGCCTGCAAGCCCCCTAAGTATAGCTAAGCCTTGGTTAGACATATATTCTCTCCTCTCTTCTCCCACCTCCGCACCAGGAGGGGCTGAAGTGAGCGTGCTATCATGAAATGTGTCTGACTCCTGTTTTACCTCCTCTTCTATCTTCTACGACTTTACTATGATCTTTATATATATTCGCCATGCAATTGCGATTGTTGGAGGGGTTGTTAGACGTTGGTTTCCTCTGACAGGCTCATACATAACGAGGGCAACAAGGAGGACGGGGGACTGGGCAGTGTTTCTTTCTCTTCCATCCTGGGTCACTGGGAATTGGAGTGACGGGACAGCACTGACCAGCAGCCACAACAAAGTTTATAACGACATCTTTCTAATAAAGCCTTAAACTTCTTTTGTAAAATGCACAAAGGGGCTTTGATAAGTCTGTGCCAGCCCAGAATGACAGGCTAAAAGAATTACCCACAAACCTTTTGATGCCCGTTTCCACTCTGAGGTACCTTGTAGTATGTCATGGGCGTGATATTGTTATTGTCAGCATGCAGGAATGCATGTGATTTAAAAAAAAAAGTTATTATTATTCTTATGTCCAGTGTATTTCTTACAATGTATTATTTATTTTGACGTGCTGCCTGCAGTTTCTGTGTTACCTATTCAACCCATGACATCTCCTGTGACTGACGAGATCTGTGGCCATGACTTTGTGATTCTGGCAGCGTTTGTGTTCTTTATTTTACTTTGTGATTTTTTTTTCCTTTCTGCATCTGTTCTCTGTGACCCACCTCAGAGTTTCCTGATGGAGAGTTATTTTGTATTTGTCCAAATGGATCGACCGTCAACTCTCAAGGAAACAAGCACCCATGGGACCACTGGAGCACCTTCTGTGAGTCCTTGCCATCTGTCCGGAAAATCCCAGCCATGGCGGCTGCATTCGAAGCTGATTCTATCTCTTTGTGTGTCAGCAAGATCACTGCGGACCATCTAGGATAGTTTTCCCTGCTCCCTGGTCTAGGGAGCTTCTAATGCTCTGCTGATTATCCAGATGTATTTCTTTTTTTTTTTCGGATGTATTTCTATTGCACTGTCTAGTACACATCGTTCTCATTCCACAGGGAAGGCTGCAACCCTCCATCTTCATCAGGAAGGGCTTCAAGTCTTCCTCACTTTCCGCAGGCAAGGCTGTGTCCGCTGCACAAACTTGTTGTGTAACAAGCTGATCCATGGAGGGACATCATCATAGATGATGAAAAGATTAAAGTTGGCAAAACTCTCATCTCACTTGGAGCCACAGTCAATGCTCATGGAAGGAGCCAGCACGAGACACACTGCGCTGGGCAGACCTGCGCACACGGCCTCTTCACAACATTGAAACGGAAGGGGTTACTTTGAGGGCTGAGGTGTGCCTGGCCACGCCATGATATTTACAACTGCCTGATGTGCATGTGAAAGTGGGTCACTGAAGAAGGAAATGCCTTGCACTTGAACGGTGGCGTGATGAAGGACGTTGAAAGCACCCGGGGCTGCGGAAAGAACCAACACATCTGTTTTGCAGAAAGTACGGGTAGAATGTACCTTAGAGGCAAATGTAGGGATTCTTCCTCTCACGTACTTTGTGCTTGTTGTCAGGAGAGCCCAGTCCCCGGAGAAGGACATCATGCTTGGTAAACCGGAAGGGCAGCGAGGAAGAGGAACACCCTTCCCCAGACGGACTGAAAGCGTGACTCCCGCAATCGGTTGAGGCATAAGAAGAAAGGGGCGGGGGGAATAGCCCAGGACTGAGCAGTTTGTGGTTCTGTTTCTGTTTGGCACGAGGTCATGACGAGTGGGAAGGGACCCGAGCACAGAGAACAACAACGTCTTATCAATGCCGTGTTTGATTTGTGTTTCATTTTTCTCTTTGCTTTTGTTGGACAGTTTTCACAGACTGATCTCCAACTTCACTGCTTTGTTCTTCTTCAGCCTGTAATTCAACTTTTTTTTAAAAATTGATAATTGTGTTTTCAGTCTAGATTTCTGTTTGGTCCTTTACTAGCACTTCTATTTCTTTTAGGAACTACTCCATGTTGTTTCCTGTGATTTTCATCTTTCTCTAAAAAACTATTAAATATCCCCAGCATTTGCTTTTGCCTTCTCCCTTGTTAATGCCAATAAACTAGACATCTTGTGGCCTGATATAGATTGTTTTATTCTAATCTGGTTTTAGTCTTGTAACATTCCCCCTTATTCCAGACACTGTGCATTAAAGAGCTCTAGCCTCAGGTACATTTCACCGTGTAGTGTTGTATTTTGCTCTGTTTTTCTTATCTCCCAACAGGAATCCAGACACTCCTGTTTGGATAGCGATGGAGTGACCACCTGATAACCAGGATGCTGCACAGAGTCACGTGGAGTTGGTCTGATTGTCACTTAAATCAGATTGGTTTAGCCTGTTATTAAGCTATGTTTCCCGAACTGGGTGATTCCAACACACACACACACACACACACACACACACACACGTGCTGGAATTCCGTGGCTACTGCAAAAGCAGATATCTAAGTTAAATCCTGAATTGTGTGCTAAAGTGCAAATATTTTTCATTGCCAGACGGTGCTGTGTAATTTCTTTTTTCTGCAAAAAGGGCAGTAGGCCAACACAATTTGGGAACCCATGACCTAACTTTTAAAATCCAAAGTCCCAGCACTGTACCACGTCATATTAGGTTGGGAAGATTTGGCTACATGCTCAATTCAGACAAGGCATCCTCACACAACCAGCTCAGGAGCAGCGAGCGACATGCTACCTTTTTGCGCCAGAGAGGACCAGAGGCAATCTCACAGGCACTGTCTTCCCACCTCCTGTTCTTACTCTTGATCACTGCGTCTCATTTGGCTCATTGTTACACCAGCTCCAGCACACGTGAGAAACTACAGTGTAATGTAAGCATACCTTCCAAAGTTTTGCACTACCAACCGAAATGCTCTCACGGTTCTCTTTACGGTGATAGGTGTTTATCCTGGGTCTCTCTAACTATGTGGCATCACTGAACACATCATGATGCATGGAGAAAAGCTCGAAAGAGTCAAGGATTTTGCCTTGAATGGATCCACAATCAGTGATCAGGGGAGCAGCAGTGGAGAAATCTGCCGCACAAGACCTCTTTCGAGTGTCGAAAGGCAAGGATGTCACTTTGAGGGCTCAGATACATCTGACCCGAGCCGCGTTGTGTTCCATGGCCACAGATGCGTGTGAAAGTTGCAGACGGAGTAAGGATGACTGCAGAAGAGTCGATGCATCTGAATTGCGGTGCTGGAGAAGAATGTTGGTAGGACCACGGACTGCTAAAAGGACAAACCCGTCTGTCTTGGCAGAGGCCCTTCCAGAGTGCTCCACAGAGACAAGGAGGATGAGACTTCATCTCACTTCATTTTAGACGTGCTCTCAGGAATACCGGTCCCTGGAGGAGGTCGCCATGCTCGACCAAGTATCCGGGCATCAGAAAGAAGAAGGCTCTTGACTGCCGATGACTCAGGAGCTGCAACTCCAGCGTAGGGATGGATGTGAAGACGGCGACTGGCGCCGCAGCACTGCCTGCTTCTGCTATACCAGGGGACACTAAAACCCGAGCCAACTCGCTTGCTTCTGACAACTGCAAACCCTTTAACCGAATGATCACCTAGTTTCAAATGTAAACACGGTAACTACGAATTTAGGTTCCGTTTTCTCATTACTCCTATTGCACAGACTATAACTAGCACATAGATTATTATTACTGAGTTCTAAGTATTTCCTTACTTAAATATAATTTATTCTGCGTGTATGCACTTTAAATTTTCAAAATGTGTTTGTTTTGCCAGCGTTGTAAACACACATACGACACCATGTTAGCCAAGTCACTGTCGGTCTAGTCTACAGCTTGTTGACACCAATTAGACCGCTAGTCTCTCTTAACCAGTATTTCAAAGAAGCCCCTTTGTTACTGTTTTTAAATTGTTTGCATTGTGCTTAGAAAATGAAGATCTTATATGTGCCAGGCTTTGCTTTATGGACTGATACATAGTTCATTTTCATAACGGTAACATATGTGATTTAGCATAAATGTGTACACTGTAATTTCAGAGTTCAATTTCCTCTATTTGCAATAAGTTAGCTATGTTTGTGATTTTGTGCTAACACACTCTCGCTCCTAATTTTCTGTCTCCATAATTATCATTATTAGGTATTCTTTAAATGCCCCAGATTATGGCGGTGAATTTGTTGGGTTTTTTTTCTCTCTCAGTCCTGCTAATTATTACTTCATCTGTTATAGAAATAAAGAATATGGACACATTTTTATACAGCAACTGACTATTTGAATATCCAGTTCTATGAGATGACTGCTTATTCCTCTTTCCATATTGGGTTGGCTGTTCTGTATTATCGGTTTGCTAGAGTTCTTTGCAGGTTATGAACACCATTCTTTCTAAACGATATGCAGTACGGATATCTCCTCTCATTGTGCACTATCTTTTCATTCTCTTAATTGAAAATGTTATGAAACAGAAGTTCTTAATTTTACTATGACTCAATCCACCGTGGCTTTTCTTTGCGCCTGGTTTCTGGTGACAGAAACATCCATCTAACGCAGTGTCACAAAGCTGCGGTCCGATCTGTCTTTCCACAAGCTCTATTGTGTTGAGAACTGCAGCTATCGACCATTTGGTTTCCCGAATAGTGTCATGTGAGAGTCAAGACAGAGATTTCTCACATGAATCGCCCACTGACCAATAAATGTGGATAAGAACCATCTACTCTGCACTACCGGGTCATCTCTGTAATACATCAGGTGCATGTGTGGAATCGTTCCAGCCCCCGATGGTTACGGATTGGCTAAGCCCTTCTTGCTCCCGTACGATGGTGCCTGAATCATATTTTTTATAATAGATCTTGATATCTGACAGCATAATTTGTCCACTTTATTTTTAAAATTTTTAAATCTGTTTCAGTTATTCATGGCCACTTATATTTTTCTAAGAGGGGTGAAATCATTTTCTTAATGATTGGAAGAAAACCTGCTAGTATTTTTATAAAGACTATTTTGAGCTAAATGATTAATTTAGTGAGGGGGGGGACAGAAATATTGGTCTTCTAGCCTATTTGCTGAGTAAGTTGACTTACTGTACACATTTGCTATATGTATTTAATCTACGTGCTGAGCAAATCGTCAGAGAAGCTGGACTCTGCGAAGAAACCCATGTCATCAGGATTGGAGGCCGCGCTCATTCACCACTGTGATACTCAGATGACGCCACCTTGCTTGCTGAAACCAAAGAGGACGCAAAGCATTTAAAGCTGCAGCTCAAAGACTACAGGCTTCAGTGTGTATTTTAGCTCAATGGAAAGGAAACACAGCTCTTCCAAACTGGACCAGTGAACAAGTTGATGGTGTCAAGTGCTTCATTTTACTGGCATCTGCAACCTATGCCCATGGGATCACACACCATGGGATCACGGTGCGCACTGCATGGGACACATCTAAGGCAAAATCCCTCGTTTGCTAAAGTGCTAAAGAGCAAAGCTGTCACTTTGAAGACTGAGGTCCCCATGACCCCACACCGTGGTCTCTTCAAGTGCCACATGCACTGGGAGCATGGAGGGAGGGTGGGTTGGAAAGGGGAAACCAATGACAAGGATCTACATGTGACCTCCTCCTTGGGGGATGGACAACAGAAAAGGGGGTGAAAGGAGACGTCGGACAGGGCAAGGTATGACAAGATAATAATTTATAAATTATCAAGGGTTCATGAGGGAGGGGGAAGCGGGGAGGGAGGGGAAAAATGAGGACCTGATGCCAGGGGCTTAAGTGGAGAGCAAATGTTTAGAGAATGATGAGGGCAATGAATGTACGAATGTTCTTTACACGATTGATGTATGTATGGATTATGATAAGAGTTGTATGAGCCCCTAATAAAACAATTAAAAAATAATCATTTAAAAAGTGAAGAGGAAATAAGAATTGATATCTTTGAATTCTGCATTTGGTGGAGAACGTTCAATATAGTATGGGCTTCCAGAAAAAGGAGCACATCCCTCTGAGAAGAATTGCAACCAGCATGCTCCTTTAATGTTTGGATGGTGAGACTTGGCTCACATGCTTTGGACCCAGTGAAGGGCATTGTGCTTAGCAAAGCAGAGGGAGAGGGGATAAAGGAGGACCTTCCAGCAGACGGGTTCCCACAGCGGGTGCCACCCGTGGCTCAGACCTCTCAGCAGCGGTGAGGAAGGGGCAAGAGTGGGCAGTGCTTTGCTCAGCTGCACACAGCATCTCTGTGAGTTGCGACACACACTTGACAACACCAGCCTGCAGCAATCCATTCGCCTCGCATTTCTCTAGGTTCCCTGAAGTCTCCTCTAATCTCCCTCAATAGTTTTGTAGTTTACGGTATAGAGATATTGCATAACTTTCATTATGTGTATTTATAGGTATTTGACATTTTTATGGTGCCTGAAGTTGTGGTTATAGATAGATACAGACACACTATTTTCTTACTGT
Organism: Tenrec ecaudatus; assembly: GCF_050624435.1. Taxonomy (NCBI): domain Eukaryota; kingdom Metazoa; phylum Chordata; class Mammalia; order Afrosoricida; family Tenrecidae; genus Tenrec; species Tenrec ecaudatus. The sequence continues at coordinate 3,029,753 of NC_134535.1, forward strand.
GTTTTACAGAAATATAATTAACGCTCACATATGAACTTTACACCTGGCACTTTGATAAATCCAGTTATTAATTTGAGTAGTTCACAGGCTCGTTTGCATTTTCTACCCACAGAGTCATTTTGCTTGAGAGAGCAGTTTAACTCATTCATTTCCTATCCGTATGGCTCCTCCCCCACCGCGCACTTTAATTCATGAGTTGTTGTTGACTTTGAGTCCGTTCTGACTGTCAACGGCCCCTGAGCGCGCTGCCCAGTCTCGAGCCATTCTCACCCCTGTTGTTGGTGAGGTCAGAGTCGCGGCCACTCTCTCAGCCCACCTCCTCGACAGCCTTCCCTTTTTGCTGCTCTCCAACTTTACCAGGCAGGACGCCCTGCTCCCAGAACTGGTCCCTCCCGATCACATGTCCACGGGACGTGAGACAAACACTGTCCTCGCTGCCTAGCAGCGTCCTGGCGGACCTTCGTCCAAACAGATGTGTTGGTTCTTCTGGCCGTCCAAGAGGACTTCCGATCCTCTCAGCGCGCTCCAGCCTTCAAGAGCATCCATTCTTCTTGGTTTTTATTGTACAGTGTCCAACTTCAAGGGGCGCACGAGGTGATTGAAAATGTCATGTTTCGGGTCAGGCACACTTAGTTCTCAAAGTGACTTTAAAGAAGTCTGGTGCCGCAGATTTACTCCGTGCACAACTGGGACGTGTAATCCAATAGTCCACTCCCCAGGAAAAGAGCATCATGTTTGATAAAGTGGAAGGAGAGCAAAAAAGACGACATTCAATGAAAGAGATTGACACAGTGGCTGCAACAATGGGCTCAAATATCACAAGGATGAGGATGGTGCGGGACCAGGCAATGTATCTTTGTGTAGTCCGTGGGTCACTATGGTCAGGTCCAACGTGAGAGGAAATCCTTGATAACGCCAGTCTTTTCTCGATTTATCTTGATGTTACCTATTGGTCCAGTTGTGAGGATTTCGGGTCTTCTTCACGTTGAGTTGCCATCAAAACCAAAGACTGGCGTCCTTGATCTTCATCAGGAAGTGCTCCCGTGCAATCTGCAGAGAGTGGATTGTTGGCACGCCTCCCTCCAATCCTGACGTGGTGTTTTCATTGGTGACGCAAAACTCACTTGGCACTGAGTGGATTCCATCTCACAGTGACCCTACAGGACTTACAAGAACTTCCCCTGGGGGTTCTCAGCCTGCAGGTCATTAGGGGAGCAGAAAGCCTCGCTATCAATTGTCGTTGTGGGTGACATCAAGTGGGCTCAGACTCAACCCCATGTGCACCAGGAGGAAACGCCGCCCTGTTCTGTACCATTCTCACTGTTCTCATGTGGCAACCCATGTGGCAGCCGCTGGGTCAATCCATCTGTCCATTTTGTCGAGGACCTTCCCCTTTCTCACTGTCCCCTCACTCTCCCCCACCCCCAACTACTTTACCAAGCACAACATCCTTCCCCAGGGACTGGTCTCTCCTGACAACGTGTCCAAAGTATACGAGATGACGTCTCACCATTCTTTTCTCAAAGGAGCATTCTGGCTGTGCTTCTTCCAAGCACATCTGTTTGTCCTCCTGGCCGTCCACAGTACTTTGCATATTCTCCGCCAGTGCATTCGTTGAAATGCATCGATTCCTCTTTGGTCTTCCTTATTCAATGTTGAACTTTCACATGTGTATGAGCTATAGAAAAATATGATTTATAAGACTCTCTCAAAGCCAGCAAGCAAACCTTTGCCATCAATTTTGACTGACAGCAACCATGCAGGACAGGCTGTAAGGGTCATAGCAGCTGCCACCTCTCTCTCTCCACGAGAGAACCTACCCGTTGAACCCCCAGCCTGTCACTCAGCAGTGCCACCGGGATCTTAACTCAATGTTAAATACAAGTGGCCCGGGCCAGCACCATTTCCTCTTTTCCTAATAGATGCAGGACAAGGCTGCACTTTCCCTCAACACTGTTAGTCCTGTTTCACCAAGTTCATGAGACATGCTGCAGTTGTTCCAGGTTACCTGCTAATGTTTTCTTTACTTTGAGGGAATGGGGGACAATTATTTAGGAATCTATCATTTAAGTTGGCAGATATTGGGTTTTATTTATGTCCCCCAAGTTATGTTGCACTTGATCCTAGATGATTATCATGCATTGAGATAACATCCTCTGATTTTAATCTTTGAAAACGTCTTGAAGATTTGGCCCTGGCTTCACTTTGGCGGAAATGTGTAAGCCCTGTTGCTGGCGAGCACAGCACGGACCTCAGTTGCTATCCGTGGTCTGGCATGCTTTCATTCATTGCACAGGCACTTGTTTAACACCCCCCTTATAAGTGTGACTGTAATTTGTGTGTACTTCGACAGTGTCCATCTTTAATCTTCTCAATTAATGCGTTTGTATTTAGTCTGATTGTTTGTATAATTAGATTTTTTTCCTGCAGCGTCTTACGCGTTCTTTTACCCCTCACTCATTTTGCTGGCTCGACATCCCTTTTTGATACAGTTGCTGTTTTAAAATCTATTATATCCTGTATGGCTTTTGAAATTAAAGGTTGTAATTAACATGCACATAACCTGTCTGGCATTTTTCATTATTGCTACCCTTGTATTTAATGATACAAGACCTTCGAATGGCTTCATTCCAATCACTGCCCTTCCAAAAGAGTGTGTTCATTTCCTGTAATTCAGTCAGACCATGTTTTTAACCTCATTCTTTAGTTATTAGAACCATCATTTAATACAGCAATATTTGTTTAGCGTTATGCACACACATCAATTTATGTCCATTTCTTCCTTTTAGAAAATGCTTCATTTCCAGTATTATTGTAAATTGGGGAAAGATTTATAGAGCCAATCAGTTTTCCCTTAAACATTTCATAGACATTTTGTGTCATGTCATAAATGCATTCCCCACAGTGTAACATCCTTCATCCCACTTGCTCCCTGGGTTTCCTATGCCCATTCTCCCATCCTTGGGGATCCTTCTTGCTTTCTGAACACTGTCCTTGAGAAGAGAAGTGCTGCCCTTGGGACCTCATTCAGGAAAGCACCCCACACGGGTGCCCTTGGTTCTCTTGAGAGACCCATGGTTGGGCAGAAAATTGAGCCACAGATGTAAGGTCAGCCAAAGTCCTATAGACTGACCGAGGGGCCACATTCCCATGGTTCGTTCCACAGTCTGGGAATCACCTAATCTGGTGTTGATTTAAGGCTTCAGAATGCAGGGGTGGAGTCTAGGCTGTCAATCTGGAGATAGCAAATGAGACTTCTGAGTGGCCATGGCCTTGTCCTGAGAATTCTGGGAAATCTGGGACTGCCTCCTTGGAGGCACAAGACACCTCTTTCTCTCTCTGATTCTCCCTGGGAGACATTGCAGAAGACAAGCCAACATGGATGCAACCAGACCTCAGAAGCTGGAGAAGCCACAGAGGGACCCCTGCCAGTGCTGAGATGCTTAAAACACCACTGGACCCAAAGACTTTCTACCCACTGGCTTGTCATCTTGCATTTGGCTTCATTGCATGCATTTCATGAGTCTGAAGAGGACTTCATAGATTGGTATCAGACATATGGGCTAATATCAGGTTTATGGCCTTGGAGTGGACTGGGTTGGGATGTTTTCTCAATGTTCAATTCCTCTTGTATATAAATCTCTTTCTTATACACATATGTGTGTCCATGGATTTTTTTTCTCTAGTCTATCCAAACTAACACACAGTATCTATCTGACCAGCACGCCTGGCCATTTTTATGATTTTGTTTTCTGTTACACAATTTTCTTTCACATTTCCCAGGACCTTCTAATGTGATCCTTCTCAAAGAAATTCATAGTGGTAATTGGGCACCACCTAGTTCATCGTCTCTCAGAAGAGACCAATCGTTGCCTCTTCATTGGCCTGCTGCATCCCTTTTAAGATCCCATTTGTTACTCATTGAAGTAGGACATAGAGCGTGCTCTTCGTGGAGCCTGTTGTCACTGTCCTTACTTATTTGGGTTAACAGCTTTGTCACAGTGTCTATAGTTTCTTCACTGGGGAATCCCAATGCCCTGTTAGATATTATCATTTGAATCTATATTACTTTAACTACTTGGAGTAGTTACATAATTTCAGGTCAACTTAGTAAAGAAGAGGTGGAATCTCCTGTCAGTTAGGTCACAACCTGGTGATGCCTCCTTGTGGGCATGACCTTCTCATGAGGATTTCGGGAACTGCCTCTCTCTTTCTCTACCTTGGTCTTCCCATTGACAAGCCATACAGAGATGTGTTGAGACCTGCAAAAGTTCTCTCTCTCTCTCTCTCTCTCTCTCTCTCTCTCTCTCTCTCTCTCTCTCTCTGCTTCACCTTCCTGTTGAAGAGACACGTGGTGACCTACAGCAGTGCTGAGATGCTCCCACCGCCATTGGATCCACAAGACTTTTCGCCCACCAGCCTGTGACCTTCCTGCATTCAGCATCATTACATGTCCTACATGAATCTGAAGAAGAATATTTGCACTAGTATCAGACATTGTGGGCTAATATCAGACTTGTAGACGTGGTCTGGAGTGGGCTGGGATGTTTTCTCAATATGCAGTTGCTCTTTGATATAAAACTCTTTCTAACACACATGTGAGTGTCTCCAAATTTGTTTTTCTGATCAATCCAGCCTAACACATTACTCTTTATATGTTTCATAACTTTCCCTTTCAACCCACTGCCATCGAGTGAATTCGGACTCATCACCAACCCTAATCCACTGACAGTGAGTTGGCTCTGACTCATCGCTACACGACAGGATGGAATAGAACTGTCCCTGTGGGTTTCCAAGACTGTAAATATTTCAGAGAAAAGAAAGTTTCATCTTTCTCCTGCAGATCGGCTGGTGGTTGCTGACTGCCAACCCTGTGGTCAGCCACCCAACAACTTCATCTCCTGGGCTACCAGGGTTCCCACTCAGACTGACCTTGTGGTGCACTTCCGACCTTGTAAACCTTCATGGGACCAGACAGGCACATCTCTGTCCCTCTGTGTGAATTTGCACCACCCAACTTGTCTTTCATGTGTCCCACATGGAAAAAAAAATCAGAAGCCTACACCTTTCCAACTGTTCCTTCTTTACCTGATCTGATACCTAATCCATGATTCTAGTTCCAATTTTATTATTTCTGTGTGTTGTTGTTAAAGGTATCTGACATCTGTCTTTCTCTGCAGCTGTCTGTGTTTCCGGTTGTGCTGTTCCCTGATGCCTTCAGTCACATTGGTGCCCTGTGAAGCATGTGTTTTATGCTTGGCTTCCAACGGTGCTAATACCGTAAGCCTTTTCGGTGGCTGACTCCTGCTCATTGTCACCTCTGATAGCTCTTATTTGTGGTTCTGGATGGCTTTCTGACATCTGTTAGGAGTTCAGATTGTCAACTCATGCTCAGTGGAAGCTCATCTGGTGAGAAAGCATGTATATTTATCCTAGGGGGAAAGGATGTCTTCCCAGGGACCATTTATACGGCTTCTGCAGCATCCCCTTGGGTACTACCCATATGATTCACCTCTATATTTATAATGCTGCTTAAAGTTTCCCAGCCCAGGAAATAAATTCGGCTTCAAACTCGGAACCCGCATGACAGAAGGATGAGCAGGATGAAGGCGAATTTGACGTTTTGACTGATCTGCCTGGAGTGCTGCTTGAGAAGCCAAGACATCTTTGTGGTTAGCAACCAAATTAACAAATGCAAAAAATAAGCATACCGCCATCAAGCTGCTTCTGACACAGAACCGACCCCGGGGGTTTCCGAGGCTGTAGCTCTTCGCCGGAGGAGACCTTTGCTAGCAGGCGGGGTATTGTTTGTTTGTACCGTTCTCTCTGACTCACAGTCTTTTAAGCACCCAGTCCTTGTGCAAGAATCCTTGCTCATCCCTGTTCCCAGCATGGGCTGGCTCACCTGCTCCTCTCTTTCCCTTGTGAGTAGTCAAATACCCCGAGGGAGATGGGGACCTCCATGGGAGTCAACTGCACTTGTTTAAGCGCCTCTGTTGTTCTTCTCCCTGGGGATTTTCTTAAGTTTCAAACAAAGAAACTCAGCTATGCACACAAAGCAGTTGTGCTGTATTTCATCCCCACGTCTCTGCTTGTTTTATGCAAGAAATATTTTCGGAGGGCCTTGTCTAGTTATTTAAGGATCCCTGAAACTATTAAATGAATGACCTAATGGTACTTTGGTCTCCCCACCCCCACCCCCCCATCCCCAATGTCAGCACTGGTATGGCTGGAAGCTGATAGAGTTAAAAGTAATTTGCATACATGGATCCCTCTTAGAGAACCCGGATGGTGCTGTGGGCTAGGCATTGGCCTGCTAACCACAAGGTCAGTGGTTCAAAGTCACCTGGAGCTCTGCCATGTTGGCTGCAACTGTAAGATTTCTCCTGGTGGCAACTGACATCCCCAGGGCATTCTTTTATTACTATTATTATAAATTATACTCAAGTCATTTTAACTTATATTATTATTGTTGCTTTGACACTGTGTTCACTAAGATCCTAATGGAACTTTATCGCCCCCCCCTTTTTTTAAGCGCTTAAAAGAAAACTCTGAGAATGTCTGTAAGCTGGCCCAGGTCTCTCATGACACACGTGCTTAACAAACATTAGCTGACTGGATTTAGTGCAGCTGTGGACATTCATTTTGGCTGCTGAGGGGCCTCAGAGAAGTAGAAGATTTGGATAGAGTCTTGGGCAAATTCTCGCACATTCACGTTGCCCACCACCGTGCTGGAAACATAGCAATGTCTCAGTGATCATTTGTCTAGGACTTGTCTGCTCTAGATTCTAGACCAGTGCGAAGAGATTCTGAGCAATTTTCCTAAGGCCATGTATCGGGGATAATTGAGAATGAGAGTTGAGTCTCTCTCTCTCATCTCTAAAGACAATCTGACTTTTGCCCACTCAATGCGCTTGCTGAGACTGGAGATTTGTGCGTGAGGGAGCCAGAGTGTGAGACCTATCGGAGGTGCTCCAGACGTTCACGTGTCCAATCCACGGGGGACCATTGAGCCCGTGCGCACTGCCGGCACCCATGGAACCGTGGTGCTGAAGCATGTTCTGGGTGCTGGAAGGCTGTGCTCACCCCACCAGCTGCTCCATGGGAGATAGACTTGACTTCCTGCTTCCATCAGACCCAAGCTTTGGAAATCCCACGGTGGAAGTTGTACTCTGCTCTATCGCACGCATCTCTGTAAGGTGGAATCCACTTGACACCAGTGACTAGTTTCTTTTTGGCATGAAACATGTGGAAAATACATCCTAAGCATTGAAGGTAGGAAGAAATAGAAACAAACTTAGAATGCAGATCAGCAGTTTTCACCTACCAGAGTAAGACAGGGGTGAGGCTTTCTGCTTCCACAAAGAATTAGTGCCTCGGTTACATTGACCTTGATCAAGCCTCTTACACCCTCCTCCCCACCCATTTTTGATCACACCCTTGACACTGGGTTTGTTAACATCACTTCCTTTTCCCCCACCTCCCCCTCTCTCATGTCCCCCCAGAACCCTCAGTTCTGTTGTTTCTCCTCCAGATTGTGGATCCCACCTATCTTATCTAAATAGACCTGCAGACATAATAATGTGCACACAAAAACAAGACAAAGCAACAAAAGAAAACAAAACAACAACAACAAAAATGACAAAAAAGAAAAGCCTGTAAAAGAAATAGAGGAAAGAGCTAGGAGGCAATGGACATTTATAGAGGTCAAATACAAGCATGTACATATGTAAATATATTTATATATGATGATGGGGAAATAAGTCTATGTACATATATTTATAGGTTTCATATTAAGATAGCAGATGGACATTGGGCCTCCACTCAATTACTCCCCAAATGCAAGAAAACCTTGTTCTACTAAACTGGCATTTCATGATGCTCACCTTCCCAACACGATCACTGAAGACAAAGCAGGTGCACAAGCAAATGTGGTGACTAAAGCTGATGGTGCCCAGCTGAAAAAAGATACAGCATCTCGGGTCTTAAAAGCTTGAAGATAAACAAGCGGCCATCTAGCTCAAAAGCAACAAAGTCCACATGAAAGAAGCACACCAGCATGTGTAATCACAAGGTATCAGGCATCAAAGAACAAAAAATCTTATCATTGTGAATGAGGGGGAGTGTGGAGTGGATATCCAAAGCCCATCTGTAAGCAACTGGACATCATCTTAGAGAAGAATCGCAGAGAGAAGATGAGCCAGTCAGCGTGCAGTGTAGCAAAAATGAAACATACATCTTTCCTCTAGTTCTTAAATGCTTCCTCTCCCCACTATTATGATCCCAATTCTACCTTACAAATCTGGCTAAACCAGAAGATATACACTGGTACAGACAGGAACTGGAAACACAGGGAATCCAGGACAGATGAACCCCTCAGGGCCAGTGGTGAGAGTGGCGATACTGGGAGGGTAGGGGGAGGGTGGGGTGGAAAGAGGGAGCAGACTACAAGGATCTACATATACCCCTTCCCTGGGGTATGGACAACAGAAAAGTGGGTGAAGGGAGACATCAGACAGTGTAAGACATGACAAAATAATAACAATTTATAAATTATCAAGGGTTCATGGTGGGGGTGGGGGAGAATGAGGAGCTGATACCAAGGGCTCCAGTAAAAAGCAAATGTTTTGAGAATGGTGATGGCAACAAATGTACAAATGTGCTTGACATAATGGATGGATGGATGGATGGATGGATTGTGATAAGAGTTGTACGGGCCCCCAATAAAATGATTTTTAAAAAAAAAGACTTGCTGCTCCAGAAACTCCAGGGAGCACATTGACTCCATCCTATGGAGGAGCGGTACTCCACCTGCCTCACGCAGCGACCCTTTCTGACAGCTCCTCATGGGGTGGTGACCCCACTGTAACATGATCTCCACTGCTACTCCATCACTGTCATTGTGCTGCTGCGATGAATCGTCATGTAAACATCTGATGTGCAGGATAGTTTCTCGTTACAAATTGAACATCATGAAAGCATAGTGATGAATCACAGAAACAATATGCCATTATGTATTGTGAAATATTTATTTCTAATGACAAATAATGAAATTTTGTCTTGAAGCATGGTGCAGCATGGGTAACAGTCTTCATGCCGGGTACTCATCTGTGGGCATCTCTGTGTGTGGGCAGACCCGCCTGGAGATGGATAGAGGAGCGGTGTCTCACTTCCTAAGACCATCAGAAATATGTGTTTTCCGATGGTCTTAGGCGACCCATGTGTAAGGGTCATTTGACTCCCAAAGGGGTCACGATACACAGGTTGAGAACCGCTGCTATAGAGTCACCGTGAGTCTTTGAAGACAGATGGACAGCTCCTTAGAATGGAGGATGGCGAAACTTCATCTTACACACTGTGGGCACATCTGAAGAGATCAGTCCCTGGAGAAGGGCACCGTGTTGGTAAAGCAGAGGGGCAGCAAGAGAGGAAGGCCCTCCAGGAGATGGATGGACCCCGTGGGTCCAACAATGGAAGCCACGCAGGAAGATGGAGGACCCAGCAGGCTTCCTTCTTGCACAAAGGGCTGCCCTGACTCAGAACCAATTGGACGGCACAGGACAGCAGCAATAACTTAGCTGTTCCCCTCTTGATTATCTGATGCGTCTTCATTTTTTTCCGCTATCACAGATAATGCTGTGAAGAACAATTTTAACATATATGCTTCATGCTGGTTGATTTTGCATATTTTACATAGCACTAAAAGTGTACGTACTGGATTAATGTAACTGAAAAGTCACCCCTTTAAAAGGTGGGGGCGAGGCACTGAGGGCATGCAGCAGAGAAGCAGGGGAGCAGAGTGATGAAACCCCTGGGGAATATAAGAAACAGACTTGGGAGACAGAGTGTGGCACCCCATCAGACTTGACTGGAAAACCCTGGTAAAGGCCAACAAACAGACCTTGAACTATTTACAGACGTTTCCATTTTTGTCAGTGGCTTTCTTTTTGTTATTGTTATTTTGTTCTTGCTTTCTGCTGTTGTTATTGTTTTGTTGGTTTTGACTTCCTTTGTTGTTGTAGTTGGCTTTGCCTGGTTTTTGCACGTATTAATGTATCTGCAGGTCTATCTAGAAAAGAGGCGGGATTAATAATTCAGAGATGAAAAGAAGGGGACCAATGGTTCTGGGAGGATACGGGAGAAGGGGAGATGGGAGAAAGGAAGGGGGTGGGACAACCCAGGGTCAAAGGAATAGCAAGTGAACTAAATCAATGGAAGGAAGGTTGTAGGCTTCCTGGTGGGGCTCAATCAGAGGCAGTGTGGCAACAATGAATTACTAAACCCGAATGAAGGCCGAGCACGATGGTAGGACAAGAGGGAAGAAAAAAGGAAATAGAGGAAAGAACCAGGAGGCAAAAGACATTTACGGAGGCTTAAATATAGGCATGTATATATATATATATATATATATATATATATATATATATATATATATATATATATATATATAGAGAGAGAGAGAGAGAGAGAGAGAGAGAGAGAGAGAGAGAGAGAGAGGAATAGAGCTATGTACTCACACCTATATGTCAAGAATTAAGGTTGCAGATGGACATTGGATTTCAACTCAAGTACTCCCTTAACACAAGAATATTTAGTTCTATCAATCTGGCATTCTGTGATGCTCACCTTCTTGACACGATCGCTGAAGACAAAATGGGTTCATAAGCAAATGTGGTGAAGAAAGCTGATGGTGCCCGGCTATCAAAAGATATAGCGTCTGGGGTCTTAAAGACTTGAAGGTAAACAAATGGCCATTTATCTGAGAAGCAACAAAGCAAATATGGAAGAAGCACATCAGCCTGTGTGATCATGAGGTGTCGATGGGATCAGGTATCAGGCATCTAAGACCCAGAACAAAATCATACCTAAGGTGGATGGGGGGCAGGGCATGGAGTGGAGACCCTTTGCCTATCTGTAGACCACTGGACATCCTTTCACAGAGGGGTCACAGGGAAGAGATGAGCCAGGGTGCAGCATAGCACCGATGAAACACACAACTTTCCTCTAGCTCTGTGGTGTTTCCTTCACCCCCCCCATCATGACCTCAATTCTACCTTACAAATCATACTAGACCAGAGCATGCACACTGCTACAGATAAGAACCCGCAATGCAGGGAATCCAGGATAGATAAACCCCTCAGGGCCAACAAGGAGAGTAGAGATATCAGGAGAATTGAGGGAGAGTAGGGGGAGAAATGAGAAATGATCACAAGGATCAATCTAGAACCCCCTCCCAGGGGAACAACTAATGGAAAAGTGGGTGAGAGGTGATGGAGGTACGATGTAAGATATGGAAAAAATAATCTGTAATTTGCCAAGGGTTCGTGAGGGAGGGGCGGGTGGAAGAGGGAGGGGGAAGAAATGGGGAGCTGGTATCAGGGGATCAAGTGGGACGAGAATGCTTTGCAAATGATGATGGCGGCATATGTGCAAATGTGCTTGACACACTGGGGGAATGTATGGATTGTGATGAGATGTAAGAGCTTCCAATAAAGTATTTATAAACAAAACAAAGTAAACAGAAAAGAGTATAAAAATAAAAAAGTTAAACAGAAAAAGAAGGCATGTACTGATGCATGTGTCCACAAGTTACAACCCTGATGTACACCTTTCTTGATTTTTAACCCACGCAGTAAGCCATGCTGTAACTCCTTGTTCCTTTCAAATGACTTCTTTTGCCATAATGGTTTCTAATTATTCCATATCATTTGGGTTTCCCCTGTCACAAGATCAGAAAAATATTTCTTCCATGTTTTTAGATTAAATCAAGGTAACATTTATTTGCATACAAATTGTGATTCATCTATGTGTCTGCAGCAGGCAGATGCTCAGATTTCCAGCACTGTTTATCAAAAACATTTCCACTTCTTTGATTTCAAATGCCCGTTGCATTGTGCTGCGCCTTCCGGTTGGCTGTACCACATCATGGCCCTAGAGCACAAGAATAGAGCTGCCCCGTGGCGTTTGCTGTTATCCTCTGGACAGAAGCAGCATGGCGGGGCACTGGTACGGACTCAGCTGCCAGCCAGCACGTCGTGTTGCCCACCCTCAAGGCACTGCATGTGAGAAAGCTGCGGCAAGCTGCTTCCAGAAAGATCACCTCTGTCCCCACGGCCATCTCATTCATTCTGATTCGCACCCACCCTGTAGGGCAGAGTAGAACTGCCCCCTGGGGTCTCTGTGGCTATGACCTTAGGGAAGCAGACTGCTTTATCTTTCTCCTGTGGAGCAGCTGGTGGGTTCAAACTGCCAACTATTCCATTAGCAGCTGGCACTTACCCCACTGTGCCCTCGGGCTTCCTGTCGGTAAGTATCCTAGCTTTGGAACCTCTACGGGGCAGTTCCACGCTGTCCTCTAGGGAGGGCCCCTGTGAATTGGAATCAAATCTACACTCACAGGCATCTGTTGGGGAGCAGGTTGCCGGGTGCTGCTCTCATGGACCCACTAAGTGGGTTTGAACCACCCGCCTCGTGGCGAACAGAGGCATGCATAGCCCTTGTGCCAGCAGGTTCCATGCTGCTTTCGCATCAATTCCCTCGCTTTTGTCCATCCTCTGATGAGTCCATCTGCTTCCAGAGTCCCTATTCTGTTCCATTCTGCATGTGCATTGTTTACCCATGGCATGCTCTCTTGCTGGATCTAACTTCCTGATGCCTCACTTACATCAAACCCACACCGAGACTCATGCCCAGGGTGCATCTCTTCAAACACGTACTGGACACACCAACTCCATTTGTTGTCTGTACACACCTGAGAATCGGCTCATTGGTTTCCGGAGGGATTGGCTTGAACGTTAGATGGCATCCACTGATTCCTGGGGAGTGGTAACATCTTACAATGTTGAGTCTTGCTCTGAGGGCAGAGGCCTGGTAGGGTTTCCAAGAGGCTTGCTCTTTCCCACTGGGTGCTTGGCCTGATGGTGCTCAACCCACTCTGCATTTGAATGCGACCATATGACTGCATGTGACGGAATGTGGTGGCTTAGTGGTTACCCTTTAGTCATCAGTTAGAACTCACCAGCTGTTACACAGGGAAAAGATTAAGCTTTCACCTCCCATAAAGAGGGAAGGTCTCAGAACCCGCCCCACAGGGGCCGTTTTATTCTATCCTACAGGGTCGCTACGAGACAGAGTTGACTCGATGTCAGTCAGATTCACCGTTTGCATTTCTTACATGACCTCATGCCAGACAATGAAAAGTGGGCCCAAAAATAAGTGCCACCTCCAGGTCTATCCCCAAGAAGCCACCTGCACCCCCCCCCCCCCCCGTGGTCTCTCTTCCCGTTGTCTTCCAGCTGTACATAGAGGGCTGAGTGGGGGACCTCCAACCTTGGAGAATGCTGGCGCCACACTCAGGACTGGGGCTGAGCCCCTAGCTGTCTGGAAAGCCACATGCCCAAAGCACACCTTGAGCAAAGTGCACAGCGGTAGTTTGCAAAATGACTGAGACCTTAGATCATTGCCTGATGGTGTTGGTGGACACGGACCAGTGATGCTTGTCCCTCCATGGATGCAGGCCAACTACTGCGTTTTCCAAAGGTCAGCACCATCCCCAGTTCTTTTGTAGTATTGTGCTGGTTGTGAATGAAATGTGTTGTTCTTTCACATTGTCCGGGTGGATGTTACTGGTTACAGAAAAGCCATGGATTCTCATAGGTGCATAGACCAGGGACCTCCGAGAGTCCAGGGAGAAGATGGAATTAAACGATGGTGGTCCTCTGCCACACACTTTTGAAGCCTGTCACATTCAGCAAATTCTCATGGGCAATTTGATCAATCTATTGGTTGACACTTGTGCATTTTATAGAGCAAGATAGTTTCCTAACCAGGCACTGTGAAGTTCTCTTTCCTGTTTTCACCCACCCCCACCCTTGAGCCCCAACTCCCCATTGGTTGCAGCCTTTAGCACCATGTTAAACTATGATGTATGTGCGCTTTCTTTCCTAGCAAGTTCTAAGAAAATACCACTAATGTTTCATTATTAAGAATGAGGCTTGCTCCAGTTTTCTGGTAAATAGGTTTTATCAAGATAAGAGCTTTTCATTACGAGCTTTGTTTTCTAAGTGGTTTTTATCAGAAATGAGCATTGACTTTATCAAATGCCCCTTCAGTATCTGGGAGATAATTAAAGTTTTTCCTTTACTCGCTGGATGCAGTAAACCCTAATGATAGATTTTTCTAACCACCCTCATATTCCTGTCATTAACCCTCTGCGATTATGACGCCCAGTTCTTTTAATACCTCATTGATCTGGATATTAAATATAATTTAGGACTAGTTGGTCTGTTTAAAGTGGACGCAAATATAGATTTCTTTTCTTGTGCTCGCTTGGCTTCCTGTGGTGTCTTGGTTGAAGGCGCTGGGCTGAGGACCTGGGAGTGGCACCGTGTTGTTGTTTTTCATTGTCTGAAAGTTCATCGACATTGTGAGTTTTGAAATGTGCATAAGGAGCTCTGGTGGTCCTGTCGGCTCAGCACGGGACTGACAACTGCAAGTCTAGTTGCTCAAGCCACCAGTGGATGCTCTGGGCAGCTCTAAGGCTCTCTGCTGCCATGAGTATTTGTAGCATCAGATACCCTCTAGAGGGTTGCTATGAGTCAGAATTGTGCTTTTGAGGAACGTGTGCATGAATCAGGAGGCAGCTGTGGTAACAGAACCAGGGAATGCAACATGGTTTGAAATCAGGAGAGGTGTGCACCAGGGGTGTATTATTCTCTCCATACTTATTCAGTTTGTATGCTGAGCACAACATCCGAGAAGCTATCCTATATGGAGAGGAATGTGGCATCGGGATTGGAGGGAGGCTTGTTAACAACCCGCAATGTGCAGCTGACACACCTTGCTTGCTGAAGGTGAGGAGAAATTGAAGCACATGTTCATGAAGATCAAGGAGTGCAGTCTTCAGGATGGATGACAACTCAATGTAAAGAAGACCCAAATCCTCACACCTGAACCAATAGGGCATATCACAGATCGAGAGAAGATTGAAGCTGTCAAGGGCTTCATCTCGCTTGTTCCTATGTTTAAGTCCGCATTGCAGCCAGTGTGTTCATCCGTCTTATTAAGGGTCTTCCTCATTTTTGCACTTCCTCTAGAAGGCATGAGGTCCTTCTCTGGGGACTGGTCTCTCCTGGCAACACGTCCAGAGAACGTGCTTGATCCGCAGTCAATGCTCATGGAAGCGGTAGTCAAAAGAAATCAAACACCTTGTATTGGGCAAATCTGCTGCTCAAGACCACCTCAAAATGCTGGAAAGCGAGGAGGTTGGTTTGAAGATAATGGCGTTCCTGACACAAACCAGGAATTTGCAATGGCCTCCTATGGATGTGAAACTTGGACAAAGAATAAGGATGATGGATAAAGGATGATGCATTCGAATGGTGGTGCTGGAGGAGAGCATGGAAAGTACCCTGGACTGTCAAACCAACAAACAAATTCATCTTGGAAAACACACAGCCAGTATGCTCCTTAGAGGCAAGGACCACACGATTTTGCCTCAGATACTTTGGCCGGATTGTCAGGAGACACCAGTCCCTGGAGAAGGACATCACACTTGATCAAATACAGGGGAAGTAGAAATGAATAAGGCCCTCAACAAGACAGATCCACACAGCGGCTACCGCCATGGGCTTAAGCAGGAGGAGGAGTTTGCGGGCGGGGCAGAACCAGGAAGTGTGTCGCTCTGTTGCCCGTGGGGACACTATGCAATGGAACTGACTCGACGGCACCTTTTTAAAACTGGCCCAACCCAAACAGTAATAAGAGAATATCACAAGAGGGGACAGTGTTTTATTCGATTATATGTAGAGTCACTATGAGTCGGCATCCACTCGTGGGCATCTAGCAACAAAACCACAGCATGATGATATATGGTTGCAGATGTCATTTCTTCAGTATTGTTATTAATCACAAAACCCAAATGCAACCCCACTGCCATCAAGCTGTGCCCTACTCCTAGTGGCCCTCTATAGCATTTCTAAGACTGTAAATCATTACAAGAGTAGACAGCCTCCTCTTTCTCCCTTTAACTGTCTGGTGGATTTGAACCACTGACCCTGTGGTTAGCAGCCCAATGCCTAATCAACAGAGCCACCAGGACTCCTTGATCACATTTAGACTGTGTATAATTTTTAGATTTATATAATTATCCAAGTCTTTCTTACAAAGCAACCCTACACCAAGACTTTCAGTGCCTACAGTTTTATGTGATGTAGATCAGCAGAAGACACTTGCTCACACTGCAATTTAACTGTGCTTTCATACATGCACATGATCATGTTAGGGTAGGTTGGTTTTCAGCAGGTAGGTTATTTTGACTGGGCAATATTGTTTCCACATGAGCCTTGTGCAATTTAATTCACTTTCTTATAAGATGTGTTTAATTTCCCCCAAATGTAATAATGAGCTCATTCCTCAAGCCTAAAATAATTCATGTTGAATACATCTCTAGATTTGTTTATAGCTATCCATGTATTTCAAGTAACAATTTTATGGAAGATAATTCAAAGACGGTTGCAGCGGTACATCAACAGAGAACTGCCAAAAAGTAAAGCCAGATTCCAAAGAGAACTTGGCTCAAGTGACGGCACTGCCAACACCAGGTGGATCTTGGCTGAAGCTACAGAATGTCAGAAAGATGTTTACTCGTGTTGTTTTTATTCTTGACTGGGCGCATCATAACAAACGATGGATAACATTGAGAAAAATGGGAATTCCAGAACACTTCATTGTGCTCATGTAGAACCCATGCATAGATCAAAAAGCAACTCTTCAAGCAGAACCAGGGACTCCTGCATGGTTTGAAGTCAGGAAAGATGTGCATCAGGGTTGTATCCTCTCCTAATACTTGTTCAATCTCTATGCTGAACAAATGTTCTAGAGATTGTTCTAGATGGATAAGGATGTGGCATCAGGATGGAAAGAAGGCTCATAAGCAACCTGCTATATGCAGATGACAAAACCTTGCTTGCTGAAAATGAGCAGGACTTGAAGCACTTACTGATGAAGATCCAGGATTGCAGTCTTCAGAATGGGTTGTGATCCAATGTAAAAAAAACCAAAATCCTCACAACTGAACTAAATGGAGGTAAGATCGAAGCTGTCAAGAATTTCATCTTGCTTGGATCCACAAGCATTGGTCACAGGGCCACCAGTCAAAAAATCCAATAATGTATTATACCGGATGAATCTGTTGTACAAGAACTTTGTAACGCGTCAAATAGCCAAAATGTCAATTGAAGGAGTGGGCTACAGTAAAAAAGGTTTATGATGGATCCAATGAGCTACTTGTGGGACACAAGTCTGATCTGTTTCCACACATATGTACAACCTCTGACCCCACAGGAGCAGTTCCGTTCTGTTTTGTAGGGTAGCGATGAGTCAGAATGTAAGGAAGACCAAAATCCTCACCACTGGACCAACCAGTAACATCATGATAAATGGGAAAGGGATTGACATTATCACGGATTTTATCTTACTTGGTTTATTAGTCTAGGCTGACCGAAGAAACAAATCCAGATCCACTCATATGTATATAAGAAAGAACTTTATGTTAAGGAAACTTCCCAACCCAGTTCATATTAAGTCCATAAATCCAATGTTAGCCCATAAGTCCAATACTAGTCCATAAACCACTCATACAGCTACATGCAATGATGTAGGAGGCAGGAAGATCACGGACCTGTGAGTGAGAAGTCTTGTGGATCCAATGGCGGTGGACATATCTCCAGAGCTCTGGCTGCCATCAGCATGGTTCCATGTGTCTTGTCAAAGAAAGGTGAATCAGAGAGAGAGAATGTGGTCCACCTCCCAGGAGAAAAAGAGAAAGTTCCCAGAATCCTCATGATAATGCCACACCCACAGGATTCATCCTCAGGCTGTGACCTGATTGACAGGCTGGACTCCATCACGTCACCCTTGACATGCTCAGGTTGACAGGAGATTATATAACTACTACACTTGGCTCCATAATCAATGCTCATGGAAGCAGCAGCCAAGAGATCAAAAGAGGGGTTGCATGAGGTTAATCCACTGCACAGGACCTCTTTAGGGTACTGAAGAGCAAGGATGTAACTTTGCGGACTAAGGTGCACTTGACTCAAGCTATGGTATTCTCCATCACACCGTATGCATGCAAACGTTGGATAGTAACTAAGGACGACCTTAGAAGAGCCAGTGCACTTTGGATTGTGCTGCTGGAGAAGAGCATGCGGAGTAACACGGACTGCTAAGAGGACAAGCTGGTCTGCATTGCAACAAGTAAGGCCAGAGTGCTCCTGAGAGGCAAGGATGGCAAGGCTCCGTCTTTACGTAGTTTGGACACATTGTCAGGAGAAACCAGTCCCTGGAGAAGGGACATGATGCTTGGTGACGTCGAGGGGGCTGAAAAAGAGGAAGGCCTCCAAGGAGATGGACGGACACAGTGGCTGCATCAATGGGGTCGAGCGTGGGAACAATTGTGAGCTGGTGCGGGGCCCTGCAGTGTTTTCTTCTCTTGTGCATAGGGTTGGCAGGGGTCAGCACAGACTCTAAGTCAACAACAATAACAACAGTGGGTCAGAATTGACTCCAGATCACCTCAAACTTAATGGACACAGACAACGTTGAGGCTCCTGCTGAGTTGTGACAGCATTGCTATGCCTGTTTACACACACACACACACACACACACACACACACACACACACACACAGGTGTGCTGCTCCTTTCCTTCCTATGCCACTTCTGAAGTCATTCACATTGCCCCGTGTGCTGTGGTTGGGGCTGTTGCTCTTGCTCTCACTTTACATCGACTAAGATGGCCATTGAGAGTAGCCACCAAGTGGCTTCAGTTCAAGTGTCTGCTTATATCTCTGCCCCCTGAACAACAGCACCAAAGAAACACAGCCCAGTTTTGTACCATTTTCACAAGAATTGTTACGTTTGAGTCCATTTGTGAAGCCATTATGTCAATTATTTCATTTCCGCAAACCCTCTACTTTACCAAGTATGTTGTCCTTCAACAACGGCCTTTCCATCCTGATCACAGGTCGTGTCATCCTCGATTCTAAGGCGTCTTCTGGCTATACTCCTTCCAGAACACACTTGCTCACTCGCCGGGCGTGTGTTCAATATTCTTTGTCAGCACCATGATTCAAAAGCATTGAGTCTTACTTGGTTTTCCTGACCCATTATCCAGCTTTTGCCGAGTATGAGGTGATTAAAACTCCCAAGGCTTGAGTCAGGCTCCCCTTAGACCTCCAGGTGGCAAGTTTGCTTTCTTACACTTCCAAGTGGTCTTTGGTAGCAAATTGGCGCCGTGCAATACAGCCTTTGATTTCTTGACTGCAGCCCACATGGCTATTGATTGTGGATCCAAGAAAAAAGAAATTGTTGATAGTTTCAATATTGTTGGCCTTTGTAATGAAGTCGATACTTGGTCCAGTTGTGTGGTTTGTGTTGATTGGTATGAATGATGATCTTTACACCCTTTTAAAGATTTTCTATGGCTTCCAAGGTCTGGATACACAAAAGCAAGACTGGACCCCTCCACCCAGCTGCCACGTGCCTTTTTAGTCTCGTGACAAAGGGGGGTTCTCCTAGTTGCAAGTTGTCTAACATATCAATCTTTTCCATTATGGCCGGTGCTTTCATGTCTTGATTACAGCAACTGTTTGACCCCAAGTCCCGTGAGATCTTGACTTGGACTAATCGTAGTGGTTTTCATTATTTGTATTTCACATTCAGATCTAAATATATATCTGCTTATTGGAAGTAGGTTTAGGGGAAGTGAATTATTTCACGTGGCAATTCCAGGCAAGGCCTCTAACTCACCTCCAAATGACCCATCCCTGCATGGGTGTGGTAAGAAGGTGGGAGAAGATACTGATAGGATTCACCTATGAGTGAACAGGATTCTCTGGAACGCCATCCTGCAGAAAATGAGCCCTCTGAGAGCCAGGAGGAGGGGATCTTTTTACCAAGAAGAATCAGGTGTGGAGCACATCCTCTGGACATGAGATCCCTGTGAAGGGAGCCTCCTGGGTCCAGAAGACGGCTGTGACATCAGAGGAGCGGCAGAACCAGGATCCAGAGCAGGGCACAGAGTGATGGCCTTCCCAACCTAGGGGGCAATGAAAGCAGAGTACTTTTATGCAGGAGCTTGGCTCATGGAGCAGGGTCCTTCTGGACCCTTAATCCAGGGAGCTGGCTTTACCAGCACACAGAGCTTGAGCTCAATGCCTTTAGGTCGAGGCTTAGAACGGAGTGGTCTGCCCCTTGGGACGCTTATTAGCAGACTTAACAGAACTCTGTAACACATCTTGATAAACACTCAACACTGAGCATTTCTCACTGGCATTACTAAACCAAACTCATTGCCATTGAGTCCATGCCAATTCATAGCAACCCTATAGCTTATGGTACTGTAACTCTGTACAGGAGTAGAAAGCCCCCATCTTTCTCTGAGGAGCCGCTGATGGCTTTGAACTGCTGACCTTGCAGACTGAAGCCAAATGCGTAACCACTACACCTCTTCTCATTGTCGTTACTACTTGTTATCTTCCTGAATAAGCCCTTTAATCGTGAATTTTCTCTGTGAGCTCTGTGTAGTCATTACCATGGATATTAGAATTTAGGGATCCAGCAGAGAACACTAGTGAGTGCTACAATTTGGTGTCCCGTGAAACGTCGGGAGCCAAGGTATTTTTTCACACATAGATAATTAATCATCTAGCAGCACTCATATTGAAGAAATTCTATCTGTACCCCAACACACTGACATCTTTATTATAAATCTGGCCAGCCCTACCACTTGGAAAATCCATGTTAAAAGCATAAATGGATGCTCTCAAAACATAAGTTTAAATATTCAAATGTTCTAAGCTAAGCAAACACACCACCAAGTAAGCCATTTTCCGTTTTCTTACAATGACAGCTGCAGATTTTTCTTTCCTCATATTTGCATTTCATAAAATAAATGTCCACGCTAATATTACTCTAGCCTTATCTGGTAACTCCAGCTATATATTATTTTCATTATTATTCAGTACAAAAATACTTTAGTGTCAATTCTGAGTTACAGTTGCCCCAAGAGTTATTTAAACATGGGTTGCTTAGTTCCAAATGCACGAGGCTTTCTTAGTTATATTTTTGTTATTAATTTCTCATTTTAGGGCTTTGATTGTCGGCTCATTATCTTCTGCCTTCCATTTGCCTCTTGAGAAATTAGCTGTCACTTTGTTGCTTTTCCTTGGAAGGAAATGGTCGCAACATTCTAAGCTCTGCATTCTGTCTCCCATTTCCCGCAGTCCAGGTACATTGGGATTCAGGGTGATTTTTCCTTTTATGGATTCTGCCAAGGTTTCATGCTTGCTGCGACTTGATAGTTGTGGTCACTCTCAGAAATTTTTCATTCGTATTGTTTATAAATCCTGTTGTTTAGTCTTTTTCTGTCCTATCCCTTTGGGACTTCCGTTTAATGTGGAATAGCCTTGCCCACCATATCTCATGTGTAAAATAGCAAAGATGTCACTTTGAACACTAAGGATGCCTGACCCGAGCCATGGCGTTTCCAATGGCCTCATCTGCATAACAAAGCTGGACCATGAATAAAGAGGGCCACAGGATAATTGACGCTGTGGAACTAAGTTGCTACGGAAGTACATAGTGTGGAAAGCACTATATTCTTCCAGAGGAAAGAGCAAATCCGGCTGGAAGGAGTAAATGCCGCAGGATGCTCCTTAGAAGTGAGGATGGCGAACTTTCCACTCGGGCACTTTGGATATGCTCTGAGGAGGGGGCAGCGCTCAGGGGCGGGCAGGGCGGGCCGAAAACAGATCAGACTCTCAATGAGATGGATGGGCACTGCGGCTGCAACACTGGGCTCAGACACAGCAAAGCGTGCAGGAACGGTGAAGGGTCAGGCAGGGTTTCCTCCTTCAGTGCAGAGTTGCTCTGAGCGTGAAGTGACTTCTCAACCCTTACAAGAGCATCCTGGTGTGCCAATAGCTCACAGGCCTCACGAGCCATTGTTCCCAAATCATTGAATCTCTAAGTTCATGTCCGAATGCTTTCTTTTGACTGGTCTTCCGGTTTATTGTTTTATTAATTAATTTGCCTTTTAGAATGTCTCATCTCTAGTTCAATGAACCCAGGTTGAATTCCCAGCCAATGTACCTCCTATTCCGTCATAACCCGTCCTTCAGTGGAGGCTTGTGGTTGGTATGAGGCTGAACGAGTTTCAGGGGAACTCCTGGATGAAGAGAGGACTGAAGAGAAGGGGCTGGCCATCTACTTCCCCAAATCACCCATTCGAAACCCAGTGGACCCCAGATCAGGGGGTTGGCCCAGGACCAATCGCGGTTGGGTTCTGCTGTCCAAGAGGTTACTCTGAGTCAGACCAGACGACAGTTAGCAATAACCAAATTCTCAGACAGGCTTCCTCAGGAAAATGCGCGTAAAACAATAGGCTTGCTGAGGAGTGCTCTTGGGATCAATACTGTAAGGGAGGAAGGATAGAGCATCACTGGGAGAGGGAGGGGGACCAATCCCACAAAGCAAACTGGAACTGTGAAGCCCCTTCATCAGTGTCCTCAATTCAGCAACAAGGGCAAATCATTGCACCCAGGATCAACTGGTACATCTATCTGAGTCTCGCCAGGCATGGGACGTAGCCCTGGAGAAATCAGTATCTTTAGGCTAATTAATGCATCTCTTTTCATCAACAGCCAACACCCAACTTGACTCAACTATAGAAGCTGGTAGCTATATCAGCACCCACCATTGGACCGGGGACCCTCAATTCTGTCATAATCTTTGAGCAGAAACTAAATCCATCGAGCAAACGTGTGGTAGATCTTGTATGAGCTTTCTGGAGAGTCCTTTGAACGAGCCACACAGTCCTTCACACAACACAAATGCCGTGTTTCATCGTTCTAGAGGCCAGGATTCTGACTGCAGGGCATGGACAGAGCCATGCTCCCTCCACAGTATCTAGAGGAGGAGACAGTCCTCCCTTCCCTCTTCCATGTCTGGTAAACCGAGGAAAGGCTTGGCTTGACTCAGATCCCTGCCTCTGTCTCCACATGCTCATTTCCTTTTCCAACCCTCCCCACCTTTTTTTCTTTTTTAAGGAAATACCTGTTGTGATATTTGGCTTTATATCATCCTGGGTGGTCCAGGATTCCCCTAAGATATAATCTGACATGGTGTGGTCAGCTCCATGATGTGTCTTCTGAAAGACAGCCAAGCAGTTGTCAGAACAATACCCACTTGTTGAGTTAATGCTGACTCATAACAACCCTGTAGGACAGAGTAGATTTGCTCCCTGTGGATTTCTGAGACTGTAACTCTTAACAGAAGTAGAAAGCCTCATCTTTCTCCTTAGGAGATGCTGGTGGTTTAGAACAGTTGACCTTACAGTTAGCAGTCTAAAACGTACCCACTATGCCACCAGAGCTCCTCTGATGGGAGAGTAGACCTCTCTAGTCACAACCTTGATGGCGGGGGAGGTTTCCTTCAGGGTGTCTTCACCTTGCAGTATGAATGAGCAGAGTGTGGAAGCTAGCTCCTCCTACTGCTGGATTTTGATCCTGCATCTGGCTCGTCCACCTCCTGCTGCATCTCCTACCGATCCCAGAAACCACCAGGGAATGATTAGAGCGCACTCTCTCCAGTACGACCTCACGTTGTTGCTGCTGCTCGGTGCCATCAAGTCAGGTCAGACCCGTGACCCTGCGAACACTAGACCGAAACACTGGATTGTTTGGAAACACTGCGTGACTCTATCTCACCGGGGGGCTTTCCTCTTCACAGGGTGATGTCCACGGCCAGAACTCATCCCGACTGATAACTGACCCAAAGTATAAGTAGGTGAGACAAAATCTCGCCACCCTTATTTCTAAGGAACATTCTGGCTGTACTTCTCCCGAGAGAGATCTGTTTGTTCTTCTGGGGTCTGTGGGATATGCAATAATCTTCACCAACCCAGTAATTCACAGGTGTCAGTTCCTCAGCCATCTTCATTCCCCGTCTACCTTTCATAGGCACCTGAGGTTTCTGGACAAACGTAGACCTCAAAGCAGCAGCTTCACCAGCGTACACTATAAAGAGGTATTTTGCAAGTTGTTAGCTAATAAATGATTCCTCCAAAGACTTCATTCCCAAACAGCATCACATTCTTCGGCAGGAAGTGCTAGGTCTTGAACATGTCTTTTGAGGACACAGAATTTAACTCCTAGCAAAGCTCTTTCTAACTGTCAGCCTGGTCTAGGTTTGGCTTTTTGTATGTATACATTTGATATGCACGCTTAATTTAAAATTTTCCACAATTAGAAAAGGTCCAGGATTCTCAACTTCTACATGGTCTTATTTGCTGAGCCCAGAGTCTCGTGTTGATTTTTACCGGCATTATAATGTCCAGTGCTCACCTTGACCCCAGAGTGGGTACCCTCATCCTTCTTTCCTTACAGCAGTCGTTAGCTTGCTGCTGTCAGGTACAGGACGCCATTTCTGGAGTCTCGGATCTTCCCGGCATATGCTTCCAGAACACAATAATAATACCTTGCTCCCATGACTGGGAGGCCAGGAGAGCCAGGAGAGCCAGGAGAACCAGGAGGAGAGCCGGGAGAGCCAGGAGAGCCAGCAGTCCCGGCACGTGGCGGTGATCACAGAAAGGGCCCTGGGAGGGCAAGCAACACGCTCAGAAGAGCATCTTTGAGCAGGAGCTTTTATCTTGGTTGGCACACAGAATGAAGTTAGTAAATATTTGGGGAACAAATGCTCCCTGTCCATTAAAACAGGCAGGACAGTGGGCGTAAGATGGTGTGAAGCTATAAAGCAGATCCAACCTTTCATCTCTGTCTCTGCTGAAGAAGTTCTGCTAATTCTGCTGTTTGCTCTCTTGTGAGTGGCTTCGGTTGATGGACTGAGAGAGGTGCTCTGGGCTCCTTGAGTCAAAAAGATGCTGCTAGCCAGCAGAGCCGAGCCGCTTGTTGGGGAAGTGCAGTGCGTGTGTTTGGAGCATACTGTTGGGAACATGGCGAGCATATGCAAAGTGTTCCTGGAGCAGAAGGGTGAATGGGCACATGGGTGGGAGGCTGGATGGATGATGGGTTGAAAGATTAGGGTAAAATATCAATTGCACAAAGCCATAATGAGGGACATGCAATCTAGAGAATTTTATGTAGTGACAGCTAAATCTTCTGGTTATGGGGCACCACGTGATGGATAGGTTCCCTGGGTGGCACAAATGGTGACGGTGTCGGCTACAAACAAAAAAGGGGAGAATTCAAAGTCGCCCGAGGATGCAGTCCCAGAAAGACCTGGTACTTGCCTTCAGAAAAGTAAAATCCGTGGTGACCACTTTGGAGCACGGCTTGGCTCTGAAACATGCAGGGCCGCCATGAATCAGGTCTGCTTCTCAAGGTGGCTGGTTGAGAGCGATTGTACTGGAAGTCCCTCGGTGGTTCCAAGGCTGATATATCCCGGTAATAAGTGGCAGGTTGAAGGTTCAAGCTAAGCTACAGGTTCCTCGGGAGGAAGATCTATCAAGTTATTTCTAAAACATCAGCCACTGAAAATCTTATTAAGCAGGACACTTGAAGATGCCAAGCATCAAAGTTAAGTGGAAAGATTTCATTAACAAATGTGTTTCCATTTTGCTTCAAAGCTGGTCCTGATGAGAAATCTACAAGTAAGATGCGGTTTCAACTTTCCAGATGAGGAAACTGAGGCAAATCATCTCACACAGAACCAGCTCTGACACATGGATTTTTGTGACCCTCAACCAACAACCTGTGATATGCAGCTGACACAACCAACCTTGTTTGTTGAAAATATGGGGAACTCGAAGCACATACCGATGAAGATCAAAGACTGCGGCTTTCAGTGTGGATGATGGCTCAGTGTAAAGAAAACAGAACCTTCACAACTGGACCAAGAAGCAACATCATGATCGATGGAGAAGAGTCTGCAGTTGTCAAAGGTCCTTTCTACTGGGCTCCACAATCAACCCACAAAGAAGCAGCAGTCAGGAAATCCAATAACCTTTTACATTCAGCAAATATGCTGCAAAAGATCCTTGGAAGGTATCAAAAAGCAAAGATATGACATTGATGACTAAGATATACTTAATGTAGGCCATGATTTTTTTAGTCAAAATCTGTACAATGAATCGGGAAAATGGAATAGGAATTGATGATTCTTATTCTTGAATAAAAATATCATGATTTATATATGATAAATTATGATATAAAATATCATATATAAATCTTGAAGTACGATGTTAGTTAAGAATAGTGATGATGCCATGGACTGCCGGGAGAATGGACACATCTGTCTTAGAAGAAGTGCAGACAGTTGCTCCTTAGAATTGAGGATGGAGAGCTTTTGTTGCACATACTTCCGTCATGTTATCAGGAGAGACCAATCAAGGATCCCTGAAACAGAGGAAGACCCCCGGGGGTGGATCGGCTCCAACAGCAGTCTCAAACATTGTCTGACTGTAAGGGTGGCACAGGACCTGGTGAAGGGGTTTGTTCTTGCTGTTTCCTGTGTACAGAGGGTCACGATGGGTCAGAATTGACTCCAGGGTGTCTCAGAACAACAGCAAACTCCGCACAGTGCCTGGGACTTCAGTGGGATCTAAGTTCAATGAGATGAACTCAGGTTGTGTTTGAAACCGTGAGTGGGGCTGTGAGGAAGATTAGGGTAAAGGTGCTGAAATCAGCAGGTCGCAAGGGCTGAAAGGCAAACTGGTGACAGAGGGGAACGTTTCCACACTACCTGGCATTGGTAGAAGCCCAGGGAACAACACTGCTTCTTCAAACACCACCTGCAATGCAGTCAGGGAAACCTCATTGGATGACACCTGGGGTGGACCCCCCAGACCCCCAAATCTGGAAAAGGCAGAAAAGCAGGAAGGAGAGTTCAACCAGGGGGTGTGCCCCTTAGGAAGAGTATTTCTCCTGTATCTGAAGGGATGCTGCGGTGCACAGGTGGCCATCTTGCAGGGAGAAAGAATTCTTCAGAAACCTATTTTTAAGACACTTCCATCCATGTCCTGGGCCCTTCTTGGGGACCAACCGAGCTGATCATTGTGCTTGGTCTGTGCTGAGCAATTGCTCTCACCTGGGAGAGGGGAATGGGGAGAGACAGTTTCTAAGGACGTTTGAAAAGCCTTTATAGAGGATCAAAAGCAAGGGCCAGTTTATTTTATTCTGCAAGAGCAACAGTTAGAATGCATCTGCTCAGCTCCCGTCTAGGCCAGGACGGTAGGGAGCCTGTGTGCTTGGCAGAGATCGGCAATAATTTGCCTTGCTAGAGCAGATAAGAATGACATGCAAATTACTCATTGCAACCCAGAATAGCAGATGACATGAAAATGTTCTTAGGAGCACAATGTTCCTGGGAAGGTGAGAATAATCAACTGCCTTCTTCACCGGCCGGAGAGAAGGTCCTCTCACCATGCCAGGCTGGGGTCGGTCAGGGCTGCTCCCCCCCCCCTGCTGGTTCAGGGAACTGCATTAAGCCTGGGCCCAAAGAGAGCTAGCGTCTCCCCCATGCAGATCACCTAATCGAAGTTCTAGCACCATCGTTGTCTTAGCTTCCTACTTCTGCTGAAACAAAGTCTTTTAGACTGTGAGAGAATGGAGACTTCTTGTCTCACCATTCTGGAGGCTGAGAGTACAAATCGGGGTCCCTCATGTCCATCTCCTATGCATCTCCTTCTCCTCCTTTGTCTCTGCTGCAAGCCCTGGCATTCCTCTGTTGAACTCGGGTCCTCACAGGGTGTCCGCCTTCTTCCTCTTGTGTGTGCACCTCTGTACCCATTCCTCTCTTCTAGGAATGCACCACTTGCAAGGGATTAGGTTTAGGGCCCACCTGACATTAAAAAGCAAAGTCCTATTTCCAAACACACTCATATTCACTGGTACAACTATATATATATATATATATATATATATATATATATCCTGCCATTGAGTGGGATCCAAGGCATGAAGACCATGCCCCTCCCCAATGTACACCGTGATCAGAACACTGTTACCTATAGGATGTTCACCGGAGATCTTCAGCAGCTGATTCACAGGACATTCTTCCTCATCTCTCTTGGTGTGTGGATCCACTGCCTTCTAGGCCACTTCAGCTAAGGACAGACACCACTGTAGGGTAGCTATAGAACTGTCCACACAGTTCCTGAAGTTGTAAATCCTCACAGAAGCAAACTGGTTCATCTTTGTCCTGTCAAGTCGCTGTTGGGTGCAAACTGCCAATCTTTCCATTAACAGTCCAATGCTTAACCCACAGCACAACCTAGCCTCCTTCATGGCATGGGTGCTTTGATGAAACCTGTTGCTCATCTGAGCATCCTGCAAAGGTAGCGACTGTGCCTGAGGCAGAAGACGTGGGCTAGAAACTAGCTCTCCCACATGGAATGTGAGAATTCTTCCACTGAGCAAGCCATGTCTTCACTTAGCAGATACTCAGGAACTATTTGCTAGATTTAATTCCATCTAAGGGGAAACTCAAGGAAAATAACCCAACTGCTCTCTCTAAGTGGAGGTTGGACGAGAAAAAGGAAAAGTCTCTTCTGAAATCAGCAGGCCATCCCTAATTGGGGAAAGCCATGCGAAGGAACAAGGTGAGGACACTGGCTTCTCGTGTGTCGAGAGGCCACGTGGATCTCGTCCCTCCCTCTCTGAATGGGTACCTCAATATTGGATTAGAAGTGGAAGTGCTGTGAGGATGAAGACCTGGAAGAGGTCCAGGGAGCGTTTCCCAGTGTCTGAAGCCACCTGAAGGCTTGGATAGACTTGGCCCATATTCAAGGGTAAGAGAACAGAAGAAACCAGAATAGTAAAATCTTATGTGGCAAGAGTGAATTGCATGGGACAGATAAAGGCCAAAATACCTTTATTCACAGGTGTTTTTACTCTGGAATCCTTGTCTGTGGAAAATGGTTAATGTGTATGGCTTATAACCAAAAGTTTGGAATCCATCTGGAGGATCCTTGGAAGAAAGGCTGGGTTCTCTAGACAAGAGAAACAGCAGAGCTCATCTATGGGTATATATCGAGGCAATGCCCCAACAACAGTAGAGGAAGGCAAGCTCCAAGCCTGTGGGTCAGATGTTGTGCTTGAGGTTCCTCTGGGCTCACATAGCTCCAGGAATCACACAGGTCAGGCAGCAGGATTCTAGCTGCAGAGGCAAAGGAATCCAACGGTCAGCAGGCTGATGATGACTCCCAGAAATGAAAGCCAATATGGCAGACCTTGGCTCAAATTTAAAGAACTGGAGGCCAATGAGTCAAGATCAAGACCCAACAAATAGCAAGCAAGCTTTTCCACAGCATGCATGTTTATTGGAAGCAAGATACACCCTTAAGGAGATGTCACCACAGAGGATTCCTAGGTCTTAACAACCAAACCACTGTGGATCCTGGCCCAGCCAAGTCGACACGAAACCTCAATGATTGCAACCTTCTTTCAGAAAGCTCAGGTGCTAAGAACTCTGAAGCACCTGGAGAAGCTATGAGTTGGAGTTGACAGGATAGTAACTCATGTTTATTTTAATATTCTGCTAATGATGGACTCTGGAATAAACCACAGCACTGGAGCTTTGGTTCTAGAAGAGTCTCAGAGATACAATGGATTTATTGTCTCCTATGTGTTTATCATAGTTTATCCCACTTTCATGACCTGCTGATTGGGTGCAGACTTTTGCTCTCTGTAGATTAAGTGAACACTGCTGTCTTTCTCTGTTGTGGTCATTGTTATGGGACACTGTCCAGTTGGTGCTGACGTGTGGCAGTCATGTGTGGCAGCGTAGACCTGACCCTGAGCGTGTTCCAGGCTGTCATCTTTATGAGGGTGGATCTTTGACTATTTCTCCATGGAGCAACTGGATGGATTTGAACCGTGCACTTTGGGTAGGAAGCCAAATGCTTAACCATTGTTCCACCAGGGCTTCTTTCTATCTCTCAGACAGATTCCTCCTGAGAGGCATGGTCTCCCTAGTCCATCTGCCTGGAGTCATGGCTAGAGATGGGATCTTCCCTCTCCAGTACTGATGGTACCAAGATGCCACAAGGGGGCGGCTTTAGAGAACAGACATTTACTCTCACGATTTTTGAAGCTGAGAGCTATGTTCTGGGTGCCAGCTCCAGGGAGGCCTTCCTCCCTCTGCCACGTCACACACTGGGATGAAGGTCCTCGTCTCCTTTCCGCATCAGTAAGCATGGCATTCCTTGGAGACATCCGTGTAGCTTGGCATCAATCTTCTTCTGGGTCTAGGAGGTTCTCAGCATGGTCCTCTGGGTCCAAAGGACACCCTCTACTCCCAACTCTTCTATTTGGTGGTTTTAAATCCCTCTCTCTCCTTTGATCTGTTATAAGCTAAAAGGTGATGCAGGCCACGCCCCATCCAAAGCAAAATCATTTTACATCAGATTAGGGCTGTGATGGGATTAAGGCTGTTGCGTCCTGCCTTTAATCCTCTTACACTGATGGGTTTATTTTTTATCGCATCAGAGTACATTGTGGGGGGCTCTTTGCCTCCCTACCATGTGACATCACCGCCTAACCACCAAGCAGAAGAGTCTCAGCCCAGCCACATTGCTGCTTCCTGAGGGGCACAGTTCAACCCATGGCAGGCAGCTTTAAGAAAGAGCCTTGCCGGCCAGGCTGAGTCCCCTGGTCCCTCCTCAACAAGGCTGTAGCTGAGTCCCCGCCAAAAGGCATCATCACCCTGTTCGTGTGGCTGAGGCCCCTCTGGGGGATCAGACCTGTCAGACTTTCTGCTCCCACCCCCAAGGAACTTCCCTGCCCCCACCAAAGGGAAAACGCCCTGCCATTTGGTTGATTCATCGCCTGGCAACCCCTTAGGGCAGAGCAGGACTGGGACCATGGGTTTCTGAGACTGTAGCTCGTCATGGGAGTGGAACGTCTCATCTTTCTCCCAAGGAGCAGCTGATGGTTTCAAACTGCTGATCTGCTGACTGGCAGCTCCAATGGAACCCACTCCACCATCAGGACTCCTACTGCAGACTCCAGACAAACCTCTGCTGACCGTGGCTCACACACATGGGACCGAGAGTCCAGTTAAATTGTCAGCTGCCCGCCGCTTCACCTTCCAGGAATGGGAAGGGAGGACAGATTCTCTACAACAGGATGAGAATCGCCATGGTGAGCTGATGCTCTGAGGCGACGCAGTGGTTGAGACATTTAAAAAATAGACAATCTACAACCCACAGACATAATATCATTCCGGCTTATTAAGAGCAGAGCTGACCCTGCAGAAAGTGGAGATAATGGTCATAGGGGTGCGGGGAGGATGGGGACAGGACTGAAGAACCTTCCAGAGGATGGAGGCGAAAAAGCCAAACTGAAAAAAGCACCCTTTAGAGAAAGTGGGAGGTCCGAGGTCAGCGAGGAAGATGGGGGACCCAGAGGAGCAACACACCCAGTGTAACAGAATACATAGGGAGACATCCAAGGACAGCAAAGCACCCCGAAATGAGCCTGTCAAAGGGACTCTGCGGATCAGGCCAAGTGCGCCTGTGGATAGAGGCACAGGCCGGGTGGGGAGCTCGTGGGCTTCGCTCCAGATCACCGGGTTAAAGTGGGCACCATCACATCACAGAGAGGGACCCCTTCCTGTGTACGGCCCCCGGAGCCTCCCAGAGTCACGTGTGCACTAGCCTACTTGAAGATCCCAAATGGTGCAGTGGTTACGAGTTGGCCTGGGATATGCATGGTGGGCAGTTCAAAACCACTGGCGGTTCCTCGGGAGGAAGATTGGGCTTTCTTCTCCTGTCAACAGTTGCTGTCTCAGAAACCACAGCGGCTCCCTCTGAGTCAGCATTGACTCGATGGTAGTGAGTCTGGGAGCCTATTCAAGAAGTCCTGGTGGTATCATGGGACTGCTAGCCACAAGGTCAGAGGTTTGAAACCACCAGGAAATCCACAGGAGAAAGATGAGGCTGTCTAGTCCAGTAAGGATGTACAGTCTCAGAAATTCAGAGGGCAGCTCTGCCCAGCCCCATAGTCGGAATCACTGGGAGTTGCCATGGATTCGATGGCAGTGAGTTGCCTTCACAAGGAGTTCTGGTGGTGCTCTTGGGTCCACGTATCGCTGCTAACTTCAAAGTCGGTGGTTCAAACTCACCAGCTGTGCCCAGGGAGCAAGGCGAGACTTTCTGCTCCCGTGAAGATTGACAAAGACCAGGAGACCCTGGATAGGGTCACTGTGGCTCAGAATCCACTCAACAACAGAGTTTGGGGTTTGGGGTTCTAGTCCAATTAAGCATGTGGTATGCAAACATCTGAAAGGTTTCAAGACCCCCCCAAAACATGACACATTGCTGCAAAATGAGCCCAGGACCTGGGGAAAAGGACGCCCATAGACCTGCTGGTCACGGGTGAACACAGCCCTTCCTTCTGGAAGGTGCAGCATCTGTGGAGCACAGTGAGAAGCGGCAGGGCTGTCGACCTCAGAGAACCACTCGATCCCTCTCCGAAGAAGGAAAACAATGGGAGCAACAGCGGCAGTGCTAATTCCACTGAGTGAGTAAATAAGGGAGGGAAATGTGTGTGTAAGCATAAACAAAGATGTGTCAATGTGGCCAGGGAAGCACTAAATAAATTAGATCACAGGAAAATAATAGAATTCAAATGAGATCAATATATGGACTCATTTGTTTAAAAAATTAGCAGCTCTCTGAGCTAACTCAGATAAATGAGGGGGTAGGGAGGGAGCTCAAAGGAAGCTGGAGTGAGGTCGGCGTAGGGGGAGAAATGCAGTTGTTGATGGAGAATGTTCTAGAATCCGCTGTATACAGATGGAACCCTGGTGGTGTCCCAGGTCACGCGTTGGGGTGCTAAGCACAGACACAGCAATGGACAACAACAGCCGCTCCGGAGGAGGAAGAGGAAGCTCTCCGCTCCAGCACAGTCCCAGCCTCGGAAGCCTGCAGAGCCGGTCCTGCTCTGTCCTGTGGGGCGGCTGCTTGTGAGAGAGAAGCAACTTGATGGCCAGCAGTTGGGTCTTGATTCTTGTTGTTATTGTTGTTTGGTGCTGTTGGGTCTGTTCCAACTCACAGTGAACATTAATGAGCGGTTCGCACGGCGCAGTATGAAGTGGACAGTGTGCTGAGAAAGTGCTCATGAACAGGTTGAGCCACAGAATATGATGCTGTGTCCGCCAAGGTCATCAGACATGCTTCTCTTGGAAATACATCTAGAACTGTAGGTAATGCATCTTCTGCTCCCAGACCAAGAGGCTTGGTGCCCACACTGCCCGTTCCCTGCCCAGCAGCCAGCACTACCCTTTTAAAAT
This sequence comes from Tenrec ecaudatus, assembly GCF_050624435.1. Classification (NCBI taxonomy): domain Eukaryota; kingdom Metazoa; phylum Chordata; class Mammalia; order Afrosoricida; family Tenrecidae; genus Tenrec; species Tenrec ecaudatus. The sequence continues at coordinate 3,063,067 of NC_134535.1, forward strand.
GTTCATGGCTCACCCTCCCCTCCCCCATCTGTGCCGGGTCACTGAGGACAGAGGTCCACATGCTCCCTGCAGCCCACCAGATCCCCCAGTGTCGGCCGTGGTGGTCCTCTCTCCTCTTTGCTTGCCAGAAGCAGCCACATGAGCTTCTTTGCTGCTTATGCTCCGTCCAAGCACATCCCTGCCCCAGGCCCCTTGCACCTGCTATCCCCCAACCTGACACACGCCTATGGATGTGCTTCTGAAAGGTCACCGGCTTGGAAACCCGACGGGTGGTTCTGTGCCGCACTTGTAGGGTCGCTGTGAGCCTGGGTCCACTCAAGAACCGTCAAGAGCCCAAGCAAACCAACGACACAGTAGGAGGTGCTTGTGGCTCCTGCCCCACCCCACACAAGCGTGCCTGCCTTTATCCTGACCTCTGTGTCAGGCACACCCGGAAAGCAAGAGGGTCAGGATCCATCCTACTCAGTGTCACTCACTAGCATCGTGACAACTCACCACCATGGAGTCGCTGCTGACTCACACCGACCATAGAACTTCCCTGGTGGGTTTCTGAGACTGTAACCTTTTATAGGAGTGGAAAGCCTGTCATTCCCCTCTGTCGTGGCTGCTGGTTTCAAACCACTGACCTGGTTATTAGCATCCCAACTTGTTACCACTATGCCACCAGGGCTCCAGTTGCCACTGGCGAGGATAGAATTTGAAGCCATGTGTGCAGAGCAGAATGGCTTGGCAGTCTGTCACCTTAGCCACTCGGCCACCTCTTCACGGCAGCAGAAGGCCTCATCTTTCTCTGGGAGCAGCTGGTGGGTTAACAGCCCGAGCTTGAATCCACTCTGCTACGAGGTCTCTGTAATGTAACAGAACCCAAACTTGCTGCTATCGAATCAACGCATTGAGCTGTGAACGGCAAAACCAGCCATTTGAAACCAAAAGAAAGACGAGGCATTCTACTCCCGTAAAGAGTTCCAGTTTGGGAAATCCACAGGGGCAGTTCTACCTTGCCCTGTAGGATCACCGTGAGACCACTAAGAGCACCGGCTCCTATTGATTGGGAAGACTTTAGCACTTCCACTCCTGTTTGGGGGGCACCAGATCCCCTCTATCACACGAGGCATGGAAGACAAAATAGTCTGTTAGAGCTGGCCAAGGTGGAGGCTGATGCATCTCCGTCATGGGGCTCTGGGGTCAAGAGATGCTATGAGGTACACAGGCCACAGGAACAGACTCTCACAGGGGGCTTGCATTTCAGGGAGCTCAGGGAAGGTGACGGTTCATGAGCTGAGGGTGGACAGGAAACCAGAACTCTGGAACTTGATGGCAGTCATGCGGTGGTGGGGACAGTTAGTCAGGGCAGAGCAGGTGAGGCGGAGCAGGTGAGGCGGCCACGGGAGTGGGTGTGGAGACCCAGTGCTGTGAGAAAGCTGGATGTGGGGAGGCTCGTGGCGGACACCAGTGGGGCTCGAGCATGCCAAGGGGAGAGAGAGGGGGCAGCCAGTGGCTCTGGTCCATAGGGCGGGCGTCCCCACTTATGCTCAGTCATGTCGCTTGTAGGCGTGCAAAGTCAGATTTCAAAACTCGCCAAATCCAAGAACCATGAGAAATCTGAGAACCAGCCCATCACCCTAGAGCTCGCCATTCAGAATCCGACAGCTTAGTTTGCGTTACGGAAGACTGAAAACCCCCAAATCTAACCAGACCCACTGCCAGAGGTGGCTTTCAAACCCCTGATGATGAAGAGTTTCTGATTCTGCACACCTTGATGGGAGCAGCCAGCCTGGTCTTTCTCACGGGGAGTGGCAGGCGAACAGCCACGCCCCCACAGGGCCATCAGTCCTCCATCCACAAAGATAGTGAACAAGACAGAGCGGGGCTCCAGGATCGGTCTTGGGTGGAATCTTGGGCCTGAGTGTTCTGCACAATGAACGTGACCAGCTGCCCTCTGCTTCGTGAGGTGGGGGGTGGGGGGGTGAGGGACGTGGGTGTGGCCTTTGCAGAGCTGCTAGTATGGAGAGTGCCGGCTGTGATTTCAGCAAGAGAAGCCAGTTCATTGGCTGAGCTCACTCATCTTATCAACTTGCACGTGAACTTTCAGGTGAACCCAGAGCTGCTAAAAGATGCCTCTCGAGGCTTCAAGAAGCCCCCATCTCCTGAGACTTGGCTCCCAGGCTCCCAAAGTGCTAGGCCTTGCCATTAACCTTCACGCTTGTTCAATTAGCAGCAGTGAGGGGCCCTTGGCAGGTGCCGAGGATTTGGAGGGGCGGTGGGCCAGGGCATCACCCCAGGCTGCAGCCCGGGGCTCTAAGTGTTCTCTTGGAGGGAAGCCCAGCAGATATCGACCCGCTGCAGGTGGGGCTGCTAAGCGAGGAGGAGGCTCCCTGCCCGGGACTCCAGCTCTACCTGCCACTGGGTCTGAGGAAGAGGGACCTGAGCTGGAGGAGACTCCCGTGGGGAGAGTGGGCAGCTCCCTCCCTGCAGGCTCCAGCACGGCTCCCTGTGGATGGAACACGGTGGAGCTGAGGCCATTGCTACAAGGGCCTGTGTAGAAGAGCTTCCCGGAACCCCAAGGAGAGCAGTCTTGCCACGCCCACACCGGAGATGCCCGGCAGATGGGAGGGGCTGCATGGTGCCTGGGAAAGCAACCTGCCGAGGGCCCTGGGCCACGGGGTTCTACATGCGCAGCTGGTAACAGACAGGTCAGTAGGCAAACCCACCAGGAGAACTGAAGGTGATGCCAGCCAAGTTCTAGATAGCGAACTACAAGGTCAACGGTTCAAGCCTACCTGCCTCTCTGGAAAGACTTACAGCCTTGGAAAGACTTCAGAGGCTGGCCGTGAGTCTGACCGAATCGATGGCAGTGGGTGTGGTTCTTGTTGCTGTAGTTTTGGCTTAGCCTATCTTTGGGAGTAACAAATGAAGAAGTCTGCTTCTGTAGAGATTTACAGCTTTGCCAACCCTGTGGGGCAGTTTTATGAGGTCTGTGGGTCACTTTCAATCAGCAGTGACGCCGCCATGGCAGTGGGATTTTATTTGTTCACTCGGTTGGTTTTTGTATTTGGAGTTTAGCTGCCCTTTGGGAGGAAGATGAGGTCATTGCCTGTGGTAAAGTTTTGCAGGCTGAGAAAGGCCACGGGGAAATGGGACTCCATTCTGGAGGGTCACTCGGAGGAGGACTTGATGGTTCTGGGCTTGGCTGAGCTAAGAGCAGGTCTAAGTAGTCTTGATACTGCAATGACAAAATCACAGCTGTGAGGCCACAGACATCATGCTTGGTAAAGTGGGGGTGGGTCATATGAAAGGAGGAATCCCTCAACATCAGGCACAAGGTCAGTGGTTCTAACCTCCTCCCTGGCTCTGCAGGAGAAAAGACCCAGAGGTCCTGCTCCCATGAAAACTCAGCCTCGAGAAACCTACGGGGCAGTTCTACTCTGTCACATGGGGTCGCAGTGGGTTGGAAGGGACGGAACCACACACCGCCACAGCCACGGCCACGGCCACGGCCCCAGCAACCATGAGTGCAGAAGTGCTGGCCAACCTTGTTGGAAATCAGAGTCTTGCAGACATTTCCAGGTGGGTTAGGGTGAGATCATGCTGGAGCCAGGTAGGTACTCGTGCCAGATGGAAGACGAGGGACACTTGGAGCTGCCAGAAGAGAGGACACAGAACAAGTATTTTCCTGGAGGCTTCGGAGAGAGCCCAGCTCTGCCCACGCCCCACCTCAGCCTCTGGCCACAGGACCGTAGGAGGTGCACTCTGCTCTTCCAGTGTACCGCAGGAGGGGGCTTGTGGTGCTGGCCCCCAGAGGCACTGAGAGAGCTCTATAGCAACAGCACCCCTCCCCCTGACAGCTCAATGGTGTAGCTTCAGCTTGAATAGCTCCTCGCTGCCCAGAACCCCAGATCTGTGAACACAGAGCTCACCGAAGAGTCTCCCCAAGGAATCCTCGGGGCCCTATTGACCTTCCTGCCCTAGTTGGTTAGCAACCTTCCACAGCTGGCCTAATTTCCCCAGAATTCAGTCTCCTCACCAGACACAAAGAAGTAGCGAGTTCTGCTTCAGAAGGTGGGGGTGCTGGGAAGATCACATGAAATCACCTACCCAAAAGTCCCTCCGCAAGGCAGACCCTCCGAGAGCCGGATCGATCGACTTCGTTGGCGACAGCAATGGGCTTGGATCGAACAACTCTCGTGAGGATGGCACAGGCTGCTTTGTTCTGCTGAGCGCAGGTGGGCACCAAGGGTTAGAATGGCCGCCACAGCACCTGCCAGCAGCGGCAAAGGGAAGCGAGAAGGAAGCTTAGGGACAGGGTCGCTCACCGAAAGGTCACCAGAGCCACTCGACGGGGGACACGGAGACTCTCTGCTTCCATACTGATTGCAAACCCCAGCCAACACAGAGGGCCTTCATGCTCTGCCTTGCAGGGTTGCGCTGAGTCAGAATGGACTTGGCTGCAGCAAGGTGGGTGGTCCCAGTGAATCCAGTGGCTGAGCCGGGGATAATGCTTAGTGATCTATCTGCTCCGGAGAACCTGACAGAAGAGATCTCCTCCGCTGCATGGGGTAATAATCAAGCGGAAGGCATCTAAACACAATGGTATCTGTTGTCAGATGTCATCGAGTCAGCTCTGTTTCGTACAACGTGACGACAGGCCTGCACCTTCCTCCCACTTGTTCTTAGTCTTGAGCCCATCATTGTGGCAGCCACCGTGTCGTGTGAATCCATCTTGTGGAGGGCCTTCCTCTTTTTCCCTCGCTCCTCTTCAGTCCCAAGCAGGCTGCCCTTCTCCAGGAGCTGCTCTCTCCTGTCAACAAGTCGGAAGCATGTAAGACGCAGTCGCACCAGCCTTGCTTCTGAAGGAGCACTCTGGCCGTACTTCTTGCAAGACAGACGGATTTTTTCTCGTGCGGTCTGTGGCACGGTCAATGTTCTTTTCTGGCCCCAGAATGCAGATGCATTGATTGTTCTCCCGTCTTCCTTACCCAATGTCCAACTCTCACAGGCACATGAAGCAAGCGAGAAGACCATGGCTTGGGCCAGGCACGACTTAATCTCCAAAGTCACACTCTTGCTTTTCCACATTTTAAAGAGGTCTGGTGCAGCAAATTCACCTAGACCACTTAAGTCCTTCCTCCTCCAAAAACAATAAGGAAGGGAAAATGCTATAGTAAGAGAGGATATTTGTGTCCCCAGTCGCCCCCTGGAAAAGTTGGTGATGCTGTGAGTTAGGTGTTAGGCTGTTAATCACAAGATTGAGAGTTCAAAACCACCAATCTCTCCAAGGAGAACAATGAGGCTGCTGGCTCTTGAATATATTTGTTGTCTTAGAAACACTATACATGGGCAAGAATTGGCCCTGTAGTGGTGGGGGAGTAACCTCTGACCCCGGGGGTAAGTGGAAGTGTCTCATACTAGATTCTCTAGAGAAGCAAAGCCAAGGAAGCTTACATATATACATATCTAGCCCCCTGCCATCTGGTGTAGCCCAACTCATATCAACTCTAGATGCCATTTTGGAGGCTGGAACTTTACAGGAGCAGAAAACTACAGGTTTCTCCCTCTAAGCTTAGCAGTCCAATGCTTATTGGGGAGAGCTACCAGGGTTCCTTGTGTATACACACAGAGAGATGGGTATCAGGGCACTGACTCACACAATTGCCCAGGAGTTCACGTTCCAAATCAGTGGGTCAGATGTCAGATTCGTTCAGAGACTGGTGAACTCCAGATTAGCAGGTCAGGGGTTTAGATTTTTGGCTACAGAAGTGAAGGAAGCCAAGGTCAGCAGGTCAAAAGGTAGGCTGTTGAAGACTCTCCAAATCAACAGGCAATATGGTAGGCCACTAGCTCAAGTACCAAGAAGCAGAAGTCAGATGATGATCCAGTTCCAGGAAATAGAGCCATCAAAAAGGAAGCAGGCTTTCCCACAGCATCTACCTGTATGGATAGCAGGCCACACCCCATCCCAGGAGATCTTATCATGGGATATTCCTAGGTCTTAACTGCCAAACCTCTGATAATTCTGCACCAGCCAAGCCAATAGAAAATCTGAACTATCATCAAAGGTGACCTAGAAAGATGTCAAGCATTGGCATCAAAAGGCCAGGATCAAAGGGCATAATCCTGGCAGCCCAAGGCATCCTGAAGCCACCTCAGCTCTGCCCTGCCTGCCCACAGGTGCCTGGAAGGACTATAGCACCTTAAAGATGCTGATTCTCAGGAACTCACAGCTCACAGCTCGGCTCCCTCCATAACTTCTCCAGATTTTCTTTTGAAATGCAATGACCCAAGCAGGGCAGCAGAGGAAACGAAGCAGGGAACTGGTTCCCACGATCCTGCTTGGGGTGTTCCTTGTCTTCCAACCCGGGTGCACTGAGAGTGCAGCTCCCCCCATCTCCACATCTCATACTTCAAATCAATCATTTAAAAAATCAGATACATTTTAATAGAGTGACCTTCTACACAATCTTTGACTAGCACTCCGAAAAACCTTCAGAGTCCAAGCACAAGAGGAACGTCTGCCAAGCTGCCACAGCCTACACGAGACTGAGGAGGTGGCCTCCTGGGTGGGCAGGGTGGGATGCTAGAGCATACAAGGACTATCAGGCACGATCTAAAAGAAATTTAAGCCAGGTCAGAAGAGGCCTGGGAGTACGGAAATAATTGCTTATGTCAGTTGCATCTTGGCTGAAAGAGAGAAGGCTAGAGAGATGTTTACCTGTGTTTTATTGACTATGCAAAGACATTTGACTGTGTGACTAATAAAAAGTTATGGGCAGCATGGTGAAAAATGGGAATCCCAGAAGACATAATTGTGCTCATGGAGAAACTGTGGGGAAGACAAAAGGCGGGCCTGCAAACAGAACGAGGGGATGTTGCATGGTTTAAAGTCAAGAAAGTTCAGGGTCATGGCTGCATCACTTTAATGTACTCGTTCCCTCTGTGTGCTGGACTTCAGGGGAAGGCTCATTAGCACTGTGATATGCAGATGACAAGCCCTTAGGAGCTGAAAGCCAGGAGGGCTTGAAGCACTTACTGCAGAGGCTCAAAGATTGCACTCCCCAGTTCAAATGCACTTCACCATGAAGCAAACTTAAATGCTCGCAACTGGACCAATAAGTAACATCATGATGAACGGAGAAAACACTGAAATTGTCAAGGCTCTCGTTAGATCCCCCATAAACTCACCTGGAATGGGCAGTCAAGAAATCCAATGATGTACTACACGGGGCGAACCTGCTGCTGAAGACCCCTTTCAAGTGTTTGGAAAGCAAAGCTGTCACTTTGAGGACTAAGGTGGCTCTGTCCTGAGCGGCAGCATGCTCCATTGCGCCACGTGCATGCAAAAGGAGGACATTGGCTGCGGACGCCTGGAGAACTGAGGCACGTGGACGATGAGGGTGTTTCAGAAGCCGCAGTATGCCGCGGACTCCAGAAGGACAAGCACGTCTGTCTTGGAAGGCGTTCCTTAGAAGGCTCGTCTCAAAGGCATTTCATTCAAACAGAAGAAAGGGACATCGCACGGTTGGAGAGCAAGAGCGCTGAGAGCCATGGTTGCATCTTTTCGACATGCTCATTCACTCTGTACGCGAGGCTTTTCCCCGGGAGCTTTGGACGCGTGGGACCAGTCCTTAAAGAAGTCATCACGCTCGGCAGAGTAGGGGACCAGTGACAGCGAAGAAGACTTTCAATGAGGTGAACTGGGACCGTGGCTGCACTAAACACAGCGAGGAGGGTGAGAACGGAACAGAAGTGTGCGGGGTGCCTACTGTTTTGCATGGCACTGAACAACAACAACAACAGGAGCGTAAGCATGAAATATGGTCTTCGCTATTAATAGTCTGCCTACCGTGACAGACTGAAGGCCCTGGGTGTGTGTTTAGTCCGGGTAGACTAAAGAAGAGAATCCAGGGAGACAGTCATGTGTGTATAGGAAAGAGCTGTAGATACAAGAGAAGTTGAATATTGAGAAAACATCCCAGCCCAGTCCAGATCAAGTCCATACATCTGATATTAGCCTGTATGTCCGATACCAATCTATAAAGTCCTCTTCAGACTCACACAACACATGCAATGGTGCCAAATGCAGGAAGATTACAGGCCAGTTGGTGGAAAGTCTTGTGGATACAGTGGCGGTAGAAGCAGCTCAGCACTGGAAGGGGTCTCCAAGTGATTCCTTCAGTTCCCAGGGCACAGGGATTATCAGTGTATTGCCATGTGTCTTGTCAGTAGAGCGTCTGAGGATTGAGCCGAGAAAAAGAGAGAGGGAGAAAGAGAGAGAGAGAGAGAAAGAGAGAGAGAGAGAGAGACAGAAACTCCTGCCTCCAGAGAGGAATACAGGAGTTCCCAGAATCCTCAGGAGAAGGCCATGCCCACACAGAGGCCTCATTGGATATCACCTGATTGAAAGGCTAGGCTCCACCCCTTCACTCTTAATCCACAAATTTTCAAATGATTATATAACTACTACAGTGTTGCTCATAGTTAACATGCTCAATTACTAACAGAAACATTGGTAGTTCAAGTCCACCCAGAGGTACTCCTGGAAGGAACAGGTTGGTACCTACATCCAAAGACCCCGCCATTGAAACCCCATGCAGCACAGGACACACCTGAGGTCTCCCGCTGGTCTCTGCATTGGTTCATGAAGATGCTGTACTGGCCACACCACCCTCTGTGGGCCAGAGTGGACTGGAAGACAATGGGTTTCTGTAATGTAAGATATTACCTGTTGGGGAACCTGGATGTGGGGTGTGTGCACCACATGGGAACTATTGGTAAACTCGTCACCCCACTTCTGTAAACCTCTCACACTTCTAAAAGCAGCTTTTAAAAAGAACTTATGTACTGCGAGATACTTGCTTTTATCTGAACACATAGGAATTGGTCCAGGGCTGATGGGAGACCTCTACGGGCGACCTGTGTCCCTTCTTGAGCAGAATTGCCAAGTAGTCCCCCAGCTGGCTCAAGGAGGAGGTGGGGTGCCTGCAGTTGAGGGCCAGCCCCAGAGAGCCCTTGAGGGCAGTATCAAGAGAGCATACTCTGTTAAGCCAAAGAGCCAGCCCCGGCACAGGCCCACAGGGACTCAGCTGAGTGTGGGTTGAGTTGCCGAGGCCAGGAAAACCTACAATTAAAACCTCCCCTGCAATCTCCTTGCTCCTTGCCCATCGTGGTCCCACACAGCTCTGATCCTTTCCTGTTGACCCCAAATCCTCCATCAACTTGGAGCTGGACTAGCCTCCTCCAAACCAGGCAAAGCAACTGAACCACCGAGATGTCTAAGGTCTTTCATCTCATCTCAAAACAACTGGGTCCAAATCACCAGGGGTCACAGCCACGGGGTCTAAATTTGAGCAAGCTGTCCTGGAGATGATTGTCATGGTTGGGTGCCATCGAGCCCACTCTGACTCAGAGTTTCCCCGTGTGACAGAGCGGAAAGGCCCCATAGGGTTTCCTAAGTTGTCATCTTTATCCGAGTGGATTGGCTGGTCATCTCCCCTATCGATCCGATGGTGGGTTGGAACCACGGATGCTTGGTACTTCAGACCACAGATGTCTGGTTCACAGTTGAGTGCTTAACCATCACTGCATCCCAAAAATATGATTCATGGTTCTGGAATAGGTACTGCAAAACAAGTTATGTCTCAGCAGTGGGGGCAGCCATGGGATTTGTCCACTGCGACCAGCCATGAGACAAAAAGGGCAGTCTCACCACGAGATGGGAGCAAAGGAGGCCACGTGTCCGACTCAGATGGTTCATCTCGGCATCACCCCTCCTGGTGTGGAGGGCAGCTCGGGGGAGGGTCTCCTATGAGCTGGAGACCAGCACCCGTCGCCCACAAGACTTCAGCACAGCTCCATGGGCGCAACATGAAAACGTTCACTGATCGCGACAGACCTTTCTCCAACCACCCTTGTCCCAAGGATGATCTTGTTGTTAGGTGCCCCAATACACAACAGAACAAAACACCATCGGGTCCTGCACCACCCTCCCAATTGTTCTTAAGTTTGAACTCCTGGGCGCAGCCATTGCGTCAACCATTTAGCCCGGAGCCTTCCTCTTTTTCGCTTCCTGTCTACTTGACCAGGTGTGATGGCCTTTTTCCAAGGACCAGTCTCTCCTGATTGCCTATCCAAAGTAGGCAAGATAAAGTTGCTCCATTCTTAGAGCATTGCTTCATCCTGTACTTCTTCTAAGATAGATATGATTTTAGTTTTTCTTTTGGCAACCCACAGTATTTTCAATATTCCTTACCAGGAACCAAAGTTCTGGTCTCACCCAAAGTCTTATTCTGTCCTCTAGGTAACTTGGTTCCTGCCAGACCTGTCAGAGGAGAAAACATCAGATGTAGAAGCCAGAAAGATCTGAGTCACGGGAGGAGATGATCGAATATTTACCTGTGCTACAGCGAGGGCGGTGAGAGATGACGGTGCAGTCTTCCCAAGGCAGAATGCCAAGCTGTGCACACCAGGTCATGTCCTGAAGACTGCCAAGGCCACCTGGGGGGTGGGGGTGGCGGTAATATTCTCTCCTGATTGAAAAATAAGTGTAGCCTTTTTTCCCCCTTGCAGGATCTACTCCATGAATGAAATGACATTGCAGAACATATTGATATCCATCTGAAAGGACACAAGGTTCCTGCAAAGGGCCCCGGAGGAACCCTGCAGAGGGACTTCAATCATCAATGTGGAACTCAGTCTCCATGGGGAGAAAAAAGAGGAAGAAGAGGCTCCACTGCAGAAAGGCCAGGAGAGAGGAAGGGCCTGGCAGTCGCAAAACAAGAGCGTGATCAAGAGCGTGATGCTGAGCTGCTGATGCCCCTGTCTCCTGTTGAAATCTGTGAGCCCTCAGGTGAAAAACACATCTGTAGGTTTCTGATGAATTCAGGTGTTGATCGCCCAATATCTCAAACCCGGAAAAATGAGTTATTTCTTGGAGGAAATGGGATTGGCCCTGTATCAAATTTATCTGCTTTAATTCAGCAACCCATGACAGTTAATGACAAGAATATCCATCCCCCCAAATGTTGGATGGTAGCTTTGTCTCTGAAAAAGGGATCTTTCAACAGGCTGATACATAAGATCTCAGGGTTGTTCAGTAACAAGTGAAACGCTGATGGTCCTCGGACCAATCGGTCTGATTTTTAAGATGCAGTAATACAATTCAAATACATTTTTCAAGTTTAACCTAAATGATACAAAACAACAACACATAAAAACACATAGAAAGAAAACATGCTGGCTTTCATTGAATTGTTAGCAAACATATTAACACGTTAGTTCCCCTTGTACATGGTGTTGTTGCTGTTGCCAGCTGCTATTGAGCTGGTCCCAACGCATGGTGGATCGATGATCAATAGAACCAAATAGACTCCAAGGCTGCCTGGCCCTGATCTGTCTTCCTGGCAGGTCCATGGTCACGTCTGTTGTCATCCACAGGACTTCCATGGACTGACATTCAGAAGTAGAGGACCGGGTTGTATTCCCTGGATTTTCTTTGTCTATAAACTCTACTTAAACCTGTCCATCATGGGTGATCCTATTGGTATTTGAAATACCAGTGGCTTAATTCACAGAATCACAGAAATATACAAGCTTCCCAAGACACAAGATGGCAGAGGGGGCTGGGTAGCGGGAAAGGAGCCTCTAACTCTTCCCTCTTTGAGTGAGTTGCAGAAGAATGGGTGTGTGTGCAGAAGAGTGGGTGTATTTGAATTGTGGTGTTCGTGTGGCTCACCGAAAATACCCTGAACTGTCAGAAGAACACTGAAATCTACTGGAAGAAGTACAGCCCGCGTGCTCCTTAAAAGTCAGGATGGTGAGGCAAGCCGTCATCTCGCATGCTCTGGACATGTTGTCAACAAGGCCAGTCCCTGGGGAAGGCCATCGTGCCTGGGAAAGTGGATGGTCAGTGGACAAGAGGAAGGCCCTCAATGAGATGGATGGATGCAGTGGCTGTAACAATGGGTTCAACCGTAAGAACAAGTGTGAGAACCAGGCAGTGTTCTCTTCTTGAGTACACAGGATCACTGTGGGTGGGAACCAGTGTTACGGAACCTAACAATGACGACAACAACAACAACAACAACAAGGATCTTGCAAGCCCCCCAGCAGCTCCACGAGAGGAAGAGGAGTCTGTCCGTTTTGTGGAGGTGCATAGTCTCCGGAACCCTGGAGAGCAATGCTGCTCTGTCCTTCGTAGGGCTAGCAGGGACCCCATGGCTGTGGATTAAGGAGTGGCAAGTGAGTGTGACTCTCCAGTCAGGGCCATGGAAAGGAGGTACCACCCCCAAGGGACAAGCAGTTCTCACCAGGCCCCTTCCTCTGAAGGTCCAAAACAGAGGAACCAGGAGGGTGCAGAGCTTCTTAACAGAATGAGACTTACAGTGACCTCCTGTGTGTCCCAGCCCAGCTAGATCCCAGAGGGCCACCAATGCTGAGTTTTCAAAATAGATGGCCAAGCCTCCCACCTCTTGGTTAGCCATGAAAATCCACTCCGTGGGTTTCAGTGCCTAATGCTTTGGAATCGGATCCCAGGTCTTCCACTGAAGCTCCTCCAGGTGCACTTGAAGGTCCACCCTCTCCTTTGCCATCATGGGCACCTGCCAGGGCCCCAGGCAGGATGACCGAGCAGGAGAAATACAAACTGGAGGAGAAAGGGAGGGTAGGGTAGCTGGAGCTTCCAAGGCTGGTGAGGTTTTCTGCCCAGAAGAGGCTGGCATGAGAGCTGAGGAGCCTGCCTCCTCCTTAAATCAAGTTTAAAGTTTTGATTATTCCACTGGATTGAGCATACTAATAACGGCCTTCAGTGTCTTTTATGACCTGAGACTGGCAGGGAAATTCATGGGGCTGCCTGCGTTGTCATCCAGGCCTGAGAAGGAAGAGCCTAGAAGGATAAATTTAAATGGTCAGCTGCAGGAGGGGCCTCCTGCCGTATCACGGAGCGCACACACACACCTGCACCCGCTGTTGGCTACACGGGAGGCACACAGGCATGTGAGGGCAATGAATGCAGATATGCCCATGTAGATGGTGTGTCCACACGCCCGAGTGTGACCGCCTTGCCATCGGGAAAGGCACAGAGCTGGGCTGTGGAGTCGTTTCTCATGAAATCATTCCCGTGTCAGTAATTGTCCTCTTGGAATGTGATTGGCCCACCTGGCCAGGATTCCATGTCCAGCCAAATTTATGAGGCTGAAGGACGGGCGGCAGGTCCAGATTACCAGCAGAGAGGCTGCAGGGATCTCTAGGAGAGTCTGGAAGCGTAGTCGGTAGGCAGGCGTCGGGCTGCTCCTCAGGAGGAAGAGGAGGCTCTCTACTCTGCAAGGAGCGAGTCCTGGGAACCCACCGGGCCATTCCGCCCTGGCCTCTAGGGGCGCCAGCGGCCACATCAACTCGATGGCACCACGGGTTTGCTTTTGCTTCGGCTAATCAGGGGCTGGTTTTTGTGTTCAGTTGTTTTTGAAATACATATACCTGTCAATCAAATCCCATTTGGAAATCGGTTTTTTGTTATGTAAATGTGGAGATAATAGTCTGAGGTATGTCATAAGTCTGCATTTGAATGAAGGTGCTGGCAAAGGATATTAAAAGTGTCATCGACTGCCAAAGAACCAACGGCTCTGTCTCAGGACACATACAGCCAGAAAGCTCCTTGGCAAGGCAAGGATGGCGAGACGCCATCTCCTGTCCACTGGGCCTGTCGTCGGGAGAGAGTGGTCCTTGCACAAGGACATCATGTTCGGTCAAGTAGAGGGGCAGCGAGAAAAAGAGGATGCTCCTTGACAACTGGATGGACACAGGGGCTGCAAGGTGGCCATAAGCATGAGCACACTCGTGAGACTGCTGCAGGACCGGGCAGTGTGTCCTCCTCCTGGTGTGCGCGAGGTCACTACTCCTTGGGACCGAAGCCATGGCACTTAACAAGGACTCTTTAGGTCCATCTCTTTTGGGGTGTATAGAGGAGGCTCCATGAAACATGGGGAAATAGGAAGGAAAGCAATGGTTTTTTCTCCGGGAGCTTTTGGAAGCCCCTCGTCAAAGAGGATAGGAAGCAAGCCAGGCGGTCCAAAGGAGAAGCTACACTCCACATGACCTCCTAAGGAAAGCTGACAAGAGACAGAAGCCTTTTCCCCCCGGGATCCCCCAGACAGAGCTGTTCATAAGAGTGGGTGTCCTGAGTTTAGGCTCCCAGCCCACTGATCTGGGAGAGCCCACATGCATGCCCATGGAAGCTGCCCCCTGGAGCGGCGCTGGTCCGCCGGCTCTGGAGAAATCAGGCAGGTGTCCAGGAATCTGGCAGGTGTCCAGAAATCAGGCAGGTGTCAGGGAGGACCTGAGGGAAGCAAACAACACGGGCACCACACTGCGGTGAGGGGCATGGACTCTGCCAGGACTGGACAGCGCCTCCGCCTCTGGGTCCCTGCCTTCCAGAAACACGCCTCTTTGCGGGATGGCCCCAGCCACCCCACTCACCCCTCCATGTTGGCCCGGGACCCTCACTTGCCCTGGCCCAGCATCTTCTCCTACTTCTGGAAGTACTTGGCTTTCTCCACTGCCCACGCCAGGCCTGGCACCACTGCTGCAAGCTCTAGGCTCTCCAGCACCCCCTGGGCTTTGGGAATGTGGCACACGTGTCCCCGAGGGAAATAAAGCAGAGAACTATGCTGATTGCTCCACCAGCTTGCCGTTGACGTTGCTCTGGGCAGAAACAACCATGTTCCATTTTGTGATGTCCCCAGGTCACACCTCCCTGGAGGACTCAGGAGGGTTTGCGTGGCCCCTGGTGGCATTGCTGATGAACACTGCTGCGGTGCGGATCCTCCTTGGCTCTGGGCAATTACCCAGAGTGCAGACCTCCTTCGTTATGTTGCTGTGCGCTGCAGCACAGGCTGCTGTCCTGGCGCTTCCTCCAGTGCGCACAGAGGGAACGATGGAGGGTGAATCAACGTGCTCATCCTGAGCCTAGTCCTGTCCCACACAGCGGGGCCCGGGCCCCACGCCAGCCCGAGAGAGATGACTGTGGATAAATCCGAGGTCCCAGACCTCAGTGTACAAAGGGGGGAGCAAGATAATAAGCAGATAAGTGGCTCTCCATTGGATGGTCTAAATTGTGAGAAGCCCTGTGAAAGGATAGGATGGCCTTGCTGTGCAATCCAGGAGATCCCATTTAGATCAGAAGGGCTAGGGGTCAGGGTGTCGTCGATAAGGAGCAGCCTTGGGACTGAGCTGGAAGATGATGCGTCACGATTGTTTGCTTGTTGGGAGTTGCCACCTACCTCATGGCAATTGTACGTATGACCGAATGACTGCTGTGCCGTCTTCGTGATCCTTGGGAGATCTCCGCCCATCATTTTGGCTCTTATATCACTTGATGCAATTGAAGGGAGCCCTTCTTTTCCTTGACCCTCTCTTTACCAAACATGATGTCCTTCTCAGACAAGCCGGTGTATGTGTTAGGCAAAGCCAAGCTGGGGCCCTTGCAAGAGAATAAAGGGACCAGGGTGGGGGTGAGCTCTAGGCCCTGGGGCAGGATAATGGGATGGGCACAGGGCAGAGAAGGACAATCCAAGATTGTCCTGGGTGGAGAGAGTGGCAAGCCAGCAGCTGGCAGGTTAGATAAGGCCAACCACGGGGTTGTCAAGGAGGTGATATTGATTGTGAGGCCTGGGAGGGATGCCATAGACTCAACTTGGAAGAGAAGGTGGCTCAGTTGAATCCGCCCAGAAGACAGGGTTCTCTGTGTGGTTCCCTGTGAGATTCCGGACACGGAAGCCAACGTCGCAGTCCTGCGCAGTGTGTGATGTGGAAGTACCAAGGATTTCCATCGATCAGGCGGAAACTAGCAACGACAAAAACGGAGAGCGAAGTCAGGTGGCTGCAGGAGGGGATAGCTCCATTTGCACTGGGGGCATCCTTCCCTGCCTCAGGTAGCCGGTGAGTCGCGATACTGAATCTGCCTGAAGGACACCGCGCTCTTCTCCACTGACTGGCCTTCCCATAGCTCTGCCAGGATGGCCGTCAGCCACGTGGACTGGACTGCCACAGTAGCTGCCACAGTGGACGCCCACCCAGCAATGGTGGTGGGGATAGCCACGCACCTGGCAGCGTTTTGTTTTTTCTGTACACACAATTCCGATGAGCTGGAACTGACTCGACGACACAATAGCAACAACAGCAACAACACTGGTGGAGGGGACGTGACCAGATACACAGATTAGGGGACCCTTCGAGTTCAGGAACCCTGGCCTAGTTGGGCACCATGCAGGGTGACGCACAGTCAATTTTTTTTCTTTCAGCACCCTGGCAGAGCCACCAGAAGTTCAGGTTACTGTCATGGAGCCTGGTGTCAGTGGTCCAGCACCGTTCCTCACCTCCTCCATGGGCTGGAGGAAGAACTTCCCAAGTCTCCATGTCTCTGGTGTGAATGGAAATGTGGGCTTGGTGTGATTCTGCTATGTTATATGGGATGACTTGCCAAATTACAGACAGGAGGTGCTGGCCCCAGGCTTAGGACAAAGCCAGCACAGTAACCACCCATGGATCTAATGCTCACTGGTAATGCAAAGGGGGAGGGATAGGAAAGCCAATGGATTGAAGCAGCAACGGAGACTCCTGCCAAAGCCCAGCCATAGGCCATCACTACTGGTCCCAGAAGTAGCCCCATGATAAACAGTGAAGACCGGCATTCTCGAGATCTCATTCCATGTGCATCAATAACCAATGCCCTTGGAATCAGCGTCAAGACATGGAACGACGTGTTGCTTTGGGAAAATCTATGGCAAAGTGTTAAAAAGTATAGATGTCACTCGGAAGACTGGGTGCTTCTGAGCCCCCAGCCATGGTCTTTTCAATCGCCTCATTTGCATGCAAAAGTTGGGCAATAAAACCAAAGGACTGAAGAATAATTGATGGCTTTGAATCCTGGTGTTGGTGAAGAATACAGAGTAAACCACGCAGCAGCAGGAAAACAGAGGCATTTGTCTTGTAATACGTGCAACCAGAAGTGCCTTCAAAGGAAACGTGGTGAGACTTCCTGTCACGTACTTTGGGCACATTTTCAGGAGAGTCCCTGGAGAAGGACACCATGCTTGGTCAAGGGTGGACAGTGAATATGCAGTAGCTTCAGCAACTAGATCGAATAGCAGTCGTTGTGTGGCAGAGGATGACTGGCCAACAGGTCCTTCTGTTGGACAGACAGTCTTGAGAAGTTGGAGCAACACAATAGCCCCCAGCAACAATAATCTTAAACACCATGATGGTGATGGGGGGTGGGTGGGACGCTAAAGAAACTGGAATTTCTTTCAAAGCTATGAATTCAATGGGTTTTTTTTGTTTTTTGTTTTGTTTTAGAAACAACTTTATTACCTTCGAATTACTCTTCAAATCTGCAACTCTTTTCTTGGAAGGAGATTTCAAACTCAGCTCTTGGGATGGCTGACAGCACCTTTTCATTACCCCCTCTACCTCCTCAAATCACTCTCCTTTCATGTCCCTCCTCTCCTCTTAATCCACAGAAACAAAAGGAAGTTGCATGGAGTGAGGTCAGGCTTGTAAGGTGCGTGGGGCAAAAGGAACATGCTGGTTTTGCCCAAAACTGGCAGATTGAGATGGATTTATAAGCAGGTGCATCGTCGTGGTGGCAAAAAGAGTCCACCATCTGCCACCAATCAGGGCTTTTTTGTCAAACACTATTATGCAATCTTTTTGCACTTCTCATTAGTAAGATTGGTTAATAGTCTGACCTGGTGGCATGAACTCCACATGCACTGTACTCCTCACACAACAAGTGTTTATCTTTTTCTGGGGGGGTACCCCCTCATATGAAGGGTCCAACAGGATGTTATTTGTGGCTTCATCCCTGGAGATGGGCTGTGTCAATATATATATATATACAGCCTGGTTTTCTTCACAAACTAAGGGGAAACAAATCCCTCCAGAGTCCTTATCCCTCAAACCTAAATTGTGGTCGGAGTGGCTTGGAAAAAAGGAGGTCAAACTAGACTTCAAGTCTTTAGTGACAACCAAGTTCTTCTCAAACAAAACAAAACCAAAAACACCCACTGTGACCATTAGGATCCGAGCGTGTTCTCGTTGCTGCATCAAGAACAGTCAGATAGAGAGGTTAACACCAGAAGACAATGAAGGCAACACTACAGCGAATGGAGGATTCATGCAGCCCAAAACATCAGGGAACGGTCTCCTCTCTTGACCAAGCTCCAGACTGTCTGGGGTGTCTGTTGAGACCACAGTCTTAGGACATAATACGAGGGCTGAGGCTACACAAAGGCCAACTTGCTCATTTTGAGATGTCTGCCAACTGCGCTTGCGGGACGAGTGGACTTGGTCTATGAAATTTCAGGTTTAACCTCATGGCCTCAGTGCTCGGCTTGGGACACTTGTCCTAGTGCAGAAGTTCTCAACCTGTGGGTCGTGACCCCTTTAGCAGTCGAACCACCCTTTCACAGGGGTCGGCTGATTCATAACAGTAGCAAAATGACAATGATGAAGTAGCAACGAAAATAATTTTATGGTTTGGGGGTCAGCACAACATGAGGAACTGTATGAAAGGGTCAAGGCATGAGGAAGGTTGAGAACCACTGCCCTAGAGAGAGGTAACACGGTCAAGTGACTCAGTACAACCAATACCGGTTCACCCTTGACCAACTGTTTACCTTTTCACTTACACCCCCTGCCCTGCTTTTATGGGAGGTCCATGATGTAGAACATCTGGAATTGCTGTCTCTCCTCCGTGTGAGTTGCTCTCTGTTGGATGATGCACCAGTGACCTAACCATTCATCTCTTTCTTCATTGGATGATGTACCCCATGGTCCAACCATTCAGGTCGTGGTAGACCTTCAGGTCATTTCCTTTTGCCGCCTGTCTATACCGCTGCCATCCTGGTGTACAACCATCTGTTTGTGTTTCTGGTCACCATCATTTCAGGTATATACCCAAGGGAGAAATGGCTGCACCGCATGGCAGTGGGAAGTTGGCTTTTTGAAGAAGTGCTCCCAATGGTGTCCAAAGGTTGTCATCTTACACATCTCCACCTGCAATGGATGAGGTTCCTCAAAGAGCAACTATTTTATGTCCCACCTCACTGCATGCACTTCACAGAGACCCCACTCCTCATACATGTGTGTCAACTGTGAAGCCACCCCACGTGCCATGGGTCATGGATTCAATTGTGTTCCCCAAAGAGAGGCTTCTACTTGGTTGGGCCATGATTCTTCATGGCTCGGCAGGTATGGAAGGGTGTGATTTGGAATTGTTTAAATAGGTGTGGTGCTGGAGAAGAATGTTATAAGCACCATTGTCTAGAAGAAGGATGGAAAGATCTATCTTGGAAGACGTATGGCCGAATGCCCCTGGAGGGAAAGAATGGCAAGACTTGTTTGACATTCTCGGGCGTGTTGTCAGGAAAAACAAGTCCCCGAAGAAGGCATCCTGCTGATCAGTGGAGGCTCAGTGAAAGGGAGAGGCCTCACGGATAAGGGTCGAGCAGGCAGCTGCAGCAATGGGCTCAAGCATGGGAACATGCGTGTGGACAACACAGGACCAGACAGTGTTTCATCTCGTTGGGCATTAGGGTCTCTATGGGTTGGACCTGCCTCACTGGCATCTACAGACAACAACAACGTAATATAATCACCCCCCATGGTGTGATCAGATGCGCCCGGTCCATCAGTCATAAAGAGACTAGGGCAGAACCCATAAGTAAAGTGGAATCCCGGTTTAGAACCCACATCACTCTTTAGCTCACAAGAGAAACTGGGAAAGAAAAGAGAGCAGATAAAGGGGGACCTGAAGACCACCAAGAAAGAACATCCAGAGTGGAATGCACCCTTTCCGCCTGCGACCCCCACCTGGGGACTCGCTGACCCCAGGGGAAGACTAATACAGAGATATTGAAAGGACACAAGGGCCTTCCCTCCAGAGCCTACACAGAGCAGGCACCCTGAATCTGGGCTTCGAAAAGTCTGTTAACTAAAGCCATCCACGTGTGCAATTTCTGATGGTAACTCCACTAGATACCTAAGCAGACACCTGCCTCCCCGCAACCCCAATATGTTACTGACTTAATTTCCATCTCTCATCCCCTGGAGACTTCATTGAAGGTGCATATTGACTTTATATTACTTGAAATTTAAGCCAAAATTATTTACCAGTGCTTTCAAAGTGACACACCAAATTTAACTTCTGTAATTTCCTGATTAAACGTTATTGTCATTTCAAATGTCGGGCTTTGCGTCAATTTGTCTGGATCAGGGTTCTTGGTGGTTTGGTCAGAATCCTCCATGATGTGATCTAATACAGAAATCAACGTCATGATGAGGTCTACAAAGCAGTCAGCTCTGTGAGCAGCAGTCCCTGGATGAGAACCCAGCCTGGAGGCAATGGAGAAAGATTCCTCCGCGGGTGGCCTGCTCCCCTTTGGCAGACTTTCTGAGGAAGTGCCACTTTGGCTTGATCTGTAACTTGCCTCTGGTGGGTTGATGCCCTGCCATATTGCGTGGTCTGCCAATCTTGGGTTAGACTTGCATCCACCAGCCTGTGGGCTTCCTGCTTTCTGTTGCATCAGCCCCCAAAGTCACAGGAGTCAGGAAAAGGCTCCAGCTTCCATCTGACCCACGGACTAGAACTGGGGTGGACTTAGCCCACTTCCACGACTGTGCAAGCCATTTCCTGGCATAACTCTTTCCAAACACACAGCCATCACTGGTTTGACTTCTCTAGAGAGTCCAGCCTACTAATGCCATTTTCAAGGATGCAACAATGGCGCAGCAGCGTGTGAATGCCCAAAGGACTACAAATTATTTAGTGAGACAAGATCTTAGGCTAAAAACGAAAAGAACAAAATATTGTTTATATTTTATTGCATTCATAAATCTTAAGCGGGAGCATAATTATGATCAAAGGGAACAGTTCTGGACTATTTACATAGAGAGAAGCAGGAGGTTAGACAATGAACAGAATGAGATCATTTCCCTAAGGTAGGAAGACAGGTGAATAAGGCTAAGATTTTCTCCTGGAAATATCATGAGACAGTGATGTATAAGCATAGGGTGCACCATACCGGAGCTGTTTTATTTATCCTCATCATTTCCACATGTTATATGAATGGGAACATTATCTGTATGAATGAAACACACAAACAAAAAACCTCACTGACACTGAGTGCATTTTGACTGTGCCCTGCTGGGAAGAGCAGAGCAGCCCCTGTAGGTTTCTGAGACCAAGTACCGTATATGCTCGTGTATAAGCTGAGTTCTTCAGCACATTTTTTGTGGTTTGACTTATACACGGGTCAGTGGTACCCCAGTGAGGTGTAACATTTCACTGCCCCCCGCCCAGGTAATGGGTCGAGCACCCGTTATCTCGCGGGTGATTGCTGTTTCTCCACTGTTCATTCAAATCCCCACTGACACTGCAGGGCTTAGAATGTTTATTTACTCACATCTAACCAATCAGAGTTGTCCTATGACAGGGACGGCTCCAATTCGCAGAAGCATCTGTAGTGATTCACTTACACAGGCGGCTGAACTGGTAAGGATGTTTCTGTGGCTGCACTTCATCTCTCCCCTCTGGTCTCTGTGTTAATTCACATCCTGCATCCCCTGCCCACATGGACTCCCCCCTCCTCCCAGCTAACACATCGAGAGGGGGGGGCATTACCATGAAAGTTCTTTTTCAAAGTCTTGTTTTTTTATCCTACTAGAAATGGATACTCTTGAACCAAAACAAAAATGCCGTTCATATGAGGCTGGTTTCAAAATGAAGGTTGTGTCAAGAGCAGAAGAGAGCAATAACAGTATTGCAAGTAGGGAATTCTGTGTTGATGAAAAGCAAGTGAGGGAGTGGTGGGTTTAACGTCTTTTTATGGGGCTCTAGAGAGTGTATTGCATAAATGGGTGATGGAGTGTCGTCAAGTAGTTACTGTGTAGCATGCATGTGAATCCGCATACGTGCTCTACAAATGGCTAAGGGTGACAAATATAAAGCACCAGGCATTGAAAATTTTGCTGCATCAGCAGGATGGTGTACCAGCTTCATGAATAGGCTTGTCCTACTATGTTTGAGACAAAGAACAAAGATTTCCCAGAAATTACCACAAGAACTTGAAGAAAAGATGTCATTCCAATCATTTATTATAAAACAAAGAAGGATTTATAATTATGACCTGGCAGATATTGGGAATATGGATGAAACTGCCATGACTTTTGATCTTCCAAGCAACAGAACTGTGGCAAGTTTAGGAGAAAAAAACATTTTTCTCAAAACCACAGGAAATGAAAATAAAACACTTTACAGTTGTTCTATCATGTTTGGCTAATGGAACTAAACTGTGTCCTGTCATTATTTTTAAAAGAAAGACCTTGCCTAAAAAGATCAATTTCCCACCAAGAATTACTGTGCGTGCACATGTTAAAGGCTGGATGGATGAATACAGAACAAAAAAATGTGTGGAAGAAATTTGGAACCGACGACCAGGAGCAGCCTTAAAGAAAACACCATCGTTACTTGTTTGGGATAGGTTCAGAGTCCATCTATCGGATGACATAAAAAAATTAGCAAAATCTAGTAAAGTTACTTTAGCCGTTATTCCTGGTGAACTTACATCTGTACTGTAGCCTCTGGATGTGTCTTTAAATAAGTCTTTTAAAGACCATATGCGAAGGATGTGGCATGAATGGAATGTGGCATCTGGTCAAGCCTGACTAACAAAAGGAGGACCTCTCATGAAGTCTGACATAGAGATAATAGCAAAGTGGGTTCGAGATGCATGGGAAGACATTCCAGAAGACATGGTGCGACGTGCCTTCCAGAAATGTAGTATCAGTAATGCTATGGATGGCAGTGAAGACTGCGCTTTGTATGAAAATGACAGCAGTGATGGTGATGATGGCGATCTCAGTGAGGACAGCGTCTATGATGACCTCACACCAGCTGAAGCTCTGCATTGGGATATGGATGATAATGAGGAATACAGTTTTGAAAGATTTTAACTCTTTACATTTTAGCTTGGTTGCTGATTGAGCTCAGGAAGTAGTAGTCTTATGGTATCATTGTTGATGCCTTATTGTTTTTGTTGAACCTGTTTTCCACTTACTGTGCTGGTTTACTAATGTTAAGAGATTTGTTGTCCTTTTATTTATTGTTTTTTATTTAAAATAAATAGTTAAATACATTACCCCACCGTTGTCTCAATTTTTAGTCATTTTATTTTCATTTGTTTTGATTATTGAAACTCAACAATAGCTTCTCCATTTTCCACCAGTTTATACTCGAGTCAATCCGTTTTTCTGGTTTCCCAGGTAGTAGTAATTAGGTACCTCGGCTTATACTTGAATCAGCTTATATTTGAGTATATACGGTAGTTATAGGGATATGGAGCTTCAGCTTTCTGCTGGAAGCAGCTGGTGGTTTTGAGTGGCAGACATTTCTGTGATCAGCCCAACACATACAGGTGTGTCGTTTTCAGAACAACACAGCATAGGGAATATCTGTTGCCGGCGGTAGGTGTTATCAGGTCGGTCCAGACCCATAGTGTCCCCATGTACAACAAAGCAAATCACCGACCGGCCTTGCACCTTCCTCAAAATTGTTCTATGTGAGCACACAGTTGCACTCCCTGTCTCAGTCCATCGCATTACGTCTTCCTCTCTTTCGGTGCCCCTCCAACTTTACCAAGCATGACATCTTTCCCCAGGGACTGGTCTCCCCTGATGACCTGTCCAGAGTGTGGGCGATGTCCCACCATCCTTGCTTCTGAGGAGCGTTCTGGCTGCAGATCTTCCTAAACATTTCTGTCTGTTCTCCCCATAGTCCGTGGTACGTCCAAGCTTCACCAACAGCACCGTTCCTCCTTTCACGGACCCTACTTTTCCAAGCACAATGACTTTCTTCCAGGACTGCTCTCTTCTGGTGACGTGTCCAAACTGTGGGAGACCAAGTCGTACCAGACTCCCTTCTGAGGAGCATTCTTCTTCCAAGACAATGCTGCTGCTGTTGCTGTTGTTCTTTCGGCAATCCACGGTGCTTGCGACATTGTTTGCCAGCACCATGATTTAAATGGGCCTATCCTCCTCCCGTCTTCCTTATTCAATGGTCAGCTCACCCATGCATAGGATGCCATTGAAAGTACCCGGATATGGGTCAGGCCCAGCTCCGTCCTCAAAATAACATCCTTCCTTTTCAACACGCTGAAGATCTTGTGCAGCAGACTTCCTGGACCCAGCACATGGCTTTATCTCTGGACTGTGGCTTCCGTAACACTGAGTGTGGAGCCATGCAAGACAACATCCTTGTCAAGTCCCATCATTTCTCCATGTGCCTTGATGTTCCCGACTGTCAGATTGTGAGAATGTTGGTCTTTGAGTTTGGGACATTGAGTCGTAGTCCCTACTGAACGCTGTAGTCCTTAATCTTCATCAGTATATCCTTCAAGTCCTCCTCACTTTCGGCAAGCCAGGTTGTGTCCTCTGCCTACTGCAGGTTTACATAAGCCTCCCTCGACCCTACAGGGCAAACGTAAGTCAGAGCTAACTCAATGGTGCAAGTTTTGTTTCTTTTAGTGATTAAGTGGCAGATATGGAACTTGGAATTTTTTTCTTTAAATATACCTTATAATGCATTTATATATAACTTTAAATCTGAATACTTAAAGAATGTAAATGAGTTCATGTTTATTAAAAAAGAAACTAATTCTAATTTAAAACTTCTATCCCTTCCTTACACATACAAACAAAACAAAATGATCAATTACATCCTAGACCAAGGTGGTTCACAAGTGAATTCTTCCAAATATTGAAGGAGAAGGTAACACCAGTTACATCTAAAGTCTTCCAAGTAAACAAAGAATGTCTTCCCGATTTGCATAGTGAATCCAGCTATTTGTTTTTATGTACACCTAGCTGTGATCTCCAAAGAAAGGAAAAGTAAAAGCTAATTTCTTTCACTGATGTAAATGCAAAGACATCAAACAAATTATTAGGAAAATAAGTAGCCAGGAATAAATAAAGAGGTGAAGGTAGTTTGACTAAACAGAAGATATTCTAGGAACTCAAAAAGAGTAAATAGCTGAAAACAAATCAAAATATTTCATACACTTAACAAGAATGATGAGTCACATCCTCATTTGAATAGAGGCAAAAATTTTAGAATGTCAACACTCTCAGGCATAATATTCTCTGAAATCTAGGATGGATAATAACATCATTCCATGCACACACTCACACACTCACACACACAATATCTACAGCAAGTATCACACTGAGTCATTAATTATTGGAAGTTTTCTGTGTAGGATGGAGAAGAAGGCAGTGACATCAACTCTCCCCAGTCCTGTTCCACATATCAGTGAAATCCGTGCCATTAGGCCAGAAAAGAAATAGAGATAAATTTAGTAGAAAGGAAAGAAAAATATATGAATATAGACATAGAAAATCCAAAGTAATGTCTAAACACAAAAAGCTATATTGGAACTAATGTATGGGACTGGTATGGTTATTTGATGCACAATCAGTCAAAACGTAGCATGTATTACTAAATACAAGCTACAAATAAACAGAAAATGAACTTTTAAATATGAGATGGTCCTGAATCGAGCTGGAGAAAGATGTGGAACAAAATTCCCCAAATAAAGAGGCCATGTTTAGTGGTCAGATAGAAAGTGGAGGTGAGGGAGCGCTATGATCAAAGCCCTGGCTCATCCTTCAGGCCTCGACTTGGGCCCATTCCTGTGTCTCAAGCTTCAGCCCAATAATGGACTGGCTATATGTGAACCTGGAGCCCTGGTGGCATAGTGGTTATGCATTTGGCTGTCAATCTCAAGGTCAGCAGTTCAGAAACACCACAAGAGAACGATGAGGTTATGTACTCCCATCAAGATTTACTGTCTCAGCACTCACTGGGGCAGTTCTGCTCTGTCCAGTAGGATGAACCAGGACCGACTTGATGGCCGTGAGTCTGAGATGCACAATAACCTCATGGAGCTGTGCCCCTGAGAACAACCGATCACATATTATCAAAAGGGCATCATTTACACAGAGATGAAACCCAGAAGTCAGCCAGAGTTAGGAAAGAAGGAGAGGGAGGAAGTGGGAGGAGTCCTGTTAGCTTTTTCAATATCACAACACGAAGTTAGAACTGTCGAGTGCAAAACAAACTCGCTCCTGAAACTTTCACCCAAATCACAATAAATAGCAACACCAGCTACAACCATGCCCAGATCAGTAAATACAAATGAGCCTAATGGAAGTTGAGGGAGACCTTGATACAGAAGAATACAATGTGACCCAGAAAAGAAGACTGCCTCAAACGGAAAGATGTCCATATCAGTTTGTTGGACGTCTCGATACTATAAAATATCAATTCTACCTGAATATTTCTAAATATTCAACACACTGAAAAAAAACAGCCATTTTTTATATGGGTTCACAAATCAAATGTGAAAATATGAAGGCCTAAAAATAGCCAAAGAAATCTTGAGGAACAACAAAAGAGGAAACTTACATTCCCAGGTAACAAGGCATGTTGCAAGCCACAATTACATGACTTCAGTGTAAGTTTTTGTGAGTAAAACTGTACAACAGAGTAGTGCATCCAGAATGGATGGCTCTCTGAATTACAAAATATTGCTGCTGAAATTCAGTGGGAAGAGTGTGACTTTCCATCATGTTGTTGTTATGGGGCTATCAAATCGGTGTGTGCAGCAGAACAAAACACTCCCTGGTCACGGCCATCCTCACAATTGCTGACATGTTGGGCCCATCATTGCAGCTGCTCTGTCGATCCATTTTATTAGGTCTTCCTCTTGTGCGCTGGCCCTCTAGGATACCTCGCGTGACGCCCTTACCCACTGAGGTAAGCCAGGAAGAGGAAGTCGCAGAGAGAGCGGGAAGTTCCCATTTCCCTCCTTCTAAGAAGCCACACCCCCAAGGAGACATCGCCAGGCTGGGACCTGACTGAAAAGTCCGTCCATCGTCACTTTCAGAACACTTCAGGATGACGTGCAATCAGTCGGCCTACATTCTCCTGATAACACTTCCTTATTCTACGAGATGAAGAGTTTCCATCGTGCTGCTAAGGAGCATTCTGGCTCCACGTCCCACAGGACAGATCTGTCCACAACCATATTTCTTATCCACCCTTACTGCGAACACATCAGTGCTTTGCTCTCCCTTATCCATTATCCAATTTTCACATGTGCAGGAGAAAACCCCATGGCTTGGGTTAGGTGCATCTTTGTCCTCAAAAATGATGTAATGACAACCCTTTAAGTACCATATATACTAGTTCATAAGCCAAATTTTTCAGCACCAAAAATGTGCTGAAAAACTGGGGTTCAGCTTATACACGGGTCAGTGGTACCACAGAGAGGTGTAACATCTTGTTGCCCCCACCCCGCCCCTCGCCAAAGTAACGGGACAAGCGCCCGTTATCTGGCAGGTGATTGCCGTTTCTCTGCTGTTTATTCAAAGCCCCTCTGACACTGCGGGGCTTTGAATGTTTGTTTACTCACATCTAACCACTCAGAGCCATCCTATGACGTGTATCTTTGAATAAGCCCTTTAAAGACCATGTGCGAAGGATGTGGCATGAATGGATGTCAGCTGGTCAAGCCCGACCAACAAAAGGAGGACATCTCCTGAAGCCTGACATAGAGTTAATAGCAAAGTGGGTTCAAGATGCATGGGAAGACATTCCAGAAGACATGGTGCGACGTGCCTTCCAGAAATGTAGTATTAGTAGTGCTATGGATGGCAGTGAAGACTGCACTTTGTATGAAAATGACAGCAGTGATGGTGACGGTGATCTCAGTGAGGACAGCGTCTGTGATGACCTCACACCAGCTGCAGCTCTGCATTGGGATACGGATGATGATGAGGAATACAGTTTTGAAGGATTTTAACTCTTTACATTTTAGCTTGGTTGCT
Organism: Tenrec ecaudatus; assembly: GCF_050624435.1. NCBI lineage: Eukaryota > Metazoa > Chordata > Mammalia > Afrosoricida > Tenrecidae > Tenrec > Tenrec ecaudatus. The sequence continues at coordinate 3,091,000 of NC_134535.1, forward strand.
GATTGAGCTCAGGGAATAGTACTCTTAAGGTATCATTGTTGATACCTTATTGTTTTTGTTGAACCTGTTTTCCACTTATTGTGCTGGTTTACTAATGTTAAACGACTTGTTGTCCTTTTATTTATGTTTTTTTATTTAAAATATTTAAATACATTACCTCACTGATGTCTCAGTTTTTAGTAATTTTATTTTCATTTGTTCTGATTATTAAAACTCACCAATAGCTTCTGCATTTTCCACCCTAAGCTTATGTTCGAGTCAATCAGTTTTTCGGGTTTCCCAGGTAATAATTAGGTACCTCGGCTTATACTCTGGTCGGCTTATATTCGAGTATATATGGTAGGTTTTTTTTGCAGCACGTTTCCCAGTAACATGCATTGATTGCATCAGTGTTGAGAGTGAAACAAATTAAAATGAAATTCATGAACAACTTGAATGTTTTATATATTTATCATGATATTCCTTATTTTTCGGACTGTGAATATTCTTGTTTTCCTTTTAGTGAAATGTAATCTATAATTAAAGCTCTAGGCTTGGAGCTTCATCAGTAAGTGCTTCAAGGCTTCTTCACTTTTATCAAAGTTGGGTCATCTGTCACAGGCCCTCTTCCAACCCGGCTGTCATCGTCTCCTGCAGTTAGTCCCACTTCTCTGATTCTTTGCCCAGCATACGGATTAAATAAGTATGAAAGGATACAACTCTGACAAGCATCCTGATTGTAAACCATTCTTTCTCCCCTGTTGGAGCAACTGTCTACTGGTCTAAGTACAAGATCTGCAGGAGTACTATGCACTGTTCTGTAATTCCCGTCCGTTGCTATGTTATCTTTGCTTTGATATGATCCACACACCAAATGCCTCCGCACGGCCAGAAAAAGCAAGTAAACATCGCTCTCGTATTCTCTGCTTTCACCCAAGATCCATCTGGTGCCAGCACGATAGCCTTTGTTCTGTATCCTCTTAGAAATCCACCTTTAATGCCTGGCTTTTCCAGAATGATCTACTTCTATACTTATTTTGAACTATCTTCAGCAAAATTTTACTTACATGTCATATGAATGATATCATTCAATAATTTCCATACTCTACGGATGACCGTTCTTGGGAAGGGGCACACAGATAGATCTCTTCAAGTCAGTTGGCTGGAAGGCTCTCTTCTGACATAGACAAATGAGCCCTTCCCACGCTGTATCTGTTTTTGAAATGTTTCTGTTGGTATTCCATCAATTTCTGGAGCATTGGTCTGGGGGTGATCCATTGAATCCTGCTTGGACTTTTCTATTCAATACCCAAGATCATTATTTGACTCTAATGGATTTGTTTTTTAATTGTCTTGAGCTTCAACTTGAGATTGCTTATGGACATTTGATAGTCTGGTCTGCAGTCAGCCCCAGTTTTGTTTTGACTAATAAGGTTCGACTTCTCCATTGTCTCTTTCCACTATGACAATGTCACTCGGTTCCTATTTATCCTGTCAGGCAAGGTCTACATGTATAGTCACCTGTTATGTTGGTGCAATACTGTATTTGCAATGACTAAGTCACTGGTCTTGCAAACTTCTACCACCACGGCCTTATTTTCTATTGATCCTTCTTTCAGGTGTCCCAGCCGCGTAGTGGCGATGTTGTGATCTGCATGCTCAGCAGTGCAAAAGCAGCCGCAGGAGAAAGCTGCACTGTTCTAGTCCTGTAAACACTTGCCGTCTCAGACACGTACAGGGTGTCACTAGGAGTCAGCGATGCCTGGAGGCCTGAGCACTGAGTGAGCCTTCTTCTGGGCTCCCTGGGGGTGTTGTGGTACAAGTGGAGCTGATAACCCCAAAGGCAGAGATTTGAAACTACCAGCTGCTCAGAGGGAGAAAGATGGGGCATTCTACTCCCCAAACGTTACAGTCTCAGAAGCTCAGAGGCACCAGCCTGCCCTCTCCTCTGGGGCCACTGGCATTGGCATTGCCTTAATGACAGTGAGGTTTTTCTTCTTAGCAACAGCAATGCTGCCACTGCCACTCAGGGGAAAGAGCTGGAGTTGTCCAGGTGGATGCTGTGGTGAGGGGCCAGCGTCGTTCCTGACCCATAGCAACCCAGTGCACAGCAGGACCAGACACTGTCCAGCCCTGCACCAGAAATCAATATTTGTAATCAAACAAAATGATTCACTTTGATTCCTGCCAAACCCACCAAGATCCCCAGCTATACCACCTACCTCTAAGGGAAAAGGGAATGCTTAATGACGAAAAGGCAAAACTATCTTGAAATTGGAAAAGACAAATATTTTTTGATATAACCTCTATTTTTATTTTATTTTATTACTTTAATACTTTTATTGGGGACTCTTACATCACTTATCACAATCCATACATTCCTCCAACACGTTAAGCACATTTGCACATATGCTGCCATCATCATTTCAAAGCTTTCTCTTCCCACTTGAGCCCCTGATATCAGCTCCTCATTTTCCCCCCTCCCTCCCCCGCCAGCCCTCCCTCATGAACCCTTGATGAGTTATTGATTTTTCCCCATATCTTACATTGTCCTCCTTTGCCCCTCACCCACTTTTCCATTATTTATCCCCCTGGGAAGGGGTTCTAGGTTGATCCTTTTTGTCAATTCCCCCTTTTCCCCACACCCTCCCCTAATCCTCCTGGTATCTCTACTCTCCTTGTTGGCCCTGAGGGGTTTATCTATCCTAGATTTCCTATGTTGCAGGCTCTTATCTGTAGCAGTGTGCATGCCCTGGTCTAATCTGATTTATAAGGTAGAATTGAGATCATTATAGTGGAGGGAAGGAAGTACCAAAGAACTAGAGGAAAGTTGTATATTTCATCAGGGCTATACTGATCCCTGACTGACTCATCTCTTCCCTGTGACCCCTCTGTAGGGGAATGTCCAGTTGTCTACAGATGGACATTGGGTCTCCACTCCATGCCCCCCGCCCCATTCACGTTGGGTATGGTTTTGTTCTGGGTCTTAGATGCTTGATACCTGATCCCATCGACACCTCATGATCACACAAGCTGGTGTGTTTCTTCCATGTGGGCTTTGTTGCTTCTCAACTAGATGGCTGCTTGTTTATCTTCAAGCTTTTAAGACCTCAGATGTTATATCTTTTGTTAGCTGGGCACCATCAGCTTTCTTCACCACATTGGCTAATGCACCCATTATGTCTTCAGTGATCATGTGGGGAAGGTGAGCATCACAGGATGGTGGATTGCTAGTACAAAGTGTTCTTGTGTTAAGGGAGTATTTGAGTCAAGGCTCAATGTCCATCTGCAACCTTAATACTTAACAAATTGATATGAATACACATTTCTATTCTCCTCTCATTATATATACATATACATTTAGATATGTACATGCCTGTTTTTAGGCCTCTATAAATGTCCTTTGCCACCATCATGTTCAGCCTTCATTTGGATTTAGTAATTCCTCGCTGCTACATTGCCCTTGATTAAGCCCCACTAGGCCTCCTACACTCTTCCTTCCATTGATTTTCGTTCACTTGCTGTTCCCTTATCCCTGGGTTGGCTCCCCCGACCCTTCCTTTCTCCCACCTCCCCTTCTTGCATATATCCCCAGAACCACTGAAAAGAATGAGTTCTTTTCATCTCTGAATTACCTATCCCTCCTATCTTATCTAGCTAGACATGCAGATTCATTAATAAGTGCAAAAACAGAAAAGCCAAATAAAACAACAAAGGAAGTCAAAGTCAACAAAACAATAACAACAACAGCATAAAACAAAATAACAATAACAAAAAGAAAGCCACTGACAACACTGGAAAGGCCTATAATATTTCTTATATAGAACAAAGTGATGTAAGTGCTAGATGGGAAAAACAGAAAAGGATTACTTGGATCAACTGGAGTACATTTCACGTGCACACACACACACACACACATACACACACAATCATCCTTTCTTCAAGAAATCCTAGCTTTAGGGGTAAAAGTTACTCCACATACTGTTGCTTCTGGCTATTGTGCGGTTTCCAGGAAAGAGAAAGACTTGATCTTTCACTCAGAGCAAGTGGAGAGCGGGGTTTGCCTTCAGACTGAAGGCTAGCAGACTGTGACCCTGGCCCTAAAAGACTCACAGGAGCAGAACACTTGTTTATTCTGGCTCTCTGCCTGGGGCTGCTTCTGGCCACACTACATCCAGATGGTGGCAGGCAGAGCGTAGCTTCACCAGGATAATAAGGCTCAGATCAACGAGGTCTGAGCAACGGGCCAGATCCCTGCCTGGGCTCCACCACTGGGCCTGGCCTCAGGTGGAGTTGCCACCGTGTAGCTGGAGGTGAGAATGGAAAGGGCTGGCAGGCAGCTGCTGCAGGGAGCTGAGAAGGGATCTGGGGTTCCGGAGATGTCACTGTGCTGAGACAGCTGGGGTTCTGGTGCAAACCCCGTCTGAAGGCTTCCCCTCCATTTCTTTGTTTGTGTGTCTTCTCTTTGTATAAAGACATCACTCAGATGTGGTGATGGCCACCCTGCACCCCTGGGAGTACCTAGGCATGAAAAGTGGTCCAACATTCAGCTACTAACTCCAAAAACGCGACTACTAAACCCAAACGCGCAAACACTAACCCCAAACACTCAACTACTAACACCAAACACTCAACCACTAACCCAAAACACTCAACTACTAACACCAAACACTCAACTACTAACCCCAAACACGCAACTACTAACCCCAAACACGCAACCACTAACCCCAAACACGCAACTACTAACCCCAAACACTCTACTATTAACCATAACGTCGGCATGTGACTTCAACCAGGAGTGTCGTGGAAGCACGTGCTGGTGACCTGCTTCAGGAAGCTAACAGTCCTGCCAACCACATGGGTCACAGTGCTACGTTGCTGCCCATGGGGCTGCCATGAGTTGGAGTGTACTAGGCAGCAGCCAGTCTGGGTGTCTGTTGGTGTTTAATCTACACCCACAAGGCCATCCCCTAACTAATGGCTTCTGTAAAGACCAATGTGTTCCAGCTATGAGCGCATCCTGAGCTTCCAGTAACAAGAGGGACTTGGGGTGGGGGTGGTTCTTCAGCCCAGTCCACGCGTCCTAAGACTCAGGGCTACAATCAAAGTTAATTTTCCCATATAGCGAGAAATAAAAGAAAGCCTGATAGAACCAAGCAGATAGCCAGGCCTGCTAGAAGAACACCTTTCCAGGAAGAAGGCATAGTGCGCTTCCCGTCCCCTGTTTCACAGCCATGTCCAGAGTGCAATGAAAGTGCATTTAGCCATGGGAAGAAGCAGGAAAATGGGACCCCGAGGCAGTAGAAAAAGCAATCAAGAGAAACTGATGCCATGTGATTTAGATGTTGGGATAGCAAACAAGGGCTTTTAAAAAGCTGTTTTCAATATGTACAGTGATTTAAAGAGAGGCCTGGCCATAACAAGTGAACAAATACTGATCTCAACAGAGAAATAGACGCCATAAAAAATAGCCAAATGGATGCTCGGTAACGGAGAAGTGCAATATTGGAATGGAAAACTTCACCTGAAGGGATTAGACGATATCGCATTGTGCAGAAGGCTGGGCATCATATACATGGAATTAGAGATCCGACTTGAAGAGCAAAAAGTAATATATATATATATATATATATATATATATATATATATATATATATATATATTTCATATATATTTTTATACATATATATATATGAAAAGCATGGACGAATAATCACCAGAATCCAAATCAGAACCACTTATCTGACATATATCCGAAGTCCCACAGGTGAGGAGATGATGGGGTCCAAATAAATATGTGAAAGAAACAGGAGCCATCTCATTCCTCCCGAATTGGATGGCAGTTATCATTCATCCTGAAGGACTGAGGAAATTGAAGCAGGATGAAACCTAAGGGAACCAGAGTGATAGGCATGGAATTGAGCTCCTCCCCCCAAATATGTACTGCAAATCCCTAACCTCCGTGGCCCTATCCCTTGCAGACGGCTATTGCACTTGGTGAGGTAAGTAGAGGGGCAGTGGAAAAAGAGGAAGACTCAAGGAGAGGGACTGACACGGCGGCTGTAGCAATGGAATCGAACTTAGCAATCCTGAGGATGACCCAGGACTGGGCGGTGTTGCCTTCGGTCTTATGCAGGCTCACGGCAAGCCGGAGCAGATGCTGCGGCAAAGCAGGCCTCATTCAGCAAGAAGGAAGGAGCTCACCAAGACGGACTGACGCGGTGGCTGCAGCAATGGGCTCAAACCGATCGGGAGGATGGCACAGGACCAGGCTGCCGTACAGAAGGTCACGATGAATGGGGAGCTCTTGGACAGCATCTAACAGCAAATCTTCAGTTTTAATCCCAGTTGAGAATAGTTTGTCTTTTTTATGTTAGTAGACAGGATTAGGACAGAGCGTATTTATGTCTATCTCTTTGGAGATCTAAAATAGATCCAAAAAGCAAGAGAAACAAGCAGAGAAGGGGAGCGACGTGCCAAGGCAGCCGCAGGAGCTCAGAGCACACCTTCCACCCGACAGAGGAAGCTGGCCCCTAGGAGCGGGCACCCTGAGTTTGGCCTTCTAATCCTGCCAAACTGTGGGCAAAATGAATTTATGTTGTGAAAGCTGTCCTCTTGTGCTGTGTCGGTCACAGCTGTCCTAAATAGTGAAGACACACACCGATGCCCTGCCTAGGAAAGAGATGCCAGTCAGACATCAGAACGTCTTTAAGGATGCCAGGGAGAACAACTGCGCTTCACAGAGGGGCCTGGATGCCGCTTCTCCTTAGAGACAATGGAGACCAGAAGAAATAGGGCCATGTCTTTGCAGAGCATGCAGGGGAAATGCAGCCAACACCAACAAAGCCCTCTGAAGCCCGAGTTTACAAGCAGGCAACAGACTCTGCAAATAATTACAAGACAGCAGTCACTGTGGTCCGAGGCTGAGTTGTCTAGAGAAACAAAATCAGGGAGTGTCACGTCTGGATAAGGAAGAACTTTATATTGGGCAGTAATTTCATATCAAGCAGGCGTGCTAGCAGAGTCTAACTCAAGTTCATGCGGGTCGGAGTCCTCGTAGCCTCACAGAGGGAGCTGCAGACCGATGACACAGAATGGTGACATCGGGGGAGGTCACAGGCTGGCGGGGGAAGAGTCCCAAGGACTCATGGTTGGTGGAAACATGGCGGGACGCTGACAGCCCCTGGCTGGTCCCAGAGTCATTGTCCCTCTTGGGACCATGCTTGTACGCAGGCACTGAGACCCAGGAGCAAGGAGAGTCAGGGTCCAGAGAGGAAGGTTGTCACCAGTGTTTCTCTTGTGAAAAGAAGCCCCACTTCCAGTAACCTACCACCAGGTGACCCCCTGACAGGTGTTGGACCCTACCGTTACCTGCACAGCCCAGTCCCATCAAGTGGGCATGGCACGTCACCACCACAACCTCAGATAAGAGAGAGGTGAGAGAATCGATCGCCAAGGCCTTCAAGTTAAGACTCAATGAACATGAAGCATCATTAAAGATTTCATCCAAATGGAAGCTACTTCTGCTCATTAAAATAGGCCATTGGTAATTATGAAACAAGTCACACACTGTGAGAAAGTGTGTTCAGTAAATGTACCTAACACACACACACACACACACACACACACACACACGAGATCTTTGAGGGAAACACAAGGTTCATGAATTTCACCTCTAGTCCTCTGAGAGATGCCTCAGCAAAAGGTCAGGTGAACATTCCCATGAGATCACAACCACTGATTTACACACACACACACGCACACGCACACATACGCACACACATACACGCATGCATGAGCCCTTTAAGATTTTGTGGAAAAATTCTATTGCCTTTCATTTCTGCTTTTTACACAAACTTTTTGAAGCCCCGTCCTACACAAAGAAACCCATAAAAGCAGCAGTCGGGAGATCAAGCACCTCGTTGCCTTGGGCCAGTCGGCTGCTCAAGACCTCAGTCAAGGGTTGAGAAGCAAGGGTCTTCCTTTGAGGACTACGGGGCATGCGACCCAAGCCAGGGCATTTTCAGTCACCCCACATGCCTGTGCCAGTTGTCCATTGCATACGGAATACTCAATGAGTGGATTTAAACTGTCGCTTGGAAGAGGACTATTGAAAGGGCGTGGGCTGCTGGAAGAACAAACAAATCTGTCCAGGAAGAAGTCCAACCAGAGTGCTCCTCAGAGGCCAGGATGGCGAGACTTCGTCTCACGTACTTGGGAGGCGTTGTCAGGAGAGACCAGGCCCTGGAGAAGGACGCTGTATTTGGTAATGTGGAGGAGGGCAAAGCAGGAAGCGCTTCAGCGAGGTCACAGGAACACTTGTGAGGACGATGCAGGACTGGACAGTGTTGTCTGTTGTGCGAAGGGTCATTAGGAGTCAGCCTGACTCGAAGGAGTCCTCACACTTGACCTTCATCTAAAAGGTTCGAGTTGGCAAGCACCCCTAAGCTTCATGGAATGGGAGCCTGAAGAGCCTTGTCCACACCTCTTGAACAGAAATAAATAAAGGCACAACGGGAAATCTGTGGGCACAGAAACCAGCGCAGTGATGGCTTCCACGGGGGGGGGGGGCAATGCTGGGCATGGTTGGGGAGGGGGCCCTTTGGGGTCTCATGCAAATAGCTTCTATATTGATGGGTGCGGCCTACATAAGAATCAGCATTTTCAATGCTCGTGGAACAGTAAGCGGTATATATGTGCATTATGTTGTTGTCGTTAGGTGCCATCAAGTCAGCTGCCGCCCACAGGGACCCCGTGCCCAACAGAGTGAAACACTGCCTGGTCCTGCGCCGTCCCCACCATTGTTCACCATGCTTGAGCCCACCTGGCTACGGCCACTGTATCATTCCGTCTTCCACTGTCCCTCTGTTTGACTAAGCATTCCGTCCTTCTCCAAAGGCTGATCTCTCCTGACATGTCTAGCACATATATGTAAGATGGAGTCTTGGTATCCGTGGCTCTAAGGAACATTCTGGGTGTACTTCTTCCAAGACAGATTTACCTGTTCTTTTGGAAGCCCATGGTGCCTTTATGGTTCTTCTCCAGCAGCAGAATTTAAACACATTGTTTTTTCTTCAGTCTTCCTTATTCGATATCCAATTGTACATGATGAGCTAGAAAGATATGCCTTTATGAAATTCAGCCCCCTAAATTATGCCCATATAGTGGGAAAATGTGTTTTAATTAAGGTATTCATACTATAACGGGGTTTCTTTTTCTACAGTGAGGAAATGGGACTTGAAAAGGATTAGGGGGGTGGGAAGTGGATGCTCGAAAAGAATTCTCAGGAGATGAACCCTAAAAGGCTCAATGCTTAAAAATAGGTGCTCAGAGCCAAAAGTCATTAACCGGTTGTTGTCATGTGAAATCCAACGCAAGGGGATCCCATCAGTTACTATAGAATATGGGCATCAAACCCAAATAATATGCCAGCCCATGCCCACTGAATGGTTGGGGGCCAGGTGGAGAGATGGGCCAATGACAGCACCCAAGGCTGGGACAATGTGGAGGGACTGGTGCTCTGAGACCCACTAACAGAATTCAGGGAGTCCTCAGGACCATTCAGTAGCGAAATACCCAAAACGTTATCAACGCCTCCTGAATTTTGAACCAGCAATTCCCCTCCTCCGTAAGGACCCAGATGTGCACATCCATTTCCAATACACGCCTAGGAATGGAAATCCCAGCTCTCTGCTTAATAGTCCCAAACCGGAAGCATCCTACCATCCACCCACAATGTAGTGAATCGCATGAGTTCTGCTAGAAGTTTACAACACTCCCACTTCAAAGAGCAATGAACTGCTACCGTACCATCAATATGTGGGGCTCTCAGAGATAATCCACTGAATATGGAAGCCAGACAGTCTCCCCCAAAGAAATGTACGGCGCATGACTACACTACACACACAGGCACTCACTGCTCTCCAGCCAATTCTGCCCATGGTAAGCCAACAGAACTGCCAGGTGGGCTTCCAAGACTGTAGTCCATTATGGGAGTAGAAAGCCTCCTCCTTTCCCCACAGAGCAGCTGACGGCTTCAAGCTGCTGATCTTGTGGTCAACAGCCCATTGTGTTTCCCACTAAGCCACCAGGCCTCCCAGGACTAAGAAGAAAGCCACATAATTGTGCTAACAAAAGAGAGAGCTAATATTGTTTAGTGTTTTAGAACAGTGTAGAATTTAGAGGTTGGTGGACTTTTGTAAGTGGAGTGTTGCTGATTGATTGGCGCTGGTTTAAAGCAATTCTTTCGTTACTTGCTAACAGCTTGGGACTAAGGCCAAAGGATGGTTAGTTTTCTATTTTCTTTCTAAAGATTCCAAACGGTAACTTTCTATTCCTAGAGGATTATTGGCTAGCAGGGCAATTAGGGGGCACAAGAAGTGTTGGCAATATTCCATATCCTGATTTGGACTGAGACTGGTATATTTAGTTGTAAAACTTTCTCAGGCTTTAAAGTTTAGATGTGTGTATATTGTTGCCTTGGTGTTTTCAAAAAGAAAAGGAAAAGTAGATAAATCAAATTAAAATAACTTGAATCTGTAGAAAGCAAATGTCTAAATAAAAAGAATTTTCAGGTTCTTCTAAGGCAAATTAGATGTACAGTTATTGCTAGGTGGCATAGGTCCATGTTTCCTTATGTTGTGCATATGGTCACCGCTAAGAATTAGAACTAAGTCCAAGGTACTCAACAGCTACATAAAAGAGAAAGAAAGGAAGATGAAACACGAATCCATAGATGTATCAGGATAAATAGCCCAACTGTAAGAGCAGATTGTGGGAAATTACATGATAGAATCTTACAAGATGAATGGCTTATTCATTGGAAACCCATTTTTCAACAATATAAGTGGTTTCTATATAAACAGACCACACCAGATGGAACACACAGCAATCAGATAGACTACCTCCACGGAAAAAGACAATGGAGAATCTGAGTATCATCAGTCAGAACAAGGCCAAGGGCTAACTGCAGAGCAGACCATTACTTGCTTCCATGCAAATTCAAGTTGAAGTGCAAGAAAATTAGAACAAGCCCATGAGGGTTAAAATATGACCTTGGTTTTATCCCACCTGTATTTAGACACCGTCTCAAGGGCAGATTTGACACAGTGAACCCTAACGACTGAAGACGAGACAGGCTGTAAATTGACATCAGGAAAATCCTACATTAAGAAAGAAAAACGATATTTAGAAGATTTTTTTAAAAGACCACAATAGGTATCAGGATAGACTTTGAAACTTCCTTCGGAATTTAGAGCAAGTAGCTAAAGCACATGGAAGAACAATTGAACTGAAATTGCTGAGGTAAAAATCAAACTCAATGCCATTCCGTCAATGCCAACTCAGAGTAACCCTATAGGCCAGGACAGAATTGCCCTTGGGGGAAGGGAGTTGTTCCCAGACTGCAACTCTTCATGGGAATAGAAAGCCTCATTTTTCTCCTAAGGAGTGGCTGCTGGTTTCGAACTGAACACTTTACGGCAACCCAACACATAACCTTCACACCACCAAGGCTCCTTGAAAAGCGTAGAACAGACTTCAATGAATGGCTTTGGGAAGACAAATTCAAGTATTCTGATGAAATGCGGATCTAGGAGACTAAAAGAGAATATGTTCAACATTCCCCAAGAAAAAAAGAACTGAGGAAAAAACTCGGGTTGTAATATTGAAGGATTCTCTGTCCAAAAGGTGGACGAGCACAGACCCATCACAAGAAAATGGAAGGAATCCACAAAGAATTGGTGAGTATTCCACCACATCCGGAGGCAGCAAATGATCAAGAAATGATGGTAATAAAAGAAGTGGAGGCCACACTGAGGGCACAAGCAAAAACAACAACGGAGCCAAGTCTCCAAAAACTAACTGAGGCCCAACGGACACAGCACAGATGTAGCCCTGGACAACTTCATTACTTTATCCCAGGATTTTGGAAGGCAGATTCAGGATCACCCTGACTAGAAGAGATCCATACTGTGTCCATTCCCAAGAATGGTGACCCCAGAGAATGCCGAAATGATCAAACTTTGATAGCACACACAAGTAAGGTTTTATTAAACAGAATTAAAAACTGACCACAGCAGGACATTGACAAGGAGCTGCCAGAACTTCAAGCTGGATTCAGAAGAGGACATTGCATAAGTGGATATCAGTAGAAAGCACAAAATACTAGAAAGATGTTTACTGGTGTTATTGATTATGCAAAGGAATTAGACCTCAAAATATGAGTAACACTGGGGAGAATGAGAATCATATAACACTCGATTATGGTCATGTGGAACTTGTTCCTAGACCAAGAAAAAGTCAACCTAACAAGGGTTAGCCTGAGGGATAGCAGTGGGCTGTTTTCAGATGCTGACCACCCCATGAATCGCAGCGACAGCAGGCTCAGACATGACAATGATGAAGAGGATGGTGCAAGTGTGGGTGGTGTTTTGTTGGCCACACTTAACAACAATGAACAGCAAGAATAACAGCAATAGTAAATGACATAAGTATAGAAGATATAGATAATGTACATCTAGTTGTACCCACTGCTCTCGAGTCGATTCTGACTCACTATGACCCTACATAAGGTTTAGGAGACTGTGTATCTTTACTGAAGTACACAGCCTCCTCTTTCTCCCACAGAGTTCCTGGTGGGTTCGAACTGTCAACCTTGCAGTTACCGGTCCAAACCTTACTCTACACTTCCACCAGGGCTTCTGAGATAGCAAACCAAACCAAACAGTGCCATCGAGTCGATGCCAATTCACAGCTACCCTACAGCGCAGTGTAGAGCTATTCCTGTAGATTCCAGGGATTGTAGCTCTTTATGGGAGTGAAAAGCCCCCCTCGGGGCGCCTAGATATGCTGGTGTTGCCGTTGGTGCCACCGAGTAGGGTGCAATCCATAGTGACCCTGTGCACAACAGAATGAAACACTGCTTGGTGCAGCGCCCCAGTGGCAGCCTGTGTCCGCCCTCGTTGAGGGCCTTGCTCTTTATGGCTGCCCCTCTTCGGTACTAAACATGGTGCTCTTCTCCAGGATACAGGTGTGGTCCCTCCTGACAACAAGTCCAAACTATGTAAGAGGAAGCCATCTTTTCCTTTAAGGGGCCTGCTGGCTCTACTTCTTCTTCCAAGACCAATAGGTTTGTCCTGGATCTAGATGTGTATTTATTTACACTGCATCCTAAAGCTTTCTTTATATCCATTCATTCTGTTCTTACATCCAACCTGCACGCCGCTAAGGCCACCTCCACTTTACCGAAGCGATTACAGAGGGATGACGATTTTTAATAACCTGCCCAAGGTCACAGGGAGAGGAAATTGTGGCAGTGGGAATGAAACCCAGGCAGTCTTCCTCTGAAACAGGCTTTGAATGACCAGTGGAAGCTGCCCCCAGGTGATGTAATGAGAGGGTCTGATGTTCAATGAGAGAATGGCCATGTGTGAAGAGAGAATTCCCATAATAGTGAAGGAGCGCGAGCCACCAATAGACTGCAGTTCCAAGTAGAATAAGATTAACTTCACATCACACACGTCAGCATATTCTCCTGTGACTGCAATGCCACAAGAAAAAGACAGCACCTTTCTATTTGCCTGTGGGTGAAGGAGATCCACTAATTGCTGATTTCTACCACACCTCTCCTGAGATAGCACCGGGGAGGGGGGACTTGCTGTTTCTTCCTCTGTGCTTCAACGCCCTTCTCTGACAGCTGCAGCCCTCAGAGGCAGTGCCTCCTGGGTTGTGTCCCTCAAGATCAAACCAGCCCCTTGGTCACATTAGGCCTTTCCCTGGTCCTTTTGATTCTTCAAGGGACAAAGGCTTCTCAGAGTGACTGGTCCTTGGCTGTACTGCCGTCGTTAATCTTGCCGTGTGGTTGCACGGGCAGGTTGGTTGTTTCTTCGGGATAGTCTTTGCATTTCCATTATTGGTGTGGATGTGTTTCCCATCAGGACTCAGAAGATGCTATTGTTCTACCAGTAGTAGACCGGGACCCACAATCCAAAAAAAGAATACAAGCAACCAGTGGTTAGCCTCATTGCTGTTAGAACATTCTTAATAGAAATACAGGCCATGCAGTAATATCCCCATTTATTTAAAATATCCCTGAGAGATGGGGGTGGAGTGGGGTGCGGTGTGCAGTCCTGGGGCAAGGCAAAGCTTTGAGTCACCAAATGACTATTGCACTTTACCTCTGTGACAACAGTGATGGTCACCGAGACGGGAGGGAGGTTGGCTTCTCATCATTTTTCTGGAGAGATTCTAACAAGCGCAAGTTAAGACCAGGGTCTGGACCGGCGACGCAGGCACAGTAACCGGACAGTCTCTGTGACAGGAATGAATGCATTGACAGGAATATGCTGCACTGTCCTTGCCGGGCGTGACTGAAGATCAGACCACCCACCCTCTATTGTGTGGCTGGTCGGGATTCTGGGTTGGAATTCTAGCTAGCTCACAGCCTCGCCAGTCCCCCGGGCTAAGACTCAGGATGCGTTGAAAATAAACATCATCTTGAGGCTTGAGGAGACATCTGGGAGTCCACAAAGGAGTTGAGACTCTTGATACCACTAAAGATCTCTTACTCAAAGTAAGTGGCCTTCCCTCCTGTTTCCTTCCAGTCAATAAATATCCTTTCAAACACTCCATCTGAGCTCGTTATCTTAAAAGGGGTGCTTCCTGACTCCTCATCCCAGCTGAGCCCAGAGGGGTTGCACGGTCCTGCAAGGGAATTGTCAAGTCTTAACAATTTGTGTCAGAAGGGACCCACAAAATCTGTTTGGAAATTGTTCTCAAGTGTTAGATCACAAAAGATGACATTTAAGTTTGAATCAGCCCAGGTGTGCTGATAAGGATGCAATCACCTGTGGCTTGGAAGGCTCCACTTGAGCAGCTGGAAGGAGCTTTGAGAATTTCCTTTGTTTGGATTCAACTGTGAGCTGCATTTGCTGAAGTTGAGGTACAAAAACCGCCTGCCAGATTTTAGCTTTTGAAGTCTGAATTAAGGTGGCTATCTTAGGCTGAGTTCTCTCGAGAAGCACACAGGTGGAACTTATATATGTACATAGACACCAAATCAAACCCCACCGCCCTCGAGTCAATCTCAACTCATTGCAACCCCACAGAGGGTCGTCAAGGCCGTACGTCTTCATGGGAACGGATAGCCTCATCTGCGTCCATGGCACAGCCGGTGGCTCTGAACCGCCCATCTTTCAGTTAAAATCCAAGGATTATCTGACAGTGCCACACAGCCTCAGCCATATAGGTATATCAATGTGTATGCATTTATGTGTATGTATAGATATTCTTGTTGATGGGTATATGCATGTGTATGCTTTTGTGTATGCGTATATTCTTGTTGATGGGAGTATGTACGTGTATGCATGTGTGTGTATGTATCGATGTTCTTGTTGTTGATGGGTATACGTACGTGTATGCGTTTCTGTGGTGTATAGATGTTCTTGTTGTTGATGGGTATACGTACGTGTATGCGTTTCTGTGGTGTATAGATGTTCTTGTTGTTGATGGGTGCCACCAGGTTCGTTTTGCTGTGGGGACTCTATTATACAACAAAACAAAACACCACTTGGTGTTGTGCCTCCTCACAATTCTTCTCATGTTTGAGCCCTTTGAGGGCAGCTGGCTGTGCTGGTCTGTCTTTTTTTTTTTTTGCTGCCCTGCTACTTTATCAAACATCACATCCATCCATATTTATATGCATATACACACATATATGGCGATAACACAATTGTAGAGGCAGGCAAGTTCCGAGTCAGGTTTCAGGCTGAGGGCATCAGAGAGCTGCTAGGCCCGATGCACTCAAGATTGGCAGGCAGGAAACTGGCTTCTGACTGCAGAGGTGAATGAATCCAAAGTTAATAGTTAAGCTGACAGACTGGTGGTGACTCCAGGATCAGCAGACAATATGGCAACTCACTGGCTCAAGTCCAAAGAACAATGAACCAGATGCAGGATTCAGAGAGAGCAAGGAACAAGAAAGCTTTATTCAGTAGTCATTTATATTGGAAGCAGGAGATGGCCCAAAGAGATCTCATCATGGGACACTGTTGTTTTTAGATGCCATTGAGTCAGTCCCGACCGTAAGGAACCTATGTACCACGGAATGAAACACCGCCCGGTTCTGTGCTGCCTTCACATTGTTCCTGTGCTTGAGACCATTGTTTCAGCCACCGTGTCAATCCACCTTGTTGGCAACTTTCTCATTTTTGACTGCCCTTCTCCTTTACCAAGCATGGTGTCCTCTAGGGACTGGGTTCTCCTGACAACAGGTCTGAGTGTGTAAGATGAAGTCTTTTCATCCTTGTGTAAGAAGTTTTGCCATCCTTGCCTCTACGGGATATTCTGGCCCTAATTCTTCCAAGACAGATTTGTTGGTTCTTTTAGCAGTCCATGGTACTTTCAATATTCGTCTCCAGCACCATAATTCTATGCAGACTCTTCTTAAGTCTCCCTTATTCAATGCTTAACTTTCCCATGCATATGAGGCAATTGGAAATACCATGGCTTGGGTAAGTTGTACCTTAGTCCTCAAAGTAACGCATTTGCTTCTCAATTCTCTAAAGAGATCTGGGGAGCAGATTTACCTAATACAACTTGTCTTTTTTTTTTTTTAACCTCTTGAATGTTACTTCCAAGAGTATTGATTGTGGATACAAGCAAGACAAAATCCTTGACAACTTCAACTTCTCCATTTATGCTGATGTTGCCTGTTGGTCCAGTTGTGTGGGTTTGGGTCTTCTTGACATTGAGTTTAATTTACACTGAAGGCTGCAATCCTTGATCTTCATCAGCAAGTGCTTCTGGTCCTCCTCACTTTCAGCATGCAAGGTTGTGTCATTTGTATATCACAGGTGATTAAGAAGCCTTCCTCCAATCCTAATGCCACAGTCTTCTTCACAGAGTCCAGCTTCTCTGATGACTTGCTCAGCATAAACTTTGAATATGTATCAGGAAAGGATAAAACCTAGATGCCCGCCTTTCCCGATTGTAAAGCATGCAGTATTCCCTTGTTTTCTTTGCACAACTGCCTCTTGATCCACGGACAAGTTCCAAAGGAGCACAAGGACATGTTCTGGAATTCTCACTCTTCTTATGGTCATCCATAGTTTGTCATGATCCACACAGTGCAGTGACATCAGTAATGTAATCAACCCCTTGTCCCATGTCCTCTTCTGAATCTGCCCCGAACCTCTGGCGGGTCCCTGTCAATGTACTGCTGCCACCATTGTTGGATAATCTTCAGCAAAATTTTATTGCATGTGCTATCAATTATATAGTTGTACAGTTTGAGCATTCTGTTGGGTCACCTTTCTTCGGAATGAATGGAAGGTTGCGGGGCTTAACTGCCAAACTACTGAGGATTCTGTCCCTGCCAGCTCATTCAATAACTCGACGACCACGTGATCAGCACATAGGGATCTGCCTGGGACCTTCATGCTTTTCAGCCTGAAGTCTTGCCTCCTAACAAACCCTCTGTCCTGGTTAGACAAGGACGGCTCTTTTTCCCAACCTGAAGGATGAGGAAGATTGAAATGTCAGCTAGTTCTTGCACATCCCATGTCCCCAGCTTAACCTAACCGCTTGGGGGGCTGCAGGGAACACGTCGCTACGGAAGACTTTAAGGAACCATTGAAAGAATCCCAGAAAAGATGGCGGCCCTCTTTTTCTCTGTGTCCATTAAGTGAACGAAAGGTATAAAGCCATGGTCTTTCCAAGAGCCTCATGGGCTCACTGGACATGGGCGAGCTGGGTCATGAGGAAGGGGTGCCGAGCAGCGTGTGTGTTGAACTGTGGTGTTAGCAGAGAACGGTGACTGCATCATGGACTACCAACAAAAAGGGGTGAACCTGTCTCAGGAGAAATGCAACCAGGACACTCCTTAGAAGAGCGAATGGTGCAACTGCTTCCGACTTACATCGAGCATGCCATCAAGAAAGGCCCGTAAGCAGAAGATAGCATCATGCTTGCTAAGGCCGAGTGCCAGTGAAAATGAGGACACCTCTCAGTGAGTCGGATTGGCACCAGGGGCTAACCAATCATATCAAAGACCTTGGCGAGGACACGGTGGCCCCACTTATTGCTAATATGCATAGGTCTCCAGGGGTTGGTGCCAAATCAATGGGAGAGACATGAGCAGTGGACCGAGTGTCTGCTCTGTGTGGCTGGTGAAGCCTCATGCTGGGCGGCTATCCACAAGGACAGCAGTTCCAAACCACGGCCACCTCTCCGGAGACACACAGGACTTTTAATCCCGTAAAGAGGTGAAGTCTTGGAAACGTGCAGGGGCGCTGCCACCCTGCCCTCCAGGGCCACCAATGGTTCAATGGCAGTGAGTAGGTGATCAGTAGGGGGTGGTTGTGGGGGCCATTGACCAGCCTAGAGAGTTACTACTTAATCTCGCTCTTGTGACAAAAATCCTGCATTTGAACCTTCATCATGGGAGCCCATGGTGTGTAACCCTCCTCTTAGGACCCAACCTGCTTACAGACTGGGAGGCTTACTTGGGGAAGGTCGGATCCTTGGGGAGCTCCTGCACATGCTGTGCCACTCGAGCATCTACCAGGTGACTACTAGACCTTTCTGGGGCTACTAGGTGCTGTCCCAGGTATGCTGGGATCCCTGGGGATCCTAACCCCCCTTGTGGCCTACCTGTCTGTGTTTGAGTTTGTAAGCAGTGATTGGTCATTTTATATATCAATTGGAGAGCCTGTAGTGCCCGGTTCCTCAACCACACCCAAATCAGAGTGGAGTCTCGCAGGCATTCTGGGCATGTGCCTAACATCTGCAATAAGCTGGTGTTAAATAAAGGGGTCACTCTCAATAATGTGGGCAGGTCTGATCCAATCAGTCACAGGCTGAAATGCCAACGCTGAGATTTCCCAGAGGAAGAACTCACTTTGCCTCCAGTCCTGTTTATCAGCTCCTGCTGGTGCCTGTGTCAACCTGCCCGCCAGACTTCAGACTCGCTCAATGAAAACTCCACACCTGTATAAGGTAGTTCCTTTAAATATTGATAGATATCAGTTTCCTTTATAAATGGTAATTCCTTTATATGGAAATAATTCTCTACATTCATTGATAGATATGACATGTAAGTGGTAAAGAGAATATATGTCAATGAACATGAAATATTGAATTGAATATAATACAAGATATTACAAAGAGCGCTAGGGGTATAGTGGGTTATATATTGGGTTGCTAACCATAGGAGAAAGATGAGGCTTTCTACACCCAAATATTCTATGTGTGATAGTATACATATGCATATCAAAGAATTATCACACCTGTATCTCTATATCACAGTTGTATCACACTGTATCTCTAATTACCCTATGGAATATATATGAACAGCTTTCAGCTCCATGTCATCAATTCAATTCTGAAGCATAGCGGCCCTGTAGGACAGGGAAAAATTACCTCGGGGGGTTTCTGAGAGCAGAGGATGATGGCCGTACAGTCAGACAGTTGTATGAAGCCACAGGATCTCTGGGGAACTTGGATGCCTGGTGGTTAGATAACAGTGGCGCTTTACTCAAATGGTTCTCCTTCTGTTGCCATTGGTCCAGCGGGGCCACTCTCTTGTTATGTATCCAGTTTCTGAACGAGGGGTTTAAACAGACCTTGGTACCAAGTGGTACCCTCCCCTGCACCCCTCCACACATTGGATCCCTGAAATATCAAGTAAGCTTTGTGTGATAAGAAAATCCACTTGTAAGCACAGTTGCAAGACTACCAAAATGGTAAGTAAACACAAATGTTATAGCCTGTTCCTGGCGGTTATTAGGGGTTATTCGAGCCACCAGGTAGGACTGGGAGATTCGGATGTGGTGGTATGTCATGAGGATCTGTGCATCTCAGGTATTGGCTGGAGCAAAAGTCAGAGCATTCTTAGGGACTGTTACTGTGAGGTGCCCTCCAGGCAATGCCAGCTCAGGCAACCCTAGCAGGGCGAGAATGAACAACAAGCAGGTCCTAGCACACTCCCACGATTGTTGTTCTAGGTGTTGTTCAATTGTTGTAGCAGCTGTGTCAGGCCGTCTCAGCTAGCATCTTCCTCTTTTGACTCTCTCCACATTGCCGAGCAGGCTTTTCCTTCTCCGGGGACGGGTCCCTTCTGCTAAGCGGTTCAGCACAGGCGAGACGAAGTCTTGCCATCATCGCTTCTTAGGAACAATCTGGCTGCTCTTGTTCTAAGAGAAATCTGTTTGTAATTCTAGCTGTCCAGGGTACTTTCAAGCTTCTTTGCCAGCACTGTCATTCAAGTGCCTCTGTCCTTCTGTGGTCTTTCTTATTTGCTGTCCGTCTTTGACATGCATATGAGAGGATTGAAAACAGCAAAGCTGGGCTCAGGCTTTCCTGAGTCAGCAAAATGACATCTGCCTTCGTCCGCACCCTGAAGGGGACTTTCTCTGCGTACTCATCCAGTTCAGCAATTCCTTTCATTGCTTCCCTTTTGCTTCCGCGAATGTTGCCTGTGGATCCAAGTAAATAGAAATCCTTGAAAACGCAGTCCTTCCATTTAGCCCAATGATGCTTACATTGTCCAAGGGGCCCTGGTGGTGTGGTGGTGACATACCGGGCTACAATCCGCAAGGTCAGCACCACCCACTTCTCCAGGGAAAGAGAGTGTTTCACTCCTGTAAAGAGAAACTCTTTCAGAACCCCACAGGGGCAGTTCTACCCTGTCCTATAGGGTCACTACGAGTCAGAATAGACTCCATGACAGTGAGCTTTACTTATTCGGCCAGTTATGAGGATATTTGTTTTCTTTATGTTGGCGTAATCTATATTGAAGTCTGAGCATCAGCTCTCTCAGCAAGCGAGCCCATACCATATGAGAGATGATAAATGAGCCTCTGTCAACCTTGATGCTGCCTTCTTCTTGTCCAGCTTCTCAGATCAACTGCTCAGACACAGATTGAATAAGTGTGGTAAGAGGATACAACCCTGGTGTATACCTTTTCCCATTTAAAACCTCTCAATATCTCGTTTATTCTCCTTGAAGAACTGCCTCTTGTTCTGTGTGTAGGTGCCGTATGAGCACACCTGGTTGGTGCAGAATAACCATTCTTCATAATGTTACCCATGGCTGCTTACATTGTCAAATGCGTTTGCATCTTCAACGAAACACAGTAACCCTCTTTCTGGTACTCCCTGTGTTCGATCTCATGTCTGATATGCTCGTGCCACGACCTCTTCACATCTGAGTTGTGGTTCTGGGGAAGAATACTGAAAGCAGCGTGGGCTGCTAGAGAGGACACCATCTGTGCCGGACTAAGTATGCCCAGAGCGTTCCTCGGAGAAGAGGCTAGCAAGACCCAGTTTGGACATGCTGTCAGGAGGGACCCATCTTTAGAGAAGAACACCATGTCTGGTAAAGTGGAGAGGCAGCAGAAAAGGAGGAAGGCCCCATGAGACGGACGGACACAGTGGCTGCCATAGCAGTGGGCTCGGGCAGAGGCGCCATTGTGAGGATGGCACAGGACCTTGCAGTGTTTCATTCTTTGTGCATAGGGCAGCTACGGGTTGAAGCCACGTGGACGGCACCTCACTGAAACAACGGTGATCTCCTTTGAATAGTTTCTGGAGCTTCCTGTTGATGAAGTGTTACAAGTGTTTTGGAATGATCTTCCACCAAAGTTTACTCGCCTGTATTATTAATGATATCGTTTGACAAATGCATTCAGTTAGATCACATTTGAATGTATATATATATATATTCCAGTAGATTGGCCAAGGAGCTACTTTCCAAATGTCTTGGCATCGGTGTGTGAGTGCCCTCAGTCTTGCATGGCGATGTTGAAACATCTCAGTTGGTGTTTTATCAATTCTTGGAACCTTGTTTTCCCCATATGTCTTCCATGGAGACTGGGTTTCTGCCTTCCATGGAGTCAATTCTCAATCACATGCTACCTCTGGAAAGAGTTGAATGTTGACCGATTTCCTTTTGGTACAGTGACTAGGCGTTTCTTTCTTCTGTATTTGAGGCCTTCTGTGGTACTCAATAGTCCGGCCGTATTTGAAGTCGAGGCTTGAATTGCTTCTTCAACCCTCTGAGCTGGAGACGTTCTGAGCATATTCTTCCCGTCCGCCTTTCCAACCCCAGGTCTTTGCGCATTCCAGTAAAATACTTTATCTTGTCTTCTGAGGCTGCCCTTCGAAATGCTCTGCTTAGTTCTTCTACTTTATCATCTTTTAAAATTCTCTCTAGCTACTCTGCATTCAAGAGCAAATTTCAGCGCAACTTCTGACATCCACCTTGGTAGTTTCTTTATTCTCTGCTCAATGACCTTTAGATTTATTCATGGGCAATGCTTTATATCATCCCACAATTTGCCTGTCTTCAGTCATTCATTAGTGTTCAATGTGTCAAATCCGTTCTTGAGATGTTCTCTGAATTCAAGTAGAATATACTAAGATCCATGGCTTGGCTTTTGTGGGCTTATTTTAGTTTTTCTCAGTTTCAACCTGTACTTACAGTGAGCAATTCACAGTCTATTCCATAATCAGATCCCAGTCTGCTTTTGACTAATGACATTGAACTTTTCAATCATCTAATCCAACAGAGAGAGTCAATTTGACTCCTGTGTATGTCACCTGGCAAAGTCCGTGTGTACAGTGACAGATTTTATGTTGTTGAAAATGTATTTGCAATGAAAAGTCACTGGTCTTTTGAAATCCTACCATTCAATGTCCTGATATTTTGTGTCGTGCATTGTTCAGCTGCCACGCCTTCAAGGTCTAGCTGATTGCTTTTGCGGGAGAGTGGTTACTATGACTATTATTCAGATGTAGGCTCCAACTACTAAAGCCGATGTGTGGATGCGGAAGGAGCTGCCAGCGTCTTTATCTAAACATGATCCGTCATGCAGTCTAGATGTATGGATAGCTACTGGGGATCGGAATGCCTCAGGGCACGCGGAACCAAACCCACTGCCACTCAGGGCTAGTGATTAGTTAAGATCCAAACAGGGATTGGACCACAACTGCTATGCTCCATGTTTTGTGAGGTTGCTATCAATTGGGATCCACCTAGCCCACATCTTGATTCCTGGGTGCTACTTTTGACCTACAAAGAACTGTTTTTTATTGAGCTCAATTAAGGAATATTGGTAAAACACATCTGTTATCTTACCTCAGGATGGTGTCAGTAGTAGAATGAGGAGAAATCAAATAATCATAATAGAAAGAAGCCTAAAATTTTAGGAGTGAAGATCAATGAAATTGGCTATAATTCAAATTTTAACAAGGAGATGCCAAGGGATTGGCTTGGAAATACTAAAAGCAATCAAAACACCTTCCAGTTGGTTATACAAGCACAATGCCACCAGGGAACAGCAAGGCTCATTGCAATAACACCATCCACTGAGACAATGGACTGCTTTCTGAGTTGCAACTGGAATCTTAAAAGCATGGGAGAGGCCATTGGAAGTGAAACATTATTGGCCTTTCCACTTCCACAGCAAAGACGCGTGAAGAAATTCAGGGATACAACTGTGCAAAGGGTTAGTGGGCCACATGAACACCAACCTTCTGAACCCAGAGACCTGAAGAAGTAGATGGTGCCCAGTGTCCACGATCAACTGCTCTGAAGGGATCCTGCCAGGAGGTCCTGGATAGTGTGGGAGGAAAATGTGGAACAAAACTCAAATCATAAATAAAGCCATGCACATTGCTCTGACTGAGACAGGTGGAACTCCTGAGAATAGGGCCCATCATCAGCTTTGGAGCCTGGAACTGACCTTGCCCACAAGACTCAATGTCCATCCCCCCCAAGACAGACGGGCCTGTAAGGTAAACAGTGACGACCAGGATCCCTGTACAGGCGCGGAGAGATCCAAAGGGTAGCGTGTACCCAGGGTTGAAGTGCAGGTGGCAGGGAGGGATAAGAAAGAAGCGTGAAAGACAGAAGTGACACAAAGAGGAAATCGAAAGAGTACTGTTACATTGTGAGGACAGCGATCAATGGCACGGGAACAAACGTGTGTCTGAATTGTTGAATGGATGATCCATTAGCTCTGCGAATGTTCAGCCACATTGCAAGCAAAGGTTAAAGGCATGTCACCATTGACGGCAGCAGATGAAAACAACATAGCTCGGCGTCAAACACAGTCAGAGATGGGAAGGTTGGAAAGGAGAGGGTGCAGTAGAAAATAACACTGAAGGTAAGACCTGAGATCCCACCCCCTGATACTCATGCCCTTGGGCAATGTTCTTCCTGTGTTTATGGGCTGTTTCTTGTGACCGGATTCACAAGATGAGACCACAGCACACTCGAAGGGATATCAGCAAGTTATGAAGAGAGTCTGACTCTGCTTTCCCCTCTTGCTTTCTCACCTACCCATGCTTGTGGAGGTAAGTGTCGTATCATGTGAGGGTAAGTTGTTCTTGTCTATTGGAACGCCCATGTCTCAAGGACAGGAGGGGGGTTGTCTCTGGTCTACAGCCTTTGAGGCACTGAAGTCCGACCACCAGCACTCCACAGAGAACTCTCTGACCATTCGCCTAGTGAATGAGTGTGGGAGCAAGAGCCCCGCTGTTCACCCAGCCTCCTGGTGGGCCACAGCCCTCCTCAGCACCTCGAGTGTAGCCTAGGACAGACTCCCAGCGGACCCACATCCAGTTTCTGGGCCCAAGGAAACCTTGAAACCCACGTGCTTGCTGTTTTCAGCCACGGATATTAAGGATGGCTTCTTCTGCAGCAATAGATACCAAATATCAGATGGAAAAAATATACCAAGTAAATATGAGCCGAAAGGAAGATGAAGCAACTGCATGAAATACAGAAACTAAATCTGCAGGAAGTCAAAGCGATGGCTGGGAATAACATGTATACATAGGGGAAGAAGATTTAATTATGACAACGATGTAGTGTTTCTTAATTCAGTTTAACTTAATAAAACATACCCTAAACTATAAGGAGAAATTGATATATAAGAAATTATAGGGTGAGTTCTTAATATTACATTCTCATTTACTGATAGTTTGAACAAATGAAAAATTAGCAGACATATGAATGATTGGGAAAACAAAATTGCATGTCTGATTTATCTAGTTAATCACTGCATGCACTCGTTAGAGATCAAGTCTATTCAAGGTCACATGGAGCATAATGAAAACTGAGTCATGTCTTTGGCCTTCAAAATTATCAAGAATTGTTACAGCAAACTTCATTTTATTGGACAAAAGTGAAAATTTAGTTTCAAAGAATTACTCATATATTTTAAAGCACACTTATTAATAGCTTATAAGTCAAGAAAAACTCACCATGGGAATTATAAGTACTTAGAAGTTAATAATAAGAATACATAAAATGCTAACCCAATATAACAAAGACAGTCCTTAGCAGGGAGTTTATAACCCTACATGCTCAGCTTTGAGAAGCAGGGAGCCGCAAATGGCAGGAACTAAATGTTCCAATAGGTAGTCATGAGCCATGCAGCAGAAGGACCCCAAACAAATTCGGAGTAAGGCTATATTCCTATGAGAACAGAAGTTTACAAAATAGGTATTCAATAGGAACCTCATCTGAACAAAGGGGGTTTTATAAAAAGACAAATAAAACCATGCCCTTTGATGTGTGTCTGTGTGTATATGCTACAAGTCCAAATTGAGTTTGCAGCTGAGACACAGATGTGTGTGTGTGTGTGTGTGTGTGTGTATACACAATTATGCCTTCAGGTTCCTCAGTCCAGAATTCAGCAGGTAAGACACAGAAGAATGGCTATGCATGCGTCACCAGGAGTGAGGTCATCGCTTGTCCTTCTGGGGTGCCCTTGAGCCACCCCAGCACCCAACAACCTCTCTTCACAGTAGAACTGCCCCCTAGGGTTTCTAGGTTGTAAATCTATGGGATCCAGCTAACAGGTCTTTCTCTCACTGAGACGTTGGGTGGATTCAAACCCCTAGTAGTTTAGGTTGCAGCCATCTGCGTAGCTGCTGTGCCACCAGGGCTTCCTGGAGCCATCTGAAGTCTTCCTTGGTCACCTGTCCAGTGGCTGATGCTAGCTGTGGAGACGCTCTGGTGGCAGAAAGGTCAGGTGCCCAGTTGTTGACCAGAAAGTTGGCAATGGAAAGTCACTGTGTTAGACCGGGTTGAGTAGAAAAACAAATCCAATGACACTCATATGTATATAAGAGAGAGTTCTATGCCAAAGAGCAATTGTATATTGAGAAAACAACCCAGCCCAGTCCAGATCAGGCCCCTAAGTTTCATATTAACCTGTGTGTCCAATACAAGTGCATAAATTCCTCTTTAGACTCACGCAGCACATGCAATGATGGCGAATGCAGGGAGACCACAGGCCAGTGGTAGATCCGGTGGTGGTGGAAGCATCTCAGCTCTGGTGTGGGACTCCGCATGGCTGCTCCAGCTCCAGGGCTCTGGCTGCCATTAGCATGGCTCCATGTGGCTTGTCAACAGAGTGAGAAGCAGAGAGAGTGTTCCACCTGTAGGTAGGAAGGGAAGTCCCGGAATCATCATGAGAAGGCCCACGCCCACAGGAAGGGATCAATCAGGCTGTGACCTGATTGACAGGGTAGACTCCACTCCTTCACTCTTTTTGAGGTTGGCATAAAATTGTGTCACTTCCACAGTCACCTAGCGGCTCTGTGGGAGAAAGATCTAGCCACGTCTGCTTTGGTAAGGAAGACAGCCTTGGGGCAGTTCAGTTCTATCACGGGTCTATGAGTGACTCTAAATGAGAATTGGTTGGGTAACACCACAACCACCACCAATGGTAGAGCTCACACTGACTGAACATCCACACTGGTCCTCTCCATCTGGCTCGGGGGCCTTGGTGGCAGTGGCTGGCATCTAGAGAGAGAGAGGCAAGTGAGAAGCAGGATGTCCCTCTCTTCCACATTCTATCTTCAAAGGGAGTCATTAAATCTGGTCCGTCGTCAATGCGCAATAATGAGACACCATCTTTCTAAAGGAGGAGCAGCTAAGAATGTTAGCCACAGGCCTTTGTTTATAAATCAGGTGGACTGGGCAGTTTGCTGACCGCTTCCTTGTAATTAGCCAACATGTATTTAGGCACTAACAAGCAAGGGGAATGCTCGAAAGCCATGCAAATGCAGTGTTTCCAAGGGCTGCTGGAGGGCAGAAGAATAATGCCTAGGAATTGACCATTGGCTTTGCAGTATCAAAGCCTTTAACAAGGTCGCATAGGTCAGTGGGTAGCATAAATGGCGAGCCCTTGACTATTAACCTGAGGATGGTCAGCTCAGAGCCACACGGAGGACTCTTAGAAGGCAGCCTGGGTTCTGCTTCCATAAAGAACTATGAACAATTCACTGTCATCGAGTTGGTTCTTCCTCATAGGAATCCTACAGGACAGGGTAAAACTGCCGCGGTTTGGTTTCCAAGACAAGAACTCTTCATGGGCAGAGAAAGCCTCATCTTCCTCCCAAGGAGAAACTGGTGGCTCCCAACTTCTGACCTTGCAGCCGACAGCCCAATGCCTAGCTCACCATACCACCACGACTTCTTAAAATTGATGGCAAAGAAAATGGCATGGGATAGTTCTGGGGACACTGGGCTCTGCAGCATCTAGAGTGGTCATAAATTGGAGTTAACCCCACAACAACACTGGGTTTGGTTTGACGTTAGTTATGGAACATCTAATGATTGTAGGAGGGAATTACAGATGGGTGACATCAATGAAAGGAGCGCTGGCTATGCGATGCTTAAGCGGTCATCTGTCAATCACAGGATTAAAAATCCAAAGATTATCAATCCCAAGGATCAGTGGCTTGAATCCACCAGCTGCTCAAGGAAAGGAAGACCTAGTGATTAGCTCCCATAAAAACCGTTGTTGTTGTTGTTGTTGTTAAGTGCCTTTGAGCCATTTGAGAATCAGAGTGGCCCTGTGCGCAGCAGAAAACAGAACAAGGGCAGGTCTGGTGCCCTTCTCACCAGCATTGCCAGCTTTCTTATTGTTGTCAGATGCCATTGAATTGGTTCCGACCCACAGAACAAAAGACCACTTTGTCCTGAGCTGGCTTCACCATCGTTTGTGTGCCTGAACCCATTGTTTTAACCACTGTGCCAATCGTTGATCTCATTGATGGCTTTCCTCTTTTGTGTGGTCCCTCTACTTGTCCAAGCATAATGCCCTTCTCCAGAGACGGGTCTCTCCCGACAACATGCCCAGAGTACGTGAGACAAAGTTTGGCCATTTGAACTAAATTCAGTGGGGCAAAGACCTTTGAAAACCCTATGGTTACACTGTGACGTGGGGCCGGTAAGAATTGGAATCACCCCAACAGCAGACAGAAACAACAATGCAGATGACAGTCTCTGTTGCACAGGGGAACAAAAAAAATGGGGTGCAAGTCAGTGGGGAACACAGGATAAAAAATGTGAGTTCTTCGGGTGTTCTGTGCCAAGTCACTGTCTGGAATTATTTTGTTGATGAACCTTTCTTTCTCCCTGCTAGTCTCTCGTGGGCTCAGCTCCCCCTTTTCCCGCCTGCAAGCGACAGCAACAGGATGCTGGCATTCTCCTTTTCTCTTTCTCTGAACCCCGTTTGTGGTCCTGGTTTTGAGAGACTTCCTCGCAGCCACCCCCCACCCCATCCTCATGAAGGCCTGTAGGCCTGTGTGTGCACCGGCTCCCAGGGTTTCCCAATAGGATCACACTATCCTTGTCGGGCAGTGTGAGCTGATTTGGCAAGGTGTCTTTATGATATGTTTCTTCTCCGGTCTCACTGCCCCAGGCTCCTCTGGTTGCCTCGTTCCCTCTTAAATAAATGTCTAAGACTCTAATCTTTCTCTCAGCAAGAGTCCAAACCAAGACACACCGGTCTGCTAAGTCACTTTCATTCACTAGGCCCATCCCTCCTTTCCCAAGACGTGTTGCCGTCATCCTCTTGGTCATGTGACTGTCCGCTTCTGAAAAGCTGGAGTTGGGAAGGGATCCACTTGGACTGGGGCTCCCAGAGGGGTCTGAGATAAGGATGTGTTCAATCAGCCTGTTTCCCCTGATGCATCTGCTAATCAGTCTTGTATTGGCAAGCCCTTGGCCAGCTGCCTGTCCATCAGTGAACACATAAAGGTACGACTGCTTGAAGGAAAGCCAGCCATTTCTTCCCTTTAAGAGGGAACATGCAATTCTCAACCGCCATTGGTGGGTCCTCAAAATTTACCGGAGCCCCCAAAGGAGGTCTCCATGACAATAGACATGTAGCTTTGCCCCAGTATGCGGGCATGTTATGGCGCACACTGTGAGCACTTCACTTAGGGGTGGGACCTGGGCTTCAGCCGCAATAGCTGCATGATCCCCTGCCCCACCAGCCCTGGACCACAAAGCCATCCTCAGCACCAAAGGCCACATTGCCATTCGCAAGGTCACTCCTGGAGTCTCTCGTTCCTGGGGGCTTGCACCAAGACTACTGAAAAGACCATCTTCCCAAAGCCGGTTCTGGCGCAGCCCGGGTGGTCCTGACAGTGACATTAGAGCAGACGAAACAGGTTTGATTAGAATACGGCCCATTACTGCAGATGAAGAAGGAACTCCAGGGAGGGGGCTTCGGATCTGCGCCTTGTTTCCCTGAATTATGGAAAATTAGCGCCTCTGCCTCCTCCCGGCCGTCATGCTCCCTCCGTCGGCGGGATAGGGCTGAGTGATTAGGGAGCGACAGCAGTGAGCCATGGGTCTAATTTTCTCTCCACAACAGCAAAATCCAGCCCCCATTTCACAAAAGGCAGAGGGGAAGCGATGTTTATGAGAGATGAATGCATTTGATTTGATCCCTGGAGTGAAATGTCATAAATAGCTGTTAATTTGGGTCTGTTTACTAAAAACTTAATGCCTGCGGAAAACCTGTCTGACTCATCATCGCCAATGTAATAAGGTATGTGAGGAAGAGAGCAGGAACGATCGTAGCAATTTGCGATGAAACTTGAGGGAGCTGAAGCCCACAGAACACAAAAGGAAACACCAAACAGCCAGCCGACCAACCCCCAGCCAAGCCAAGCCGCTGTCCTGGAGGACTCTGGGGTATCGTGATGCTGCGGGACGGTGTCGGCTGACCCCACAGGGCTGCCGGAGGCCATGCATCTCTATGGAAGCAGAATGCCACCTCTTACGCTCCCAGTGTAGATTTAAACTCAACAAGGCACCAGAAGCAGGCTCTTCCTCAGGTCTGATTCAAACAGAACAAAGGAGCAGTGGAACTCACTGCCCTTGAAGTCCACGCAGATTAGTCAGGACCCTGGAGGACAGGGTGGAGCTGCCCTTCGGGGTTTCCAGGAATTTACATCTTCGAGAGAGCAGACAACCCCATCCCTGTGTCCTGGGAAGCCTGACAGGGCATTGCAAACCTTTCCTTGTTTCTTTCTTTTTATTTAAGCATGGAATATTATGGCTGTTAACACATGGCCCTTAAATGTTTTCTTCCCTTTCTTGATGAAAAGGGGTTAAGTACCCTGGTGATTGCTGGAGCCTGAGTGTGTGGCTGGAACTGAACAAACAGAAGGTGTGTCCCGGGACAGAGAAAGGGAGGTGTAAATGGCCCACCCCCGAGGGCCACTAACAGCCATGTCTCCAGTGAGGTCCCTGGTGAACGGCAAGGTGGGTGGAAGGTAGACCTTTGATCTGACTCCTTGGCGGGACAAGAAGAGTGGTGGAGGACATCTGTTTTTCAGATCATTAAAGACAACTCTGCCCTTATTCCTCCCCTGCCCTTTCTGCACTCCTTGCTGTGTGCATTTCAGGAACGACTGTCTGGGGGATATATTGCGATTGAATTATGGCCTTCCACCAGGGGCACCTTGGGCTTGGTTAACTGGAGAGTCAGTGGAAAAGAGAAAACCCCTCCTGGAGATGGAGTGGTCTGCCTCCATGAGTTTGACCATGACCGTGATTGTGAGGATGGCCTAGGATCCAGCAGTGTTGTGTCCTGTTTTATTTAGGGTCACAATGGGTCAGAGCCAAGTGAATGGTACCCAACAATAAAAACAGCCAATGATACAGGCAGGCCCTGGAGAGGTGGTAGGTTCAGCTTCAGACGGCAGCTATAAAACAAGGCGTACTATATGGCAAGTCGGACTTGGTTGTCTTTTGCTTCCTCAGCGGATATAAAAGTTAGACGGACACTAGACTGTAAAGCAGTGTGTGTGTGTGTGTGTGTGTGTGTGTGTGTGTGTGTGTGTGTGTGTTGGGGGGGGGGCTTTTTCTTTTTTTTCTTCCAAGGGCCATTTTGATATTTAGAGCATCATTCACGGGCCCTATAAAATAATCGATGGAAAACTCAAACACTTGGTGAACTCACCCCTATGGTGCCGGCTATGAGGAGGCTTGGCGGTATAGGGAATTACATGTTGGGCTGCGAACCGACAGAGGACCACCCCGCCAGACGCCTCTCTCCTCCCATGGAGTCACCGTCCCCGAAACCCACAGGGGCAGTTCCACCCTGCCCTACTGGGGCACTATGAGTCAAAATCCACTAGCCAGCAGTGAGCAGTGAGTTTGATTTCTACGCTTTTAATTATATGGTTGGGAGTATTTTTCTTTGGTGAGATGGGTGGAGTGAATTGGTATTGATGATTCCCGGGTCTTACACGACGTTCCCCAGCCCTGCTGTAAAGTGCGCCATAGCATGAGGAGGAGGCTGGAAATATTGAGAAGGCAGAGACGCAGAGATGTGGAGGGAGCACATGCTATTTGGAAAATAGCGCTGACAGGCGCTCTCGATGCAGGGCTGCTGCACACCTGCCACCGGTGAAAACTGCCGGGATCTGCCCTGAACAGGGAAGGGAAGAGGAGCAAACCGAAGTCAGCCTGTGCGTCCAAGTCCTGGCCTGGTACAGATGAAGGCGACCTTAATGAGGGAAATACATTTGGTTTTCCATGGTAACTATTGATCCCTGTGTGGGGTAAACAGTTTGTACTTGGCTGCTTATCTAGAAACTGGAAGTGCCAACCCATTCCGAGGCACCATGGAGAGAAGACTTGGCATTCCGCTTCCATAAAGACGGCAGCCAAGAACCCCTGTGGAGCAGACTTCGGCTCCCCGTGCACCGGGCCCTCATGAGTCAATATCGACTGGATGGGAATGAGCTTTTTATTGTTGCTCCTTTCGAGTGTGGTTGTCAGTAAAGGGAGTCACACAGGCGTGGCTGGGTCCTAACCAAAATGCTTTTGCAGCGCAGATCTTTAAAATCCATTGTGAGTTCCCATATGGATGACGCCTCCGGGGGATGGCTTCTGACCACAGTGAAGAGATGGGACTCGCGCTGCTCTCAGACAGGGAGCGACGCGAAGCTGGCTTTGGCAGATGTTAGAGTATCGTACAGTATCATTGCATCCCCCTTTTGACCCATTTTCAAGTTGATTCAGTTTTTAATATTTTCTACTTTCTTTTCATTGAGCATTATCTATATTTTGTTTGAGCATTGCTGTTGGCTTTGTTTCTTTGTGTACTTCATGTTCGTGTTTTGAATGAGTTTCTCTTTACAAAATCCAGGCTGGGTACATCTATAGAGACAGTAACTGGTTGATAATTTCCTCAGAGCATGGCAGGGGAGGACGAAGCGTAATGGGGAGCTGACAGCAATGAGTAAGAGAAGAAAATGTTCTGAAATGGATTGTGGCGATGATTGCATAATTCTTTTTAATATAGTGATACCATTTCCTCATTCAATGCTATTAAGAATAGTTTTTCAGTCTTACCATGGCTTGGGTCAAGAGCACCTCTGTCCTCAAAGTGACATCCTTGCTTTTCAACATGCTATAGGAGTCTTGTGCAGCAGATTGCCCCCGTGCACTGCATCCTTGGAGCTCTCGACTGCTGCTCCCATGGGCACTGATTATGGATCCAAGCAAGACAAAACCCTTGACAACTTCAATCTCCTCTCCACTTACCATGATGTTACTTATTGGTCCAATTGGGAGGATTTGGGATGTCTTTACATTGAGCTATAATCCATACTGAAGACTGCAATCCTTGATCTTCTTCAGCAAGTGCGTTGGGTCCTCCTCACTTTCAGCAACAAAAGTGGTATCATTTGTACACCTCGAGTTGTTAGTATGACTTCCTCTACTCCTGATGCCTCAATCTTCGTCTTATAAGCAAAACATACAAACAAACGAAGTTGATGCCAACTCACAGGGACCTTATAGGACAGGGTGGAACTGCCCCTATGAGTTTCCAAGACTAACTCTTTATGGGAGTAGAAAGCTGTGTCTTTCTTCTGTGAGCAGCTAGTGGTTGTGAACTGAGAACCATATGGATCACAGGCCAACTTATTTTTTTCTTTCATTTTATTGGGGCGCATACAGATCTTATCACAATCCATACATCCATCCATTGGGTCAAACACATTTGTGCATATGTTGCCATCATCATTTTCAAAACATTTTCTTTCTACTTGAGCCTTTGCTATCAGCTTCTTGTTATTTTCTCTTTTTTTTTCTAAATCATTTTATTGGGGGCTCATAAAACTCTTACCCCACTCTATACATCCATCCATTGGGTCAAACACATTTGTACATAAGTTGCCATAATCATTCTTAAAACGTTTTCTTTTCTTTTTTTAACTTTCTTTTCTTTTTTTAAATCATTTTATTGGGGGCTCCTACAACTCTTATAACAATCCATACATGCACCCATGTGTCAAGCACATCTGCACACATGTTACAATCATCATTCTCAAAACATTTTCTTTCTACTTAGTCCTTGGTATCAACTTCTTATTTTTTTCCCTCCCTCCACCCCTCCCTCATGAACCCTTGATAATTTATAAATTATTATTATTATTTCATGTT
This sequence comes from Tenrec ecaudatus, assembly GCF_050624435.1. NCBI lineage: Eukaryota > Metazoa > Chordata > Mammalia > Afrosoricida > Tenrecidae > Tenrec > Tenrec ecaudatus. The sequence continues at coordinate 3,124,754 of NC_134535.1, forward strand.
TTACACTGACCAATGTCTCCCTGCACCCACTTTTATGGTAGGAATGTGTTACAAAAGAGCAAATGAATTAATGGATGAACAAATCAATGAAGAATAAATGGAAATAGAAACAGGCAGGAGATCTGCCGCTTTGGATCCTGGTGGTCTGGGCCAAGTTCATCCCACCCCTGATTGCTCCAGAAAACCCACTGGAACAAAAGCCTTCTAATTGGATATATTGTGATTGTTGTCAAGTGTGTTCTTCACTGAGACACAGGGAAGCCACTATAATGTGGGTTCAACTGAAGAGCTGTTTGCTGAGCTTGAAGGGATTCCTAGTAGTGCTTGTATTTTGAAGTTGTCTTTAGCTTCACACTGGAATCTCGACCATGACACAATCATCGTCACCTCAGAGCTGTCTTTCACTTTGCAAAGATACAGCAATAAAGCAGAGAGACAAGAAGCAAAGGGGAGAGGAAGGGATTGGAAGGAAGTGGAGGTATGGAGAGGAAAGGGAAGACAGGCGAAAGGGAGTGGAAGGGAGGGAAGGAAAGAGAGCCAGGACCCATATCAAGCTACACGCTCTACTTGGGTACACCGGAGCAATCGTGGACGTGCTCTGGAGTGTCACATACTGTGTTCAGTGGCGTCATGTTGGCCACTTCAAAAACAGCTCCACGGAGAGTATTTACACCATGGGCATGGGTCCCTGCTACAAGCTAAGGCATTGGGATTCTGCAGAGAGGGTAAATGAGCTCAGCGTGGACCAAATGCCCTGCACCCCCAACCCTGGACATTTCCTTTCTGCGGATTCTGCCGACTGCCTGACTCAGGCAGGTGTCTTCTGCTGCTTTGATTAAGTCCACCGGCCTTGCTCAGAGACGTGCCACCGATGACAATGGAAATGGTAGTTGGTATTGGGTGCCATTGAGCAGATTCTGACCCATCGTAACCCCACGTGACAGGGCAGCATTTCCCGATAAAGTCTCCTGGGCTGTAATCTCTGCTCCTTAGAAGCAAGGATGGAGACACCTTGCCTCCGTTACTTTGGGTGTGGCTTCAAGAAGGACCCGTCTTTTCAGAAGAACCGCGAGCTGGTAAAGTAGGTATCATTGAAAAGCAAGCAGATCCGCACTGAGATGAGCTGACCCAGTGGTTACACCCATAGCCCAAAACAGCAATACGTGTGAGGGTTGGACAGGACCAGGCCATGTTTCTTCTTTCAGTTCTACATAGGCTCCTTATGAGTTGGAGTCAGCTCAATGGCACCTAGCAACAACGCCGACCTTGACTTCAGCAGCTCAGAGAAGCTGCGTGGGTTTGAACCACCAGCCTCTCAGCTGGCAGCTGGGTGATTAACCCAGCAAAATGCAATAATATGTCCTCTGCTTGGGAACAGCGGTCCTGGGCTCCACCCATGCACTGGTGTGGTGGCACCTGTTTTTAATTACAAGACTTAATTAGTAGAGGCATGAATGGATTTCATTAAATGTGTTAATTTCTCTCTGAACAAAAATGTCCCAGTGTGTCACAGTGCACTTGGCATGACAACGAGGTCCTGCCCTGCTGGGTCCCTGGGGCCTTTTGATTGAGAAGTAAGGGGCAGAGTGGGAGTCGCCTTTCTTTGAGTTCAGCTCTTGACTAACTGCAGGCATGCTCGCTGCTCTGGACTTCATCCCCGTGGCTTCGCGGCAACAGTTCTGAGAGCCCCTAGGAGAGAAGGTCGCCATGGGGGGCAGGTGAGAGAATGTCCCCCACACGCTTGGTGAAGGCCTGGACACCTTGTACACCACATCGATGCTGTTAACTCTGATTACAACCCTATGGGATGCCACTGAGCCTCTCAAAGCAAGTGGCTACTGTGTAGCTGTTATCCAAACATTGGAGGCTTGGACCATCTGAGAGCTTTTCAAAGGAAAGGCCTGATAATCAACTTCCCAGAAACCAGCCATCTGGATGTCTGTCGGCCACAGGTCTCCCCTCCCCCAAATGAGGTCACCCCTAGTCAGAACAGACTGATGGCAGCTATTTGAGCAGGCAAGGGGGTGTTACATTAAGAAGTGCCTTGAATAGTATGAAACAACAACCAACAAAACCAAGAATGAGGGCCCTTCTCTATCTCCCTCGGAATATCTGTCAAACATACCAGAGAAGTCCCTTTCCACAGCTGGCTCTGGGAAACGTGGGTTAACTTCTCCCCCAAGTTTCCTTAGCTCAACCCAACATCGAAGAGCACAGGGATACTCACGAAAGCTATGGGAGCCAGAGGCTTCAACGATTTGGATCTGGGTTTAGTGGACCTTTGCGATCTGGGGCCAGTAATTGGAGACCAGAGATGAGTGGTCTCCATCCACCAAGAGGGACAAGTGAACAGACAGAGGAGGTGGCACAGCACAGGCCTTCCTGGGAGACCCCAGCTGCATCATCCAGTTCATTACTCACCCCACTGTTGATGGCATCTGTGTGCCTTGTATCACTGACTATCGCCAAAGGAATGAATATTTGGATGGATGGATGGATGGATGGATGGATGGATGGATGGATGGATGGATGGATTGATGTAGAGATTGAAGGTGGATAAATGGATGAATATAAATATCACTGGGTGGGTGAGTATATAGGTGAGTGGTAGCCAAATGGGTGAATAAATAAATGAATGGGTAGACACAAGGAAGGATGGATAGACAGACAGACAGACTGACAGGTGAATGAGTGATAAACTAGAGCTCTATCCATGGGTTATGGCCCATCAGTGGAAGCTCAGAATTTGCTTCTCTGACCACATCAGGGAGGACACTGAAGGGTGAACCTGGATGGAAAGAGGTACAGAGGTAGAACACAGGGGGACACAGGAGGGAATGCACTTTTAAACAAGACAAAAGCTTACTCTAGGCAAGCCACCCTCAAACAAAAGACAGAAGAAGGAAGCAGAATGCAGGCATTGAAAGCGGTTGAGCTGAGATTTGAGGGTGAAGGATGCAGGTCCTGTGCAGTCTTGGGGTGAAGTAAAGCACAAAAACACTCCTCTGATTAATGAGGACCTCAACAGGCGAGAACCAAACCCCACGTGCTGGCCAGTAGAGCAATGAGAAGGGATCTGCTCAGATATGAGGAAATAAATGGCCCTGGCCAAGGACATGTGAGCAGGTGGTACTGGCCAGGGGAACAGCCGACAGAGTGGCCCTCATCTCCAATGTAGGCGAGCCGTCATGTGACCCTCGGCAGCGTGGACTTCATGAAGGAGGTGACATCTGAACAGGCCCGGAAGTTCTGAGACACACGGAGCTGGCTTCTCAGGAAAGATCATAAAGCCTGACCTGGGCCCTCTCCCTCTCGCTCCCCCAGCCTTCACCCATCCTTCATCTCCATCCCCAGCTCCCGGTCTCGGGTACCCACACATTCATCTCATTTCCCCATGAACCCAAAAGGAGAGATAGTGGCAATTAATATTTTTATGCAAATGCTCAGTGCCTTGGGGCATACCCGTGCTGTGATTTATGAACAATGATTAAAAATAACTCATTTAATGTAATCTAACATGAACAAATATGAGGAGACAAGATTAAATTAAATTTCTTCCCCCTGGAAAGGGAGCTTGAAGGTCATCACCCCCTTGGATTGGCACTCAAGGTTCCAGGCCCCAGAACGAAACACTGAAAATAAAAGTCACTGCAAGGCACGTGCTAGCCTCCTCTGGAGCTCCTGCTTCCGGGCTGCGTGGGAGGGTCGCCTTTTCAAGAATGCAGTCTTCTTTCTGGCCATAGAGTCAAGGTTGTGAACCTGCACGCGCCGGTCAATTTACTTAACATGACCGTCTCCCCAGGGCCTGAATGGCCCCTTTCCAGGGAAGCCATCGCGTGGGCAGAGTCGGAAGGCAGGCACCAGGTAATTAATCAATGGATCTTGGGTGCTTCTGGCTGCATGCAAATGACTAACATTTCCAGGCACTACGCCCCAGCATGGTGGGCTCTATCCCTACAAGGTCGCGCTGCACGCCCGTGACTCAGAATGAGGTCACACGTGAGGACTTCCACCTGCCTCACCATTCTTCATGCAGTTCCTCAATGTGATCACAGGATTGAGGGAGGGGAGCTCAATGGGGAAAGTACAAGGAAAGAGAAGGGGAGGGTCTTGAATGAGGAAGTACTTCTTTAGACTGAGGGCTGAGAGCCAGAAGGAAGTATACATAATAGGAGGGAGCAGATTAAGCACCGTCTTGCCATCCAGCACAGTATGAACGCATCCAGAGGGCTCGTAGCCACAGCACCTGGTGAAGATGCCCAAATCCTCAACCAGATGTCCAAAGCCCCAACTCAGCACTCAGGTCCGCTGACTCCGACAGCACACGTGGTGCCTGCGTGTACAGGTGGACAGCCGTAGTCCCAAAGGCAGGAGGACCGTAGATACAGCATTTCACAGGTTAGTGTGGCCGCAGCCCCCTTCCTGGGACAATCCTGGCTTCAAGGACTTTATGTCTCTTGTGTAACCAACATGCTCCTTTGAGGCAATGATGGTGGATTTTGAATGGCTTGCTTTGGACACATCTTCAGGGAGGACCAGTCGCTGACAAGGACGAAGGAGATGATGGGTGAGAATGAAGGAACTATTCCATGAGATGGATTAACCAGACGGCCACCTCCATGGACTCAATCTGCCCATCATTCCGGACCAGGCGATGCTCTGCTCTGGTCATCCGCAAGGTCGGCCAGAGGCAGAGACGACAGAAACGGCAGCCAGTGGTGTTAGTCTCGTCTCACGATGATGTCAGTGGGCCTCTGCCCTCAGGAACTTGTGATGAGAGCTGTCCTTAGGCACTGTTGAGCTGGTTCCGACTCACCGTGACCCTGTGTCCAACAGGTGCCTGGTACTGCACCATCCTCACAATTGTTCTCATGCTGGGGCTCAACGTTGTGGCCGCGGTGTCAATCCATCTGATGGAGCAGCTTTCTTCCTTGTCGTTGCCCCTCTCCATCCTAATTATGCTGGCCTTGTACAGGACTAGTGATAAGAACATCGGGCAGGCAAGACAGATAATCAGGTACCTAAAACTGGAGGAGTCCTTAAAAGTATGAAACACTCAGAAGCTATAGTCGCTGTCATTTCTCTGTGTCATTTTTCAATCCACTAGTCCACATGATGCCTACCTCCACCCCTCATCTGACCCCTTCAAGGGTACATGCTCTGGGCAGGGGGCAAACCCTTGGACCCCCTACTCCCACGGCCCATGAAGACCCAGAGTCATCCTGCGAGGCTAGAAGGGAAGAGGAGCATCTAGTTTTTGAGGACCTAGTACGCCCCCCAAAAAATGCCGACGGCATCTCATTGAACACAACACCGGAAGTATGGAAGGAGAGAATGGTGGCATTTTGTCATTGGGTGGACCCTGCTCAAGGGAATCCCGTGTACAATGGAACAAAATCATGTCAGGCCTGAAACCTCCCTGTGTTCGGTTGAAGGTTAGATCCTCGTGCGCCACAACCCTGTCCCAGGTTGTTTATTCAGCAGTAGGTTGACAAGTCTTTCTCCCGAGTCTGTTAGTCTAGACACTCAGAGGAAGCCCATTCAACATCATGACCACTGACAGACAGGTGGACCCACACAGGAGGTGAAATCTCCAGGAACCAAGCCTGCATCTACCACTGAATTCCGGAGGCCCCCTCCGTCCTGTCCAGCCAAACCTGACCAAACCCACGGCCAGCCCATCAGTTCTGACTCTCGGCGTCTCTGTGGCAGAGGAGAACTGCCCCCCAGGGTTTCTGAGGTTGTCAAGCTTTTCCAGACAGACCACCCATCTTTCTCCGGAGGCATGGCTGGTGGGCTCAGAACGCCAGCCTCCCCTTCACAGCTCAAGCCTGAGCTCACTGCGCCCGGCGGGGCTCCTCGGAGTGCTCCCCGTGACCCCGATGGCTCTGATCTGGGTGGTAAGCATAGGAGTTGCATCTCGTTCAAGGCACCGTTCACTCATTGCAGACTTTGGACTGTTGTCAGGAGAGACCAGTCCCAGGAGAAGACATCACGCTTGGTGCAGGAAGTAGCAGGGTCAGAAAGAGAAGGGACTCAAGGAGATGGCTGGACACGGTGGCTGCAAGAGTGGGCTCACGCAGGGGAGAAACTATGAGGAGCACCCGGGACCAGGCAGCATTTCGTTCTTTTGTGTATAGGGTTGCTATGGGTAAGAGTCGACTCGAAGGCACCCAACAACCACCACCGTTCATGCATCAAATACGCACTAAACCAAGTGCTGGAGGTACAGTGGGCCCACAAGGACACGTGAGTGACAGTGGGAGACAGACTGAATATCAAGGCTTCTCTGATACCCAGTGTCTCCGATGCAAACGAGAGCCGCGTGTCACTAACTAGAGTGGATCTGGAGCCCGGGGTGCTCCTTCGTCCCTGGTGGCCAGATGTGGTCACTGCGTGCATACAGGCAGCCATGCTTCAAAGGATAGCCCAGACACCAGAGTTGGGTTCTCCCTTAAGGAATAGTGCACTCCCATTCTAGCTAGGTGGAGGATGTGTGAAAACATGTAAATGTGGGCTGTTCTTTTTCTTTCTTCCTTGGAATATGTATCATCTATCTATCTATCTTCTATCTATTATCTATCTATCTATCAATCATCTATTCATCTAACTATCTATCTATAATCTATCATCTATCTATCTATCTATCTATCTATCTATCTATCCATCATCTATCTACTTCCTGGTGTGCTGGGAATATACTGAGCAGAGCACACACCCATTCACCAGCGCCTGCGAAGCGGCACCCACGGCATCAGAATGGAACCCTGTGACACTGCTGAGAGTCCTTGAGCGGAGCAGCCGTCCCCTCCCTCCTGTTCTGAGTTGTTTCTCCCTCCTGAATGGAACCTCACGCCCGCTAAGGTTTCCATCCAATCTGCCAAGTTTCTCTCGTCAATTTGCTCTTGTGGAGATAGATCTGAAAAGAGCAGAATAACGTGGGCCGTTGTAACCCAACGTCCCAGGGCAGTGGGCTGTGGGTTTGAAGACACGTCAAGAACCCAGTGGCAGGTACAAGAATCGGTCCCTCAAATCCCTGTCACTGGTGCGCGTGATCGAGAGGCATGTGGGTTGCTGGCGAGGTGGCTCTGGGTTATCTGGGTGGATCCAACCTCATCACCGCTCCGGAAAACCAACACGGGAGGAAGAAGGACCCAAGTCCTAGAAAGACTGAGAGATGCTACGTTGATGGATTTGAAGATGACAGAGAAGACCATGAGTGGAGAAATGTGGGTGGCCTCTTGAAGCTGGGAAAGCTGAGGGGGCAGAATTCCCCTTAAGGAACCCCTGGGAGGCACTGAGCCAGTCCTCACCTTTGTCTTGGCGCCGTGGCTCCCCCGCCCCCAGGCTGCTGATGACAGAACAGTAAGATGAGCAATCTGTATTGTTTTGCCCCTCTAAATGAGCGATGGCTTATTTCACCAGTGATAGGAGGCTAATGCGAATACCAAATTTATTTCACTTCTATGTTCTTTATGTACAAACCAAAGTGATACTGAAGATAAATCTACAGTAAGCATAATCATTCTAAATGACAGGACAGCACTGCATATTAGTCTAATTGGGAGAGTCTTTTTCTCTCTGGCGGCACGTAAACAATCAATGATAATCAATGACATCTTAATGTGTGGGCATCAAGATGATTTGACTTATAATCACAACCCCAGGAGGTACCAAGGTTGCAGTCTTTGCAGAAGGAGCCTCGGTGGCCAGGTGGCACGGACCATCCGTTCACAGCCGCCTGCTGGCCCAGGGGAGCAGGCTTGCACCCCCTCCGGGGCAGTTCTGCTCTGCCTTTCAGGCAGCTGTGAGTCAGAATCAACGCGATGGCCTGGGGTTTGAGTCTGGGAACCCTGATGGCAGCAGACTGCCACCTCTTTCTCCCAAGGAACCTCGGGGGGGGGGGGGGTTGACCCACCCACCCATTGGTTAACAGCTGGGTGCCATACCACTATGCCACCTAGGCAGGGCTCCTTAAGGGGCATCTTAGAGTCCAGACTATCCAGGTAAGCAACCACAAAGCAATGTAGTCAAGATTATGGTCAGCTTTCAGATGCTGCAGGGAGAGTCAGAAGAGACGGCTTAAGATTGCACTCCATGGCTTCCTCCCCCACCCCCACCCCAGAGCCCTGCTCTAATTTCAGAAGGACAGCGGTGAGCCTGAAGCCCAGAAATACAGGTATGTCTGGGAGGCTTGTGATGGAGAAAATGGGGAGTCCTCATCCCAACCCCAGAGGGTTGTGCTGCCTCACTCCCGCCTCAGCGCTGGCTGCTGCTGTCCTCCCCGCCCTCCACCCCCTCCCCTGTGCAGGACGCCGGGCCAGTCGTGAGCTTGATAGGTCAGATGGATGGGTCTGTCTCCCAGCGACCTGGAAAAATGAAAATCTTCATTGTGCGTGGCCCCGGGCCGCGTCTCTGCAGCTGTTTTTTCTATGACCGCCAGTTGCCAAGCACAAGTTTGCAGTTGCAATTCGGTGGCAATGACCCCCCTGGAAATCACTCTCACAAAAATGTCACTTAGGAATCTTTATGGCTCGCGCTGCTCATCTGTCTTCCCAACAGGTCAGCTCTTGGCTACCTGTGAAAAAGATTTTTCAGAAGGCCTTCTCGCATAAATCACTCATTCTCTCTCTCTCTCTCTCTCTCTCTCTCTCTCTCTCTCTCTCTCTCTCTCTCTCTCTCCACTTGGAGGAACAAAACTTGATGAACTTGACAGAGCAGGAAGAGGCACCGGTTTTGAAAGGTCCGTTCAGACAATGGACATCCTTCCCTGCCCCTCCCAGGCTCCCTGCTGGGCATTCTGTGGCCACTAGCTACCCTGCCCGCTCCCATCTCTCCCGGGAAGGTCACCAGCACACAATTGAGGAGCCGCCTGTTAAAAAGCAGCCGAGGAAGATGAAGCACCGGGCGTCTCTCTGGCTCACTTGGAGGGTTTGGATTCCCCACACCACCTTCATGGAGCATGAGACGCCCGGAACCTTCTTTATCCTACAGGATCACCAAGAGTTTGAAAAGGGAGGATGCATTGAAAATAATGGATCTGCAGAGCCGTGTGAACGGTGGCCTGAAGGGAGGGCTGGTGGAGAAAGCAAAGAGACCTGGGCATCAGATCGTCATGGGTCCCCGTTCAGTCTGCAAGACCTCTTTTTTCAATCCAACCAGAGCCCGACAAGTACCCCCTTGCATCTCCAGGTGCCCCCTCCTCTCTGCTGCCAGTTCGGTGGTTGCCACAAGCCACCATTGTAACCAACATAGGTAGGCGGCTACAAAGCAAGCAGCCACCCACTTGATTCTGGCCCAGAGTGACCAGCAGGATAGCATATGTGTCAGGCTGGATTGACTAGAGGAACCCATCCAGAGGTGCTCGTCTAGGTAGAAGAAAGCTTTGTATCAAAAAGTCTCTATATGGCAAGAAAACATCCCAGCCCAGTCCAACTCAAGTCCATAAGTCCCATACTAGTCCATCAGTCCCTCTTCAGACTCACGAAGCCACAGGAAATGATGCAGAAGGCAGGAAGATCACAGGCCGGTAGGTGCAGAGTTGAGTGGATCCTATGTCGGTGGAAACATGGCAGATCTCAGGGTCAGCAAGTAGGAAGAAAAAGACAGAGAAACAGAGACTCCCTGGATCCTTCTTATGAAAAGGCCAGGACCACAAGGAGGCATCATTAAGCTGTGGCCCGACTCATAAGTTGGCTATCATCTTTACACCTTTATACGCCTTCAAGTTGACATAAAATGACTAGCTAACTACCGCAGAGTAGAACTGCTCCATGGGGTTTCGAAGTTGACTGCCTCACCTTTTCCTCGAGGAAGCTGATGAATCCCACTCACCCGCCTTTGGGTCAGGAGCCCAACACTTAGCTTGCAGTGTCCCTGGAATGCCTAGATGAGGACCCATGCTTGTGAAAGGTGCAGAGGACTGTGGCGTGCTGTTCTCCAACACGCTCCAGGAATAAAGACAACCTGAACTCAGGCACCACCATGCTGAAATGGCCCCTGGCTGGTCCTGAAGGAGCCAGGATGGGAAATGAGCAGGAGTATTTTTGGTGGCGTGTCAGGGTAGCGAGTGGGTCCTTTAGGAGCATCACCACTGATGTTCTGGGGAGAATCCCTGCTCCAAACACATTGCATGTTGATTATCCCGGTGTTTCCACATTTCAGATTGGGGATAGGATGAGGAAATGGCTCTTCCTGAGCCACTTATCTTTGGGGCAGGATTTCCCAAGGGACACTCAAAGTTATCTACAAGGCCTACAGAGTGTGCACAAGAAGAGACATTCCATCCAAGGTAGAAGCCATGGTCTCCACTTCAGGGAACACCAGAGAAAGGAGGAGGATCAGGACATATGGAGCAAGTGGAGTAAGGGTCCAACCATCCCCACAACATTGTCCTTTGCCCTAAAAACAGAAGGACGAGGTGATGCCCAGCTGCCAGTACTGCACATACAGATCCAGGATTCTACAGCAGGATCGTGATCAAAAGGGGGCAAGTGCGAACTAGAATTCCATATTGTCATGGAATTCAAATGGTTCGGAGCCATTGAGGCCAGACAAATACCCACAAACAATTGCCTTTTGGAAATATTTAAGTCTTGAATTAAAAATCCCCCCAATGTCATCTCTGAAGCAAATCATGACTGCGCCTAATTCAGAAGGGATGTTTGCATGAAGCGGCATGTTCCCTCACAGAGCTGCTCGCTGAGAAAATGACCGAATTGGCAAGAGCAACTCGAAAGGCAGATGAGAAGTGTCAGTGGAGTGGGCAGTTGGTGCAAATGATGCTGAAACGGCTTGAGAAGCGCTGTCAGGAAAACAGCACAACGCAAAGAATGCAGCCCGGTGTGGCTGAGTCATGTGGTGGCCGTGGTGCGTGCCTTGCGGGGTGTGTTTTCACAGGCAGGGAGAGATAACTTATTTTAAAAAGAAGAAGGGAATGGAAGAAATGCTGGAAGCTTCTGAGTAAATGGGTCCCCACTTGATCTTGTCTCTGCCACACTGGCCGGGAGTGTTTACACAGAGGAAGATTGGATTTTTCCATCTGTCACTCATCAGCTTCATGCTCTCAAACCAGCACATCTTTCTCTAAGGCCTTCCTTCTCTGGTTAAGTATAGGCACAGTGAGAAAAGGCATATTTTGCCGATAAAACATTTCCCTTCATCGTGAGAGCAGCGCTCCTCTGGGCACAGGGCAGCCTGGTGCTGGCAGGCAGCGTGGTCAGCACAGGCCCGATCACCGAGCAGGGGTCCTCCTGGTAGCCTTCCTGGGATTTTCATCTCGAGGCGTGGTTTGAGCCAGGGATATATGGCTCTGTGACTTCATAATCTAAGATTTATGTATCATTAAGTTCCGCAAGTACATGGTCATAAATAAGTGCTAAGTACCCAGGCTCCCGCTCTGCTCTTCAGAGTGAGTAGAGGAGGAGGGGCAGGGGCTGTGGGTAATGTACTCAGTGACTCAATAGTTGGCGCCTGAGGATGGGCAGTGCTGGGGAAGGGGGCCGGCGATACCCTGGAGAGCTGCCGGAGTCATTGGTGATCCCTGGTACACACAAGAAACGTAGGACATCTCTGAAACCAATAGAAACACCAATCAGTTGCTGTGAGTCCGACTCTCACTCCTAGAGGCCCTGCGTATGTCTGAGGAGAGCTGTGCTCTCTGGAGCGCTAAGGACTGTGTTCTCTTAGTGTTGAACACCCAGGCCTTTCTTCGAAGGGGCCTTGGAGCCGACTTGAACCACCAGCCTTCCAGTTGGTAGAGAAGGTGCATAGCCATGCGCATGATGCACGGCTTCCACAGAAAGTCTGTCGTTGAATCAGAGTGGTTTGTGCTCTCACCCAGGCATCAGGTCACTGAACACCAGGTTGTCAAGCCCCTCTCAGGTGTCTTTGTTTCAATGGGAGGAGGTTCTATTCACCAGCACTCACCAGGTGGCCAGCAACAAGCACCAACACGTTTTCAGGGGATGCGGGAGGAAACGTTAGATGATTCATTAGACATTCTCCAGAAGGAATGAACAAGCTACAGAAATATAGAGAGATGACAGCGAACCCAAATACCTTCCAAGGATTTATGAGGAACGTTCAAGTTCTCAACGCATACTCTTCTACTGCATTTGGTTTAGATTTGTTTCACAGTCATAGAATTTAACGGGGAGAGTTAAACCCACCTGCGCATTCCTCCCTAATCATGCCATGGTGGCGCTTGGTGGCCCAGCGGCCCAGATGAGTTTGAAAGGTTGTCTGTGCGAACACACCCTGAGATCTGGTCTGAAGACACCCTGGAGATGTGTTTCTGAAGGGTGACAGCCTGGAAAGCCCTAGGGTGCTCATCTGCCCCTCACACCTGGGACACGATGAGTTGAAACCAACCGGACAATAATGAACCACAACCTTACAGCTTCCTCCATCTACGCCCTCCCACGCCCAAATCCAAAAGCAACCAGTAGGCTGGCTTCAATGCTCCTCCTCCAGCTCATGGCCATGGACTTGCATGAGGTCTGTGTTGATTCAGAAACTATGTAGTGCATGGCTTGGCATCTTTTAAATTTTAAAAGTATTGACACAACCAATAGCATATTGTACATAGGCTTTGTGAATCATATTTATGATCAACATCATGATTTTTAGATATAACTGATTTGATACACTAAGGTCTACTTCAATTTTTCCATTGTAACTTACATGTTATATAAATGTAAATGATAGGATATCATTCCCTACCCAGATATCACAGAGATATTATATTAAAATCCCAACATTTCAGAGTTGCATTTTTCATGTTCAGCTCTTTAATTGGCCTGGGATTTATTTTTGTGTGTGATATAAGTCAGGAATGTAAGTCAGTGTGTTTATTTTAGAAGCAAATCCCAGTGCCACGTATTGAATAATCCATTTTGGCCTGCTGATATATAGAACTAACTCTGTGCTTTCTACTGCTGTAAAGAGTTACAGTCTCAGAGACCCACAGGGGCCGTTCTAGCCTGTCTGTCCTGCGGGGTTTCTATGAATTGGCATCGATGCCAGCAACGTGGGTATATTCTGGGCTCCGTGTTGTTATTATTATCAGGTGCTGTTCAGTCGGTCGCAACTTAAAGAGACTTGATCTGCAACAGAATGAAACCCTTCCGGTCCTGTGACACCCTCACAATCATCCCTCTCTTTGAGTGCATCGTTGCAGCCACTGCGTCCATTCATCTCCTTACGGATCTCTCTCATTTTCATTGACGCTCTGCTCTACCAAGCATGACGGTCTTCTCTTGTCGCTTGTGCCCCCGACACCATTGCTGAAGTATGTCAGATGAAGTTGTACCATCCTCCCTTCTAAGAAGCATTCTGCCTGTACTTCTTCCAAGAGAGATTCCTTTGTCCTCTGGACGTCCGTGGTGCCCATGCCCATGGCCTTTGCACAGTCACGGAAACACAGGAAACCTAGTTCTGGCGCTCTCCGCGGTCCGGCACAACTGTTTGATAGCCGCAATGGCGCTTGTCTTTCTATGCCTTCTTCTGAAGCTGCCTTGAGTCTCTGCTACCCTCAACAAAAATGTACTTGTTTGCCATGTTGATGGTGTTCTTTGAAAATTTCTGCATTCTGTTGGAAAGCCTCTCTTTGGAAAGGACACGTCGATGATCCTCTTCCACTTGGTTGGCCTGGTAGCTGTCTCCCAGGAGCAAAGATAAGGGAGTCATGGCAGCCCTGATCTCTGGACATTTTCCATTTTCCTTTGTGGCCACTTCTGCATTAGGTCCGGGCTAACGTATGTACTATAGGTCTATAACAAACAGTGATTACTGGTAGGGAATAGAGACCACCAGACAGTGAGACGCAATCGGTAATACATTAAAGGTGTTTAGGGAAGATAACCGTCAACATACCATAGCCTTCCAGCTATCTAAACTTTAATTCAACAGTGAAAACAAAATATAGATATTTTCAGAGCAGGATTTTCATCTCTCTGTGCTGCATCCTGGTGAATTCCCCTGGTCTCCTTTCCCAGTTCATTACTTCTCTCTTTCAGCTGCATCTAATCTGCTGCTCAATGTGAAGAATGAGCTTTAGATTTCAGGGATGGGGTATGTGTGTGTGTGTGTGTATAATTTTTATTTTCAGAAATTGGTTTTGGTTCTTCTGCCTAGCAATTTCCACTTTAGTTGGTTTTTTCCCCCCTCCTCAATCTTTTAATTCGCATTTATTTGTACTTTTATTCAGATTGCTCATAGCCAGGTCTTCATAGTCTCTTCACTCACCTTTGGCCGGGTCCTCCTGCTTTCAGCAGGGTGGGATGAGCAGCTCGACTTCGTTAATAATATAGTGATCTTATTTGCAATTTGGGTCTCCAGATTCTCCCTGCATTTGCTTCTCCCAAGCATCGCAGGTATAACGTGAGCCTGGGACACCATGGGATGGTCCAATTTGGTTTGGAAATACCCCCATGTGAAGGTAGGAGAAAGTCAGACCAGAGTAGGTGTAGAAACAGGAGATTATTTCTCCAGGAAGTTTTCCTTTGTGTCTCCCCCAGAGCCTGAGGTCCGTTATGTCTCTCTGGGTCTGTGGTCACTTATGTTCCTCCCTCACCACACACTGAGTAGAGCTTGTGGCCCCATTTCCTGACTCTCATGGGTCCCAGGCCTACCCCTGATCCCTCCGGGCACCCTCTGACCTGGTGAAATCCTGAACCACTTCACCTCTACTACACCAACTCTCAGTTTCTACCTATTTTCAAAGCAGTCCTAGTGATGTGGTGGATGCGCATTCAGCTGCTAATTAGAATGGCAGTGGGTTAAATCCACCATCAAAGAGGTGTCCATCTGTTTCCATCAAGAGGACAGCCTTGGGACCCCCACCCCATGGGCAGTTCTACTCTCTCTAAGGGTTTCCTCTGAGTCTGAATTGACTCAACATCATCAGATTGATTTTGGTTTTGGTGTTTTAATCGTTCATTCATTCACCAGTCACTGAGCATCCACCTTGACTAGTACCTCTTTTCAGTGACAAAGAAAACAAACTCGGGAAAAATATGTGCTCACTCTGTGGCTCTTTCCCTGGCAGGACAGAGAGGAAATTCTTTCTGGAGCTCATAAGAACAAAGATGCAAACCAATGCCAAGCCAAGGGTAGACAAGGTGAAAGATGGTGTGTCGGAAGGAATGGGTCATCCATGTGTGTGAAGGTGGAGAATTCCAAGCAGAAGGAGTAAGTGGTTCAATCTCCGGAGACGAAAGGCCCAGAGATATGGTGTGTTCACAGGAGCAAAGTTAGAGGAGCAGACAGAGAGGGTGGGTAAGAGAGCAGGGTTGGTAAGAGAGCAGGGTGGGTAAGAGCAGAAACTAAATCATGGAAGCCTTACAGGATAAGGCCTCAGATTCCATGCCCAGGGAGATGGAATGTCGTGACATGCTTTGAGAGAGGAACCGGATTTGGCCAAAGGCCATCCACCATGCGGGTTTCCAGTTACCTCCACTTACCCAAAATAAGGAAGTCGATCTCCTGTCCTTTCAGCAATAGCATGAGCCTAATTGATCCTTAGCAAAATGGTCCCACCCTGTTACCTACTATGTGCCAAGCAGTGTCCAAGGTCTCTGGACAACAGTGAACAAATTGGATCAAGATTCCTGGCCCCTTGTTTCTCTGCCACTTGCAGTTTATAGCTTAGTGATGCTGGGGCACGTGGAATGTTTCTCTTCACAGCTAAGTCTCCAAGGGCAGGGCCCAGTGTGCTTTATCAGTGGCTCTGTCGATGGGTCTGCTGATAGCTCTAGGAATGGACCACCTAGCTGCCCCGTGCTCATCCCTGCTGAATCTTTCCCAGCTGTGTTTTCTGAACGCCACATCCTCCAAAGAGCTGGACCACTTACCCACTGGGTAGCTATCAGAGCGTTGTTTAATCTCTCTGCCCCTTATCCTAACCCTGTGCAAAATAGGAATGATCGCACTGCCTACCTCACAGGATGTCCTGAAGGTTAATTGGATTGAAACCCAGAAAGCCCTTCTAACCCAGATGGTAAGTGATCAATATATGCTAACTTTCCCTCTCCGGCTTGCTCCTTCTGTCTCTTTCTTGGTTTCTGCAGTACTCGCCTCGCTTGCTGTTCCCTTCTTCTATCTCCTGAGGTTTTTTACATTTAAGATTTTATTGAGATGGTGTTAGCCTCCTCTGAATCCAAGCAATCAGGCCAAGAGAGCTTGTGGAGCTTTGGGCCAGTTTCTCCTGAAGAAAACACTGTATAAGACGGTCGAACAATGTCACAGCCAGGGTATAGATCAGATTCATGCCACCCGCCGAATTCACATTTCCTCGGCTTCCCTCGCACTGGTGAGGGTGTGTGTTTCGTGTTGCCTTGGGCTGCTGTCAGTAGATTCCGACAGCTGTGACTACAAGCTCAAAGGTTGGAGGGTCACGCCCACCCACACATGCCTGACGAGCAACCGCTGGATGGAAACAGCCTTGAAAATCACCTGTGTCCGTTCTTCCGTGCACACATGAGGGTGTGTCGTTAATTCTGTATAACTGTATGACACATATCTGTATAGACATGTATGTGTGTGTGTGTGTGTCCACCGCAGCAGCCAAGAGGTAGACTTTCCTTGAACCCGGGAATTCATTTTCCTAAGCCAAGCCTCCTCTCTTCCTCAACCTGATCTCCCCGCCATCACTCAGCCCTCATCTTGTGTCGCTTTCAACAGCTGAGTCCTTTCACAACTCTTAGATGCATGACGTCATACAGGAGTCTGCTCTCTGCCATCAGAACCATCCCCTTCTCCTTGCTGAATGGCATTCCATGATAGGGATATACCGCATCTCTCTCCTTTGGAGGAACTCT
Source organism: Tenrec ecaudatus (assembly GCF_050624435.1). NCBI lineage: Eukaryota > Metazoa > Chordata > Mammalia > Afrosoricida > Tenrecidae > Tenrec > Tenrec ecaudatus. The sequence continues at coordinate 3,141,574 of NC_134535.1, forward strand.
GTGAGGTTTCCAATTTTTGAGTCCTATGAAGAAAGCATGGATTTTCATTTCTATGGGAGGAATGCTGTCAGGAGAGGCCATGTTGTCAGAAGAGACCAATCCCTGGAGAAGGACATCATGTTTGGTAACGTACAGGGGCCCTGGGAAAGGAGGAAGGTCCTTGAGGAGAAGGATGGACACGGCGGCTGCCACCGTGGGCTCAAGCACAGGAACAGGTGTGGGGATGGCGCCGGACCAGTTTCTCTTGTGCACGGGGTCTCTATGGCCCCTACTGATGGATCAGAACCTACTTGATGGCATGAATGTCCGAGAATGCCGTAGCTGGGTCATGTGATCATTGCATGGGCAGTTTTTCCTTTTAAAGAAATGGCTGGACTCTCCTTCAAGTCGATTGCTTGATTGCTCATTACCACCAGTAGGCAAAGTGGGAGTGATGCCATTGCTCTGCACCATGGGTAGCATTTGAATGCATTGCTACTTTTAAGTTTTACTCAAGGGAATACGTGTTTGGTGCTATCCCACGTGATTTGAGTTTCTCTAATGAGCAGTCCTGGAAAAGTCAGCTTACTTGGTCAAGTAGAGTCAGCAAAAAGGAGAAAGGCCCTCAACTCGATGGATGGACACAGAGGCTGAAACAATGTAAGGATGGGGCTGGGCCCGGCAGTGTTTCTTTCGGGGTCACTGATTGGTCTGCTCACCACGAGGTCATTAGTTTGAAACCACCAGCCGTTCTTCTATGGAGCACTGTGGCTGCAGTTCTTCTAGCAGGCCACAGGATGGTCACTATTCGTCACCAGCACCATAATTCCACTGCATCAATTCTTCTTCAGTCTTCTTTATTCATCGTCCAACTTTCACACGCACAGGAAGCCATTCAAGAGACCTGGCTTGGACCCGACACACCGTCGTCCTCACAGTGGCCTGCTCGCTCCGCAGCACTCTGACAAGGTCTTGTCAGCACATGTATTTCTTGACTGGTGCTTCCATGAGTGCCCATTGTGACTCGGAGCAAGATGAAATATTTGGGCATTTCAATCTTTTCTCCATTTTTCACGATGACCTCTGTTGGCTCAGTCGCAAGGATTTTGGTTTTCTTTACCTTGAGTCGCAATACATCCTAAAGGCTTTGCTGCTCCTTCGCTGTGCTGCACGTTCGCTTGGCTGTCATCAAACGAAGTTGCGTCATCTGCAAGTCACAGGCCGTCAATCAGCCTTCCCTTAGCCCTAATGCGATGTTCTTCACAGATCCACCCGCTTGAGTCACTTGTTCAGCATGCAGACTGAATAGGGATGGAGAGAGAAGACCACCGCACACACCTTTGCTGATTTGCGTCCGCAGAGCGTTCTCTTGCTCAGTCCATAGGAGTGTGGCTTGGTTTATGTGCGAGCTCCATATGAGCACAATGACCTTTCCGAAACGCCCATCCTTCTCAATGTGATCCATAGTTTATTCTGGTCCACGCAGACAAATGCTTTTGAGTAATCAATAAAACGCAGGCAAACTCTCTGATTTCAGCCAAGATGTATCTGACAGCAGCAATGATCCCCCCGTTGCAAGGCCTCATTGGAATCCCTGAATCCCTGGATCCCTGAGTCTCTGGCAGGTCCCTGTCAATGCACTGCTGTAACCAGTGTTGAATTACCTGAGGAAAATTGTACTTGCATGTGACATTGAAACTGCTCTTGAAATTGTCCCCACCCTCGAAGGGGCTGCTTTGCTCTGGAAGGGGAGCCACAGTAGATATCTTCCAGTCCATTGGCGAGGTGAGCACTTGACATTTCCTGGTAAACAGCAGTGAGCGCTCCCATCCTTCTGCAGCTTGTGGAGACAGTTCAGTTGGCATTCCATCAATTCCCGGATCCTTGTTTTTGGCTGATACCTTCCATGCAGTTTGGATTTCTCCTTTCATACCATAAGTTCTTAATCAAATGTTATTTCTTGAACTGGTTGTATGCCAACCAGTTCTTTTTGGTATACTGGCTGTGTGTTCCTGTCCTTTCCCTGTTCTTGTTGTTAGATGCCATCCAGTTGCTTGGGCTCCGTGGGTACCCTATGCACGACGCACACAAAAACCGAAACCCTCTTGGTCCTGGGCGTTCCTCACACTTGTTATGTTTAAGCCCATGGTTGCAGCCACTGTGTCAATCCATCTCATCGAGGATCTGTCTAGCCCTAGATTTTTGAAATTTCTCTGTGTGTGTTTATATGTGCACGTGTTTCCAAAATTTTATAGACTAAGAAATTACACTTAAGCCCACGAACCATGTAGAGTCAATGTGTGTTTGGTGGTGTTTCATATGTATGCTGCGGGTGTCTGTTCTAGTATCATGTGTTAGAAGGGACACAATTCCTAATTGTTTTGTAACTTTGTCGACTGGTATCAGCCATTGATGCCTGTGGGTGAAGCGTGGACACCATTCTTCCCCTTAGCAACCTTTACCTTCACCAACTTTGTTATTTTCTTAAGGAGCAGGCAGCATAATAACTTTTATTTCAATTACAATATAAGCCATAAAATTCATGAGGATGGTGTACTAACACCCATGTTCCTACCTTTCTCTTATCCTCTGTCCTTCTGGTGGTTCAGGATTTCTCATTTTATCATTTTCTACTGGACACTTCATCTGAGAATCTCTATATTTCCACATTCATTCCTCAGAGGCAGTGTCATCGATGCAGCGTCTGTGGTTGATGCGCCTTGTGTTTGTTTGCCTGTCCCTTTCTCTCGTGCCTTCCTTGCTCCAGGTCATCATGACTTCATCTGAGGAATGCACTGCCGATTGGTTTGCTGTTCACCTATAGGCAAGCTATCATTCCTCTTTGGCTCCATTCAACACATCACCTTTTCCCCTTTGCCGTGAGTGCAGTTGTAGATATTTAATTCCGGTGTGTTCAACTGATGGGGTCTTGGGTATTCATTTTTTGTTTGTGATTCACTCGGGCTTTTTACTCTGGAGGTTTGTGTTACTGGGCACATTGGGAGGATTTTCCAATTATTCTTTTTCATCCCTGCACTCTAAAGTTACTTAATTGCAACTGTGTGAAAGTTTACAGGCCGGACTGGCTTGCTAATCAGTCCTCCATACGGGTCCTGTTTTGCAGGGCTGACTGTGACCCTGCGAGCACAGCAGCACCCTGCCCTCTCCCAATCAGTACTGCTGTCTCCATTGCCTCGCTTGTCAGCCTGCACTTGTCGTACCCCACTTCCTGGGCTTCTAGTAATCTGAATGCTGCGTGTTTGATCGCTGCTTCCCAGGCCTCCGTGAAGAGACATTTCCCCTGTCTGCTTTCCCTCTCTTTCGCAGCGTGGATGCATCCACTGCCGGGTCCTCAAAGCTACTCCTCCGTTCTCTGTCAACTCAGCTCCACCCTTGAGCCCACTTAGCAAGCTAGCCTTCTCTTTTTGACTTTCTTTTCTGGTTAGTGTATTTTTTCAGCTCTGTAATTGCCATCTGGTTCTTTTTTAAAGCTTCTATGTCTGCTAAAATCGCTGAGATATGCGCTCTCCCTTCCTCCCATTTGTTTGGAGAGCTTTGTGAGCCGGGCGGCTAGCATTCTGGGAAGAGACTGTGTTTCGGATCTTGATGTCAGCATCCGTTGATTACCTTTGCTCATCCAAGTTGGGAAGTCCTGATGCTTGGGATGAGGGGGTGCTTTTCAATTATGTCCTGGACAGCTGGTCACTTGTTTGGATACCCTGATCCCTGCAGAGATGGTTGATTTCCGCAGCCTCACCACCCAGCTGAGGCCCAGCACGGGAGCCCTGGTCTGCAGCTTGGAGCTGTGGTCCCAATGACCTCTGAACATCGCAATGCTTGCAGCATGCGGGCAAGCGCCTCGGTGCATCAAGGTTACAACTCAGAACAGCAGAGCCGGTTTTCCAGGCTGGACTCCCGGTGTCCCTCCATGTGCAAGCAGAGGAGGGGGCATTGGGGGCAGAGATGCTTCCTGGCTGTGGGTGGTGGGCATGTTCCTTTCACTTTTGCAAGTGCCCCAGACCGCTCATATGTCCTGACTGGGGAGGGGAGGAGAGTCAGACTGTCAGAGTCCAGGCGTTCCTGCAATGGCCTTTGTCCTTGTTTTCAATGGTAGGGAAAAACTTCCTGTAGAGAGACCTGCTTGACTAAGAAGAGACCTGTGCATCTCCGGGCTGGCATTTTGTGCTTTCTCATAGGGGACAGCAGGGTCCCTTTCTGCTGTTTCATTTTCTCAGTGGAGCTGATTCCAGCCCATGGAGGCTCTACAAGACAAGGTAGGCCTGCCTCCGTGGGTTTCCGAGACTGGAACTCTTTGGGGCGCAGAAAACCCTGTCTTACTCCCAGGGAGTGTTAGGCGACCTGTACAGGATACCTGCTTCCCAGCTGTCTCCCAGCCCGGGAGCTCCCAGCCAGCTTGCTTTTCTCTTACTCCATGTCAGTTCTCCCATAGTTGCAGCTCAGGCTATTCCCGGGGCTGATAGCCCTAAGTCACAGAAAGGTGCCCTGGTGTCTGGCCAAGTCTCAGCCTGCCTACTACGCTGAGTCCTGGATCTTTAGCTAGCATCTGTATGCTTCTGACGCTCAAATGCCTACCTACATCCAGACTGGCACATCCATCCAACTACTTATGCAATCATTCTCAATGGATACTTAATGTCCACCACAACCTTATCTGACCACATGGAGTCATCGGCTGTATCTCAGTGAAGCTGGTGCTTCCCCTGTGTCTCCTATGCAATGCTAAGTTCCGCCAATGCTGCTTAGACCCACGGTTGAAGCCCTAGTGCAAGCCAACACCAACTTTGGCCCGAATCCCTCCAGCAGCATCTTCTTGGGCCGCTCCACTTCTCTGCTTCTCTCTGCAGCCAGGGCGAGATTTTGAAATCATACAGTAGCTCCTCTTCTTAGAGCAGTCTAGTCGCTTCCATTCCTCTTAGAACAGCATCCATAATCAAGCTCCAAAACCATGTGCATGCGACCAATTCCAGTACTGGCCATCCCCATGCCGGTCAGCGTGGTCCTGTGCGCCATGGCCAACAGTGGAGGTTTGGGAACTAGCTCGCCTGCCATTCATTGAAGCATCTCGGAGTAGACAAGAATGACCACAGTTTCAGGCAGCAGCAAGCACACTAGCTCTTTACCCCATGCAGGGCCCCCAACAGGAGATCTCTGGGGATTGAAACCATAACGTTCCACAAATCCACGCCCAGCCAGAGCTCAACTCCATCCTCCCATTGCCCGCATCATGCACACTGTGCTCTCTTGCTGGCCACGTGCCTGAGCCCAGAGTGCCCAAACTCAGGAAGGAAGGGCTTCCTTCCTCTCCTTTACCTTGACGTGTTCTCTGCCCTGATCTGCTGGGACTCCTTCCCCTTCCTCCTCATGCAGGTCCCTCCCACCTCCTCAGAGATGTTTTCTCCAGAGCCGGATCTCTACCCAACCTGTCATCCCTCTTCATCTTCCCAGACATCCTCTGTTATGTGTCCTTTTCTTATAGCACAGCAAGTCGTTGACATTGGCCTACCTGCTTACCCACTCACCTGTTTGATGTGGTTATGTTCTGTCATCCCTCGCCAAGACCCTGACTCTTGGTACGTAAGGACCCTGTCTGCCCCATGCACCCCTGTGCCCACAGAGCCCACAGACTGCCTCACAAAGAGGAACGGCAAGAAGCGGTAGAAGAGTGAGTGACAGCAATATGTGAGAACCAGCTGAACGCATCAGGTGTGCTATGTGTTTGAGCCACGGCACCTGAATCTTAGCTATTGCTCCATCTTGCCCTGGCTCAAGGGTGCATCTTTCCCCAACGTTGGAGCTATGGCTCTCCTGGGTTGAAAGAGTAGAGGGCTGGGCTTGGGGTAGGATAGGTGAGGATGATAAAGAAATGATTTTGCTTATGATCATACCCAAACTGTACTGGAATCCCAAGTCTCATGAGGTCATTCTCATTAGGGATTGAGTTCTGTTCTCTCTAAAAATATATTGAGAAACCTTGGTGGTATAGTGATTGCATGTTGGGCTGTGATCTACAAGGTCAGCAGTTCAAAACCACCAGCCACACCAAAAGAGAAAGGTAGGGCTTTCTGCTCCTGTAAAGAGGTATTGTCTTGAAAACTCACTGGGGGCAGTTCTAATTTAGGGTTGTTATGAGTCAGCATCGGCTCAATGGCAGTGAGTTGGGATGGTAAGTTATACCATTTTGTGTCAAGTTGAAGCTTTATTAAAGTGTAATGGCGATATCCAACGTGTCAATCAGGTACTTCCCTGTAGGGGTGGCCTTCTTAGAAAGAGGGCCCAGGGAACTACCCCCTGCCCCCACCTTCACTTTCCTCCTTGCTGGGATTCCTGAGAGTGGCCGAAGTCCAACCATGTTTGCACCAACCACGAATCCGCAGTACTCTGCATCTGAGCTCTTTCCACGTGTTGCATCACCACCCATGACTGCATGCTTCTCAGGAGGGACTTATGCACGATTATCAGACTCGTGGACTTGGGTTGGACTTGGCTGGGATGTTTCCTGAATCTATAATGACTTCTTGATACAGAGTTCTCTCGTACACATCCATGAGGCTCCCTGGAGTTGTTTCTCTAGGCAACCCGGCCTAACACAGTTTGAAATTTTGGTAAATACATATATGAGAGTCATGCCTCCTGTACCTATAGATCTGACTCCAATGGGGAATATGGGTTCATTTGTCATATGCCTGAGGCCATGTACTGGTGTAAGTTGGGTTCTAAACCTAGTCACTCACCCCACCCCCGCCCCCACACCACATGGTACAAAGGGAAGCACAGAGACAGACCAGAACAAACGGGCAGATAGATGGTCCTACCCGCCACCCAGGACGTGAGGAACATCAGAACTACAGAATCTGAAGGAGACGGCGACTTTCCCCCAGAGAGCGGAGAGCGAGAGCCTGCCTTTAGAGGCAGTGCTCTGAACTCAGACTTCCAGCCTCCGGAACGGTGAGGAAACACACTTCAGTTCTTGAAAGCCACCCCCTTGTGGTAGTTCTGTTACAGTCGCACTAAGAAACCAGGACATCCCCGCTTGCTCCCACAACTTCTTCTGCTCTAGAAACCCTCACAGACAGGGGACCTTTGCTCTGGGCAAGATGCCTTCATGACGTCACCAATCTGGGTTTGCCCATCAATCCAAGGATGTCTCAATGGATGCACAGCCCGGCAAAGGCAGAAAGAGAAGATGGAAGGAAGGGCGACCAGCATGCTGGAGAGACTGGCAGGCAGGGCTCTGGCATGAAGCAAAGGGCAGAAGCGGGTGTGGGGCAGAGAATGGGGAGAGATTCTGAAATTGGATGCCTGGCTCTGGCAGAGATTTCATAGCATAAGATTCTAATACCAACCTCTGCCGCTGGGGCTGTTGGTTTGGTTTGTCTGTTTCAGGTTTACAGGAAACGGACAGAGAGCTTGGGGTGGAGGTCCGTGCATTTGAACTCTCCAGAGTCTAGGCGTCGTGACATTCCTCCGCCTCCCTCTGGTTCAGTGTAAGCAGCTGTCAATGGGAGAATCCTCTTTCCTTTGACTTCAAATGGTCTCCGAGTCTTTCAGGGTTTTTGGGCAGCAGAGGGAAGTAGGGAAGTCATTCATTCAAGGATCTGGCCTCATAGATATGGATTTATAGGCACAATGTCCATAGATAAAGGGTCTCCAGACCCAGAAGGACCATGAAGCAATTTCAGTGCAAAACACAGTCTTTTTTATTAGCCTCATCCATTCATTCATAAGCCACGGTATCGCAGCAGTGCAAAGACCCAGCCATCCATTGCCGCATTCATTCCGGGGGCGGGTATTGAATGTCCATTGTGCAAACAGAAGGGGGACACAGTGGGCATTGTGGAGGATGGAGAGGCACGGGAGCTGGCCTGCTACTTCGAAAGCCCAAAAGCGGAGTTTGCAACGACTTGCAGACCTCGTGCTGCAATGTGGTCTCTCAAGTGTAAAATAAGAAAGACTCCCTGTGATTAGGCAGGTCTTGAGGAGACTCAGCTGGCCAGGGGAGGTCAGAAAGCATCCCCAGCTGATCTCAGCCTTTCAGGCTGACTTCCCCACTCCTGGATGAAAACATTTGTTGCAAGCTGGGGAGGAAACTGGTTTAGGCACCAGTTTTAGTTGAAGGTGCAATCAATGATTTCTCCCTTAAAGAGAAAAAAAATGATTTGTAAAGTCTAAAACACATCTAGATGTGGAGAAGTTTTGTTTTGATTCATCTATACTTTATTTCAGTGCAATATCCACAAGTGGCAACAGTACATCATCCCACGGCTGAACGGTTGGGTGTGTCTCTCTCAAAGAAGGAGCCCTGGTGGCGTGGTGGTTACAAGTTGGACTGCTGACTGCAAGGGTAGCAGTTCGAACCCACTAGCTACTCAGTGGGAAGAAGATGAGGCTCTCTACTTCCATAAAGAGTTACAGTCTCAGAACTCACAGGGGCAGTTCTCTCCTGTGCTTCGAGGTAGCTATGAGCCTGTGTCCACCCCAGGGCATTGGTCATCTCTAAAAGAAGGAGTTAGTCATTTTCATGTACAACAGCAGCATCCCATCACATATGACAACGCTGGTGATAATGTGTTGTTGTTGTTGTTGTTGTTGTTGAGTGTCATTGAGTTGGTTCTTACTCAGAGCAACCCCGTGGACAACAGAGCAAAGCAGTGCTTGGTCAAGCACCATCCTCACGATGGTCACCATGTTTGAACTAATTCCTGCAGGGACCCCGCCCATCTATCTCACTGCAAGTCTTCATCATTGTTGATGGCTCTACAATGTATCAATTATTATAGCAGTCCCTCCTGGCGATGTGTTCAAACACCTGTGGTGAAGTCTCACAGTTCTCACTTATCAGAGACCTTAGGGCTTCCCCTCTTCCAACAAGCATTGGTTCATTCTCCTCCTGTTGTTGTTAGGTCTCACCTGGTAGGTTTAAGGCCACGGTGACCCAATGGTCAACAGAGCAAAGCACTGCCCGATTCTGAACCACCCTCCTATGTCGGAGCGCATTGTTGCAGCCACTGTGTCCACCCATCTCCAGGAGGGCCTTCTTCTTTATCACGGTCCCTCTACTTTACCAAGCAGGATGTCCTTCTCCGGGAACTGATCTCTCCTGCCACCGTGTCCAAATATGTGAGATGAAGTCTCCCCATCCTGGCCTCTTCTGAAAGTCCAGGCACATCCACTGTCCAGCAACGCCGGGATTAAATGACATCAGTACTTCTCCAGTCTTCCGGATGCCCACACACAGTTTGCAGATGTCTTGGGTGATTGGGTGAGGGCACCTTAGTCCTCAACGTGGCATATTTACCTTGCTACACGTCAAAGGGGTCCTTTGCAGCAGGTCTGTCTAATGCCACACATCAATTGATTTCTTGACTGCAGCTTCCATGGGTTTTGGTTGTAGATCCGAGTGAAATAAAACTAGTGACAAGTTCAATACTCCTCCATCGACCGTGATGCTGTTTGGTGTGCAGATATGAGAAATTGTGTCCACTTTATAGGGACGTGTGATTGTGTCCCCTTTATGGGGACGTGTGATTCATAGTGAAGGCTGTAGCCTTCGGTCTTCAACAGCAAGTCCCTCAAGTTCCCCTGGCCTGCAGCAAGGAAAGTTGTGTCATCGTCGTATGGTGAGTTGTTAATGAGCCTTCCTCCAATCTCCACATGAATGGACACATGTGGGTTATGATCTCCTTGAAGAACATTGGAAGTCACATGGACTGCCATAACAAACAGATCTGCCTTGAAAGATGGATAACCAGAATGCTCCTTAGCCATGACGATGGCGAGACTTCATTTAAGGGACTGTGGACATGTTACCAGGAGAGACCAACTCCTGGAGAAGGACACCCTGCTTGGTGGAGGATTAGCCAAAAAGAGGAAGCCCTTCATTGCGATGCATTGGATGGGTTCAAACAGATGAGCAATTTTGAAGACGGTGCAGGATCAGCTCAAAGACACTAACAGCAAAGCGTTAAGGATGATCGATCGCATGGGACAGTGGTGTTGGATGATGACAACTCATCTTTCCATTGTCAAGTTCTCTATCAGTCATTCATCTCATGGCCTCGCCCATTGATAACTGCTGCCAGAGTCAATTAATTCATTGGACGTTGTGGGAGAGTGAGTTTTGAAAACTTTCAAATTCCTTCCTAGGCTGATTCCTTGATGACTTTTAGTGAATACAATTAGAGTCTTTGGAGCACATACTCTGCGGTGCCTTGTACACGGATTTCCTTTCACAGTCATGAGTTTTAGCCATCTTAGTTGGAGGGAGGGGGAGTTGTGGCATATCACTGGCTTTAATTTATATTTCCCTGATGATTAATGGCATGGCACAATTTTATATGTTTATTGGCCACGTGAGTATCATTTTCATCTCCTTATCTATTAGTAGGAGGTCTTTGCTCTTGATTTAAATCAATTTTAAGTTGTAAACATTCTTTCCCCTCTGCGTCTGGAATTTTCACTCAGTTCATGGTATCTGTAAGAAATAGAAACTCATAATTTAAGCATGACTGTATTATCCATAATTTTTATAATGTTTTCTTTTTGCGTTATTTTGTTTTTAAGAAATATCACATCCAACGTTGAAATGGTATCATTCTGTTACCCAGAAAAGGCACAGTTGTTTTATTTAAGGCAAAAGATTCCTTTAGAATGGACTTTTCTCTATGGAGTGACATTGGAGTCAGGATTCAGGAAAACGCTCCCATCCCTGTCCATATGGGTATGCAATCGATTTACCATGATTTATTGGAAAGACTACCCAGTGCTATATGTAGCCTTTAGGCCAGCTGACTGGCCAAGCAGATGACCATGTACACGTAAGTCTCCTTCTGAAAGTCTCTATTCTGTTCATTGGTCTCCATGGTCCTCATGGTAACATCACCCAGCAATGGTCCTGGGGGGTAATAGCACATTTCTTGTTGCGCTTGAAGCCTAAAACTTCATTCCTCTTCTTATCCAGGAACAAACTCAAAACAAGCCAACTTCCATCAACTCAGTGCTGACTCACAGGGACTGTCTATGACTTTCTGAGACTGGAACTGTTTACAGGAGTAGAAACCCCAAGCTTCTAGTCTTTGCTATTTTTTATTGACCACTGACCTGCACACGCACAAAGACACACACACACACACACACAAATCCTGCTGGGATATTGATGGAGGTGACATTGAATCTATTGACCAGTTTGTGAATAATTGATCATGTTACGATACTGCCTTTCTTGATTTATGAACATGGTTTATTGCTCCATTTATTTCCAGCTCTTAAATTTACCTCATTAATTACTGGTAGTGCGGGGCCTAAAGCCTTGCATAGACCCACCCACTAATGTTGAGTCCATCTCACATCACAGGGACCATGAAAGGCAAAAGTATCTACCTTAGGGGCAGCTAGCCACGCACATCTTCCTCCTGGGGAGCTGCTGCCCCGTCCAATCCTACACCTTCTGTGTAGAGACTCACTATGGCACCTGCGCTCCTTTCCCCTTTCTCCTGAGTTTTGTGATTGTTGATGTCATGATAAGCAGGTGTCTTCGTAGCATCATGGGTTACGTGCTGGGCTGCTAAATGCAAGATCAGAAGTTTGAAACCATCCGTCACTCTGAGGAAAGGATACAAGGCTTCCGCTGGAGAGTCAACGTCTGAGAAACCCCCAGGCACAGTTCTACTGTGTTCTCTCGGGACGTTATGAGTCAGAATCAGCTGATTGGCCGTGAGTTGAGTTGATTGCTTTGAGAAACTGCAACTGCACCCTCACTTTCTATCGATGAATAAGAAGATCCCTGTCATCCATCTACTCCACATGAGGAAGATATGCTTGTCTGCTGCACTCATGATTTACAGCTCCAGAAACCCTGCGGAGCCACTTTACTCTGGCCTGTAGGGTCACGATGCTTCAGAATCGACGCCATGACTCTGGGTGAGACCAGATTCTCACTCTCCCTAAAACACCTTGTTTGAAGCTTAGGTTGCATTTTCTACACACACAATCATGTCGGTTTCATTTCATTCTTAGCGGAACGTTACCTAGGATTTTCAAGAATTCAATGGAAGTGGTTTTCACAGAATCTTTGTCTCCTTCTTGATATCAGTCAAAAGCCTTTAACATTTCACTTTGATGACAATGTTTGCTGTAGGTTTTTAGAGGTTCAATATATCAGATTGGGGATGTTCTGCTGGACTCCTAGTTTTGTCCTGCAAAGAAGGTGAATTGTGGCAAAGACTGGTTCTGCTTCTCTTGAGATAATCAAATTGCTTTTTTCCTTCTGCTAATGTGGTGAATTCATTGATTGGTTCTTCAAACATTAAGCAGTTGTTCATACCTGGAGTATATCCTCCTACCCTATCATAGAGCATATTTTATGATTCAGTGCATAAAATTTGTGAATACTTAGATAAGGATATTAAAAGATATTGTTTATAACAGGCACTGCTCTTATTATAACTTTCCATTTGCATGAGATTTTTCCCTATAAGGTTTGTTTTTTTCGATCAAGGTCATGATGGTCTGATAAAACTCAGAGTTGGACAATGTCCTCCCTTCTCCCCTGACCACTTCCCTCCTTCTTCTTTTGTTTATGACCAGTTTTTCATTTTAGTTTCTTTGACAGATGTAAGAACCTCCATCTTTTGTTGGCAGTTCTGCTAAGTGACGGGATTTAAGTAGTCTCTCTATACTACCTACCTTTTAGGCGGTCCATGAGTTCGTCACACTGTGGTGGCTTGTGCATGGTTCTGGCTCTGGAAGCTCTATCGCTGGTATTTCCAGTGCCAGCAGGGTCACGCAACGTGAATAGATTTCAGCAGAGCTTCTCAACGGAGGACAAAGAAGGGCTCGGCTCGCCACTCTGTGGGAGAATCCACTGAAACCCTATGTGTGCTTCCTCACATTGTCCTATAGTGAAGGCCTACCGAGTGGGAGCGAGCATTGTCAGACATGAGGCCAAAGGCTGGGCACCTGGGGCAGAAAGGCACCTAAAACATGGCTGGGGACTTGCTGAGTTCAGGGTCAAGTTGACCCGAGTGGTTTGCGTCAAGTCGAGCCTGTGGGAATAGAGGAATAGAGCTTCCGGATCTTCATCTGCTGGTGGAGCAGGACTCCATTCAGGAGAAACAGCTTCACACATCTGCTGATAAGCAGAACTTGGAATGTGTGAAGTATGACTGTAGGAACATTCAAAGTCATCGAACATGAAATAGAATGCATAACGATGACTAGCCTAAGCATTCCTGAGCAAAATGGGGTGGTATCGGCCATTTTGATTGAGAAAAGGATATGATTGACGGTGCCGGGAATAACGCACTCAAGAGGGAGGCATGGCCTGGCATTCAGTGTAGGAAAGGACATTGCAAAATCAATCGTGAAGCACAACGCTGGCTGTGATGGGATTGCATCTATCCACTTCAAGAAAATCCAATCAAAGCAACTGTGATTCAAACCTATAACCAATCACAAAAGCGAATGATGAAGAAATCGAAGCATTCTACCAACAAATTCAGTTAGACATTGATCACATGCGTTCAAGATGCATTGATAACTATTGTCTATTGGAATGCAAAAATTAGAAACAAAAGGCAAGGAATAGCAGTTGGAAAATATGAAGCTATAATGGCACAAGAGAATTTTGCAGGATCAACAATTTGTTCAGAGAAAACACCTTTTTCAACAAGGTAAAAGACAATTTTACAGATGAACTGCTCCGGATGGAATACACAGAAATGAAAGTGATTACAGCCGTGGGAAGAAATGATAGAGAAACTCACTATCAGTAGCTAAAACTAGGCCAGAGGCCGACCGTGACCAAGATCATCAACTTCTCATATATAAGCTCAGGATAGAGCTGAAGAAAAAATTTTAAAGTCCACAAGAGTCAAACTACAACTGTGAGTCTATCCCATGTGAATTTCAAGAACACCTCAAGACAGATTGGGTGCATTAAACACTAATGACAGAAGACTGTGGGAGGACATCAAGAACATCATTAATGAAGAAGGTGAAAGGACATTAAAAAGATGGGAAAGCAAAGAAAAAGATCAAAGTGCATGTCAGAGGAGATTCTGAAACCTGCTCTTAATCACAGAGTAGCAAAGGCCACTGGAAGGAAAGGTGATATTAAAGAGCTGGACAGAAAATGTCAAAGTGCAGCTCGAGCAGGTAAAGCGAACACTCTAATGAAATGTGCAGAGACCTAGAATTAGAACACCCAAAGGGAAGAAGATGCTCGGTATATCTGAAACGGAAAGAACTTAAGCCCTGAGTTGAAATGTTGAGAGATTTTATGGGTAAAATATTGAATGATGCAGAAAGTATGAAGAGAAGATGGAAAAAATATACAGTCACTGTTCCAAAAAGCACTAGTCAACATCCCACCATTTCAGGAGGGCGCATATGATCAAGGACGCCTGGTGCAGAAGAAAGAAGTTCAAGCTGCACTGAATGCTTTAGCCGAAAACAAGCTTTCAGGACTCGATGGAATACCCATAAAATGATCTCAGGAAGCTGCCGATAAAGCACTGGAAATGCTCGCTAGTCTATGCCCAAACATTAAAAGATTGGTGCTTGACCAACTGACTAGAAGAGATCCATATTTGTTCCCATTCCAAAGAAAGGTGGTTCAACAGGACACTCAACTGATAGAACAACATCATTGCTATCACAAGCAAGTGAAATTTTGCTAACAATCATCCAGCAAATGGGTCAGCATTCCATTGACAGGGAGTTGTCAGAGGTTCGGCCAGATTCATAAGAGGACATGGAACTAGATTACTGATGTCAGATGGATCTTGGATGAAAGCAGAATATACCAGAAAGATGGTTAATTGCATTTTATTGAACATTCCAAGGCTTTGGGAATCATCGCAAACTATGGATAACCTTTAGATCAGCAATTCTCAACTTGTGGGTTGCAACCCCTTTGGTGGTCTAACGACCCATATACAGGGGTTGCCCAATTCATAACAGTAGCAAAATTACAGTCATGAAGTAGAAAGGAAAATGATTTTATGGTTGAGGGGTCAGCACTACATAAAGAACTGTATTAAAGGGTCACAGGATTAGGAAGGTTGAGAACCACTGCTTTAGATGAATGGTGTGTTAGGCCGGGTTGACCAGAGAAAAAATTCATGAGACTCATATATGTATAAGAAAAATCTTTAAATCAAAGAACAATTGTATATTGAGAAAAACATCCCAGTCCAGTCCAGATCATGATCATAAGTTCAATATTAGCCCATAAGTCTGATATTTGGCATTAATTCCTCTTCAGACTCATGCAGCACATGCAATGATGCTGAATGCAGGAAGATCACAGGCCAGTGGGTGGAAAGTCCTGTGGATCTAATGTCAGTGGACAGATCTCCAGGACTTTGGTTGCCATCAGTGTGGCTCCATGTGGCTTGTCCACAGGAAGGTGAAGCAGAGAGAGAGTGCGTCCCACCTCCAGGGAGGAAGAGTAGAAGTTCCCAGAATCCTCATGGGAAGGCCACGCCCACATGGAGGGATCATCAGGCTGTGATGTGATTGACAGGCTGGACTCCACCCGTTCATTCTTTTATCAAGTTGGCAAGAAATTGTGTAACCACCACCAATGGGAATTCCAGAATACTTCGCTGTGCTCATGAGGAACGTGTGCATGGATCAAGAGGCAGTTGTGCAAACAGACAAGGAAGATTGCATGATTTAAAATCAGGGAAAGTATGCATCAGGTTTGCATCCTCTCACCCACACCTTCAATCTGTATGCTGAGCAAATATGAAAATCCATGAATCAACATGGCATCGTGATGGGAGGAAGGGTTATTAACAACCTGCCATGTGCAGATAACACAACGTTGCTTATTGAAAAGTGGGGAGGATTTAAAGCACCGGCTGATGTAAATCAAGGAAGATATAGTATAGATTATGCCTCAATATATGGAAGACCGTAATCCTCACAACTGGATCAATAGGGAACATCATGATAAATGGAAACAAGGTTGAAATTGAGAACAATTTTGCCTTGTTTTAATCCACAATCAATGCTCATGGAAGCAGCAGTCACGAGATCAAAAGACAGATGTACTGCATTTGGAAAATCTAATGCATGTGACCTTTTTAGAGCAATGAAAAGTAAGGATGTTACTTGAAGGACTGAGGTGTGCCTGTCCCAAGCCAAGGGATTTTCTATTGCTTCACGTGCATGGGAAAGTTTGTTGTTGAATAGAGAAGACTAAAGAATAATTCATGCATTTGAACCGTGGTGCTAGAGACGAACACTCAAAGAACCCTGGACAAGCCCATCTGTCTTGGAAGAAATACAACCAGAATCTTCTTTAGAGGCAAGAATGTCAAGACTTAGATACTTCGGGCATGTTGTCAGGAGAGGTCAGTCCCTGGAAAAGGACTTCATGCTTGGTAAAGTGAGGAAGGTCCTCGAGAAATGGATTAGCACAGTGGCTGAAACAATGGGGTCAGGCCCAGGATCGGTTGTGAGGATGGTCCAGAGCAGGACAAGGCTAGCTCTGTTGTGCCCAGGATTACCCACAGTCAGAACTGATCATGGCACCTAACAACAGCAGCAGCAATAACGTCATCCACAACATGGCTGTAAACATTTAAGAGAACAGACAGCTTCATCTTTCTCCATCTGGTGAATTTGAAACACCCACCTTTTGGCTGGCAGCACAGTGCTTGCTGGACTGCAGTGTCAGGGCTCTAGGGCTACCTCGGGAGCTTCCTTGTTCTTGATCTCTTGCTATACGTACTAAGGATTAAAAAGCAAAAAACTCAAACTCACTGCCCTCGAGTTGATTCCCAATTCATAGGGACCCTATGCGACACACAGAACTGCTCCTGTGGGTTTCTGAGCATGTAGTTCTTTGTGGGAGTAGAAAGCCTTGTCTTTCTTCAACATAACAGCTGGTGGTTTCATACTGCTGACCTTGGAGTTAGCAGACCAACATGTAACCCACTACGCCACCCTGGCGCCTCTACCAAGCACAGGAGTTAGGAAATGCCTCCAGGAAAGATGTGCAGGCAAACTTTTAGGGTTATATGTTTTCTCTAACCTTTGCGATGAGCTCATTGCCACTTGATATTTGGTGATATTTTGTGTGTGTGCGGGGAGGGGGGTGAACAGAAAAAGAACAAGAACACACCAAAAAAGAATGAGTAAATGAAATAAAGTGCCAGAGACACAGCTTCCAGCATCACAGCATCTCACGAGCCACACAGTATGCGCGGCATGCCAGACCAAAGATGCGAGAAAGCAGCCCAGAGCCACGAAACCGCGGGATCAAGAGGGAAATATATATATGTAGCTCGGGGGGGGGGGGGGGAGAAGGATTTTGCTGTTCTTCTAGCCTTGAACACCCATGTTTGTCTCTTTACTCCACTGAGCTGCCCAAGCTCTAGGACATATTTTTTTTGCTATTTGATCTCTGTGCTGTGACCAGAAATCCCTGTGTGGACACATGGGCCTTTAAGTGTATATAATCCACATGACATGCTTTCCTGTTAACCACAGCAGCAATCAAAATATGCACTGATTTCTTTCATCTCCCCCTCCAAAGGTATCCTTTTACTGTGTTATTTAAACACAAGGCATATTACTCAATAAACTAAATTCAGCGGGCGTTTCTATTGCACTTACTACTGAAACAAGATGACAGAAATTCCAAACAATAACAAAAAAGTCATCTTGCATGGAGATTACATCCTTCATCACTAACTTGTTTTCTCAGAAGGCTCTATAAAACCTCTTCAGCAAATATACTTCCCAACTTTCACTACGCAGTCAATTTTTTTCTACAAATAATAGTAAATTGTTCTGAAAAGATGCATATTGAAGATGACCATGCCTTGAGGAAACTCTTTTGGTAATAGAGCAAAATGAGCTTTTGCTTTGGACGAGACGCTGTTCTAACTGACTTAAGTGTCTCGATGAGCTAGCTCGTACAAGGCCCGACATCATTTTGTTCTGTTATACATAAGCACATTATGAGTTGGAGCCAAGTTTAAGGTGATTAACAACTGAGATAGAGAAGCTTGCTCGGCCCGTTAGTTGTTGTTGTTGTTGTTGAGATCTTACACATAGCAACCCTTGGCCAAACAGAAGGATACACTTCCCAGTGCTGCACCATCCTCACAATTGTCCCCATGCCTGAGCCCATTGTTGCAGCCCCTGTGTCCACCCATCTCATCGAGAGCCTTCCACTGTCACTGCCCTCCGCTCCACCAAACCTGATGTCCCTCTCCAGCGACTGATCTCTCCTGACAATATAGCCAACGACAAAGTCATGCCATCCTTGCCTCTGAGGGCACTCTGGTCTTACTTCTCCCAATGTACATCAGTCTGTCATTTCAGCAGTGCATGATGCTCTCAATATTCTTCTCCTGCACTACAAGTCAGATGCATCGATTCTTTTAGGGCCTTACTGATTGAATGGGGCCTTCAGGTCGCTTCAAGCTCTGAAGTGACCCCGTACACTGCCATTCTCACAATAATCACTGTGTTTGAAGCTGCTCTTGGGCCCCTGTGGCAATCCATCTTGTTGAGGGTCTTCCCCATTTCCTCTCACCTTCTATGTTACCCAACACGGTGTCCTGGTCTAGGACATGTTCCTAACAATATTCAAAAGTATGCTTTGAAGGCATATTCTGGCTGTACTTCTTCCAAGATGGATCTAGTTACTCTTGTGACCACCCATGGTACTTTTGATATCCTCACCAGCACCATGATCCAAACGCAGTGATTCTTCTCTGGTTTTCCCAATTCAATGCCCAATTTTCACACGCATATGAGGCCATTGAAAGCACCATGCCTGGGAGCAGGCACAACCTAGTCCTCAAAATAACATCCTTTCTTTCCAACACCTTACAGAGGTATTGAGGAGCAGATTTACCCAATGCAGTACATAGTTTGATCTTTTGACTGCTGCTTCCATAAGCATTGATTATGGATCCAAGCAAGATGGACTCCTTGATGACTTCCATCTTTGCTCCTTCTACCAGGATATAATCTCTGCGTCTGGTGTAAAGAAGTTGGCTTTACTTACATTTAAGTGCCATCCATACTTGAAGACTGCAGCCCTTGACCACCATTAGTAGGTCATCAAGTAAGGTTGTGCCATCTTCATATTCTGTCTGCAGATTGTCAATTCACTTTCTGCCCATGCTGAGACCTCCTATACGTCATGGGGTCCATCTTCTCAGATGATTTGCTCAGGATACAGTTTGAGAAGGTGTGGTGAATGAATACCACCCGACACACATCATTCCCCATCTTAAACCATGCGGCACATCCCCTTGATCTGTTCATTTGACTGTCATCTTCATCTGTGTGCAGGGTCTGCATGTCCACAATGAAGCCTCCTGGATATCCCATTATTCCTATTGAAATCCATAGATTTTTATGTTCCACACAGTTGACTATCCTGCTGGAGTTTGAGATACTGATGACACAGATTCCGTCGCGATATGCAAGCCCCCACAGTACTGCAACGCGGCAGACAACTGGCAGAGGCCCCTTCGACAAATGAGGGAATGGAAGCAGAGAGGGCTCAAGGAACTTCCCCAAAGTCACACGTGAATCGTGTGTCGAACAGTGCTTGAAACATTATTTGATACTCCTCTTGCAAGTGTTTGTTTTTCCTGCTATCAGTTAGTCCATGAGTCTACCATTTGCAAGTGCCATTGTAAGTGACACTAAACATACAAGAGTATTTGCTTCTAACCATTGAGATCACCATGCTGGAGCCCTCTGCACAGACAGAGCTGTACATGTTTCTCTGTCACCAACAGCTAGTAGCTACCTGTCTGTGTTCGGCCAGGTTGTCTAGAGAAACAAATCCAGTGATGAGCACACGTATAAGGAATAGCTTTACAAAGAGTAATTACATAGCAAGAATGTTCCCCAACCCATTCCAACTCTAGTCCGGCAGTCCACTACCAGTCTGGAAGCCCATCTTCAGACTCAGAGCAGCGTGGCAGTGATACAGAGCAGTGAACTTAGAGTAGGGAGGTCCCAGACCGGTGGGTGCAGAGTCACATGGATCCAAAGTAGGGGAAAACACAACAGGGAACCCCCAGCTCTTAGGGTTGGTGGCAAAGTCTCAGGACACATAAAGGGGAAGGGGCAGAGAGAGAGAGAGAGAGAGAGAGAGAGGCAGCTCCCAAGTCCTTTGCTCTCATAGAAAAGGCCACATTCACAAAGAGATGTCATCAAGCTACCACTGATTGACAGGTTTGAGAAGTATCCAGTCAACATGAAGTCATCCAATTACCAAACCATGTATCTATCCTCTATCCACCTAACATAAACCAAGCTTTCACAATACTGTGCCCTACCTCACTTTTTCCCATTCTGTGGTTAACTTTTCCTTCTAACAGCAAGAAACCTGGTTCTGTTATTATTCATGCATGTGCCTATTTGTGGTCAATCTCCCAATCCGTGAACAATTTACCCACACTTCTGCTGACCCTTTCTTTTCATCGACGTCATGGCCACACTGTCTGGGTCATTCATGGAGACGTGCTGCCGTCAGATTGATTCAGGCTCAGAGCAACACTGTAAGACAGTGGCGTTAACCCACAGGCTGTTGCTGCTGATGTCAGGTACCATCAAGTGGGTTCTGGCTCATCGTGGCCCTATGTGAAACAAAACAGAGCACTGCATGGTCCTGCATGGTCCCCACAACTGTGCTCCTGTTGGAGCCGGGGTTGCAGCAATATCCATCCGCCTTCTGAGGGCCTTCCTTTATTTGACGGCTCCTCGACGTCACCACACCATCAGATTTTGTGCAATGAGACCACCCTGTCATGCTCTCTTGGGGTGACTGGTGGCTTCACACTGCTAACCACCGTGCGCCCTGCACCCTGGTGTCACCCATGAATGTTGTTGTGGGATGCCATTGGGCTGTCCTCAACCCACGGTGACCTTACGCCTAACAGAACAAGTGAAACCCCACCCTGTTGGGCACCCTCTCACAGTCGCTCCTGGGCTGGCATCCATTGCTGCAGTGCCGGCGTCAGTCCATCCTACTGAGGGTCTTCCTCTTCTCACTCACGACACCTTCCTCGTGTTCGAAAGAAATCTTCCCTGGAGCAGCCTCTCCACACAAAGCCTTTCCCCATGGAGAACCTGACCCCTCATTTCCAGTCGGTCGCCAAGGTCCAGAGCCTGCTCATTCCACTTTGACTGCTGGCTGAGTCACCACCACTCCACACGGCGGGCAAACACGGACGCCTGTCCAGTCCTCCGCTCCGGCTTGGAGACCACACTTCTGGGATAAACCGAGAGTCCAGGAGTAAAGTGTTTGTGAAGGAAGGAGATGAGCAGGAAGAAGGACTATCCCTACTGAATCGATTTATTGGATTTATCTTTCACTTTCAATGGTTTCCATTGACCTTTCTTCAATTTCCATCACATACGTACTTGCTGTGCTTAATCTTCCGTTAAGCCCATTCAGTGAACCCTTGATTATTCGAACATGTCCCCCGGCATTTCTGTGTGGATCTTTACATTAGCTGCCATGTGTCCACTGAACCCCCAATTGATCACACAGGTCCCCCCCTTTTACAGGATCCTTTGGCAGGGCACAGACAGTATCTAGAATTTCGCCCCACATCGACCTAAAGCATCTCCGGATGTGTTCTGCTGGCTGTTTCCTCCCACGCTCACAGGCCTCACCGTCATCGTCTTCATGTGTCCTGTAATTAAATAGAGAGGTCTCTTCTGTCTCAATTCTCTGCACAGATCTCAGAAGATGTCTCTCCAAACCCTTGCCGCAGCAGCCTCCGCTTTCCCCAGGCTCCTGCAGAGGGAGCGGCCCAACAAGGTCTCCATTCCATGAAGACACTTCCCTCAGGTCTCTAGTCCTGTTCCCAGATCCGGATGCTCAGCATCTCAGGGCGGGTCTGGACACCTGTTGATCTACCATATTCAACAGGGACAAGATTCTGCCTTGAAACCGCCCCTGGCACCTGTTTAAGTGTCTCTGCTCTCAACTTATTTGCGAACTTCAGGGAAGCATCACCACCCCCTTAGTATTCTACAAACACCACGCGCACCCCCGTGTGAATACCGGCTGGCTCACAAGGCTGACGCATGCATGATTCAAGGAGAGCACATGCAAAGGCCACCTGGCCCATTAGGATGTCTTTTCACTTTAATATTCAGCTCCCTCCACATGCCCTTTAATTGTTTCCAGCATGTTTGACACAATATTGTTTTTTCCATTCTTCATTGCCATCTTTGTCTCTTGCCTGAGCCCAGAAGAGTAGCTCAGACTCAGGGCTCTGTTGGGAATCCCCGTCACCTGAGCCAGGTGTCACTCACTCACCGGTCACCTCCTTGGCTATGAGGATGAAATGCTGCCCACCTTGTTTGTGGAGAACATGGATTTTCTTCCTGGAAGCACCCCTTGGCTCTGTGACCTAAATGAAATAGTATACAACTAACTATAACATGGCCCCCTCTACATGGTTGTCTGTTGTAGATAGTTCATCTTAGTGTCTGATCCTGGGCCATCTTCCTGGGCCATGGTATGTTGGAGCCCGGTGGCTTGTCTGTGGTGTCAATCCATCTCATGAGGTGCGGTGGGGGTCGTCCCTCACTTTGGTTGACTTTCTTGATGACATATCCAATATAAGATGAAGCCTTGACCTTTTTCAGCAAGTAAAAATATAAATCTATATACATACCAGATCCCAAAAATCAAACTTACTGCCGTTGAATGGATTCCAACTTATAGCAACCCTATAGGACAGGGTAGAAATGTGTCTGTTTCCCAGGCTGTCACAGTTCATGGGGAAAGAAAGCCTCATCTTTCTCCCAAGGAGTGGCTGGTGGATTCAAACTGCTAGCTTTATAATTAGCAGCCCAACATGTAACCCACCACACTGCCAGGGCTTCTTAAACATCTACGTATACATATCTGTCCCCTCAACAAGATGGACTGACCCAGTGGATGCAACAATAGGCCCGGCATATGAATGATTAGGTGGGATGCAGGACTGGATGTAGGATTGTTGTGCATAAGATATATATATCTATATATTTATATATAGATATAGATACACACACACACCAAAACCAAACTCACAACCATGATAAAGGAAATGAAAGCCATTGCTGCAGAGTAGTTTCTGAGACTGGAAATCTTTAAAGTATAAAACAGATACTTCTTTTTCCTTGGGAGTGGGTGATAGATAGGTTTAAATTGCTAAGCTTGGGGTTAGGAGCACAATGCTTAACTCAGAGTGCAACAAGGGAGATCTCTCTCTCTCTCTCTCTCTCTCTCTCTCTCCATCTCTTCTTCTTCCCACTCTCCGATCCCTATCCCTATACCTGCTGAAAATCATCGGAGAAGCTGGATGATCTGCAGAAGAGAGTGGCATGAGGATTGGAGGAAGGCTTATTAATAACCTACGGTGTTCATATGGCACAACCTTGCTTGCTGAAAGTGAGGAAGAGTCAAGGCAATTGTTGAAGAAGATGAACATGGTAGCCTTCAGGATGGATTGCAATGTAAGGAAGACCAAAATCCTTTCAACTGGACCACGAGGCAGGAGCATGATAAATGGAGAAAAGGTTGACGTTGGCAGTGATTTGTCTAAGTTGGATCAATAATCAATGCTCATGGGACAGTTGGGGAGATTGGCCAAACCCTCCTCAATTTAGCAGAACTAGGGGATCCCAACCATATGTTTCCTGTGTGTGTGTGTGTGTGTGTGTGTGTGTGTGTGCATGTAAGGTTTCCGTGCCTTCCTCTATTAACACCACATTTCCCCTCCCTGGACAAGGAGTGACCCATGCTTTTGTTGTGGTTACTATGCCCATGTTGACTAGCCAACTGAATGATGATGTCCTTCAGCAGGGCCAGGGATGCTGACTGAAACGGGAAGAGAAAGGGGGTGGGGTCACCTTCTGTCTCCCTCAGCATTCCCCTCCTCCAGTTCCTGGAAATCTTCACAGGCGGTTCTAACATAGCTCAGAGGGAGTTCAGAGGCTCCCACACCAGCCTTAGTTAACAAACCAATCCCCAAAGATTAAGGGGTTCCCGATATTTATGGGACCTCATTTTGATCCTTAGGCTATTCTTCTATAAGAATGAATCAAAAATAGGGCTTAGAATCTGCATGTTTTGAGCATCAACCCATGGGAGCTGCAGGCCACTGTGCTAAGGGATGAAACCCCAATGCAGTAAGGTTAGTGCAGCACTGGAACCACCGTTTGCTGCAGCTGCCCTTCCATCATCCCCTCCTGGTTGGCAACAGGTATGAACCAGTCTCTCTGCTCAACATCTTCAGCAAACCCCCAAGTGATAACGTCTGTCTAGATCAGGACAGAACATGTCATCTGGGTAAGTGAAAAGGCTCCTCTCCTGTCTTCTAAACCTTCCACCAGACTGCAGGAGTTGAAAACCAGGGCAACTGCCTAACCACGCAACCTACCCATCTGAAGACCCTTAAGCGATCCTTCCTGGGTTGAACATAACTCCTCAACAGTAGATGAGGCTTCCCAGGAGGGAACCCTGGTCCCTGTGTAGTCCAAAGACACACAGGTCCAACCATTTCCACGGTGCAAGGTTCTCACCCCAGTAGGCTTTCCTCTGCTGTTCCACTCTTTGGGATTACTCTCCATTGATTATTGCCCTAAAATAACCTATCCGACAAGATTGTGTTGTAAATGTTTTTTTGTTCTAAACCCCACCACACCTGCAGGCAGAATTTAAATAATAATAATAAAGATTTCTAGCACAAAGGCAGTGCTGGTTGCCGCGGAATGAATGCTTTGTGAGTGTGGTATGTGGACCCACGTAACCCATGCAGCCATCCTGAGCCATGCCTGAGAGCAGCGCTGGGCCAGCTCACACGGGCAAGCACCAGCTCCCAGAGGCAGTGGTGTGACATTGCAGATTGTTGTGAGCCATTTACACATAGGCATTATTAGACTAGATAATCATTTTAAAAAACCACGATGACATACACTCTATGGAAAGCAAGGATATTAGTCACAACTCATCACTTCCTAATTGTTTTGCTATCTTTCTATTCTCCACGCTCTTGGGATGACTTAAAAGCCAGTCGCCATCCAGTCACCTTGGACGCCTCGTGACATCGTGTGTGTCGGACAAGAACGGTGCTCTGACTCCGTTTGGAAGTACATCACCAGCTCCACCTTCCAAGGTGCATCCAGATGGACTGCCAAGCTCTCGGCGTCTAGCCGAGAGCCTTCACTGACTGCGCTATCCATGCAAGGAGCCTGCAGATGACTTACGGGCCTTGCATCTGGGATGGAAGAAGGGCTGACTCTCCCAGCTCCGTGGGCACTGGGAGCCTGATAGAGTCAATGGAGGGAGCATTTACACCAGGGGAATCACCAAGCGCTACAAATCTGGGCGTGTTGCACTTAGTCATGGAGTGTCTAGATGTGAGGAAACAGAGGCTGAAATGTCAATGAGGAAAACCGAACCTTGATGTGGGCTGCGTCTCCAGTCAATAGGTTGTGCGTAGAGTATAAAACTGAGGAAGTATCCATCAAACATTTGGAAACTCTGATCTGACTTAGTGAAGGTCGTGTTCCTATCGTAGTACATGCCTTTGTTGTTTCCCTTTCTCCTTACTTATTAACTTCAGCTTCATGCCAGAACTACAGCCAACTCGTGCAGAGTGCCGGCCACTTCCATGCTGAACTGGATGGTGAGCAACCTTTCATTTGTAGAGAATTGTATCATCATCTCAGGCATATCCAAACAAAACTGTCTTTGAAGTACAATCAGACTACTCCTTTGGAGCAAGAATGTCAAGACTCGGTCCCTGTACCGTGGGCATGTCATCGGGAGAGATCATTTCCTAGAGAATGACCCCTTGTTTGGTAAAGTAGCGGATCAGGGAACATAAGCAGACCCTCAAAGAGATGGATTGACACACGGGTTGCAGCAGGGAGCTCCACCCTAGCAGTGACCGTGAGGATGGGTCTGGGTCAGGTAGTGTTTTGTTCTGTTGAACATGGGGGCCCTCTGCTTCTGACCACCACCTCCATTGTAATGAAAGCATTTTAAGGTCTCTCAGCCGCCAAGCTGCTGAATGGGTTTGAGTCAATCATCTGTTGGTTAGGAGCCAAGAACTTAACTCCTGGGGGTGGGGGGCGAGGGCGCAGGGTCCTGGGTGCCTTCGCGATGTCAGTGAGGCCATACAGGGCAGAGTGTATCTTGCACCTCATCACTTCTGGAGCGATGGAAAGGACAGCAGAGACAAAGACACAGCAGACATGCAGGAGGAAAGAGGGAAAAGAGGTGTGCCATGTGAAGACTCTTTCAGGAAGCCAGGATTGCAAGCCTACAGGTGCTGGGAGAGAAAAGGGCCGTTTCCCAGGCCCCAGACTGAGCAAGCGCCTCCCCTACAGTCAGCACCCTGAATTCAGACAACAGCCTCCATTGCTGCACATGGTATGTTGTTGTTGTTTTTGTTAGGTGCCGTCAAGTCAGTCTCATGCACAACAGAACGACACACTGCTGGGTTCTACGCCATCCTCACAAGAGTGCCTGTGTTTGAGCGCGTTGCTGTGGCCGATCCATCTTGTCAAAGACCTGCCTCTTTCTCGCTGCTTCTGCTCCGCATGACCCACCAGGACGCCCTTCTCCAAGACTGGCTCTCCTAGCAACACGCCCAAAGGACCTGAGATGAGGTCTCGCCATCCTTGCTTCATGACGAGATAGCCTGTGCTCTCCGCATGCAGTTGTCGTTACGTGCTGTCCATTCATCCCGAGGCCGCGCAGCACTCTGAGAGGTGGACCACAACGCTAACCACTGCTCCACAGGGGCTCCATCCGCAGGGAGCTCCCGCCACACCGCACCTGCTTTCAGCACTGGCATTTCGTTGTGAGTTATGGAAACAATAAAGGCCCGGGTTCTTGTTGTAAACACTTTAGATGATAGAGGGTGCAGGGACCCCCAGCTCCCTTGGGCCTGCCCCGTCTGCTCAGAAGTAACTCACGTTGTCAGCACCAGGCACCTCGGGAAATGATTTGCTTTAATCTCAGAAGCCACTGTTGCCATTGTCCTTGTTAAGATTCACCCTCTCTGCACGGTGGCTGGGCTCCTGGATCCTCCTTTATACGCTCGGGGTGATCAGGCTGTCTGACACCCTGAAGACACTCACAACCGTGTGTGGACTGCCTGCCTCACCACCCATCTCAGCACTGGCCCTAAGAGAAAGGGAGCCACTTCCCACAGCGCTTCCAGAGAGGCTTCATGGAGCAGCTCCAAAATCCTTGAGCTATTGTGGAAGTTACATAATCTGGTGTCAATTTGAGGATTGGGAGTGAAGGGGTGGAGTTTAACCTGTCAATCATTGTATAGCCAGTGAAGCCTTCTGAGAATTCTGGGAACTCCTGGTTTTCCTCCTTGGAGGTGGGAGACAGTCTCTCTGTTTCTCTCTCTCTCTCTCTCTCTCTCTCTCTCTCTCTCTCTCTCTCTCTCTCTCTCTCTCTCTCTCTCCATGAATCTGAAGAGGATTTTATAGATGGGTATTGGACATATGGGCTAATATTGAACTTTTGGACTTGATCTGGATCAGGCTGGGATGCTTTCTCAATATTCATTTGCTCTTGTATATAAACTTCTTGCTTATTCACATATGTGCCTTTGTGAATTTGTTTCTCTAGTGTACTCAGACTAACACAGAGGTAGACAAGGGCAGAGTCAAGACGGGACCTGCTTCTGACTTCTGAGTCAGCCTCACTTTCGACATCTCCTCCCCAAACCCCAAACCAAGCTCCCTGCCATCTGGATGAATCTGACTCATCACATCTCATCTGGAAAGTTAGCTCATTAGGAAGCTGCTGCATCTCGGTCAGCATAGTATTGCAGCAACAGGGTGGCCGTCACAAAATCCCACAAGCTGGGAGGCTGTTGTTGGTGACTCTGGTCACTGGTTCTGTTCCAGCTCTTGACGATCCCACCTGGGCAGAGCGCCACTCCTCCGATGGGGTTCCTTCCCATGACCATGAACTTTTAGAAGCCAACCACCAGGACTGTCTTGCCTGCTGAGGCCATTTCAGGTGAGTTCAAACTCCCAGCCTTTCCACGGGCCATAGAGCATTAGCCATGCGTGGCACTCTGGCACCTTAATCAAAGATCAGGCCCAATGTGTTCGAGTTGATGCCAATGCATCCAGGTTCTCAAAAACAGGGGAGAGCTCCCCTCGGGGAGTGCTGACATGGTTGGTGGGTTCAACGGATGAACATTTGGTTAGCAGTTGAACACTTAATCATGGCATCCCTGAACTCCTTCCAGAGACTTTAAAGAACTGAAGCCCAGCCTGAAAGCTGGGTGCAGAGAGAGACCCTCTCCTCCCACCCAGCCTCCAGCAGCTCCCACCAGTCCCTGTCTTGTATGTAAATCCATCTCCACAAAGCCACCATGCTTCTGTCCCTAGATCTCTTCTCCTCCCTTGTAGTCACCACTCCTACCGAATCAGGACCTACGCTGCTCTGGCGTGTCCTTGTGTTAACACAACTGAGCACATCTCCAAGACATCCTTTCCAAAGGACCCCTCCAACCGTGACAGTCCTGGAGAACCAGGCGATGCTCTAGGTTGACAGGAACTGGACCACGCCTTTGGTTTATCCTCATCCTCAGACTTCCTCAATCATTGCCAGAATATTTTCTCTATACCTCCTCGAAAGGCAAAGCTACAGACAAGAGCGATGTACTCCTGGAAAGACATATCGTACACCCCCACATCCTGCCCAGAAACCAGGATCGGCCACGGGGCGCTGTCACAGGGCATGCCGCAGAGTGGGACGTGCAGCCCGCAATCAGCCCGGTGCAAATGAAGCCCTAATCATCACTGCTTTTGTCTCCTGATGATGTTTTGTCTTATATGACAATTTCTGCAGAAATAATTGATTTTATGGCTTGATTTCATTCCCTGCCTTTCACGTTGGAGACATAAACACATAATGAGGTTGTTGTGTAACATTTCCCGAGATTAAATGCTGGCAAGGCATCTGGGATTAATCAGTCCTCCTCCTTTCAAGACATCCCAGGAGCCCGACAAACAAGCGGTGCAGGTGGGGATTTGCTCAGGACTCCACCTGCTGCTGCTCCCCAAAGGTAAGGTTGCATCATGCCCCAAAATGCCTGGAGCAGCCGGAAGGGCTGAAGAGATACCTCCCTTGAATGAAGGCCACCAGGAGGACAGGAGACACTACCTCACAGGGAGCGTCTGTGGACCTCTCAGGCACAGACACGCGGGCTTTCTCTCATGGTGGCGCAGGTGACAGAGCTCAGGTACAGGATGGGGACACTGCTGGAGTTGAGCCCAGCTCTGTGTCTGTGTCATTCCGGGTCCTGAGCACCAGTCCCTGGGAGTTGTGAACATGTGAGTCTGATCACGGCGGCCCCAGAGTTTGACATCCGACTACACAGAGAGGGTTTCAGGAGAAACACTTGGAGATTTGCTTGTGAAAAACCTGCTGTGAGAACTCGAAGCACACGGTAGTGGCTCATCGCCATAAGTGGCATCGACATCCCGCAATTGCACAGGAAGACATTTTGGAAGGGGTGAGCTTTTGGAAGGGGTGAGCTTTTGTGGCATATATTCAGAAGAGTTGATGCTTTTGAGTCACGGTGTTGGTGAAGACGATTGGACCTAGCCTGGACTCCCAGCATAACAAGCAAATATGTGCTGGAAGAATTAGACCCAGAATGCTCCTTAGGGGTGAAGGTGGGAGGACATATTTTGCCTGCTTTGTCAGGAGTGACCAGTTCGCAGTGGAGGACATCATCCTTGCTAAAGTCCAGGGTGAGTGAAAAAGAGGAAGACCTTCAATGGGATGAAAAGGCACAGTGCCTGCATCCATGGGCTCCGTGCCAAGAAGAACAATTCTAAGAAGGTACCAGTGGTACCATTGTCCATACTATGTGAACCAGAAGTCAGAACCATCCCAAGCACACCTAATGACAACAGCAACAGCTACCGATTTTCACCACACTCTACATAGATGTGAGCTGCCTGGTGGAGCAGGGTACACTGAACAAGCCCCCTAGCTTCTCCAAGCTTGCACTCCCTGACTGGGAAACAGCAATAAGATGCAAAGACAACCCCAGGGCCCTGTCAGTGGCTGGACACAAGGGCAGAGGAGCTGGGGAATTAGTGGGACAGACCGTCTCAAGTTAACGCTGGGATCGCTCCCCCACTGTCCCAACTGTTAGGCTCAAATTAAGGCATAATGGCTCCACTAGCTTGCTCTTAACCTAGAGCTGCCAGGTAAAATCCAGAAGGCACAGTCAAATTTGAATGTGGGGTCAACAAGAAATAAATGATGCATATCAGTGAACTCCACCCATGCTGTGGGGCAGATTTATACTAAACAGTATTCGTTCTTCATCCACAATCCAAATCTAATTGGCTTCTCATATAGCTATTTCCTCTCTCTAACAACTCTGTCTTAGAAACGTTTAAGTCCGGTGTTGTGTTCAATGATTTTGTTTATTAATTCCTTCAGCAACTAATATTTAGGCACCTACTACATCTTGTGGGCCCTGATGAAATGGCGAGGAATGAATATCATGTATGTGTGCTTTAAAGAGTACAGAAAATCCAGCTAAAATCTCTGATCTGTGTCTAATCATTAACTGGACTTGAAGAAAGAGCCAGAGTTGTTCTTCAAAATAAGAACGGCAAGACCGGGTCTCGCTTAATTCAGACATGTCATCAGGAAGGACCTCTTCCTGGAAGACACCATGCATGGTGAAGAGAGTGCGTGGAAAAATGGGAGAGCTTCAACAAGGTGCATTTGGCACAGCGCTGGAGCAATGGACTCAAACCTGGAGCAGGACTCATGGGCACTACCAACAGCAGCAACCAGGGATAATGTCATGGAGAAGAGGTTCGCCAATGCCAATGTAGAGGGATCTCTGAAAAGTCACTATTAAATGCCCACAACTTTAATTCGACCTCATCATTCCCCCAAACGTGTCCGGAGAGCCAGGCTGTCTCTCAGGTGGCGGAGTGCATGAAGCAGAAAAGAACGCGGCAGGGTGGAACTGAGATTCTAGAAAGGACAAGCCACCGCCTACAGACAAACAGGAATAAATAATGCTAAGGGACAATACTGCCTTAACGCACAAACTCACTCACAGCCATCGAGTCAACCCCAGCGACCCTCTGTGACCGGAAAGAACTGCCCCTGTGGGTTTCTGAGACTGTAACTCTTGATGGGAGTGGCGAGCGGTACCTTCCTCCCACAAAGCTTCTGGTGTTTCAAATTGCTGGCCTTTCGGGTAGCAGGCCAACACGTGACCCACTCGGCGGCCAGAGTTCTTCAATATTTTCCGTAGATTCGATTAGAAATAATGTGCCTGTGGCGGCTACTGTCAGGTGCTCTCAGGTTGGTTCCATAACTGGATGCAACCTCAGACGCACTCATGCTATGCCAAGAAAGAGTAACAGTCTAGAAGATATCTGTATTTAGACCCATGGCAAAGGAGGTGACCTGGCAGAATTTTAAAACCATACCTGGAAGTATCATTAATCTCACACCCAAGTAGAATTTTGCTGAAGATAAGTTTAAAAAAAATGGCTGCAGCAGTACACCAGCAGGGAGCTGCTGGAAATGTAAGTTGGATTCAGAAGAGGAGGTGGGACCAGGGATAGCACTGCTGAGGCCAAGTGGATCTTGGCTGAACGCAGCGAAGAGCAGGAAAGCTGCTTATTGTGCTTTATTGAGAGCAAGCAGACGCACTTGACTGTGCTGATCAGAACAGACTAGGAATGACCTTGTCAAGGACAGGGACTCCAGAGCACATCCTTGTGTTCACTGGAACTTGCTGACCCTGAGAGAGTCATGAGGACACACACGGGGACACTTGGACTGTGTGGTTTTCCATCAGTCTGAGGTGTGCATCAGGGCGGTATCCTTTCAGCAGGCTCCCTCCATCTGTATGCTGAGCAAGGAAGACCAGAGGAACAAATGTGCAGCATCAGCACCGAAAGATGGCTCCTTAACAGCGTGGGATATTCAGATGACGTCCCCTTGCCAGCGGAGAGCAGAGAGGACTTGTGGAGCAGGCTAATGAAGATCAAAGACTACAGCCCTCAGGATGGATTATACCTCAAGGTAAAGAAGACAAAAAACCCTCATAACTGGACCTATAAGCAACACCAGGATCGATAGAGTAAAGATTCAGGCTGCCAGGAATTTCATTTTTCTGGAACCCACAATAAGCAATACTCATCAGCAGAAATCAGGTGGTCGATCGCATCGGGCACATTCCTCCCGCCACAGACCTCTTTAAAGTGTCCAGACACAAAGGTATACTTTTGAAGACTCAGGTCCACGTGGCCCCGTCTGAAGGATTTCAATCACCTCCTATGCAGGCAATAGCGGGACCATGACCCAGGAAGACCAACGCAGAATGAATGCTTTTGAATTGCAGCGTTGACCAAGACTATTCAAAGTACCAGAACAAAGACCACCAGAAAATGAGCACATCTGTCCTGGACGATATTCCTGCCAGCATGTTGCTTAGAAGCCAAGATGAAGAGACTTCATCTCGTGTGCTTTAGACATGTTGTCAGAGGGCCTAGTCTCACTTGTGCTCTGCCCTTCACAGTAGAAAGCACCAGGAATACAGCCAAGGCCTGCCCTGCCGGTCCACTCTCATGCCTGCTGTGGGGTGTGGGTGGGGTACACGTCATCCCAACCTTGAAACACTCAGGAAGCTTTGCGTTTCTGCAAACGTGCCTGTATTCTTTGGTTCCTGAGCAAGTTTAGAGCTCAGAAAGTGTGCCACCTCTGCCAGGAAGCCGCCTCAAC
Source organism: Tenrec ecaudatus (assembly GCF_050624435.1). Lineage (NCBI taxonomy): Eukaryota > Metazoa > Chordata > Mammalia > Afrosoricida > Tenrecidae > Tenrec > Tenrec ecaudatus. Next base: position 3,174,377 of record NC_134535.1, read on the forward strand.
AAGCCTGCCCCCTTCTTCTGACAGTCTGAGTGACGGGACACCCGCATCCACACAAGCAGCCACCTGGGAGCCCCACCTTGCCATGGTATCACAGCTCAGTCCCTCACCTGCCCAATCATCTTGACCCTCTTCCCACTCCTTGACTTAGCCCAATGCATCACTTTCTACAGGCAGGCCTCCCCTGGCATGAACCCCCTCACTGTGGCAGTTACATCATCTCCTGTCAACTTGAGTGAAGGGGTGGAGTCTAGCCTGTCAATCAGGTCACAGCCAATGATGCCTGTGTGTGGGCATGGCCTTCTCCTGAGGATTTTGGGAACTCCTGCCTTCCTCCCTAGAGGATTCTGGGAACTCCTGCCTTACTCCTTAGCTATCCCCTCTGCTTCATATTTTCCTGTTGACAAGCCACATGGAGTCATGCTGATGGCAGCCAGAGACCCGGAGCTGGAGGAGCCACTTGGAGACCCGCACCAGGGATGAGATGCTTCCACCACCATCGGATCGACCACTGACCTGTGAGCTTTCTGCATTCGACATCATTGCATGTGCTGTGTGAGTCTAAAGAGAAATTTATGGACTAGTATCGGACCTATGGGCTAATATCAGATTTATAGACTTGATCAAGACTGGGTTCGGATGTTTTCTCAATATTCAATTGCTCTTTGATATAAAGCTCTCTCTTACACGTTTATGAGTGTCAATGAATTTTGTTTCTCTAGTCAACCCAGACTCACACTCTCCCACTGGAAGAAGTCTCATCAGGACATATCAAGGACATATCAAGTCTCATCAGGACACATCATCCATATCAAGCTATACCTCTTGGGCACTCCATGTGTCACACACTGCGCCCAGCATCACCCTGCCTGCAGCCCTCCATGTACTGTGACCCCTGTCTTGCCCATTCCACCTTCTCTGCCTGGGCCTCCTTTGCCACCATCTTCTCTAGTGGCCTTCTACATGGTCCTTCTCTCTCCACCAATTTCAGCAAATGTTCCATCTTTAAATGGCTATCTGTTTGATCTGATGAGCTATTCACAAGCCATCAGTATGGCCCGCTCCTCTGGAGGAAATGGTAGCAACGAATTGTCGGATTTACTGGGCGAGAGGGGTGGGCCTGTGGCTGGTGAGCCAGTGCACACTCCTGCTCTGAGGGGCCAGTGAAGTCTGCTGAGTCGAACTGTTCACGAGTCCCGGCAGGTCCCATTGCCAGTCTTCGAGCCTGGGCATTAGATTCCTGGTCCTCATTGTTCCTGGCCCTGTGACAAGTGCCCAGTCCACCTAAGGCTGTGAGTGGACGATGATAGCATGTGTGGTGCATTCACTGCTCTCTCGTCTCTAGTGTGATCCTCTCTGAGCAGTGTACGCACTCCAGAGCCTGAAAGAGGACAGAGTTTTCTCTGGACTTCCCACAGTTGTTATCTGAGCTCTGAGCCCTGGAGACCTGCTGATCAACAGAACAAAATGCTGTCCAGCCCCGCGCCATCTTCACCGAGTCCAGGGCCTTTTCAGCCACTGGTCTTTCCTGATGACCATTAAACCCACTGATGCTGGCAGTGGCAGCTCAGAGTGACGGCACAGGGCAGAGCGGAACTGCCCCACACGGTGCCTGGGCGGTCATTTCATCAGGAAGCAGATTGTGACATCGTTCTCCCATGGGGCAACTGGTCGGCTGGACTCCAACTGTGATCTTTTGGGTAGCAGCAGGTTTGTGCTGAAGCACTGCACCACCCAGGTCAATGACGTGTAGTAAGATGTGCTCATTGGAGAAAAAGGCTGGTTTGGGTTTTGATGGGGTGGAGGTGGGATGTTGTGTGAGTCGGGTGGTTTTCACGTGCAGCGCGTCGGTCCTGATTAATCTAAGAAACACTGTGCACCGACATGGTTAGGAGAGTGGGGGCCTCCAAGATGGACAAGGCTTTCCCTGTCCTTGGAGAGCTCAGAGCTTCCATGCGCGTGCACACACACACACACACACACACACACACACACTTCAAACCAAGGCAGACCTCAGCTCCTGCACAGCTGTAAGTGGTGATGTAGAGGCGCTTGCGAGACAAGGGTTACACAGGCAGGTCCAGATGGGAAGACTGGAGAAATGGGTGAGGCAAGACATGGGGAATGCAAAGCTGACATGGGGCTGGTGAAAGGTGTGTCTTAGGAGTGGGTGGAGGAATCAGGGCAGAGTTGGGAGCTAGTGAATCCGGAGAGTTTGTGTGCATTTTGAAGCCTATGGCAGCAGAGACTACATGGGCACCCCCAGAGAACGGACACAGCATTGAGAGAGTCACCATATGCAGACCTCACAATAACACACCCAGGGAAGACTGGTTTACAGACATCCTTCCTCAACTTCTGGGTCCATTGGAATCTTAAAGTGAGAAAGTAGCAGTCTGTGCAGGGGTCCTGGGGCCTTGGTGACGAAGGGCTTGGCTGCTAACCAAACGGTCAGCAGTTCGAATCCACCAACAGCTCTGCTAGAGACAAGATGTGGCTCCCACGAAGAGTTTCGATCTCAGAACCACTGTGGGGCAGTTCTATTCTGTGATTTGGGACCCTCTAGATGGCAGGATGAGAAGAGTCTACAATTTTGTCCAGGCACTTGGTTGACTGCGGGCATCAGTGTTCTCTCGACAAGGTGACCTTGACAGACCCATGACGGCTGCTTAGGAGGAGCGGGGGGCAGAAGCGCCGAGTCTGGGCAGGGGCTCTGGGTGAAATAGCAGCTGTGGGAATCCATGGGCCACAGGGCTCCCTCTTTCCTCAAAACCCCCTCCCCTACAGCCAGCCCTCCTTTAAGCCTTGTCAACCCTCCCTCTGAAAACAATTTCAGATCCCTCCGCCTCTCTGGGTCCCACAGTGACCACTTACCACAACCTCCAAGCAAAGCAGCCTGGTGCCAATTAAGACAAAGACTCCGGTGCCAGCAGCCTGGACCACAGTTCCGGTCCCATCACATTTTAGCTACAAATCTTGGCAACTTAATGAATCTTTGGGCGCCTTGTTTTCCATTTTATGGTTTGCTTTGAAGTCAGAAAAGAAATTTCACCCACACACAGTTAGCAACTGAAAATACAAGGCCATCGTTCTACAAGGAAGCCAAAAAAAACAAAACAAAACGAGGGCCCTGGCTGAGATGATGGACACTGTGGCTGCATCCATGGGCTTAGGACAGGAACAATGGGGAGGATGGTGCAAGAGCGGGCAGTGTTTGTTCTATTGAGCACAGATAGGGATGCTCTAAGTCAGAGCCCATTTGATGGCACCTAACAACAACAACAACATAATACTAATGATTTCTTATAAGAAGTACACTAATCTGTCACTTAAGATCCACAGTGCTGTCTGTGAGGCAGGATGGCGTGATGTGAACTGGACGCTGTGCAGAAAGACACCGTATGCTTTGCAGACAGCTCCCTGGTTATAGTCAAGTTCTGTCCCTATGTCTGTCTTTCAGTTGGATCCAGTCATTGAAATAGTCTCATACGGTTCACCCCTAGTCTTGTTCAAATGTTATCTTAGCATCTCATGCAACTTTATGATGACAAAAATCATTAGCGAAACATTTCCCTGCACACTAAGATATATTTAGCCAAACAACCCCCTGACCATGGCAATAATCCCACACTCACTGCCATGGAGCTGACTGACTCCTAGGGACCACGTAGAATGACAGAGAACTGCCCCTGTGCCCCTCTGAGGCGGTAAATCTTTACAGAACTAGAAAGCCCCAATGTTCTCCCATGGAGAGGTGGGGGGGGATGGTTCAAACAGCTGACCATCTGCTTAGTATTCCCACGATCACCAACAACGCCCCCGGGGCTCTTTAATCATAATAATGGTCTGAAGAAGACTGACACCCAGTCATTACTACGAATCACTGCCTGTGTCCCAGGCCTCAGGGGACCAGTCTGGTGAGAGTTGGGCGGGGCCGTAACACGGTGAGGTATTGCTCTACCAGACATGATCTTTCATCGCAAGACCGCCAGTGAGTCCCAGTATCACATCGCATCCTCACACGTTGATTACGGCAGCCGTTTGCTGTTCGTCCTGAAATTCACACAGAACAGGGGTCCCGTGGGGTCTTCACTCTTTTCATTCCTGAAACAGACCAGGCCCCATGCATGCACAATAAGCATAGGTACACATGTGCAGATAGGCATGCCCACACATGCACAGGCATACATGCACAGGTGCACGTGCATACCCACATGCTGAGGTGCACACACCTGCAAAGACATGGCATGCACGGCATGTAGTCATGAAGAACAGCACCTGAGATGGGCGTCCTGTCTTGGCAGCACCTCTGCATCATGGGAATTCTGGCAGCAGCCTCTCTCCCTCTGTCCCCAGCTCTCTAGGCCTTCTCTAATAGACACTGACCCCAGCCACCAGCTGATATTTCAGATGACAAATCAGATCCTGACATGCCCCTTCTTAAATCCCGGGGAAGGTTCATTCGGCACTGGGTAATTTAGGAACTCCTTATCTCGGCCTGCAGGGCTTCTCTGCTGTCAGGCCTCTGCCCTCCAATTCTGCTTCCTGTCCTCCCCCGAGCTTTCCTGCCAAACCCTCCCTCCTTCGGGTCACTCAGCGGATCCGCAGGCGAGGATTTAATGAGCGACTGCTATGAGGAGTCAGAGTGGGTGTCGAGATGGGAGGGAATGAGGCAGAGAACCTGCCCCCAAGAGATGAAAGCCCGGCTTCCCTGACTCACCCAGGCTCTCCCCCACCCAGGTTCTAACCACCCATCCTCCTAACCCATACACCTGGAAACCCATCCCACCTGCACTCCTAACCCATCTGGATCTAGAAGTCATCCAACAATCCTCACTCACCTGAGCTCCTAGTCCATCCATGATCCGAACAGTTGAACCCTAAACAAGTCAAAGTCCTAACCCAACTGGTCCCCTAAGCCACCCAAGCACCTAATCCCCTAAGCTCTTAACCCACCCAGACCCTATCCCACCCAGGTCACCAAAGCCATTCATCTTCCTAATGCCTATGGCCTAGCCCAGCCATGCCTCTCATCCATCCATCCTCATAACCCACCTAGGTCCCTAGCCCAACTTGACCCTTAATCCACTTGGACACTAACCACCCACACTCTAAGTCACCCAATCAAACACACACACTCCTACCCACCCAACCAATTTCCTAACCTCCTTATTCCTGAAACCACGTCTGCCCCTTAACCCACCCGTTTTCTTAACCCACCAGCTACCTAACATTCCCAGACTATCAACCCACCCAGCCTTCTAACCCAATCCACCCACCCCGCTAACCCACACAGACTAGTTACCACCCATCCAGTCAGACCCACACTCCATTAAGCTATGACCTAGCCCTCCGAACTTGTTCAGGCTCTGACCCACCTGGTTTCATCAACTACTCAGTTCCTGGCTCGCCCAAGCCCCTGACCCTCTTGGGTCCCTGGTCCACTCAGAGCCCTCACCCCAGGGGGCTGGTTTTAGAATGAGGACACCAGCTGGTCCGTCTAATCCATTTCCCTACAGTCCCACATGGCTGCGCAGCAGGCTTGTAGCTCACTTTCCAGGCCACGGAACGAGCTGGCCTAGGTCTCGGGGGTGAAGGAAGACCTCGGCACTATGGTCAGTGTCTGGGGGTCCTGGACTCTTACCTACGGACCCCTCTGAGCTCTGCAGATTAACCGAGGGCGTCTAGTGACATGTGAGGAAGAGACAGGTCAGGCACACTTTTTGTAGGATCGCCATGACAACCAGGAGGGGCTGCCTCCCCACCCCACCCCTGGCTCGTCTCTGGGCCCCCTGGTGGGGAGTGGGCACCAGGAACTTGGCACAGGGAAGTTTATGCAGGCCTCGGCAGAACCGGTCACAGACCCTGCGCTGGAGGAATCGCCGATGGAGACGGGGAGGGGCAGGTGCAGAGGATGCTGTGGGCCCACATGCAGAGGACCCAGGAGGCTTCGTGGGGAAGGCCTTGTCCACCTGGCAGCACAAGGGGTGGGCTGCTGAGACTCCCTGGGACATTGGTCAAGCAAACATGGGTTTCCACTCTCAGCTGGGCACTGGGGACCCAAGAAGATGAAACTCAGCCCTGACCTGGAAGAGGTCACCAAGGCCAGGATGACTGATAATGACCTTTAGGAGAGGCAGTCGAGAGGCCAGAATTGCATCCAGGGCACCAAAGGTCAGGGTTCTGGGGGCTCTGGTTGGTCTGGGAGGGGTGAGCCCTGCTCTGATACTTCCCACAGTGGACACTCTACAGCTGAGAGCCCAGGCTAAGGCTGGACCCTCCAGCATCGACCTCATGCACCAAGGAACTGCATGCAGACCTTCATCCATTGTCATAGAAACAGGCAAAGCAAGGCCTCTGGCAGCAGAGCAGGTGCTTAAGGCTTACCTGAGCAGCCTTCTTTAGCAGCAGGAGGGCAGGCACTTCAGGATGTCCACCAGCCCCATTGTGAGCTTCCCCATTGAGGCCAGAGAACCAGATTTCCTCCATCAAGATGGGGCCTGCCCTTTGCCCTCTAACCTTTGATGGTGCTGGGGGCAGCCTATGAGAGACTCCCCAACTGGACCTCAACTATGTCTTGGTGACTAAGTCCAGGGACTGGGCTCCTGGTTCCCGATGGTGTTCGGTGGGTCTGTCTGCATGGACCGCAGAATGAAGGGATGAATAAGTCAAGGCATGGCCTTCATCTGTGCATATCAATGATCCTTTCTCTAAGGTACAGCCAAGCAGGCACGCAAACGAAGCCCATCACCGGGAGCTCCATCACAGCGCACTGAGACCCCTCATGTTCCCACGTGGGACTGAGGTGTCTTGGCTGCGATCTTTAGGGTAGAAGATCACCACACCTTTCTCCCCGGGTACCGCTGGGTGCACTTGAGCCACCTACCTTTCCCTTGCCAGCCAAGCACAAAACCCAAAGCTCACTGCCCTCTGCTCAATTCCGACTCAAAGTGGTGGGGTGGGTACACATTGGGCTGCGGACCTCAAAGTCAGCAGTTTGAAACCACCAGCCCGCAACCAGAGAAAGATGAGCTAGTCTGCGTGGTAATGACTGACAACCTTGGAAACCCATCAGGGCAGTTCTACCCTGTCCTAGAGGGTTGCTATGACTCAGAACTGACTCCAATCGGTTGGTTTGGATTGGTTGGGGTCCCCAGGGTGACATGCTCCTTGCTAGTTGAAAGGGTGGGGATTCAACCCCTTCAATCCCCTTCCCCGTGGCTGTGCAGGAGACAGGTGGGGCTCTCTGCCTCTGTTGAGACGAACAGCTTTGGGATCGCTGGGACACAGGTCTGCTCTGTCCTGCAGGCTGGGACTCTGTGAACCAGAGTTGAATGAGCATCATCCCCCAGGGTCGGCCGTGGGTCACGCTAGAGGTGCAGGGCCGGCCTGCACTTCATTCTGTTCTCCTAGCGTGGGGCCACTAGGAGGCAAGGCCCAGTCCCCAGCAGCTCATGGCAGCCACATGGCAAGATTAGACTCTGGTATCGGCTGAGAAACACAGACATCTTCCCAATTTCTCTCTAATGCAGACCGATGCCTCCTTGGGGTGGCTCCTGAATAGGGTGCTGGACAACCTCTCTGCCTGCACAGGCGGCTGGCTTCAGCGGATGGCCGTCCAATGTCTCACTGGGTGAATTCGCCCGTTGGCAGACTGGCCAGTCCAAGCCGCGATGGCGACAGACTTCCCCCAAGTGAGTGCTCACCTCGAGTTTGTCCCAGGAAGCGTGAGGCGCTCAGAGCAAATTGTTCCAGCCTGTGCCGAAGTGGTCAGTTGCCTTGTTAGTCACCTGCGTGTCACCTGGTGGCAGAGTGCACTGCACCTGGGGCTGCTAACCACAAGGTCAGCAGTTAGATCCGCTCTGCTGCTCCTCGGGAGACAAATGGGGCTTCTTATTGCCCTAAAGATGGACACTCTCAGAGACCCACGGGGCGGCTCTATCCTGTCCTATAGTGTGGCTGCATCGGGACGGCAGTGGGCTCTTTTGTTTGTTTGCTTTTCGTTTAACCTATTAGTCTAAATGTTGTTGTTGTTGCTGTTGTTGTTGTTTTCAGGTGCCCCCAGTCGGTTCCGACCCAGCACCCTTCTCTACAACAGAACAGAGCGCTTCTGGGTCCTGTGCATCCTCACCGTGCTCCTACTGCTGATGTCGGTGAACAGGGGCCCCAATATGCCGGGATTCAGCAGAGGTTCTATTCTGGGGGGGAAGAAGACAACGCTCCGATCTCTGGGGGGTGGAAGGACGATAGAGGCCGGCCAGCACTGGCCTGGTCTCCCCGGCATGGTTGTCAGCGTCCCGGTGAGGCTATGGGGATTCTAAGCATGCTTGTCTGCCTTGGACTTGGCACTTCAGAGGGAAAATCAGCTGTTCTTTACACTCTGCCCCTAGCGTCTGAAACGGGCCGGAGCCTGCCTGCGTCCTGTCAGCCGTCCTCACGAGCACCCAACGAGATCCAAGAGCAAGGCTTCGTGGCCGGCGTCTGAGGTAGTGGGCCGCACAGGTAATAAAACCTGGCACTCGGGGTGGCCTGGGCGTGGGGAAGAACTCTCTCTCAGGCAAACCAGCCTGATTGTCTTTTAATTAACCTTGAAATGAAAATATTCTCAAGCACTGAGACCTTTCCAGGTGATCCGCGGCGACATGGAGGCGCCCCATTACCATAATCACATTTTAAACTCGATCGTGTATTTAACATGTGCCTCACGCAGGTGTGTGAGTGTGGCGATGTATCCGTAGCCATAATGAGCTCAAACAAGAGTCCTTACGGAAGGGAAGAGCCGTGAGAGGGGCAAGGGGGTCTCACTCAGGTCAGGGTGTGCGCCGTCTGCCCTCCACACACGCCGGGCATGGGGAGTGGTCACTGCCTCCAGAGAAGGACCCTCTGCGTGTCCCTTGCCTCCACCTGGGGACATGGTGGCTCACAGGTGGAACTCACCTCCTAGTCGAGGAATTTGCATTTGATTCCTTGCCCGTGCGCCTCATGCCCAGCCCGCCACCACCATCTGCCAGGTGAGGTGAGGTGAGGGGGGGGGTTTGTGTGTGTGTGTGTGTGTGTGTGTGTGTGTGTGATCACTGCTACGGTGATGGCCAGACTTCAGCACAGTTCTCAGATGAGGAAGAAAGGCCTGGTGATTCGCATCTGAAAAATCAGTCATCGACTCCACTGAGGAGCACGGTGCTACTCTGAGCCCCCTGGGGCCCCTGTGAGGAGCTGGTGATGGTATGGTTGGTCAGATCTCTTGCTGGTTTCCTTCCTACTGGGCATGGCGTGATGCTTGGCATGAGAGGTGGGGTGGCCTGCCGTTTCGGTGCGGAGAGATCTGTCCGTGGTGGTGCAGCCAAACACCTGGTGCCTGCTCCAGATTGCATGCCAGCAGCACCTGCGGCTGTGTGATCACCTCCCAGCACTTGGTGGCTTTGCACCTGCCTGTCACTTCCATGTGGAGTCCCAGAACCACGGGACTGGGCCTAGGGAAGCTCTGCTCCATGCAGTCACGCAGGAACCCAGTACTCTTCCCCCTCTCCCAGATCTCTCCTCTCCCCTCTGCATCTAGCCAGAAAATGGAGCAGGGCAGTGGCAGGGACGTGCTGGGGAGCAGGCCCTGAAGAACGAAGCTCTTTCTTTGCTTCTGTCCCTTGGCCAGAGATGTGGAGGGTCAGCAAAAACAAGGAGGGCCCCATAGGGATCATTGACACAATGGCTGCCACAGTGAGCTCAAAAGTGACCTCTGTGAGGGTGGCACAGGTGTGGGCAGTGGTTTGGCCTGTGGCATCTTTGGTTGCTATGAGTCGGGACCAACTCAACAGCCCCTAGCAATGCCAATGGCAGTCTCCATGGAAGAGTCCCTTGGTCACTCTTGTCGTTAAGCATTTGACTGGAAGCCCTAAGACTGGGGATCTAACCCTCTCTAAGACTCTCAGACTCCTGCTTCTGAAACCCCACATGCAGGAGACACTGTGGAGCCATCTGCATCGCCTGTAATCCCTGGCAACCAAGAAGGACAGTGTGACGGGGAGGGAAGGTGGTGACGTTATGTCCAGAGGTCCTTCCCATGCAGGAGACTGCACCCCTTGGCATGCTCTGCCAGGTGACAATAGGCAGACATCCCTGGGAACTTCCCCAAGGTCACTGTCTCCCAGAGGCCGATCCAGGGCAGGATTTCTGCGGCTACTTACAGGGACATGAGCTCATCTGAGGAGTGGGCGGAGGGAAATGACCCCTTATTTTAGAAGCCCTCAGAGGGGCAATGATAAATAGCTTTTTCATCCAAACAACTGAACCCCAGGGGATTCCTGCCTCGGCTGCCCCACACCTGGTGAAATGCCAGCATCGGGGTCCATCCAGCTCTGGGGTCCCCACTGACTCTTGGGGAACCTCAGTCTGTTCGCTTCGCTAATTACTGCCTGTCATGCAGAACAAAGACCTCGTATGACAAGTGAGATAATTAATATGCTTAGAGAAAACTTTTCCTTTTCTTAATTAAACTACACAATTCCCTTAAAAAGTGAGAAAACCCAGCCACACACTTTGGTCCATGCATGCATCAAGTCTGCGGACTGTGGCTATCTGAGGGAATTGTGTTTTATGGGTCTTTAATGTTTTGTTTGGAAATGTTTTGCTTGTTTGTTTCCAAAATAAGAACGGATGCAAACAACAAGACCCCTGCATCCCTTTGTGGATCCAGCATTTTGCAAGCAGGCCCTCCCATCTCCGTCATCCCCCAGCCACAGTGCAGAGGGCAGGAGATGATGGGGAGTGGTGAGATGGGGGCTCCTCCACTGCACCCAGGCTGCAGCACAGCATGGGAATGGCAGGCCGCTCTCCCTCCTGGCCAGAGCCTGGCTTTTATTTTCTTACAGACACACTGTGTCTCGGGCTGGAATCTGGGAAACTCAACAACTCCAGGGCGGGGAGGCGGGGGCAGGAAGGGGCCTCTTTCTGTCCTGGGCCCTGAGCTGCTCACGAGCTGCTGTCTGTGAGCTGCCATCGAGGCAGCAGGAAAAGTGCCTTCTTCACAGTCGTTGGCTGTTTGCATCTGTGATTGTGCAGTTGAGGCTTTTGTGTGGATCCGTCTCATGTTGGTTTTCCCTCATTGCTCTGCCCCGAAGGCGGCCCCCACAGGTCTCATGGAGGCCTGTCCTCTTTCCTTTATATCCGTGGTGCTGTCCTGTGTATGAACTGTGCACAGGACTGCTGCCTGTGATCTGTTCAGGCTATCAAGCTCATGTCTATCCCCAAAGTCAAATAAAGGCCCAATGCATCGATACCTACAGCCAGCGGGTCCATGCTGACTCACAGAGGCTGCATCAGACAGGGGAGAAGGGCCGCGGGAGCTTTCTGGGGCTGCATGTGCAGCTTGATGGAAGCAGACAGCCCTATCTTTCGCCTGAGGAGTAGCGAGTGGATTCAAACCTCCGACCTTTCTGCTAGCAGCCCAATGTGTGAGCCACTGTGCCTCTGGGGCCCCTTATTTATCGTTCCAGAACTGGAAGCAAACTCACTGCCATTGAGTTGCTTCTGACTCATAGCGACTGAGTTAGTTAGTTTACTGTGCCCACAGTGTGTTTATTAAACACATATGGGTTCATTGAAGGACTAAGGGATAAACGGCTCACTGAGCCTCACCTTTCTAGTTCTCAGGTCTCTTGCTTTCTGATGGTCGGAACAGGGTGCAGCCACTCTCAGTGGTTCCCTATTTCAGCTTGCAAGGCTGACTTCCTCAAGACATCCCCAAGGAGAAGCCACATGGACCTACCCCATGCATCCCTGGGTTCTGGAGCAGCCGTGTGGAGACCCCTACCAGTGCTGAGATGCTTACACGTTCACTGACTCGGCTTTCCTTCTGCAGTCAGCATCATTGCATCTGCTTTGTGAGATGGAGGAGGATTTTGTGGATTGGTGTTGGGCATATGGGTTAATGGGTTAATGTTGGACTTGTGGGCTTGAGCAGCACTGGGTTGGGATGTTTTCTTGATGCACACTTACCCTTTATATAAAACTCTTTCTTATACATGAGTTTCTGTGGATTTGTTTGTCTAAGGTACCCAGACTGACACAGCGACCCTGCAGGACAGAGTAAAAGTGTCCCTGTGGGATTCTGGAACTGTCACTGTTCGTGGAATCCGTGGATTTGAATTGTGGCACCAGAGAAGAATGCTGAGTACCGCGGACTGCTGGAAGGACAAACCGACCTGTCTTGGAAGAAGTAGGGCCAGAGTGCTCCTTAGAGGCGAGCATGGTGAGACTTTGTCTTACATCCTTTGGACATGTTGTCAGAAGAGACCTGTCCCTGGCGAAGGACGTCGTGTGCTGTACAATAGAGGGGCAGGATGGACACCGTGGCTACAACAAGGGGCTCGGGTGTAGGAGCTGTGTAGATGGTACACAGCTATTCTGTCCCGTTGAGCAGAAGCACCCTGTGGGTCAGAACCGACCTGTCGGATGATGGCATCTAACAACTCTCTGCGCGAGTAGGAAGCCTCATCTTCATGGGAGTAGAAAGCCTCACCTTTCTCCCACAGAGTAGCAGGTGCTTTCAAACCACCATCTTTGGGGTTACCTACCCAACACATAAGCTACGCCACCAGGGCTCTGACATCACAACAAAAGCATGACAAGTATTTGGAAGGGGACGGTACAGTAAGTCACAGACCACCTGTACTTTGCCAAATAGGTTGTCCCTTTCTAGTGGCTGGTTACAGCTAAGAGTGAATGTACACTCACGTCTACTTATGTGTGAGCATGAGGGACATGTGTCTGGGGGCACAATTGGAGGGCTAGTTGACTGACCAGATCACTCTCTGCCCCCTCAATGCCCCCACCTGTTCTCAGGGGGGATTCCTGCCCAAGGACAGGGAGTCTGGGCCTGTTGTTGTTCTTAGGAGCTAGGAAGTCGCGTCTAACTCACCACCACCCTATGAGCGACAGATAGGAGCACGGTCCTGGGCCGCCCTCACAATGGTGCTTAGGTCTGAACCCACTGCTGCAGCCCACTGTGTCAATCCATCTTGGTGAGGGCCTTCCTCTCTTGCATTGCACTACTTGGCCCAGAATGATGTCTTTCTCCCAAGACTTGCCTCGGATCAGAGACAACTTCAGGGAGGTGGTTTGGGTTCAAGATCAGCGGTTTAAGAATCTGGAAGGATTTTTGTATGTAGTCCTCCCTGCAGGGTCCTCCGGGCACACTGTGAGACATGGAAAATGAAGTGAGATGGTTCAGAAAGACATCCTGTGGAGGTTGGTCTCCTACTATCTGGCACAGGTGAGGATGAAGACATCGTGGCACCTGCTGGTGGAGAGCAGGTGAAGGGCACAGTAAGGGTGGGTGGGGAGGGCAATGTCATACCCAAAGCTGCATCCAAAGGCCTCCTTACAGGACAGACAGTGTTCTTCTGTCCTGGTGAGGCTTGTTGTGGTTGCTGTTGTTGTCATGTGCCATCGAGCCAGTCCTGACCCATAGCGACCCCATGTACAACAGAACAAAACATTCCCAGTCCTGTGTCATCCTCACAATCATTCCTACACTGGAGCCCATTATTGCAGCCATGTGTCAAGCCATTTCCTCGAGGATCTCCTGTGCTTTCCTCTGTCCCTCTACTTGGCCAAGTGTGATGTCCTTCTCCAGGGACTGGGCTCACCTGACAACATGTCCAAAGTGTCTAAAAGGAGCGCTCTCACCACCATACTTATTCCAGGACAGATTTGTTTGCCCTTTTGGTCCATGCTACTTTTGATATTCTTCACCAGCACCCACAATTCAAATGCACTGCTTCTTCTTCTTTGGTCTTCCTTATTCGATGCCCAACTTTCACAGGCATACGAGGTGGTTGAAGATACCATGGGTTGGGTCAGACACACCTTACTTCAAAGCAACCTTCCTGCTTTCCCATACTCTAAAGATGTTTTGGGCAAGACATTATTCACTGCAATGCATCTTTTCATCTCTTGACTGCTGCTTCCATGAGCACCGATTGTGGATCTAAGACAAACTTCTCCACAATCTCACAGGTGAAGCCTGGTGCCCTTGAAACAAACCAGGTCCTTTTTGGATCATTCACAGTGTCTTTTGACCTCCTCCCCTACTCTCCAGCCGCCCTGTAGCTTCCTCTACTATAGGAGCACTGTGGCTATTCAGCTCCAGTGCTGCGGAGTGAGGAAGCTGCCCACTGAGCCTGGAGGAGTCAGGCCCACAGACCTCATGAGCAGTGTTGTCATTTACACGGAAGACAGAAAACCTGATACCTTCCAACTGTCATGGTGGCAATGCATGTGGTCTAGACTGTGGACCTCACCACAGGAGCAAACAATCAGTCTTAGGTGAAACACAAGTTGAATGCTCCCTAGATGTAGCATGGCAGGACCTCAGCTGCTGTGGTGTTTACATAATCTGTTGTCAATTTGAGAGGATTAAGAGTGAAGGGGTGGAGGTTAGCCTGTCAATCAGGTTGCAGCTTGATGACCTCATTTGGAGGTGCTAGGAGATAAATAGCTCACTGGAGACAAGACATGTGCTCACTCCTGGAGGAGCCAGATGGAGTTACCCTGATGCAGCCAGTGCCCTGAGCTGGAGAAGCCATGTGGAGATCCCTGCCAGTGCTGAGATGCTTACAATGCCACTGGATCCACCAGACTTCCCCCCCACTGGCCTGTGATCTTTTTTGCATTGGGCGTCATGGCATGTGCTGCATGAGTCTGAAGAGGGCTTTATAAATTGGTATCAGATACATGGGCTTGATCTGGACTAGACTGGTATGTTTACTCAGAATTCAACTGCTCTTGTATAGAAAGCTCTTTCTTATACACATATGAGTGCCTCTCGATTTGTTTCTATAGGCAACCCAGACTAACAGAGCTGCCTCATTTTGGATATGTCACCAGGAGAGACCAACTGCGGGAAAGGCATTGTGGTGGGTGAGTTGGGGGGCTCAGCAAAAAGGAGGGCACCTCTCCTTGAGATGGGCTCACACAGTCACCCAACACTTGACTCACACCCAAATGATCATGCGGCAGTCAGGGTTGATGTCACCCTGGCAGGCCAGGGTTCTCCCGTGATGCGATCTCACAGAGTGACAGATCTTCTGAGAAGCAGCCCAGCAGTTCATCTGGTCACAGTCTTGACCCAAATGAGGGAGGTTTCAATCAGGGTGTGGCCGACTCTTGGTATAGACTGACGGTGTGAAAGTGAGCTACTCCCACTGTTGGGTCCGGACCCTACACCTGGTTCCTTGACCTCCTGTCATATCGCCTGCCCATCCCAGGAGCAGACAGCCAGTCTCGGATTCATTCAGCTCAGTGTCCACCAGCCTGTGCTCTTCCTGTGTCCTGTCTGTAAGCCCCTGCATCTACGCAAATGAGTCAAGAGAAGCCTACAGCTCATATCTGACCCATGTCTTGAACCGGACTGGACTCCCACTTCCACATTGCTGTGAGCCATGTCTTAACACAAATCTCTTTCTTTTCTTTAAATCATTTTATTGGGGGCTCATAAGTCTCTTTCTATACACCTTCCCTGAGCAGCGGCATGAGCTCTGCTTCTCTTGTGAACCCTGTCAAACATAGATCATGAAGACACCTGGAGACGTGGCCACACTGTGCTCAGTTCTAAGCAGAGCCACCAAGATGGCCTCCTAGCAACACGATCGTGGTCACTGCAGAGTGGACCCCCAGGTGTTTAACCAGCCTCGCTGACACCACCCAGCTTTGAAGTAGGGCTGGGATTTGAACTCTCAGCTTCTCTGTGCAGACGCCTTGCCCATCCTACCCCAAGAATGGGTGAAGGGGCGGGGGATCCTGTCACCCCAAGGTTAGGACACCCCACCCAGGCACCCTGCTGCCATCAGGATGCCCCTGCTGCCTTGTGAGGAAGCCCAGGCAGCAGGCTCTGTGATGGGCTGTCTCCGGCATCCCGGCCAGCTCTGTCTTCAATAATTCAAAGCTCTGAGCCTCCTGGATCCCCTCGGGCTGGGCTGCCTCCTGAGAAGCGGTTGGAATGAGAAGAAAGGGTTGCCTCTTAAACCCTGAGTTCAAGAGATGGCTGGGGCTTTTAATTTAGTTTGATGGATTTAATATTGTGCATCCTGGGAGCTGTGCTCCGCGTGAGCTCACTCTCCCGGCTCCAGCTCCCAGCCAGCAGCAGAGTGGTGCATTACAGGCCTGGGAAACCACACGGAGCCATCTCTGTCAGTTCCCACGATCACCCGGGGCTGGCGGCTGAGAGGAGCCAGGCACCTGTCTGCTGCCCAGGGACCCCGGAGCCAGCCCAGCCACCGCACTGAGGGCGGAGGAAGCCACCCAGGCTCCTTGTCCACAATGCTCGGTTGGTTGGGGCCCACTCAACCTCACTCTGGGGTTCACTGTGGGTGAGTAATGGAATCCTGCCCTCCCCTGCAGCCTGGGGACTCCGGTGCACCCCCATGACCCTGTCTAGGACTCCTTCTACCCACCCAGCCTGCACGCTGACCGCCTCCACCCATGGGAGGTCTCTAGCTCTCATTTGTTCAAAGCCTATCTATCCAGTCTCCTTTGGGGGCCAGTCCCCTCCCTGCCCGTGCCCCTGAGTTGGCTCTTTGGGTCCCCATCAGAGCACAGGGATGGTGGACATTGGGTGAACGCACATGCTCCCTACTGGACAGCAGGGGCAATCATGGCACCCCAACCCAGTCACACCCCAGCTCTGCCTTCCTGCTCGGTCCCTTTTCTGCACCCTGGAAGAAGAGCCATGTCTATCTCCCCCAAAGCCCAAACAAGCAACCAAACTGTGTCTGTCCAGTCAACTCTGACTCAGAGTGACCCCCCACGTGTCTCCGTGGGGCTGTGTGCACAGGACTTCCACAGCCGAGCTTGGACTTGAATCACCAAAGTCTCTGTGAGCACTGACACCACTGGTAGCAGAGAACACCCCGCCCCAAACAAACAGACAGTCGTCAGGCAGCTGGTTCTGGCTAATGGCGCCCTATCCCCACCCTAATGTATGCAGTAGAGAGGTGCTGCTGGAGTCTCTGGATGGTTTCTCTCTCCCTGGGAAGACAGCCAGGGCTTTTTGCCAAGGTACCTGAGTGGGCACGAACCACCACCACCTGAGTTAGACACCAAGCACTCTGACCTTGAGCACCACCCAGGGTTGGCCCACCGACCCACCTCTGCCCGCTTCTGGAATGCTCTGGGTGGACATGAGCAGGCAGTCAGTGGGCACCCCAGGTTTTACCCTCCTTCTCTCACCCCTCCCCCCAACTCTCTCTCTCCCTCTCTGTCTCTCTCCCTCCCTCCATCACTCCTTCCCTCTCTCCCTGGCCATTCTCCAGTCTCTCTCCCCCTTCCCCAGCCCCTGCCCCTGTCCCTGTCCCTCCTCCTGCCCCCTGGCCTCCTCTCTTCCCATCTCCCCCACCACTCCTTCTTCCTCTCACCCCAGGACTGGCCCTGCCCCCTGGACTTGACACCAGCTTCTCCTGGAGCTGTCTACTCCCTGCCGGTCCCTCCCACATTTCATGCCTTAGCAGAAATTAGCCTGTCTGTATTCTTCACTTTCCTACCTTGAGTAGTTTATAAACGTCCTCCTCTTTATTCTTACTCTGGGTTTTGGAAACAGTACATTCCTTTGAGATCAGGTGAAAGTTACCCTCACACTTGCCCTTCCTGGAGCTTGGGCGGGTAGTGGTGGAGGGGCAGGGGTGTGTGTTTGGGGGTGGGAGGGGTCATCGTGGAGAAAGGGAGAATGCAGCCTTGCTGTGCAATGATACACTTTCTAAAATGGTTACAGGTCTGGTCTGGATTTTGAATTCCCCGCTAGCCAATTTCGGACTTTTATGCTCTCCTATAAAGTTCCCATTTCCCCTTGTTTTTGCCATAGAGCCTGCTCCCCATAGACAGTCAATTTATGTGTGAGAACAAAACAAGCTCACAATCACTGCTAATACAGTGTCACCGCCCTCGCAGTTCATTCCAGCTCTATGCCCACAGTGAGACATTCTTAACCCCCAGGCTTGCCATCTGCCTCCGTTCCCCATCGCCTCTCTCCCCACCCAGCTTCGCAGACAAACCTCGCTTGTTCCTTGTTTCCCCTTTGTGCCCTTGATCATGAAATCCTTTCTCCCTGGGTCGGTTCTAATTGGATTTCCTGCAGGTTGGCTTGGTGTGGTTTGGGTACATGGGTCTATGTTTAAGCCAACGGGACTCCCCCACCTGTAAGGGGAGAGGCCTGACTTCAGCTCAGCTCCAGGCTCTGCCCTTTGCTGTCTGACGCTAACACCCACACACCTGCTTGATCGTTGAGTACTCTATTTCCTGGGAGGTCTCGCTCCCCTGTGGCCTTGCCGCCTGTTTGGGCCACGTTGCTTGGGTAGTGTCTCTGGAAAGGACACTTCCTCCTCCAGGCAGGACGACCCTCCAATCACTGCCAGCCCCAAGCCTATGAAGAGAGGTATCCTGGGCTGCTTCCCGAAGCTTTGTCTTGTTCGCTCTGACATTTAGAGCGCCAACGTAACCATAATTGAGGTTTTAGCACGGTGTGAAGGAGACCTTAAGGTTCATTTTGGTTGTTTTATGACCCACGCCTACTCATTAGGAACTTCTCCGTTTCAGCACGCGTTTTACAGCCTGATACTTTTCTAGCAGTCATTAAAATATTAGTGACACGCTTCGGCAAAAGAATATGGGACCTTGAACAAGCATCTCCTTTCCCTTCCCATTTCCATCCTGCCCGGGACTCATCATCACCGGGCGAGGACACTCGTGCGAACATGAGCTGCACCATTCCATTCATGATGGAGATCAGGATCCATGGACAGGAGAGCGCCCTTAAGCACCATGCCCCCAAGGGACACGGGATTCGCTCCCGGGCAATCTCCTCTCCCGCCCACCATCATTCCCAGCCCTCTGCCTGCCTTCTTCTTCACGCAGGAGTGTTTGCACGGTTTCATTTTGCTAAGGCCGTCTTCAACTTGTGTGATTTGTTTTGTGCTTGTTTCTTTTCTTTTTTCAAAGAGAGAGCCTTGTAGGAAGTGAATTCCTTTTCTGCGTTTTGCTGTTGTTGATTTTCCTCGGTGCACGGAAATGGCTTTATTTTGCTACTGGGAGAGGAGTGCTCCTGGGCGTAGAATTCTAGACTCCAAATGCTTCCAGCTCCGTGCAGGCGTTTTCTCTCGTGGGGTGGCGGCATGGCTGTTAAAAAGTGTGCGCCGGATACTTACTGAATCCCATGCTTTTAGTCCAGAGTAACAGATGTGTGGGGACGGCTCCTTCCTGTTGTGGAGTTCTGAAACTATCCAGAATGGAGCTAGGGGTGTCGCCCCCCCACCCCCCCGAACTTGATAGATGGATTTGAGTTGGAATTGGTGGGAAGACATGTGACAAAAACGTTCCACAAAAGGCTCTTTCCAATCGGAAAGCTGAGGAGCTTCCTCTCCGCAGAGAGGCTTTCTTGTTTGATTGTAGTTTTGCCTTCGTCTGTGAGTAGCTCGGCTCCCTCCTTTGCCTCTTGGTAAAAGCCCACGGGCAGCTAATTCACCTTCCTGCATCTGCCCCGCTTCTTCTCGGCCACCTCTCTCCCCGATTTTTCATGACAGCCAGTTTCCACAACTCCTGGTACTTTTAGTCCCTGGTTTGGTTTTTCGATTGGTTAGTTCTCTCCTTGCACAAGTCAGCCTGGTGGCATAGTGGTTACACATTGGGCGGCTAAGCCGCAAGGTCGACAGTTCAAAACCAACAGCCGCTCCTTGGGAGAAAGATGGGCTTTCTGCTCCCCTACAGAGTTACAGCCTCAGAAGCCTACAGGGGCCGTCCTGCCCTGCCCTGTGAGTCGGAATTGACACTCGGAAGTGAGTTTGGTTGGGGGTCTGGAGTCTGTGTGGTGAAAATGGTCAGCACTCGTGGCTGCCCAATGAAAGGTTGGGGGTTCAAGTCCACCCAGAGGTAGCTCAGCAGACAAGCCCACCAAGCTGCTTCAGAAACAGAGCTGCTGACAGGCTCCACGCGCTCCCCATGTTGGCGGGCTGTTTGTCTCTTCTTATGGGAAGGAGGCTACTCTCCTCAAAGACCCATGCTCTCGGGGTTCCAGCTCACCCCTGCCCTGTGTCTTCTCCTGTCATCAGTGACGTGTAGTCCCTTCTGCCAGGTGCCTTCTAATGCCAGCCAAACCAGCGGCCCCCAAGGGGTCTGCCGGGCCAGTTCCGCTCGAAGCAGAGTGGTCAGTGCAGGAGGTGATGGAGACTGCTGACTGAGGTCACACAGGGTCATCTTCGTAGATTTTCCCAAAGGACATGGATCGGTCATTTAGTCCCTCTTTCCCATTGGGTCTGTGTGGCCTCCTCACAGCCCTCCAGGACAGGCTAGAACTCCCCCAGGGAGTTTCTGAGACTGAAACTCTTTTTTTTTAATCATTTTATTGGGGGCTCATACAACTCTTATCACAATTCATACATCCATGCATTGCGTCAAGCACATTTGTACATTTGTTGCCATCATCATTTTCAAAACATTTTCTTTCTACTTGGCCCCTTGGTATCAACTCCTCATTTTTCCTTCCCTCCCCCACCCTCCCTCCCTCACAAAACCTTGATAATTTATAAATAATTTTTTTTCATGTCTTACACTGTCCGATGTCTCCCTTCACCCACTTTTCTGTTGTCCATCCCCCTGGAAGAGGGTTGTATGTAGATCATTGTGACTAGTTACCCCTTTCTCCCCCACCTTCCCCTTATCCTCCTGATATCTCTACTCTCATTATTGGTCCTGAGGGGTTTATCTGTCCTGGGTTCCCTGTGTTTCCAGCTCTTATCTGTACCAGTGCACATCCTCTGGTCTAGCCGGATTTGTAAGGTACAATTGGGATCATGATGGTGGGAGTTGCGGGGGGGGGGGGGTAGGAAGCATTAAAGAACTAGAGGAAAGTTGTATGTTTCATTGGTGCTATATCACACCCTGACTGGCGAGACTGACACTCTTAACGGGAGAGAGAAGCTTCGTCTGTCTCCTGGAGAGCAGCTGGTGGTTTCAAACTGCTGACCTTGCAGTTAGCAGCTTAAGTCGTAACCACTAAGCTACCAGGGCTTCTACAGGACAATTCTGGGGTCTTCTTATAAAGAACTCCAAAGAAAATAGGCAAATGCATTGGAGCAAAAAGCCCGGGGAAGCGGTGCGGGCGAATGTGTCTTCCACCCCAATAAATCACCGTCTGTCTCAGGCTTCAAGGGCAGCGAGCGCTGTGGAAAGAGAAGTCCACTGGACGACCTCATCCTCCCCAACGACGGGCCAGACCTCACCCCTGCAGCCTCCTTCCCGTGCCCTCCAGCTCAACATCCAAAAGGAGCCCTATCTGCCCCTGCAGGAGGCTGGCGCTGCCACTCTGCCCTGCTATGAATCACAGAACTCAGAATTCTTCCAGGGGAGGGTTAGTGAGGGGAAGCACTAGAGCAAGGATAGGTCGGGAAAGGACCACGTCCTGTCTTCATTTTCTTTTTTCGTTTTTTTTCGACAAAAGACTCCATGCTTTTGTAGCAATCCTTCGCAACTTCATATCCAGTTCTTAGGCTGCAGCTTGACCTCCCTGCTGGATGGAGGCCCAGTTTAGCAGCCTCTCCAAGGGCCCAGCCAGAGGACAAAAGCCAGGGAAGGGCCCCCTCCCCTGGCTCTTCTCCCTTCTGCTGTTGCCTCTGCTTCTGCTCTGCGTCCTCTCCATCTCACAGCGACGGTCACTCATCTGGCCCAAGGCAGGTGGTGACAGACACTGGCACTGCAGAAGGTGAGGCTCTGGCGGACACCTAGGAGTGGGCACTGTCACCATCCCACTGGACTGGAACTCCAAACAGAGCTGGGACCTAGAACGGTGATGCTGGGCCAGGCGCAAACAGTTTCCTCCGCCATGCGGCACAAGCTCCCCACCTCTTGCTGTGGTCCAGAAAGGCAGCTCAGTGGCCGTGAGGGAATCTGGGACAAAGGATCAAGTCGGCTTTGAGGATAGATTTTCCTTCCTGATTTCCCTGGCAGCTTTCCCCCGTTCCCTGTGCATCTGATTCTCCCTGCCACCTCTGATGGCATCTTCTCCTGATGGTCTCCACTCCTCTGTACTTATTCTCCGGTGGCCCCTCTGCTTCTGTCCTTTTAGAGCGCTGTGGTGGGAGAGCAGATAACTGGACCAATGAAAGCACCTTTGCAAGGGTACCATCACCTCATTGAAAAGTTCTGTGTGCCCCTCCCTGGTGCCAGCACCTGATCTAAATGGCCTGCTTGGGCCACGAGACATTTTAAGATGGTCCAATGCTCTGTTCCTCTGGCCCCCTCTTGCTCTCAGTCGTCTGAGCTGATGTCTGCTCCAACCACGCCAAGCAGAGCCGGATGGTGCCAGCCAGGTTCTCACATACTGGTCCCTCTGCCGAAATGTTCTTCTGCTTTCTGGACCAGGTACTTCTCACTGGCTGCCAGACAATGTGCAGCCTCTGCTGCCCCTCCCCCAGGAGGACCTGAACAGGCACCAGCAGAGCCTTTCCTGCGCCGGGCTGCTTCCCCACGTGGTGCCCTCCTGCCGTGCTTTTGCATCGCTGTTGCTAACACAGACGGAGAGCTGCAGAAGGAGCTCGCTCTGTGTGCAGTCACGTAATCTCCTATCAGCTGTGAAGGGGTGGCGTCTAGCCCCTGAATCAGGTTGCAGCTTGATGACCTCACGTGGAGATGCCACAAAAATAAATAGCTCCCTGGAGGCCAGACACACACACAGACTGTCTACTTTGTCCTCCGGATGACAAGACACATGGAGCTACGCTGGAGCCCTGGAGCTGGAAGAACCTCCGGAAGACGCACACCAACGCTGAGATGCTTCCATGGCTTCTGGATACACAAGACTTAGCACCCACTGGCCTGTGATCTTCCTGCATTTGGCGTCATTGCACGTGTTGCATGAGTCTGAAGAGGACTTTGTAGACTGGTATCGGACATATGGGCTAATATCGGACTTATGGACTTGATCTGGACTGGGCTGGGATGTTTTCTCCAAATTCAATTGCTCTTATATATAAAACGCTTTCTTAGACACATACGAGTGTCTATGAATCTGTTTCCCTAGTCACCCGAGACTCACACATTCTGTTCATCAGGAAGTGCAAGGATGGGCGCGAACACCTTCCTGTGAAAAGGAGTCATCATCTCCCCCCTCATTTCTGGTTGCCGTTAGCTACCACCCAACTCCCCGCTACCCCAGGCACAACATAGCAAAACACTCCCTGGCCTGGCTTGTGCCATCCCCATGCTCAGGTGTGGGCGGATTCGTGTGGTTCGTTCGGTTTTCAGAAATAGACCAGCAGTGCTGTTTTCTAGTCTGTCTTCATCTGGCATTTCCACTAGAACCTATTCTGCCGTGCTGTCCTGGCCACAGCCCAGAGCATCCTTCTGAGGGCGTCAGTCAGAGCAAGACTCTCCCTGGACAGACGGGAGGGAGGTTGTTAGGAAAGATGAGGCGCATCAGCCAGAAACACAAGAGCACATGCATGAGCCTGTATGTATATGCACAGAAAGTAAATGAAAATGTAGTTGGGACTCCTCCAATGGACAAGATGACTTCATCCTGGGCACTTCCTGGCCCAGTGGGCTTCATCCCACCTTGGCACCTCTGAACCTCTAGTCCCTCGAGACAGTACCCAAAGCCCCCCCCACTGGCCCCCTGCGGGCTCCTGTTCTGCAAGCAGGCTTCTCTTCCCTGGAACGCTGCAAACCTCCAGCCAGGCTCCATACCATTACTTTTCAGATGAGAAGAGCGGCCTTCTTCAGCCAGGATGTAAGGCCCTCCAGAGCAGGGATACTGAACAGTGTTTTCTGTCCCCTCTTGACTCCTGGAAATGTCAAACAAAGAGCAATGGCTTCTTAGAGTCTCAGAGCAGTTCTAATGGCAACAATTCCAATGGGATCATGTCCCGAAGACTGTGGCGCTGTCTCCCTCTATACCACCCCGGGCTCCAGAGTCAAGGCCAAGGTGGCCTGTGCTGAGGCTTCAGAGTCCTGAGTCCTGCGGCTTGTTGACTCTTCTTTGGAAGTCACAATGTCCTCAGCTCCCATCTCGTCTCACCGCCTGGGTGGCGGTTCATGGCTATTCCAGGAGTTGATGCTCAGGTTCCGGTCCACAGTCTTATCGCTGCTTGGGCTCCACAGCCAGTTCTCTAGGTGTCTGAGCACAGCAGTGAGAAGCCGCGCACACAAGCCTGTGCCACTGTGTGTGTGTTACATCTCTCCTTGAGACCCTCCGAGGGCAGGGGTGTTCTGTTTCTGGAAATATATTGTATCTTCACTATTATTGCAAACCTTTCCTGTCATTGTTGAATACATTCTGAGTGCAACACACCAATTGCTCAGTTTCTACACGTCCAGTTCAGTGCCTTTGGCTAACGGAAAGGAAGGAAAGGCCAGCGCGGATGTCAGAGGAGACCCGGACACCTGTCCTTGCACATGCTGTTGCTGTGGCAGGTACCACAGAGCGAGTGCTGACTCACAGCGACCCACGTGTACAACAGAGGCAAACGACGCCCGGCCCCACGCCACCATGCAAACTGCTGCTATGTCTGAGCCCATTGCTTCAGCCACTGTGCAGATCCATCTCATGAAAGGTCTTCCTTTGGCCCCACTGTCCTTTCCTTACCAGGCAGGTGTCCTTTTCCAGGTCTTCCTGGTAACAGGTCCCAAGTCTTAGCACCCTCGCTTCTAAAGGGCTCTCTGGGGGACTTCGTCTGAGACAGCTTGCCTTGTTCTTCTCTCAGCCCAGGATACTTTCAGCGCTCTGCTCCGGCACTGGCCCCGAGCTGCATGCCTTCTTCTGCGGCCTTCCGTATCAAGCATAGAGCTTTCGCACGCACATGAGCCCCTGCAAAGCGCCACGTCCCGGGGCAGGCTCACCTTCATCCTGAAAGTGACGTGTTTTCTCTGTAACACCTTCAAGAAGTCTTGTGCAGCAGACGCGCCCCGTGGAAGCTGCCGTCTGGTTGCTTGACGTCTGCGTCCACCATCATGGAGAACGGGTGTCAAGGAAATGGAGTCCTTGCACCCCCATTCTGGAAGGTGGCATAGCTAAAGCAATGGGAGAGATGATGAGGCAAACCCTCTGAACGGGGAGTTTCAAATGCTGCCCAAGAAGACAGAGGAAGGATTATACAAGAAAGGGACAAGGACCTGGTGTGAGGAAACAGAAACGGAAGATCATGCTGGGCTGGGTGCTTCTCAGACTAATGGTGAACTGGAAAGAGAACAAACAAACATCACATCCCAAGTTGTAATATTGAGGGCTGCATTAGACCATATGGATCTGAGCAGACTACGGGTAACGTTACAGAACCAGGAAATAGCTGAACACTGAATCGTACTGACGCAGGGCTGTGCGTAGCAAAGAGGCAGTCCTTTGGAAAAAAACAGGGACATGCTGGATGACTGAAAATAGGAAAGGTGTGAGGCATACCTCATACTCATTCAATCAGTACCTGGCCAAGTCAGAACTTATACGAAGAAGGACATGGCCCCAAGACGGACTGAAAGCCCGTTAGCAGCTGTGGCATCTGGATGACAGCCTTGCTTGCTGGAAGTGAGGAGGTCTTACTGATGAAGATCAAAGGCAGCAGCTCTTCATTGTGGATTGCAATATCCAGGAAAATATAGATATAGACATCCTCACCACTGGACCACCAGACAGCATCCTGATAAATGGAGCAAAAGGATTTCAGATGACTTGGGTCCACAATCAACACCCATGGAAGCGTCCATGTGTTGGAGAAATCTGCCACACAGGGCCTTTTCAATGTGACAGGAGGCGAAGATGTCCCCGGGAGGATTAAGGTGTGCCAACCCCAAGCCACAGTAATTTCAGTGACCTTATATGCATATGGAAGCTGGCCAATGGTCAAGGACATCTGGAGCAGAATCGGTGCGTGTGAATATTGGTCTGCGCAAGGACAGTCGGATAGTCCGTGGACTGCCAGGAGACGAACCAAGTCTGGCTTGAAATGCAAAGCAAATGTTTCTTAGGAACCAAGAAGTTGAGACGTCATCTATGTCCTTGGCGATGTTATCAGGAGAAACCAGTCCATGGAAAAGGACACCCTTCTTAGTAAAGTAGAGGGTCAGCCCCTTAATGAGATCAATTGACACAGCGGCTCCAGTGATGGCCGTGAGGATGGCGCAAGGCCGGCCGGTGCTTCATCTTGTTGTGGGCAGGGTCACCGTGAGTCAGAATGGACAGGGTGGCACTACACAAAGACAGCCTTGATCTCCAATCAGATGGACATGCGCAGTCCCGCAGTCGGAGGGAGGAAAGGGCTGCAGGCCGATGGGGGAGGGATCCTGGTAAAGGAGCTTAGGAATGGGTGGGTCACTTGAAGCGTGGACCCATGGTTTTACCCGCAAACCTGCAGGAGCCCTGGGTCCGGGCAGGCTTGCCTGTGCGATTGACTGATGGCAGCCCGGTCTGAGCTCAAATTCAGAGCCTTCTGCGATACAGCCTCTCCCGCAGCCACTCACTACAGCACCTCTCTGACAAGAGAAGGCTCCAGAATCCATCAAGTTTGAAGTCCTCTCCTGAATTTTTTAAAGCACGCTGAAAGTTTAATAATCAGGAGCATAAACACACACACACACACACACACACACACACACACATAAAAAATACCGTAGTCTCCAGACCAGGGCTGTGCTTTCTCTCCTGGGATCGGGGTAGAATCCATTGGGTGGGAAAATGAGTGTTCCCTGTTAGTCAGAGGCAGCTCATTAATAAATCTAGTGAAAGGGCAAAAACCCACACTTAGCTCCTATGTCCTTGGATTTGATTCGTTTTTGCTTCTCATAACCCCAACCCAACCCCCTCTCAACCTCAACCTTGATGAGTCCTGCTCCCATCCCCGCCCCGTGACCCCACCCACCCTCTTGTAACTCCCGCTCCCCTCTGACCCCCTCACCTGCTCCTTCCCTCCTGCCACAGCAGAGCCCCTGGTGCTGATGCAAATTCTCATCTCACTGACCAAGATGCAGACACAGGCAGATCTATAGACAAAGACGCAAACCCCAAAGCCAAATCCACTGCCCTTGGGTCGATGCCGGCTCACTGTGGCTGGTCCTATAGAGCTGAAATGTTTATTGTTATAGGTGCGGTTGGGTCACTTCTGACTCAAAATGACTCTGTGTACAATGGAACAAGATACTGCCCGCCCACACCATCTTCACCATTGTTCTTGTGTTTGAGCCCGTTGTTGCCACCACTGTGTCGATCCATCTGATGGAAGGTCTTCCTCTTGTTCGCTGGCCCTCTAATGTCCTTCTCCAGGGATGGGTCTCTTCTGGCAGCATGTCTAAAGTAGGGACAAGATGCCTGGCCATCCTTGCTCATTAGATTTCCCCGTGCTGTAAATCTTTATGAGAGCAGACAGCCTCATCTTTCTATCTCGGAGTGGCTGGTGGGTTTGAACCCATCAGCAGCACAGCAAAACCCAGAGACTACCAAAAACCAAACAAACTTTCATCAAGTCGATTCCTGCTCATAGTGACCTCTAGGTTTAGGAGACTGTAGCTCTTTACAGGTGAAGAAAGCCTCACCTTCATCTCTTGCAGCCCCTGGAGGTTTCAAACTGATGACCTTGTGGTAACCAATGAGTGACCATTATGTCACATCCCAGCAGGACTCCATAAAGCACTGTCATTTTAAGGGCTTAGTCTGTGTGATTTTAGGGCTCGCAGGCCCACCATCTGTCAGGTTGGTGGCTGGCTGCAGACCCAGGTGGAGGCTGACACAACAGCTGAGGCACAACTAGCTCGGAACCGGGAAGCTCTCTACCGTGAAGGCTGAAAACTCACATCCCGGATCAGGAATCTGCATCCCTAAAAGTGGACTAAGGGGAGATGTTCACCTCACCTACACACTATCTCCATGGCAACATGAGATCCACGCCAGGCTGAGGAGCTGGATACCAAAAGTGTGGCCCAGAGCCATGTGAAGCTGAAGGGGTACAAAGGTTTGATACCAAAGCGCCTCTAGCGGACAGCCAAAGCGCCTCTAGCGGACAGCCAAGCCAGGCTTCAGGGTTTGTGGGCCACTGAGCCTCACCTCTGAGGTGGGCAGGGTGCCTTTGATCTGGAACACGGATTGGATTCAATGGAAAAGCTAAGCACCGGATGCTAGGAGCCTAAGCTGGTGGTTAACCCATCCAGTTGCTAACTGAAATGATACAAGGTCAAGGCCAAACAGAATTGCTGAGGAGGAAATCCAGGCGGTCCATTCTGCTGGAAAGCTCGTGGTGCATGGTCCTCTGTGATGCTTCTGGGACCACTGGCTGGTAGGCTCAGAGATGGGTCAGCAGCCCCTGATCACGTAAACACTGATGCTCCCAGCTGCTGAGTTTCCTGAAGGAAGTGCGGCCAGGATGCTCCTTCCAGGCATGCACTGGCCACGGGACCAGGAGAGACCACACCTCAGCACACTCACTGCCCTTGACCCGTTCAGACTCCCGGGGACCCTACAGAGCAGAGTCGGACTTCCCTTGTGTGTTTTTTCAAAGAGTGCACTCGTTACCAGCATGGACAGCCTCATCTTTCTGCCAAGCAGGGGATGATGATGTCGAACTGCTGGCCCGGTGGTCAGCGGCCTAATGCGTAACCCTTGGAGAAGACCCCATGCTTGGGGGAGTTGGTGACAAAGAGGAAGATGGGTGGACACGGGCACTGCAACAGTGACCCCGACATGGCGATGATTATGACGCTGGCATGGGGCCGGGTGGGGTTCCCTTCTGTGGTGCAGGGGGCGCTCTGAGTCGGCAGCACAATGCTGCAGAGTGGCTAGCCGAAACATTGGGGCTGTAAGCCGGCCCAGAGGTGCAGTGAGAGAGAGCCGTGGCGATCTGTACCCTAACTGCCCGGCATTGAACGCCCTGTGGAGCCCGGTTCCTCTCTGATGCACACACAGGGCAGTCATGGGTCAGAGTCCACCCGATGGTCACTTGTGTCCCTAAGCTACTCTCATTTTAGGCCCTTCTCAGATGTCTGCTCTGGAAAGGAATTTTCTATGACCAGCCCCTCTTGGATGGGCTCCTCCTCCGATGTATCACTCAGTCACTCAGTCAGTCAGTCGTCACTCAGGGACTACCGCAGAGCATCTGTGGTGAGCCAGGCACAGTCCCACCTGCTGGGGGGACACCCGCCCGGACTCGTGCTGGAGAACTCGCCCAGAGGGACACTTCATGGTAAGGGCAGGCCCTTCCTTCCTGCGTCCTGCTGAGGAGGCCGAGCTGACTGCTGACCGCTGACCGTGAGGGCCATCCTCCTCAGAAAGGCCACACCACGCGCCCAGCAGGTCCTGGGCAGAGAGGGAAGAGACGAGCTGCCACCCACCCTGACAGGAGATGAGGAGACACAACTCCAGGTTGACATGGCAACAGATCCAGAAACGGTGGCTCAGAGACGGAGAGGCTTTTATAGAGGCCTTCCTTGTCGAGGTGGATATAGGAGTGTGGCTGGTCCCCCCAGGGGAGCTCGGCCAGCAAGGATGCTGAGCTTTGGAGGAGTGAGTCTGGTGACTCCAGACCCCTGACTTTGGTGCCATCAGAGCAGGCCCTTCCCCGTGGCCTGGCCCACGTCTGCTCCCCTGGACTCTGTGAGCACCCTAGGTGTCTCCAATGCCTGGTCCTTCTCTGAGTCCAGAGACAGCCAGGCAGCAGCCCTGGGCAGGGCTTGATGGTAGCCTAGTCCCTGGCATTCAAGGATGCCCCGAGCATAGCTCTCCCATCCCCTATGTGTCTCCAGGGTCAGCTCCAGAGTCTGGCCCCAAGAAGTGAACAAAGTTACCATTGAATCACTAAAAATCACAACTAAGCTTGCCACCAAGCAGACCCGGGGCTGAGTACGACAGAGCAACGCCATGCTGCATGGACCTTTCAGAGGCTGGGTCTTCAGGCTTAAGCCGCCAGGCCTTTCTTCCGTGGTGTCTTTTGGTAAATTGCAGCCACTCATAGAACCTGTGCCTGAACGCCCTGCACCCATTGGATCTGCACTCACAGTCAGGCAGCAGGGGTCCTGCACGTGTTGGCTCACTCGCCCCTTTGACGAGACAAGCCATCAGTGCTCTCAGCAGCCTGAGCTGCCAGTCTGTGGGGGCCCCTGAGTTTCCCAGAGTGAACCCAGTAAATGGGTCAACTTCTCCCCTAACACAGAAACTGCACTCTCATTCAAAACATAGAAAACCCCACCCCTTAGGTGTCAGAGCCCACCCTGGGCAGTGTGCTAAGAGGTGGCTGTGTCTATGGGGTCAAATCTACCAGCCAGTTGCCATCAAGTTGATGCCAGCTCGTGGCGACCCTGTAAGTCAAGGGAGAATGACTCCATCCTGTTCCCAAGGCTGTAATGTTTCCAGAGCAGTCAGCCAGAGCTGCGTCTTCTCCCAAGGGTGCCTGGTGGGTTTGGACTCTCCGTTGACACCAGAGTCTTGGACTACGAGGTCACCAATGCACCTCCAATACCTCACACACCAACCAACCAGCCAAACAAGCAAACAAACAACCACATCAGTCCATCCCAACTCACATGGGCCCTCGGAGACAAGACAGAATTGCCCCACAGGGTTTCCAAGGGCCTCATGGAAGCCGACAGCCTCTTCTTTCTCCCTCGGAGCTGTAGGGGTGGGGCCAAACTGCTGAATTTTTTTTTAGCAAAAAAGTGCTTAAGCCCCACACTGCTCGGGATCCTGTTCTTGACTTGACCGTGTATCCTGAGAAGCAGTACCAGGAGGGGGTCTTTACTGGTTTTCTTGAGTGCCCCCCCTTCTTTGAGGACAGAGGAAAGGTAGAAGCAGAGCTGGGAGCAGAAGGGAGAGGTCATGGGTGCCACCGTTAGGCTACAGGGGGTACCATGGTGAAAGGGACCCCCAAGGGGCTGGTGGCAGAGGGGAGACAGAACCTGCTGCAGCTTGTCCATGTGGGTGTCAAGCAATGGCACCTCCACTTGCTGAGTTCGATGCTGCACTTGTTCCTGCCTTCTTACATGCTCGTATCTGACTCCCTCACACACTTCTAGAAGGTGCACCGCAAGCAAAATTATCCTAACTTTGCAGCGCCCCTACCCCCACCAAAAAATCAGAAATTCTAAGTTGGGTTTTATCTTCCAGGCGATGTAAAATCATGTTGATAAGTGTCTTTCTCACTCAAATTTATTTAACCTGCACAAAATCCCAGAGGTGGTAATGTTATCTATAATTTACAGATGGAGACTCTGACACGCCAAGGAGTTGAAGGGTCAAACCAGGGTGGGTTGGAATGCAAAGCCCACAGAGTGGGACCCAGGGTGCAGTGGCAGGAATGAGGAAGCTGAGTTAGAGACGCTTTCTCTTTTTCTTGGGGAGGGGGGGATCCAGAGATGAATTGCCACCCTATCCTCTGCAGCAGATGCCTCCGTCATCCTGTGTGGATGACCTCCAGGTAAGCTAGGGGGTCACCGCACAGTGTTCTCTAACAACTGTGGGGAACTGACAGGTAGGCCACTCCTACAACTGGGAGGCCTGTGAGGTGGGTGTGTGGGCTGTGTGCTACTGACGCCCTTCCTGGCTCAGCTCATTACCGGGCTTCCCAAGGACACACAGTGGAATGCAGATGGAATGGCCCCCAAGTCCTGCCTTCTGAGGTGTAGGGATCAGCACAGGCAGTGGGCAGCATGATGGGATATCAGACAGACCAACAGCCCCGCCAGCTGCCTGTGATGAGCAAACACCTGGCCTAAAGATGGTAGACGCAGATGCGCAAATAGACAGGCTGACTAATGGATAAGACAGGAGATGGGAAGAGAGGACAATTGAAGGATGGATACATGATTGATAGATAGATAGATAGATAGATAGATAGATAGATAGATAGATAGATAGATAGATAGATAGATAGATAATCCAAGTAGACTAGAGAAACAAATTCATGGGCACTCATATGCATAAGAGAGCAATTGTCTATTGAGAACGTCCCAGCCCAGTCCAAATCAACTTCATAAATCCATGATTAGCCCATCAGCCCAATACCAGTCCATAAATTCCTCTGAACTCACAGCTATACCATAATGCCAACTGCAGGAAGATCCCAGGCCAGTGGGTGGAAACTCCTGTAGATCCAGTGGCAGTAGAAGGATCTCAGGGTGCCTCCATGTGGCTTTTCAACAGGAATGTGTAGCCGAGAGTGAGTGTGTATCTGGGCTCCACTGAGCTATTTATCTTTGTTTGCACCTCCCAAGTGAGGTCATCAAGCTACGACCTGATTATTGATTCCACCCCTCTGCAAGTTGGCAGGAGTTTATGTAACTGCCATAGATAGAAGCTGGATGGATGGATGGATGGATGGATGGATGGATGGATGGATGGATGGATGGATGGATGGATGGATGGGTAGGTGGGTGGGTGGATGGGTGGGTGGGTGGGTGGATGGATGGATGGATGGATAGATAGATGGATAGATAGATATCCCCCTTTTCTGTTCAAATGGCACTGTTCTATATGTAGGTTTCTCACGAGCACAACAAAGTGTTCTGGAATTCCCATTCTTTGCCATTTTTTTTTACTGAAATTTGTTGCAATGCACAAAGCCAAAGGCCCTTACATATCCAATAAAACCAAGAAAGTGACTTTACATAGCCCATAGAGAGCTTTCTAGTATTCTCTAATTCCAGCCAGAATCCACCTGACATTGGTTCCTGACTCCATGTCCTCCTCTGAATCTGGTTTGGATTTCTGGCGTGTCCCCATTGATATACTACTGCGACGATTTTTTAATTGTCTTCAACATTATTTTATGGAAGTGACATTAATGATATTGTTCAACACATCCCATGTTCTGTTGGGCTACATTTTGCTGGAACAGGAATAAATAGGGGTCGTAACTTTCTTAGCAGAGACTAGCGAGTCCATCTGGTGTTGCATTCACCTGCTGTAACTTCTCCGTTGGTATCCTGTCAATAACTACCTTGGCCCCAGTTTCCCCACTGCACCAAGGTCTTCTTTCAAGACCATTCGCTCTTGATCATATGCTACCTCCTGAAGCGGCCAAACATCTAGCGATGACTTTCGGTACAGGGACTCTGTGGATCCTTTCCACCATCTCTGATGCTTCCCACGCCACTCAATATCTCGTCCGTGGAATCCGTCAATATTGAAGCTCGAGGGTTGAAATATTTTTTTCAGTGTTCCAGCTGGTGAACTACCAAATATGTATCACTTTTTCCTAAGGTTTCCTAACTCCCCGTCTTTGCAGGCTCCATTATAACGCATGTGTCACCTCCTCCGGGCCTCCTTTGAAATCTTTTCTGCTCTTGAACTTTATCATATCCTCCCACCACCCCCATTGGCTTTAGCGAGTTTCTGAGCTAAACTCAGAAACAGCCATTTTGGCCTCTTCTTTCTTTATGGTATTTTTTATGACCCGTAGGCTTTCTTCATGTCTAATGTCCTTGGCGCATCCCGCAGCCCACCTGGTCTTCATTAAGGTTCATTCTTGAGGTGGTCTCTAAATGCAGATACGGAATACTCAAGGTTATACTTCGACTTTCATGGATTTGTTAATTTTCTCCAACTTCAACTAGAACTTGGATAGGAGCAATTGATGGCCTGTTTTGCAGTCGGTCCCTGGCCCTGTGCATTATCTATAGATAATGTAGAGTTTTCTCTGTCATCTGCATCCACAGATCCCGTCAATCTTAGTACTGGTTATTATGTCTGTGGTGTTTCCCACGTACTGCAAACATGTGGTCTAAAATAACATTCCCTGTTTTATCTCTCTGCGTCCTACTAAGCATTGCAATGGCTACACCGAACCCACAGGAACAATTCATGGATTAAGGTTCCATTAAGGAAGTTAATATTTTGAAATGTGAGAAATTCTCAGTGTTGAGTTTTTTTTAATCAGGACTTGTTATATGGTTCTTTCAGGAATGTTGATAACGGCCCAAAGGCCTTACCCCTCTGCTGGAAGCCTGAACGTGAAAGTATTCCATTCAAGCTCTGTGGGGCAGCAAACCCAGCGACCTGAATTAAGTGCCCAGAGGCACCCACGCCAGTAAGCCTCAGCTCCACTTCTGTGGGTCAGCAGGTTCGACTTCCCCAAGTAAGTCCCCAGAGACATTTCACTCTGCAAGCCGGCCTCCTGCACAAAAGCCTCATCCTCACCTGCTCCATGAGTTGAGAAGTCCATCGCTCTGTCTCCTGTTCTGGCTCCTGCCTCCACTGCCTCTGAGGGTCTGCCTGTCATCCGGATCCAGGAAGTTCAACGTGCGGGGATGTTGAGTTGCCTCCTGCCTTGTGCTGGTAATCTCTCCTCCTCCTTCTCAGAGGGCTCATTTTATACACAGTAGGACGCCCCTCCGGGGAACCCTGTGTACAAGGACTCACAGGTGAATCCTGTCAATACCTTCCCCCACCTTCTTACTTCGCCTAACCAGAAAAGGTCATTTGGTGGGAATTAGAGACTTTGGCTGGAAGAACCACATTAAATAATTCATTGTCATTTATGTTGCTCAAACCAGGTATTTCCAGTGACTGGCTTATGGGTCTTGCAGAATATTAAATACCACCTACCTGACAGCATCAATCTTTTCACCAAGGCTGTAGTATCTAGCCTCACCTGATCCTGGCTGCTGACTTCCAACTTTCACATTCTGACCACCAGCAAGCAGGGGATGGTACCAAATGTGAATTGAGTTCTTACCATGATGAGGTAATTTGCTGGGCAGACCAAACAATGACATCTAACGATAAAGACAGCCATGGGGCTGCAGTCACTGAACTCCTGTCCTCTGCAAGCTCCCTGCCTTCATCCCCCATGCTCCCAGGAGCCCTGGGAGGGGCCACTGCCCTTATCCTCCCTCCAGATGCTAATGAGGAAGTCAGTGATTAATTACACAGTGGGCAAGGCCACACAGCACGGAGGGGCTATGGCTGCTGGTTAGTCGCCATCTACACCTACCTCCTGACCGCCACTCCCGGGTCTTCCTGATGTGGAGAAATCATGACGGTGCATTCCACCCTCTGACCCTGCCTGTTCCATGTGGAATTTCTTCCAGCCCCCAAGTTGATAGCAGGCTATGTTGGGGATCACATGGCCTCGGCTTGGTCAATCACATCAAGGGCAAGACCGTCCTCTTCCTGAGAAAGCAGCTGGCCCAAGGGACAGGCAGCTGGCCCAAGGGACCTGCTTCCCAGGCTGTTTTCAATGGAGCATCTCATCCCATCACCTTGTTTTCTTTACCTTGTCTTTTAATCACCATGCAGTGCAAATAACTCTTGGGGCAGGTGGTGCCATGAACCTCCGCGCTTCCACAGACTCCAGTAGCCATCACGGCAATCAAGATGTGGGACAGTGTTCGTCCCACTGCCTAGTGGCCACAGCCTTTCGCCCCTGGACACCGCAGATGGCTTTCCCATCATTGTCCTTTCTGTCTGCTTTGGAGCTTCCCGTACATGGAATCCCAGAATGCGGAATGCATTGAGTTTTGCCTCCTTCCTTTGATAGGTTGTTGTTAGGTGCCATCAAGTTGGTTCTCATAGCAACACTGTGTACAACAAAACTAGGCTCTATCGTTCCTGAGGCCCCTCACATGGTTCTGATGTAGGAGACCGTGTTTGAAATGCCCATGTCAATCTCTTGCCGGAGGTCTTCCCCTCTTTCTCTGCCTCTCCGCTTTACCAATGGGACGGGTCTCTCCTGATGATGTAGCACAAGGACACCTTTTCAACGTATCCAGTTCGCAGCCCCCCATTGAGCAAAGCCTGCAAAAGAAATTTCTGAGTTCCTTCTGACATTCATTTTGGTCTCTTCTCACTTTTCTGTATTTTTTTCCCCAAACCATTTTATTAGAAACGAATACAGACATCATGCCACCCCATCTTTCTATGACATCAAGCAGTATTATATAATTGCTACCCAGTTCCTTTTCAAATCATTTCTTCCTTCTTGAACTACATGATATCAGCTGCCCTCACCACCCCCAACATTCCACCCAGTAACCATTCTTCTACTTGTTGTCTTGATAGGATCACCTATCCTGAGATTTATATACCAGAAATCACTGAAAAACATATAACAAAGATCCAAGAAGACAGCCCAAAATGTCAAAACACAACAGAGATGTTGCTTCCCTGCATTTTAATGACCCGTTTGCTTTCCTCCCTTGTGCTAGGACATCCTTGCTGTCAGCTCACCTCTTGAGATGGTCTCAAAATTCAGTCTCCTTGTTTGCCCACCAACAGCAGGACATGAGGTTGATGGCAGTTTGGGGTGTGTGGTAGTGTGTACATTAGAGAAACAAATCCACAGACACTCATGTATAAGAGAGAGCTTTATATAAAGGTTAAGTGCATATCAAGAAAATATCCCAATTCAGTGCTGCCGAAGCCCACAAGTCCAACATTAACCCAATAACCTATATGTCCAACACCAATCCACAAAGTCCTCCTCCATCTCACAAAACAGACACAATGATCCCGACTGAAGGAGGAAAGTTGAGTCAGTGAATGTGTAAGTGTCTCAGCGCTGGCAGGAGTCTCCACATGGCTGCTCCAGCACCCAGGGCTGCATCGGGGCAGGGCCATGTGGTTTCTTCTTGGGGATGTCTTGCAGGAAGTGAGATTTGCCAACTGAAGCAGGGAAATGGCTAAGGCAGCTGCACCCTGGTACAACCATCACATAGTAAGGGACCTGCGAACTAGAAAGGCGAGGGTCACTGAGCCATTTATCCCTCCAGCCTTCAATTAACCCCACATGTATTTATCACCCAGGTTGACACAATAAAAGCATTGCCTCAGGTAGTTACGTAATCCATTGTCAATTTGAGAGTATTAAGAGTGAAGGGGTAGAGTCTAGCCTGTCTATCAGATCGCAACTTGATGACTTCATTTGGAGGCACTAAGGAGATACATAGCTCACTGGAGGTAGGACATATGCACACTCCCTGTGCGACATTCCTGCTGATAAGACACATAGAGCTACGCTAGAGTCCTGGCGCTGGAAGAGCCACTTGGAGACCCATGCCAGCATATAGATGCTTCCACTACCACTGGATCCACAAGATTTTGCACCCACCAGCTTGTGATCTCCCTGCATTCGGCATCATTGCAGGTGTTGCTATCAGACATATGGGCTAATATCAGACGTGTGGACTTGCTCTGGACTGAGCTGGGATGTTTCCTCAATATTCAATTGCTCTTGTATATAAAGCTCCTTGTTACACACATGTGAATGTCTATGAATTTGTTTCTCTAGCCCACCCCGACTAACACAGGGTGATTGCTAGCATGCATGTTGCTATGCTCACATAAGCATTTCTTATCTCTAGGAGTAGGATGACTGGGTCAAACAGCAGGTGTCAGTGGGATGGGGTAAGAAACTGCAATGTTTGCTTCAGTTGGCTCCATTTCCTGCAACCTCACCAATGATTTATGAGAACTCTGCTCCGCAGCATGGCCAGGGCTTCACATCACCCATACTCCTTTTCTTCTCATTTTGGCCACTCATGTAGATTTCATTTCCGTTGGTCAGTCTGCGCATCTCAGTGCAGCACACGTTGCTGCGATCATTCTTTCACAGACCAGCAGGGCTCCCCGTGATGGGCAGGTTTCAGCTGAGCTTCCAGACCAAGACGGACTATGCAGAAACGAAAGGTGATCTACTTTCACAAAACCCTCAGACAAGAAAACCCTATCGAGTATTGCTCCTCCCTCACCCCGGGCCACTGTGAGTTGACTCAACGCCCCCTCACCCCAACAACAGTGTCAATGTGTGATCCTTAGGGAAATGTCTGTCAGTTCTTTTTGCTCAATCTTTACATTGAAGCATGGGCTATTTTCCTACTGTTCAATTTAGGGTGCTCTTCTGTATTCTGAACCGAAGTAGTTTGCTAAGTGCATAGTTAGCAGATATCTCCTCCTGGTCTGCAGCCTGCCTCTTCATTCTCTTAACAATGATTTTTCACAGAGTCATTTTTTCCTTGGATGAAACCCAATTCATCTTTCCCCAGCTTCTTTTCCAGTTGTATATTTGCTCCTTTATCCCACCTAAGAACACTTTGTCCAGACCCTGGTCCCAAAGGTTTTTCTCTTACATTTTCTTTCAAAGGCTTACGGTGTTTCCCATTTTCCATTCATATCAATGGCACATTGTGAGTCAATTTTTATACAAACCGTGACATTTAGGTTGAAGTGCATATTTGTCGAAAAGACTACCCTTTCTCCATTGAATTGGTTTTGCACCTTCATAAAACATCAAATGGCCAGAATCTATGGGTCTATTTCTGGAAATTCTGTGTAAAGTCTCATTGATCTGAATGCATATATCTCTTTGTTGATATGCATTGCTCTGAGTGGATTGACCTTAATATTGAGTGATATAATTTCAAACTCTATCTTTTCAGAAGTAATTTTATCTACTTTAATGCTTCTGATATTCTAGATAAGTTCTGGATTAGCTTGTCTGCTCTGCCAAGATGCATATTAAATCTATAGTTGCGGTTTGGGGGGGAAATGGCATCTTTGCTCTGTTGGTCTCTGAACTGGACCGCCTCTCTGCTGTCTCTAGGTCCTAGTGGGGAGCTTCCTGCCGGGTCTGGACGTTTCACCTTCAAGCGCTATGCGTCTGTGAGATCGATGATTAATGTAGCCCAACTTTGGGACTATATTTACAATTGTGTATATTTTAAGTTTTGCTCTAAAATGCCGGTTACTAGAGAAACATTTGATTGATGTGTGTACATGCATGTATGTTGAACTGATATTCTATGATTTTTTTCCATAGATTGTGTGTGAGGTTATTTTAGGAATTTTCTACTAAAACAACCATGTTCCTGAGGATGCAGACAGCTTAAATTTTTCCATTCAGGCTGAAATTTGAAATGCACTTTTCTTGCTTTATTACGTAGACTAGGACTTCATCAAACTATTATATAGGACTGATATGAAGGGATACTTTATTTATTTTTATTAAAAAGATAATTTTATTGGAGGCACTTACAGCTCTTATAGCAATCCATACATCAAGTGGATCAAGCATATTTGTACATCTGTAGCCATCATTGTTTTCTAGACATTTACTTTCTACTGAGCCCTTGGTATCAGCTCCTCCTCCACCCCCATGACTCCTTGATAAATTATTTTTATTTTCATATCTTACACTGACCACTATCACCTTTCCCCCACAGTGTCTGTTGTTT
This sequence comes from Tenrec ecaudatus, assembly GCF_050624435.1. Lineage (NCBI taxonomy): Eukaryota > Metazoa > Chordata > Mammalia > Afrosoricida > Tenrecidae > Tenrec > Tenrec ecaudatus. The sequence goes on from NC_134535.1 coordinate 3,213,542, forward strand.
GCCTCTCTGGAGTGGGAGGCGGGGTGGTGGTTATGTATTGATCATTGAGATCGGTTCCCCCTTTCCCACCTCCTCTCCCCACCTTTCCTCTACACTTCTGGTATAACTCGTCCTTTCTGTTCCTGGATGCCATGTGTCCTGAGCTCTTATCTCTTGTCTGTACCTGTGCACATGCTCTAGTCTGGACCACAGTGAAAGGCAGGACTGGGATCATGACAGTGGGGGTGAGGAAGCCTCAAGGAAGCAGGGGAATAGTGTGTGTTTCCTTAGCGCTGCACTGCACCCTGGCTGACATCCCTTCCTTGCGACCCTTCTGTGAGGGGCTCTTCCATTGTCTACAGATGGGTTTTGGGTCTCTGCTCAGACCTCCCTCATTCTTGACATGTTTTGTTTGTTTGTTCTGGGCCTTCCGAAGCCTGATCCCTCGACACCTCATGATCACACTGACTGGAGTGTGCTTCTTCCATGTGGACTTGCTGCCTCCCTGCTAGATGGCTGCTTGTTTAACTTCAAGCCTTTAAGATCCCAGACATTATATCTTTAGATAACTGGGCATTGTCAGCTTTCTTCACCACATTTGCTTATGCACCCGCTTTGTCTTCAGCATTGTGCCGGGAGGGTGAGCATCACAGGAGGCCAGTTTGTTAGAACAGTGTTTTTGCATTGAGGGAGGGCATGATCAGAGGCCCAATGTCCATCCACTACCTCAGTGAAGAGGGGGATACTTAACAGTCTTCTTGCTGATATTAGGGAGAAATGATTATATTGTTCACTAGTAAGTAATGTTTTTAACTAAAAAGTTTATAATTATTCTGTCAGGTTAGGGGGTTTTCTTCTACGCTGAGTTTACTGAGAATTTATGAATAAATTGGTGCTAAGTTTTATCAGCCTTTTTCTGTACCATATGGTCATATGGGTTCTCTTCGTTAGACAGCTAATGCGGTGAAGTATATTGATTGCCATTTATTTATCGAGCTAACTTTGAAATCCATGAGTCACCCTAAGCTGAAGGTGGTGCATTGATCATCTTATTTCCTAATTTTTTCATTGAGTAAATTTGCATAGGCATTCGAGAGAAATATTGATCAGTCGTCTCCTTGTTGTGACCACCTCTGTCTGGTGTGGTCACCAGGGTCCCGCTTACCTGTAACATGAGACGGGACGCGGTCCATTCTCTGGACAAGTTCATGTAGACTTGGCTTTTGAAACATTTGGATCCATTTGCCACGAAGTCATTTGGGCTCGCCTGGTTCCTTCCCAGAAAGCTTTTAGCGACGCACCCAAGGTCTGTGATAACTGTGTCTCCTATTGGCCGCGGAGTGGGAGTCTCTGGTTGTGCAGGCTTTGTCCCATTTCTCATAGATTCTCGGATTTATTGGCGCAGAGTTGCGCCTGTTATTCCATCCCTATCCTGTCGATGGCTGGGGGATCTGGAGAGAGAGAGAGAGAGAGTGAGAGCGTCATCTTTCATTTTTGATAGTGGTCATTTTTAACTTCTCGCCTTTTGTCTCTCTGGAGGTTCATCAATTTTATTGATTGTTAGAGAGAGCCAGCTTTCAGTCCATGTGATCTTCGCTATTGCTTTCTCATTTCCATTGTACTGGTTTCTGCTTTCTTCTGTGCATGTATACATGCATGCATATATGTATCTATTTATTTTCTGTCTGGCTTTGGGTTTATTTTGCCCACCCCTCTCTAGTATCTTAGGGTGGCCCTAAGATTGTTCATTCGGGACTTGCTTCTTTGCTAATGTGGGCATTTAATGCTTTAAATGTCCTTTTAAGTACTTCTTTAGCTCCATCCCATAAATTCTGATATGTTGTATTTTTATTTTTGCTCACTCCAAAGTGTTTTCTAATTTCCCCTGGGACCTCCTCTTTGATCCAATGGTTATTTAAAAGTGTGTTGTTTAAATTCCAAGTGTTTGGAGATTTTCCTGTTATCTCTCTTTTATTGATTTCTAGTTTCATTCCACTCTGAGCAGAGACCACACTCGGTGTGATTTCACTTGTAAATTCATTAAGCTGTGGTTTATTACTCAGGACATGGTCTTTCTGGTTAATGTCCCACATGGATCGGAAATGCGTGTCCTCGGCCCTTGTTGAGGCCGGCGTTTTATAAATGTCAATTAGATACAGTGTCTTGATCGTGTGGTTTATTTCTATATCCTCACTGACTTCAAGCCCATCGGGTAAGTGTTGGACCGCTAACCACAAGGTTGCCAGCTCAAACCCACTAGCCAGTCCTTGGGAAAAACTGAGAACCCCTGGTTCCCTCAGGATTGAAAGCCTCAGGGTCACTGTGAGTTGGTATCGATGCAATGGCAGAAGATTTGTTGGCTCAGTTCTCCCTCGAGGAGTCCTGGGGGTGAAACAGCTCTTCTGGTTGAAAGGTTGGGGGTTCAAAGCCATCCAGTGGCCCCAAAATTAGAGAAGAGAAGAACCAGGTAGTGCCCCACTTCCATGACCAGCCACTCCTCTCAGGATCACAGTACAGAATTCTGAGACAGATAGCGATGCAGAACAAGAATTTGGAAGTCTATGAAAAATGAGGCTCACTCATGAGCTAGAGATGAGTGAAGTTCCCCTAAGCCCTTCCCCTTTAGCACTCTTTAATCATGGAACTGAACACACCCCCAGACGTCAACTTTCAGTCAAACAACGCCCAAAACACCACTGTAGGACAGAGAAAAATTGTTCCTTACTGTTTCTGAGAGAAAGGGGCTCTACTCCCGCAGAGCTACAGTCATGGACACCCACAGGGGCAGATATACTCCGGGTCCTTGTGAGCCCATGTGGAATCAATGGCAGGAGTCTGGCTGTTTGGAAATCTATACTGAAGGAAGTAACCTCAACCGTCTCATGTAGGGCAGTTGCTGGGCTTGAACCCCCCACCCTGTGGTTAGCCCACCCAAGCTTGGCTCACCGTGTCCCCAGGACTCCTTCGTCAAACAATAGGTGGGCCAATACCATGAACAGTGACGCCCCCGAGTGATGAGAGTCTGAGGATTGTAGGCCACCAGAGACTCAAAGGGCGGGACTTGTACCCAAACGGAGCTCAGAAGGTACGAAAAAGCAGATAAAGATAAATGGAAACAGGAGAGCCTGGGAGGCTGCAGAAAAGGGGCTTCCATATGGAGGGAGATGCCACTGATGCCCCAAACAAAAGGTGACCAGTGTTGCAGGGAAAACGGATCCACAATGGAACACCTCACCCGGACTTCCATTGCAGGGCAGAAGGGGAGCAAAGAAAATGTGAATTTCTGCATTTTCTCCGTGTGTTGGATGCCCCACCGCCACCTTTGCTTCACCCCTGAAATATAACTGAAAATGTCCACACTCTCTCTGGTGCCCATTTCTGCATTCCCAGTACGTGGAATTCCAGGCGGAAGAGACCAGGGGAAGAAGGTATAATAAGCCAGCCTTCAGCCTTGGGGTACGTGGGATTTCAGTGTTCTTCCCAGTGATCCTGCTGCCATGGGCACACTTCAGGGATGCCCAGGGCTTGGTTCCCAGAAGAGACCACTGGATGACACGCCTGTGTGGGTGTCCAGGTTTCCTTAGAACGTATCAACGTTGCGTTTGCACGAGACGGTAGCCCAAGGAGAGGGCAGTCATCCATCACATGCTGAGAAGATTTGAAATGTTGCGAGAGTGGCCTCCATGGGCCACTGAGGCACAAAGTGGGCACGTGCCATGGGGAAGAGGGCCTTAATCGGCGTGCTTGTTGCAGGTGGCTGCAGACTTTCAAAGTGTCAAAGGAGCAGTGTTGTTGTCATTGTTGTTGTTGTTGTTAGGTGCCTGTGACTCTGTCTGACCCGTTGTGACCCATGTATGAACAGAGCCCTGCCCTGTTCTGTATGACCCTCACCATTGTTCCTGTGCTCCAGGCCACGGCTGCAGCCACCATATCTGTGTCCGTACACCTCGTCGAGGGCCTTCCTCTTTTTCTCTGCTTCCGTCCTTTAGCAAGCATGATGTCCCTCCCCAGGGACAGGTCTCTCCCGACAACATGTCCAAAGTACGTGACATGAGTGTTGTACTTCTTCCAAGAAAGATATGTTGGTTCTTTTGACCGTCCAGCACCGCAGTCCAAATGCATCGACTCTTCTCGGGCCTTCCGTATTCCATACCCAACTTTCACCTGCAGATGATGCCATGGAGAACAGCATGGCTTGGGTCAGACGCACCTTAGTCCTCAAAGTCGCAACCTTGCTCTTCAACACCTCAAAGAGGTCTTGTGCAGCAGATGGACCCAATACAATGCGCCACAATAAAATAAGGCATCCCTGTGCTTACTCTTTGTAAGGAGCCGCGGTGGCATAGTGGGCTACGTCTGGGCTGCTAACCACGAGGCCAGCCGTTTGAAATAGCCGCACTCCACTCTGCAGAAAGACGAGGCTTTCCGCTCCGAGAACGACTTGCAGTCTCTGAAACCCACAGAGGCAGTCCCGCTCTGACCTGTCAGGTGACTATGAGCCAGAATCGATCAATGATGGGTTTGGAGCTCGATATATGCTTGTCAGTGATTTCAGATAACGGGTCCTGGTGTTTTTCAAATAGAGCTAATAGAAACGCCGTGATGGCATTCTCCCCGGACTGGAGCCTCGTTTCCATATCGAGATGGGCATCCTCGCTGCTCTTTCACGCTGCTCCTGCACTGTCCACGTGGATGGCAAGCAGCACCATTCCAGCCACAGCTGTACCACTCTGGCTGCGGGTGTCAAAGAGCAGGGGCTGATGAAAGTTTCTACATTTGTTCTTTTTGTGACATTCGTAAAACGTATCCATGTACTTTTATTGATTTGGATTTGGGAACATTTTTCAACACTTTTAACAGAATTCTTGTTCGGTGTGTCCCAGGCCCCAGTGTCTGGTAATAAGCTATGGAAGAGGAAAATGGATTTATTTTTTCTTTTAAGAAAATCAATAAATCACCAGAGATGACTTTTATAATAAAAGAAAGGCAAACGGACTGCAAGTGTCTGCCTTGTTACAATGTTCGCGTTGGACCAGGACAGGGGTGAGAGGGAGATCATCCTGGGCAGAGCAGGGAGAGGGACCAAAGGGGTGTCGCTCTGGGGAGAGAACACATGCACTGCAAGGTGGGGGGCACAAGGCTGCAGAGTTCACGGGGTCAGATCTTCTCCATTCAGCCAGCTCAGCCCTTTTCCCCAAAGAACTCACCCATCTTCCTGAAGTGTTCTGAGTGTCCTGCCCCTACTTCAATCCATGTGGATTCCTTCCAAACGCCGACGTCGGATGGGCTTTGACTGAAAGCAGAGAATACCAGAGTGTGGTTAACCTGTCTTTTACTAAGCACTCAAAGGCATTCAGTTATACCTTTGGGTCACACCATTGAGGGAAATGGAAGTCCCAGACCAGGCCATGGTACTCATGGGGAGCCTGTCCATAGACTGAGATGGTCCTTCGAACACAGCAGGGGGAGGTCTATGGTTTAAAACAAGGAAAGGTGTATTTCGGGGTTGCATACTTCACCACACTGAATCCAAAGTATGCTCATCAAATAATCTGAAAAGGCGAACGATTGGAGAAGAAGAGCGAGGTACCGAGATTGTCCGAAGAGCCCTCGATAGCCTGTGATACACAGATGATACAGCCCTGCTTTCTGAAAGCCCAGTGGGCTTGAGGCAGGCCCGGGGGAAATCAGGATTGATCGTTCCCAATGTGGATCACATCTCAGCCTAGTCAGGAGAAGCATCTTCACAACAATATGGGAGAACAAGTCAAAACGTCAAAGGGTTTCGTTTCGCTGCACTCCAGGAGTCCAGCAGTGCCCCGGCACCTCCCTGGCAAAGATCGCTTTGGCAGAGGTGCGCCATGAATCGGGCAGACTTGATCATCGGAGTTATGGCGGCGTGAAGGATGTGGGCGACACCACGGATGCCGGAAGAACAACCACATCTGCATTAGAAGAGCGCTCGGAGTGCCCCTTAGAGGCCAGGATGGCAAGCTTCGTCTCGCTGACTTTGGGCATGTGATCCAGAGAGAGCAGTCCCTGGAGAAGACAGCATGCTTGGGAAGACGGGGAGGCCGCAAAAGAAAAGACCAAAGGGAGACCCTGGGCAGGATGGAGCGGCACGGGGGAGGCAACAATCGGCTCGGACACACGGCAGTTGTGAGGACGGCAGGGGACTGGAAGGTGTTTGGTTCTGCTGCACACAGGCTGCTGGAGGTCAGATCCAAGCGATGGCCCCTCACACCCACAGCCTGAACAGCGTCCACCGCCATCATTTCCAATCCACCCAGCAACCGAGAAGCACGGGTGTGGTCTTCCCGTGGGAAAAGGGGAAATGAAGGCCCGGAGGTGAAATCAGAATCCACTCACTTGCAGTGTCGTGGTTACACGTTGGGCTGCTATCCCTATGGTCGGCAGTTTGAAACCATTCGCAGGTCTGAGAGAAAGACTTTCTACTCCAGTAAGCGGTGACAACCTCCAAAACTGACAGAGGTCCCTAGGAGCCAGCCTTGGTGCATCGACTTGATGGCACTGAGTTTTGGCTTTGGTTTCTTAGCTAGCTGCTAAGCAGGTCCGTGGAATAGAGGTTGACGGGATGCTGAAGCTGGAGCAGGAGGAAGGAGGTGTGTGTGTGTGCTAAGGTAAGTGAGTAAGCAGGTGAGATGTGGTAGCCCGCCTCAGGGAGAAATTGAGGCACTTGGGAGCTAGCTCGGGAGATCTTTCAGATAGGGCTGAGCATGGACTCTGCACTTGGAGAGGCATTGACTTGATGGAGATGCAAGGAAATTTCAGGTAAGCTCTCCGGGATGACAGGTGGGGCCATTTGTTGTTAGAGCCCAACGTGCGAGTCTGGAAATGACTCCATCTCGTTTGTTTCAAGAGGACAGGGCCTGACACCACTGCCCCCTCGAAGAAAGTACACAGGGATGGTGACAGAGAAGAGAGCTGGGGACTTCCTGCAGACATGGCATGGGTGCCCAGGGATGGGGTACAATCGCCTATGAGTTGGAAAGTGGCAGCCCTGACTGTGCACCTGGGAGGAGACCATCACCCCAAGGCTCCAGCATGGTCCCAGGGAGGACATGATCCAGGGCTTCCCATCCCCTCAGGGACCTTCCTCCTGACCTTGCTCTGGAAGAGGACAAACGCATCAGGAGCTCGGATGCGCCAGCAAGGCTTCCTGGTTCCTGGCCACAAGGACCTGGTGAGACCCCCCCCCCCCGAAAGTCCCCCTCGGAGCAACGTTCCAACCCTGAGGTGTGGGTGCTCAAGGGTCAGCTCTCCTGGGCTGAAAATCCATCGTTGGAGCTGTTCCTATCCAGCCTGTCACATGGTCTCGCTGACAGGCCCGGACCCCAGGCAGCACTACATCTTATGTAAGGATCATAATTGGTCAGTGCAGGCCTATTTTCAGAAGCATCTGACAGCAACCGACTTTGAATACAGAAGCATGCTGGCCGCGATGATTGATGTGAGGATCAGGATTTAAAGACACATGTCTCCTTAGATTTAAGTGTATGCAAAGCACTTGGAGACGAGAAGAAGATATTGTCTTTTCTCGTCCCCCCTCTTCCGTCTGCCCAAGAGCAACATCCCTCACTTTCCTGGCAACCCGTGTGCTCTCAGCTTTACATGGAAACCTTGCTGCCAGTGACGGGGAGGGGGGGGAGGAAGGGGGAGGTAGGAGGGTGCGGGGAGAGGAGTAATATCTGGTGAGCCGAACAGAAGCCAGACATTTTCAGACCAGACTGTGGCCTGTGGGAGTATCTTCCAAACCCATTCCCTGAGACAGGGGCAAGAGAGACGGGGGGAAAGGCAGAGGGCTTCTAGACTCCACCTGGACCTTTGGTCTTCCTTTTCCAAGACCTTCCAAGAAGCTCTGAGCTCACCCTTGTGCTCACGTGTCCTGCGGTCGCTAGTTGACCTCAGGATGGCTCTGACCAGGCCAAGAAGCTCTGAGCTCACCCTCGTGCTCACGTGTCCTGCGGTCGCTAGTTGACCTCAGGATGGCGCTGACCAGGCACACGAGAACAAAGCAGCGCAGGGTCCTGCCCTGCCCTGTGCCACCGCCATTCCCACAGTCTTTGAGAGCCTTGATCCCGCGGTGTGGCCGTGGTATCAACCCATCACGCGGAGTTTCTTCCCATCTTTGCCAGCACTTGACTTCACCTCTGATGCCGTCCTTTCCTGGCGTTGTCCTTTCCTGGAGGTGTGTCCAAAGGCGGCAGGGAGCAGTTTCGTCACCCATGCTTTCAGGGGCATTCTGGCTGTATTTCTTCCAAGATTGAGGTGCTTGTGTTTCAGCAGTCCAGGTGTGTTCAATAGTCTTCACCAACCCCGCGGTTCAAAGGCACCCACTCGGCTCCATCTTCCTTTTAGGCTCTGCAGCTTGGGCACCCATGGGGGGGCTTTGAAAGGATGATGGCTTGGGCCAGTACACCTCGGTCCCCCAAGAGACACCTCCTGCATCTACACTCCCCCCTTCATGGATCGCCTATGGCAACAGCCGCTGTCCGTCAAATGCCACCTCTGCTGTGAGTTCATGTGTGTGGCACACACTTCGCCCCTGAATCCCAGGCTGCAATGTCACTGCTCCGCCAGGCTCCTGCGCTCCTGGGGATGACCGACGGGTGGCTCGAACACACTCTGCCCAACCCAGAGCCTGCAATTCTTAGCCTTCAAGCCGCGCACCCCACCATAGCCATAGAGGCACGTCCTCCATTCTGTGACTCGTGCTCAAACCCCGGCACGACTCCTCCTTCTTCCCCTTCCTCTCTCATCCCGAGACCAGCCCACCAGCAAGCGGATCATCCCTCCTCTCTTAGCTCTGTGTCACGGCCACCACACACTCTGTGGCTTCCAACGACAGAAATGTATTCATGCCCTGTTCTGCAGCCTGCCACGTGGATGTCATCGTGTCAGCAGACCAGGCTGTCTCTGAAGGCGCCCGGGGAAGAAGCGTCCTTGTCTCTTGCAGCTCCTGGTAGCCCCAGGCATTATTTGGCTCATAGATGATTCTCTCCAATTTCTGCAATGCCGTCACATGGCCGTCTTCCCTCTGTGTGCTGTCTCTTCACCACTTTGTATGAGGAAATGTGAAGTAGAATTCAGAGTGGATTAGCGCCCATCTCACCCCAGCTCTACCTGCAAACACACATTCTATCCAGTAAGCTCACATTTACAAGGACAGGAGGCTACGACTTGAACATCACTTCATGGGGGACATAGCATCTCTTTTGTGACAGATGTGGAATCACAATGCTGCTTGCCACCAGTAACACCAGCTCTGTCTGCTGCCTCAGCCAGGCCGCTCTCCTCTCATCCCGACTCTGAACGGGGCTTGCTGGCCCCGCTTTAGTCACCAGTGGACATCAGAGCAGTGACTGCTGGACAACTTGGGGGGCACTATGTCTCATCTATGCTCACATCTCACTCATAATAAAACCCCAAGCATTAGGATATTACACCATCTGCCCTTCCCATCATGCCTCGCTCCTCGTGGGCCCTGCTTCTCTTCTCTTCTATCTTTTCTTTTTATTTCTTTTTTCTGCCATTCAATAACCCACTGGAGGCTCAGTGGGTTAAAACAACACCTCAGTACCATCTTGTAGATTCATGGTCACAAGCCTGGGCACCACTCACTGAGTGGTCTGTTCATGGTCTCCAAGTCTGTTGTCCATGTCTCTGCTGGTGCTAGGAACTTATCTGGGGGATCAAACTAGGAAAAAGTCACTTGTAAGTGACCACGGGTCACTGGCAGGAGCCACTTTCCTGTGGCTGTAGGACAAGAGACATTGCTTCTTGCTGACTATAAACTTGAACCAATCTCTGCTCTTGGAGGTTGACCAATGTTCCTTGCGATGTGGGCAACCCAGAACTGTCACCTAATTCATTCAGGCAACGAGGAAAACCTCCAGAGTGGGCATTTGAGGGGTGCAATACAATGTAGGCCAATAGGTAGTGTCATGGTCAGTGGAGAAGAGACTGATGTTGTGGAGGACTTCATCCTGCTTGGATCCTCAAGCCACGCTCAGGGTAGAGCAGTCAAGAGATCGAAGAACATTGCATTGGGTTAATCTGCTGCACACGACCTCTTTAAAAAAATTTAAAGGCCAGGATGTTACTTTGAGGAACAAGGTGCCCCTGACTCAAGTCATGGTATTTTCAGTTGCCTCATATGCAGGTGAAAGTTTGACATTGAATAAGAATGACTAAAAACGTCTATTCACCTGAACTATTGTGTGAGCAAAGAATGTGGAAAGTATCACAGCCTGCACACAGGACAAACAGACCTGTCGCGGGAGAAGTACAGCCGGATGCTCCTCAGAGGCAAGGATGGGAGACCTCATCTCACATACTCTGGGCATGCTGTCGGGAGGGACCAGTCCCTGGAGAAGGACATCGCGCTTGGTAAAGTGGAGGGGCAGCGGAAAAAAGAGAAGTCCCTCAACAAGATGGACTAGCACCGTGGCTGCACCTACGGGCTCACTCATCCCGCAGGGAGGAGGGTGTGGGATTGGCAGCGTTTCGCTCTCTTGTACACGGGTCACTATGAATTGGACCAGGCTGCGTAGAACCTAACAACAATCCAACATGTTCAAGTCCCAGGAGTAAAAAGCCCTGTTGGCTAAACTGGGCTGCAAATTGGAAGTTCAGGGGGTTCAATCTCAGCCCTCAGCTGTGCTCTGGAGAGAGGACAGCCTAGAACACCCCCTGGGGCACTTGTACTCTGTCACACGGGGTAAGTCAAAACCTACCCTATGAAACCAAACAAGAGCAGCTAGGGAGTAGCATCCAACACTTATGCCTGGCTCTCCCTGGAAGCAGCCTGTCACCTATCCCTGGAGGGGGGGGAAGGGGTTATGAGTGGGAATCAACAAGACAGCAGTGGCAGACTTGGTGGCTTTGAGTCCTGTGTCTTACCTGCATTCAAAAGGAGGTGACAGACATCCCATCGGTGGGCAGGACCCAGCATGAGCTACCCTGGAATCTGTTCACCCGCTGTTCTCATCTTCCTTCATCTCATGGGGCAGCATAGCATAGGTCAGGGGGCCTGTGCCCTGGGGAAGCAATGTGCACATTGGGGAGGCTCGGCCTGCCTGCAGAAGAGTGAGGCCTGCCCAAGTCCCACGGGAGCAAACCTCTCACTTGGTCTAAACAAAATAAAACCGTTCCGGCTGCAGTCTCTGTTTTCCAGAGTCATCCAGCTCAGTGTGGAAGGTTCTTAAATATTTCACAAATATCTCCCAGGGGCTCCTTGTTCAGGCTATTCTATTTAGTTCAAGTCAGAGGTAACTTGATTTTTTTAAGCACTGTTAGCTCTCGCCTGGATCCTGTTGGAAATGGAGTTTAGGGTGACAATGAGTGAGATTTCAAGTATGGTCCTTGTTGGGCTTGAGCAGCCTGGGACTTAAATTTAATTTCACAATATTTTGCTTCCCAATCTCTGTTTGTCTGTAATAATAAATCTTCGTGTTTTCCATTCTGGGAATCGCCTTTTTTTTCCCCACTAGTCAGCTGAATGACATTCCTGAAAGATGTAATTTGTACTGGGCAGTCGATTGCCAATGTGGAATTTAATACATGATAACCCAAACTGGTTGTCACAAAGATCGACGGGTGCCTTCTCCACCGGGGAACTTATTTGAGACTGGGCTGAATCCAAAGTCCACAGAGTGAGAAATGGTTTCTGGACATGAGTCCTTTTGCTGTTAAATATGGAGTCAACTTTCTGTGCTATAGAGAAGGATGATTTGATTCTACCTGGTAGGCTAGTCCCTGGAGAAAGACATCATGGTTGGTCAAGCAGAGGAGCAGCCAAAAAGAGAAAGACACAGGACGGGACAAAGTGGCACAATGATGCGTTCCAACATAAGAACAATGCTAGGGATGACTCCGGACACAGTGGTGTTACATTTGGGTGCACATAGCGTCCCTATGAATTGGCATCAACCCAACACACCTAACGACCACCCTATGGGCACCCTTCTTAAAGCTGTGTGTCTGAGCTTTTTCAATTTTCATTTTCCCGGCCTTAAAGTAAGGGTAAAATAATATTCATGTCTCAATATTTATTCATATTAATATGTTTCTGACCTATAGCATTCAACAAATATATTAGGTCAGATCTATTTTGGTGTTTCTTCATCATTTCTTCCATTAATTTTCTTCCTAAAATGTCCTAAGGTGACCAGACATCCCGCTTTTGGCAGGACAGTCCCAATTGTTAACAATTTTTCCCGTGTTCAGTGGAATTTTTAAAAAGTCCCGATTTTTTGAAAGAATGCAGGACAAGCTAGGGTATATAGTTTTCGGCTGCCATGTGGCTATTTCACCAGGATATGAGTTTTATCAATGGTGTCCCGCTTTACCAATGTTAAAATCTGGTCACCGCCTATGCTTACGTCAGTTCCTTATTAATTGCCAGGTTTTAGCCAGCTTTTCTTCTTTCTGTAAACCCGTTACCTTTTCAATACATGTACACAGTCTGATACAGAGTGTAGAAAGGGAAGGGCATTCTTCCCCAACTAGCTAGTCTTCTCAGAGCCCTTCTTTTAAAAATCCGTCTGGACTAGTCAGCCTTTTTAGCCATACTACTTCATAACAGGCATCCTGTGGGCAGCTCAGTAGCTAAAGACAACATGCAGCTGCCCACTGAATAACATGAGTTTGAGCTGGAATAGCCCTCACCCCAACATATTCACTTCCACTTGGGTATTTTTTCCTGTTGTGACTGCAGTCACTGTTTCGATTTCTGTGCCCTTGACTAGGCAAGGCCATCCCACTGTGTGGATCATAACAGAGTATGGGTCACACAGCAAATAATGGGAATTCCAGGACACAGAGACCAGGAGACAGCGCTTCACACAGAGCAAGGAAAGACATGTACTGGGGTTGTAGCCAGCCACTATCCCTGTTAAATTGGCATGCTGAGAAAATCTTACCAGAGCTGGGCCATCTGAAGAGGAGTGAAGCTTCATGCGAGGAGGCAGCCTCCTGAAAAACCCGTGATGTGCAGAAGGCTCAACCTTGCTTGCTGAGGGTGAGAGTTCTTGAAGCACCTGCGGATGAAGACCAAAGACCACAGACCAAAGCCGATGGATTACAAGTCAGTGGGCAGAAAGTTTTCACAGCGGAACCAATGAAAGCATCATGAGAAACGGAACCGATCCCAAAGTTTCAAGGGGTTCCCTTAACTTAGAGCCACAGTCGATGCTGACAGAAGCAGTCGTCGAGAAATCAAATGATAAATTTCACCGGGCGAATATGCTGCACAAGACCTCTTTTAAAAGTTTAGCATTCAAAGATAACACTTGGCGGACTGCTAAGGAGAGCCTGGCCCAAGTCATAGAAGTTCCAATCGCTTCATACGCATGAATAAAGAGGACTAGGGAAAAAAATGGATGCTTTTGGAGGAGAATCTTGAAGGTCTTGGAGATGGTCAGAAGAACAAACAAAACTGCCTTGGAGGAAGTACTGCCCGATGCTCCGGAGATGGAAGGATAGTGACGTCAGTCTCACACACTTTGGACATGTTTGGAAAGGGCAGTCCTAGAGAAGGACATCCTGCTTGGAAAAATGCAGGATCAGGGAAGATGAGGAAGAGTCGCGACAAGATGGATTGACATATGAATCACAACGATGGCCTCACACATGGTGACGTTTCTAAGGATGGCCCGGGGCCAGGCAGTGCTTCATTCCATTGTGCAGAGAGAGGGCCACTTTGTGTTGGAGCTGACATGCCGGCAGCGCACGCTGCAATGAGCTGCTGTGGGCGCAAGTGTGATGTGCATGCATGCTACTGGAGAGGCTAACACACTGCTCCCATGGAAGTGATTAGCACCACAGGTCATTTTAAGCAGATATGACCCTTATACCCACCGCAAAAAAAGAAAAAATATAATGGTTCAAACTCACCAGGTGTTCAACTGTAAATTATACGTGGATTTTCAATGGTGCAGGAGGTCAGTGGGCCTAGCCCTCACCCCAACATATTCAAAGGTCAACTGTACATCTGTCATACGGTAACATCTCAGTACCAGGAAGCTCTACTGACTGTGAACAAGAGGCGAGGTTCAGGTGTGCGTCACCTGTGGTCCAGGTGTAAGTCCCTGGCTGTAGGATATCAAAAGATATCTGTCTCACTCTCCTGGTGGAAGGTAGAGTCAAAGGGGATGATGTTAAGTTGGAATGCTTATTTGAAACAGGTATATGGTCATTTCCATCCCCAAGGTAGAGACCAAAGCTAGGCAAATGACCACGTGCACTGTTCAGCATGTAGGAAAGTGTCCTTCCTCTGGGCAGGAGGCAGGGGCAGCGTGCCGAGAGAGGAGAGTATGGATTTACATCATCAAATTCACCCTCGTCATCACAAACAGGCGTCTCCCTTCCCACTCAAGTAAGACATCCCAAGGCTCAGCAATCTTAGGCCCGGCTTGGAAGATCAGGTCTCGTCGTTGTCTTTAGGTTTCAATGGAGTTCCTCTTGGCCAGGAACTCTGCTGCTGTGAGGTGCCACCGTCAAGACACTTCTGACTCGTGGAAACCCATGGACAACACCCCCAAGCCCTGGCCAATCCTGTATCATCCTCAGAATTGTTGCCGTATCCCTCCATCTCACGGAGGTCTTCCTCCTCACCTCGGATCCTCCACGTTCCTGAGCGTCGGATCTCCCCAGGACTTCTCTCTCCACATAACATGTCCAAAGTGCATGAGACCGATTCTCACCATCCCGTACTTCTCCCCAAACAGACTCGTCTATTCTCCTGGCAGGTCGCGAGCCTTTCCGTATTCTTCGCCAACGCCATCATTGAACTCTCCCCGCCGTTCTGCGGTCTTCCGCATTCGCTGTCCAACTCCACACAGGAGCTGATTGAAAACCCCCAGGAGGAGGTCAGGAGCACCTTAGTGAAGCCTTTGCTTCATAACATTTTAAAGAGGTGTTTCCAGTAAATGGATCCGATGCAATGAACCACTTGCTTTCCCGACTGCTGCTTCCCTGAATCTACAACCACGGTCTGCCCCACACAGCCAACGAGCAATGATGTCACCGGTAGAGGGTGTTTGCCTCAAATGCTCCCACTGGGCCTGGCAAGGGCAGAAGGCACCTTGCATTGGTCCCTTGCTGCTGGCTGGGCGCAGTCGAGTAGGTTGTGGCTCACAGTGACCCCAGGTACAGCAGCGTGAGGCACTGCCCAGCCCTGTGCCATCCCCACGAGAGCTCTCCTGTTTCAGCCCATTGATTCAACCACTCTGTCAAAGCGGCTTGTTATACTCTTCCACTCCCCTGCGTGATGGCCCTCTCCAGGGACTGGCCTCTCCTGAAAGCATGTCCGAAATGCAGGAGACTTCATCTCATCCTCCTGGACATCCCTAGTCCACCACAATCCTGACACCCAGCTGACAGGGCCTGCAGAGCCTTCTTGAGAACAGAGGAGACCCCTCTCCTGCCCCATTGTTCTCCGGAACCCTTGGCCCCTCTCTCCTCCCATGGCCAGTCTCCTCCTGGGCCGCCACCGAAGCAAACTCGGAGAACGCAGCACCTCACGGTGGTGGAGTTGTTTCCTCACCCATCTTCCCACCTGTGGAAAGGTGGTCCCTGTGGACCATTTCACACCTCCAACCTTCCAGTCGGTTCTTTGAACGTATCTGCCTTCTCTGGACCCACTGTCTTGGCATCTTTCCCTGAAATGTTTATTCGAATGAAGAGGATTAACCAGGGGCTAATTTAATCCAATCCCGTGTCATAAAAAGGAATGGAGTCCATGACCTTGAGTTGTCTTTGCCCTCGGCGATGCGTTAATGGCCATGTTCTGGGAGTGAGTCGTGAGGAGCAGGTCTTATTCTCAGCTGGCATCCTCAGGGAGGGCCTCCGTGTTCCGTCTTCTTTCATTTACGCCCGTGAGGCCGCTCGCCATGCTTTTTCAACCCCCAACTTCCTTGCGGAACCTTCCAGGAAGCAGCTAATCCCGATCACCTGGCATTAGGAATACACGGTTTCGGATTCTCCTCTCTTCCCAGAGTCGCAAATTCATTAAGTGCACTTTCTGCCCTATAAATGATGCCAACTTCTGCTTCGCTCCATCCTTTACAAGGACACATTTTAGATTGCCGTTTCTCATCCTCCTTTAGGCAGCGATGCCTCCTGCTGCCCGGGCTCAGGAGCCTCAGCACCGATAAGCATCAACCTGGAGATATCCACTGAGTCCCCTCTGACCCGTAAGCACCACAGAAGAAGCCAAGAAGCCCTGCAGATCCTGTTCCTTCTGCGTGATCACGACCCCGAGTCCGTTCATAAGACAGCCGCGCTGCTCCGTCTCATGGAGACTCACTCTCACTTTACACCACAAGCATGCTGCTCTTTTACACTCAGTAGGACCTCCTTTCCAAACTCCTGTTTCTTTTTCTTTGCTTAATGATTATAATCCTCTTTATCTTTTGCTGTCAGATTTTGTTGTTATTGTTGTTGTTGTTGTGAATTGAGTGCAGATCTCCAGAGCGGATCATTAATTCTAGGATCGACAGTTCATGCCGATTTGGTTTCCTCACACTGAGGACAGACCCTTCAGCATAACCTCACTACCCTACTTCCCATCTGTTTCCTTCTTCCTCTTTCCCTAACGCTTCTGAAGGCTGTTCCCCTTATAGACCAGCCAATTGTGTGACTGGAGGAAAGATCAATGTCCTCGGGGATGTCATCTTGCTTGCATCCACAACACAGGCTCATGGAAGCAACAGGCGAGGGATCAGAGATGCACTGCATTGGGAAAACCTGTTGCACAAACGACCTCTTGAAGGCACTGAAAGGCAAAGACATGACATCGCTGCCCAAGGTAAACTTGACCCAAACCGGGGTATTTTCCATGGTCTCATGTCCAGGTGAAAGTTGGACATGGAATAAGGAAAACTCAAGAAGAAGTGATGCGCCTGAATTACGGTGCTGGAAAAGAATACTGCAAGTGCCATGGACTGTCAACTACAAAAACAAACAGATCAGTCTGGGAAGAAGTACCGCCCCAAATGCCCCTTAGGGGCAAGGTTGGGGAGACTTCACCTCACTTACTTTTGCCATGTTGTCAGGAGAGAGCAAGTCCTTTAGAAGAGTATCATGCATGGGTAAGGAGCAGTCCCTCCCCCCACCCCACCCCCCAAAAGAGAAAACCCTTGACAAGATGGATTGACACAGTGGCTGCAGCAATGAGCTCAAAGCGCAAGAGCAATTGTAAAGATGGCACAAAACTGGACCGTGTTCATTCTGTTCTGCACACGGTGGCTGTGAACAAGAAGCAATGCAACAGCACCCAAGCACACACACAACAACAGCACAACACCACGCAGCAAGAAGACAACAGCAGCATCCTTCGGCTGCGTTGGGAGCCATGTGCAATGAGTTACAAGCAGATCTGAGGGTGACTAACTCTCTATCAGCGTTTTGCCTTCACACGCTGGCTAACAAACATCCTGCCATTCTTAGTGACTAGAACTCTTTACCATTGGGGTCAGCTCTGACTGCTCTGCTCCTAGTTGCTGTCCAGGTTCTGCTCTGCCTGGCCGTCCATAATGCCGGAGGAAGACTCCACAGCCACCTGGAGAGGACTGTTCTCCCATGGAGACAAAGCTCTCAAGACAGAGGCTTCCACCTTCAATGGTGTTTTCAGCCCCTCTTTGGGAAGTGGTTACTTGTTAGACTGCTACCTGCAAGGTTGGCAGTTCATAGCCACCCAGCAGTTCCTTGGAAGAAAGCAGTTCCAAGCCACCAACAGCCTTGGCTTTCCAAGGCTGAAACCCTACTGACGCTTTCTACTCCCATAAACAGTTACAGTCTCAGAAACCCAAAGGGATAGTTCTACCATGTCCTATAGGGCCGCGATGAGTCAGAATCAACTCAAGGGCAGTAAGCTGGTTTCAGTTGGAACTGAAGTCATGTCACTTTTACCTACATTCTCTGAGCCTAAGGATATCAAGTGGCTGGACCTAGCCTCAAAGCAAGGTTAAGTAAACATGTCCCTGGGGTACGGTGGGGAGCATGTTTGAGAATAAACATTTATTATTACACCACAAGTAGTCACCAGCAATATTAGGTTCCTTTTGTATTTTAGGCAATTTTTAAGTAGAATACACAGAAAGGGATGCAAATCGCAATCTGCATTTGATGAATGGTGACACCTTACGGAGTCCCTCTGTTGTGTCCTGGGTTACCTGCCGGGCAGTTAATGCGAAGGTAGCAGGCTTGAGGCCACCTGATGTCCAGGTGCGATAAGAAAGGCTTGGTGTCCTACTACTGACAAAAACAAAGCAGCCATTGAAACCGCTGTGGAGCCCAGTTCTGCTGGACACGGCTGCTCACTGTGAGCCAGTGTTGACTGGAGGGCCGCTAATTTGTTCCTTTGCTTATTGGTGAATTTTTCCTAGTGTCTGACTTCGGTCCAGTGACTTTTCCAATCTCCTCACTTTTCCATCTATCTACAGCATTGAAATTCCTGGATTTTTTTTTTAACTATAAAGAATGGCTTGATTTTCCCCTAAAACAAGGCATGTTTGTTCTGCATATTTTGTGTGTATATTTGCCTTATGTTGGAGGCACCTAAAAGTATCATTTGAAGAACAAAAAGGAAGAACACAAAAAAATAAAAAATACATTCAATTATATTTCAGATTCATATATACAATACATCTAGAATCAATTTTTGTGTATGTGTGAGAGTTGAGATTTATTCGCACATGAATAGCCAATTTACACAACACATCTATGGGAAAGACTGCTCCCTCACTACCGTATAATATCAAGTTCATCATCCATCAAATGACAATATACGTGTGCAACTTTTTCTAATACTGGTTCTCTGTCTATTCATGTGTATGCACGTGGCCTTTCAGCCAGTTCTGACTCATAGAGACCTGTGGGACAGAGTAGAAATCCCTACCCAAGCAGGCTGCCACACCTTCCTCTTACTGAGCAGCTGCTGCCATTGGGACCATCGACCTTTCCGCGAGCAGCCGGCACTTAACCACTGCACACCTGTGCTCCACTAGCCCTGGTGCTGTTAGGGGCCGTGGAAATCAGTTCTGATCATTGAACTGCCCGGCACAGTCCTCACCGTGGTTGCTCTGCTGATACTGCGGGGCCCAGGTCACAATGCGTGTGTCATCTGTCACGCTCGCCAGCGCAATTCACCCTCCAGCTCTGCTCCTCCTCGAGATTTATTTGGCTCACACGAACCTCATTTCATTTGCATAAAATTTTAAAATCACCAGGCCAATTTCTACTTTTAAAACTTGCTAGCACTGTGGATGATACAGATTTATTTGGGAATAATACGGCACTGTTCGGGCCATGAACATAGCACAGGACTCCATTCATCTTGATCTTCTGACACCGGCTTCAATAATAGCATGTCATGTTCATGGTGAAAGTCATGCATCTTATTCATTAGGTTTCTTTTTCTGGACCTGTTGTTATGAGGGGCCGCTGCAAATGGTATTTTTATGTCATTTTTCCAACTGTGGTCACGGTATCCTTTCCTTATCGTTGATATTACCAAAGGGGTTTATTCTTCTGTTTTCCTGGAGCTATATTTAAGTTTTATAAACATATTATTATGTCACCTTTAAATATCTTTTTCCTTTCAAATGCACTGGCATTCTCCCTTTAGTGACAAGACACATGATACGGGAATGGAAAGGAGTGAAAGCGATTTAGCGGTCATTGTTTCATATTTTTATCTCAAGTAGAATGCCTGCAAGGGTAAAGTTACCGTTAATTACGATGCCTGCTTTATGTTTTCTAATGGAACCCTTTACACCATTGGTATTAAGTGTAATTATCAACATGTCAAGTTTAAGTAGTTCGTCTTGGTATTTATGTTCTGTTAGTCCCGTGTTTTATTTTCTTTACTACTCTAGTTTTGTAGGGAGTCAAGTTACTTGCAGGGCAGTCTGATTCCTTCAAGTTCTGGTATAAGCTTTGCTACAGAAGAAAAACCATCATCCCTCCAGGGAAAGTTCAGTGTCACTATTAAGTTGCACCACCCTGAGCTCCCAGATGGTCACCATGGGCTTCCTCCCTGGCCATTTGCCTGTCTCCCTGCCCCATGGGAGCACTCAGGACTGACCGGATTTCTCTTGGGACACTCTTGGCATCCATGTCTATTTATTGGTTAAGACTCAAGATGGCCACAATGTCGATTTCTCAGCCACTTCGCTCCCTCTTTGATAGAGCCCTCTCCTGCAAGTTCCAGGGGCCCAAAGCTTCCACAATCACAAGAACCTCACCTCTGAGAGACCACCACACGTCATTGGGGCACCCATCTCTGCACACAAAAGCCAACAATGGTCTCCAGGAAGAATAGGGGGCTGACTATCATTACATTTGCTTGTCTTGCAAACGAACTCCAGAACTAGCTTAAGGGATGCGGGTTCCATTAGAATTCTGCTTGGGGTGGCATTTGGCATTTCTCCTACAGATTCCTCTAGGAGTGGTTTTCACATTAAAATATGAAGTCAGAAGCTGTGGACCTAATTGTAGTATAAACAAAGCCAAAGCTTTCCTTGTGATTGTTGCTGGGTGCTGTTGAGTTGATGCTGACTCACAGTGACCCTGTGTGCCACAGAATGAAATACTGCCTGGTCCTGTGACAAATTCTTGTGTTGGAGCCCACTGTCACAGCACTTTGTCAGTCCATCCCCCTGAAGGCATTCCTCGCTTTCACTCACCTTCTACTTTACCAAACATAATGTCCTTTCCCAGGATCTGGGACAGCAGGTCCACAGTACCTGAGACGGAGTCTCAACAACCTCACTTCTAAGGAGCATTCCGGCTGCACTTCTTCCAAAGCTGCTCGCTGGCCGCCCGAGGCCTCTTCAAAACACTCTGCCACGGAAGGCAGATTCAATCTGTTAGTTTAAGAAAGTCGCCTTCTAGTTCTAACTTCCTGGTTTGTATCTTAAGTAATGATAGAATCATATGCAACATTTCTACTTCATCTATCAAGATGATTAAATATGACTTTCTTTCTGCTCTCCTATATGTTGCAAGCATAAGTTGATTTCTGAATGTTTAATCAACATTGCATTTACTGAGAAACTGGTATTTTATCCTCGACTGTTTACCCCCCAAGTTCAAAACTACTGCTGTCTGCTCCCATGAAGGTGTACAGCCCCCAAAGCACATGCAGAGTCTTCAAGATTTGATTTACTAATATTTTGTTTACACTTTGTTATATATGTTTTCAAGCTCTCATTTCCTGCCATCATCAATTCTCATAAAGCCTTTCTGTGGCAGTTACAGAATTTCATGTCAACTTGATACATAAAGTATAGGGGTGGAGTTTAGCCTGTCAATCAGGTCACAGCTTAATGTCCTCATTTGGAGGTGTGACTAAGATAACTGGCTAGAGGAAGGCCGGCCCCTCTCTCTCTCTCTCTGCCCCACCTTCCTGCCAGTGAGCCACATGGCTGAGACCTGCTAGAGCCTTGTGATGCTTCCGCTGCCTTTGGATCCACAAGACTCCACACCCACCGGTCTGCGATCTTCCTGCATTCTCCATCATTGCATATAAGCTGCGTGGAGTCTGAAGAGAGACTTATGGACTAGCCTTGGATTTATGGACTTGATCTGGACTGGGCTGGATGTTTTTTGATACATATTGCTCCTTGATATAAAGCTCTTTCTTACACCTCTATGAGTGTCACTGAATTTGTTTCTCTAGTCAAGCCAGCCTGACACTTTCTCAAGTATGAGAAACATGGTACTGCTGACTTCATTAAGAAGCTAGTGTAGCAGTTTTCACACTTCTTTTATTTCCTAGACGAGCTTTTATTGTGATTATTTCTTCCTTACATATTCAGAACATTTCATAAGGAAAACTACGGTAGGTCTGTGCCCCCTAAGCATGACAGTGAGTGAGGAGTAGGTATGTGTAAATTTTTAAATTCCAAATTATTTGGAGTTTTCTTGGTTTTGATGGCCCCCTTACTTATTTCCACTGTGGTCAATGTTCATAATAAAAATTACCTGAAGTCTACAAAATGTAACTTGTTTTCTAGAAGGCTGGTGGCAATTTTGTAAGTGTGCATGACCACGGCCATTATGAGACACCCTGCTCTGTCCACGTCGATTAAGCTCAAGTTCTTAAATCTTTTCAACTCTTTCTCATTCCTCCCAAAGTCACCCTCCTCTTATGTTCACTTTAAAGCAGCTAAATTGTTCACTCTGACAGTAGATCTGCCCATCTCCCCCTTTGATTTGTGACTTTTTAAACTTTGAAATTGTATTATTTAGTGTTATCACAGATAAAATGGCTATAGCTTCACGATGGGTTAGTTATGTTACATTTCTATCACTTTACCAGCACAAATAATCCTTCCCTTCTCTAACATGTGCTGAGGTATATCGCCTTCTCTGGTTAGCGTGTTTAGAAATGCACGTTTCCCCATCACTTTACTTGTGACCTTTCTATATCCTCATGCAAATGTCTCTTCAAAACATCCTCTATTTCGGGTTTATTTTGTTTAGCTTTTATGCAATCTATCTTTGTCTTTTAATTGTAGTATTTAATCCATCTTTAATGACTAAGATGATCCTGATCCAAGCCCTGGTCTTTCAGTTACCTCATTTGCATGTAAACATTTGGCAGTATGAAAAGAAGACACAGTAAAAGAATTGATGCCTTTGAATTGCGTTGTTGGCGAGGAATATTGAATAGACCATAGACTGCCAGAGGAACAAAAAAATCCATCTTAGAAGACATACAATGCTAATGCTCCTTAGGAGCAAGGGTTATGAGACTTCACCTCGCTTATTTTGGACACAGCACCCGGAAAAAATGCCTCACTTAAAAAGGCACCAAGGCAGGTGAAAAAGGAGAGTGAGAGAAACCAAAGGAAACCCGGCCCCTCCCAGGAGTTGGATCACTTGATGTCCATTACAATGACCTCCAAGACTCCAACCTGCGTGAAGATGCTACCAGACTGGGCAGTGTTTCATTCTGTTCGGCATCAAGTTACCCTGGGTGACAGCCAACTTCCATGTTGGGCTGCCAACTGCAAGATCAGCCTTTGAAGACCAGTAGCTGCTCTGCAGAGGAACATGAAGCATTCTCCTCTTGAAGAGAGCCACAGTCTGGCCACCCGGGGGCAGCTCTACACGGTCCTATAGGGTTGCTATGAGTTAGCACCAATTCAATGGTGGCGAGCTCGGTTTTAGAAAATATCTAAAGCGGTTGCCGTTGCCAGGGACGATAGAGTTGGATCTGACACATGGTCACTCACACTCCTGCTCAGTCCTGCACCATCCTCCTTCTGACCCATTCTTGCAATCACTGTGCCAGTTCATCTCACCGAGGCGCTTCCTCTCCTGCGCTGGCCTCTTCCTGCCGTCGGGCCAGTTCATCTCACCAAGGCGCTTCCTCTCCTGCGCTGGCCTCTTCCTGCCGTCGGCCCGAGGCCTTTCTCCAAGGACAGGTACCTCCTTATGACGTCCTGAACACACGAGACCAGGTCTGGGCAT
This sequence comes from Tenrec ecaudatus, assembly GCF_050624435.1. Taxonomy (NCBI): domain Eukaryota; kingdom Metazoa; phylum Chordata; class Mammalia; order Afrosoricida; family Tenrecidae; genus Tenrec; species Tenrec ecaudatus. The sequence goes on from NC_134535.1 coordinate 3,237,026, forward strand.
CTTAGCCTCTCAGGGGCATTCTGACTCTGCTTCTCCCATGCAGATGTGGGCATTCTTCCGGAAGACAGTGACAGGGTCTCACTCTTCACCGTCGCCCTCACTGAGGCATCAGCTCTCCTGAGGTCTTCCTGGCTCATCATTCGGCTTTCGCATGCACATGAGGCAAGTGAAAATACTACAGCTTGGGTCACATGCGTGCATGTGAGGCGATTGGAGATCCATGTCCTCAAAGTGACTTTTGTATTGGATTTCACCAGGGTAGGAGGACATGCTTTGGTGGCTCCTCGGCCACTCACATGGGTGCTGTTTGTGGATCCGAGTACAATGCAATCCTTTACATTTTCAATACTTTCTCCCTTCATTATGAAGCTGCTAATTGGTCCAGATGTGACACCTGCTGTTTCTTTCTGTTGACATGTAATCCACAGGAAGGCTGCACTCTTTGATCTTTATCACTAAGTGTTTGAAGTCTCCTTCACTTTCAAACAGCAAGGCTGTGTCTTCTGTGTATCTCAAGTTTCTAAGGAGTCTTCCCTCAACCTTGATGCCCTATTCTGCTTTATGTTGTCTGATTGCTCAGATAGTTTGCTCCATATCCAGGTTAAGTTTGAATGGTGACAGGATAGAACCCTGACACATCTTTCCTGACTTTAAACCATACAGTATCCCCTTGCACTATATGAATGACTGCCTCCTGGCCTGTGAACAGGATCTGCAGGAACCCAACTAAGTGTTCTGAAATCACCATTCTACACATAATTTCCTATAATCCCTAAATGCAAACACCTTCACTTAGTCAAAAAATGCTCATGGAAGCAGCAGCCAGTGTATCACCTTGGGTCAATCTGTTCCACAAAACCTCCCCAGGGTGGAAAACAAGGGTGTTACTTTCAGGACAAAGGTGTGCACCAGACCCAACGCATGGCATTTCCCACAGTCTCACATACGTGTGAAAATTGGACATTGAATAAGGAATCTGAAGAATTGATGCACTTGAATTATAGCACTAGTGAAAAAAATTGCAAGTACTATGAAAAGGACACACACACACACACACACACACACACACACACACTCACCAGTCAGAGTGCTCCTTAGAAGCAAGGATGGTGAGACTTCATCTCATGTACTTTGGACATGTTATCAGGAGAGGCCAGTCCCTGGAAACAGACGTCATGCTTGGGAAAATATGGAGGCAGTAAAACAAGAGGGAGACAAAGAGATGGAAGGACACAGAGAGTGCAGCAACGGGCTCGATCATAACAGCTACAGTGAGAGCGGAGCACGACCGGCCAGGGCTTCCTTCTGCTGCACAGAGGGTCACTGTGCGTGAGGACCACATCAACGGCACCCAACAACACCCACAAACCTCTTTCTGGTGTTCTCGGCTTTCAGCCAAGATGCAGCTGGCATCACCCAGGATATCCTTTGTCCCACGTTCTCTTCTGAATCTGCCTTCAATTTCTGGCAGGTACCTGTCAAGGCACAGCTGGAAATGATTTTGAATGATCATACCATGATACATCATGTTATAGTAACGCTATTTCTGGCTAAGTTCACTTGGACACATGATACCTCCTAAAATGGCTGGACGCCTCCCATTGTGTCTGGCATTTTCTGACTGTGTTCTTTCCTTCTTCTCTGGATGCTTCCCGAGTTGGTCAAGTTCTCGTCCCTAGAATCCCCGGGAAGTGGGAGTGCTTCTACTTCGGTCTTCTTCTTGTTCGTGCCTCAGCTATTTGCCGGTCTCGTGTCTTTAACCATCTCACGGCCCTTCATTCCTTCTGGTTAATCTGTTTCTCTTCCTTTCAAGGAAGGTATGCTAGACATGGATTCCGTCAGGTTTTGCTTGTCTAGAAATATCCCAACCCTGCCTAAGCCAGTAAACATTCACAGATTATACAAAATGTCACTGGTACTTGTTTTCTCTTTGGACTTTAAAAATATCAATCCAATGTCTTCTGGCATGTTTTTTTCATGGTATTATTAGTTTTAATCATTTTATTAGGGGCTCACACAACTCTTTTCACAATCCGTACACACATCTTTTGTGTCCAGCACATTCGTACACATGCTGCCATCATCATTCTCAAACACCTGCTTTCCACTTGAACCCTTGGCATCAGCTCCTCATTTTTCCTCTCCCTCCTCACTCTCCCCTGAACCCTTGATAATTTATAAATTATTATTATTATTTTATCATATCTTACAACATCCGATGTCTCCCTCACCCACTTCTCCACCATCCATCCCCCAGGGAGGAGGCCATATGCAGACCCTGTCATCTGTTCCCCCTTCTCCCTCACCCGCCCTCCACCTTCTCAATATGGTCACCCACACCACTGGTCCTGAGGGGCTCATCTGTCCTGGATTCCCTGTATGTCCAGTTCCCACCTGCACCAGCGTACATCCTCCGATCCAGCCAGATATGTCAAGTAGAATTGGGATCATGATGGGGGGGGAGGAAGCACTTAAGGACTAGAGGAAATTATATATTTCATCGTTGCTACCTGCACTCTGACTGGCTCGTCTCCTCCCTGCAGCCCTTCTGCAAGGGGATGTCCAAGCTCCCCCAGATGGGCCCTGGCTCACCACTCTGCACTCCCCCTCATTCACAATGCTATGATTTTTTTTTGGTCTTCGATTCTTCTGGCATATGTTATTGACATTTAGCTATCATTTGATTGTGCCTCATTGACGACAATCACCCGTTTCCTCTTCAGGCTCATGAGATGCTTCTTCGTATTTCTTCTTCGTCTTCATTTTATTATAATTTGTGGGTTATTCGCAGTCTGGTTCATACATGTATTGAAATAGGCTGGATGTTTCCATCAGTTGTGAAAATAACTATTGGCCATTATTTCCTCGGATATTAATTGTTCCCTGTCCCCTCCCTTCTCATTAAATAGACTTAAGTGTATATTTGACTTTTCCACTTCTTTCAGATGTTTCTCATGCCATATTTCTCAATGTCTTCTTCTGGTATTTTTTGTCTCAGCATAAATAGTTTTAATAGTCTGTCATTATACTCATTTATTATTTTTATTACTATGTATTCTCTGATGTTAAACCTTTCTATTGGATTTATAATTTAGGTTATTTTATTTTGCAAGTCTAGATTTACATTTGGTTATTTGCATATTACAGTTATTTTGTAAAGTTTTCCACCTTGTCATCTATATTTTTTGTGGCTTCATGTTATCTTAACATATGCATATATATGTGTGTGTGCGTACATATATATAATTATTTTAAGTCTGTTTCTGAGACTGCTAACATGTGAATCACCTGTGGGTCTAATTCTGCTGCCCATTTTGTCCCTTGTTTCCCTTTCCCACTTTTCTCCTAGGGTTCGGGCAGCAGTCGTAGGTTGGAAATTGGAGGGTGGCTCCATGGAATGTGATCTTCCTGCCGATGACACCGTGCAGCCTTTTCCCTCACACGCAATTTGAGGAAGTAGACCATTCAACCTAATCAGACTAAGAGTGGATTCAAATCTGAGTTTTGGACTCTTTAAGGCTGAGATTCACTTGGTTTCTCTCAGTGCGAAGTTGTAACTTCAATATTCAACTAACAGCCTGGGGAGTTTGGCAGAAGGGCTCCTTCTTGGCTGGAGAGCCACCTTGCATTCTCAACACTGTGCACCTGCCAAGACCTCGGCTCCATCTCAGCTCTCGGCGACTCCAGCTCTCATCGGCTTAACAGTTGGCAAGCTTGAGAGGAAAACAGTATAAAATGTGAGACTCCCTTCTCCGTACATCATTACTTTCTTCCAAGGACCTCAGGGATTTGAGGACAAACCCTCCGGCCGTAGCACCTCTTCAATGCCTCCAACATTCTCTGAGCTTCCTCACCCAGATGTGAGAGTTTTATGATTGGAAGGACAGGGGTTTGACTGTCTTTTTAAGCTCGGAGCTGGAAGAGGACATCTTTCCTCCGAGTGTTCCGTAATACCTAACATCAAGTCCATGGTAAGATTTTTCTCATAATATATGATAGAGCAGATGTTCAATGATGAAATAAGAGGATATTGCTATTGCGATGCTGGCTCCTATACATTATTAATGATAACATTCCAGATGGAAGCCTTCAAATTAAGTTTTAATAAATTAGTTGATGTTTATGTTCAGGTTACTTGAGAGATCTATTTCTTTCTTTCTTATTAAATTAAAAGAGTTTATTGAAGAAAGAAAACTTTCCAAGACTTTGTAAGGATTCACCAAAGCACCTTAGGGAAAGGAAATTTTCAGTCTAACTACAGAATATCCAGGAGTTTACAAGAAAATTCTGCTTGGTTGACAATTAGCAAAGCAAGCTGTAGCAGACATGAGACCGTGGCAAGATCCCTCCAATGAATCTCTTGTGATCACAAAGTCTGGGTCATTTTGCCATGGATATTTGGAAGGGCAGTCGACACTCAGGCCCCTCCTGGCAGCACGCTCTCAAGGAATGGGGAGCAGGAATGGAGGGTTCCTGAGTTCTGCTGGCTCCCTCACTTTCGAGAGCTTGCTCAGCATCACCGGTAAACTGGGAGAAATTGGAGTCTGGCCTGCATACTTGGCAGGAACCTCTTCTCATGCCAATCTCCAAGCTCTTTCGAGCTTCTAGCAATGTCCACCTCCGATCACCAATCACTCCAGAAACCCATTGTTCCCTACCTGAAGAATATGGCAGTCTTCCTTTGCATAGACGTATCAACCCTTCTCCCCTTCGGAGGTGTGCAGCAAACTCTTCAGGGCAAGGTGGTCTCAGGACACCTGCAAAGGCACAAAGCTCTTATTTTTTCTTTTTAAAATTTTGTTGGCACCTATTCCACAGGATCATACAACTCGATAGTTCAATCATACCAAAGACAATTGTACAATCATGACCACAAACAATTTTTTAACATCCCCCATACCACCCCCATGGTTGAATCACCTTCAAGATGAGTTGTGTAATCACAACCAGGTCTATTGCTCCCTCCCTCTCCCACCTTTATCATGTACTCCCCAAATCCACTCACCTTCCCTCTCTTCCACTCCTCACTGATACTTCCCCTGTAAACACATGCACAGGTTCTCATCTCTGTGCACCCACTCCTCCTGTGCTTCACCAGCTGGGGAATCCAACAGAAGCAATAAGAAAACAAAATTGAAATAAAGTGGTGTGGTACTTGCACACATTCCTGTCACCTTGATAAATAGTGAAGGGATGGAGGCTAGCCTGTCAATCAGGGCACAGCCTGATGCCTCCTTATGGGAGTGGCCTTCTGATGTCTCTCTTCCTCCCTAGAGGCAGGACACACTCTCACTCTGCTTCACATTCCTGTTGACAAGCTATATGAATCCATGGTCATGGTAGCCTGAGCCCTGGAGATACGTCCACTACCATTGGATCCACAGGACTTTCCACCCACTGGCCTGTGATCTTCCTGCATTCAATGTCATTGCATGTGTTGTGTGAGTCTGACAAGGAATTCATGGGCTAATATCAGACTTAGGGGTTAATGTCGAACTATGGACTCGATCTGGACTAGGCTGAGATGTTTTATTGATGCACAGTTACTTCTTGATATAAAGTTGTCTCATAAATATATGAGTGTCTCTGGATTTGTTTCTCTAGTCAACCCGGTCTAACACAAGTGGTAAGGATTAAATAATATTAAGATAGTGATAAAAATACAAGTAACAAATAAGAAAGAAAAGACTACCTTCATCTTTAAAAAGCCAGGGGAGAAATTTTTGTCATGGAACATGCAAGAGGTACTTTCACCTACAACAAATTCAGGTTGGGTCAATAGGGAGGTCAGCTGGCCAAGCATCGATTTCGATCCAGCATAATCAAGATTACAGAGATCTCTGTCTGATAGTAAGGCTGTCTGAGAGCCTTGCCTGTATCTAGTGCAGGGGTCTGCCAGTGGCTTCATCTAACTAATTACTGCGCAGATAGGTTTTGGGGATCCCACTGTCCTCTATAGCCTTCTACCAATGAGGTGTTCTTACTTTTAACTCTGATTCTTTTCCCTGCAGCCTAGTTGAATTTGTTATTTTTGATCATTGGTTCACACAAGCGGGTATGTTTCTTCCATGTGGACTTTGTTGCCTCCTTGCTTAGGTGATTTCTTGTTTGAATACAATCCTTTAAGACCCCCGACACTATTTTGGTTGATAGCCAGGCATCATCTTCTTTCTTCCCCACACTTTGCTCTAGCATCCTTATCTTCAGTGATCCTTTCAGGAAGATGAGTATCGAGCAGGTCCGTGTTATTATAACTAGCTGTTCTTGGATTGGGGTAGAGTTACAGAAGAGCCCAGAATCCATCTGCTTGTCTGTGGGATGTGCACAGCTCATTTTACTTTGCCAGCAGTAATACGATCAAATTAAAACCTCAAAAGACCAACAACACCAATAACAGCAACACGCCAACCAGCAAACAAACAGAAAAAGAATTGTGAAAACAAAACCAAGCTGAAGGCAGAAAACAAAACCCCATAGAAACAAAAAAGTACAACATTGTCGATCATCGCCCTGGAGTATCAGGCGATTTCCTTGATACCATCCTCAATGTTCCCAATGACACGGCCTGCCGGACACTGTGGGCGTGAGGAGTCTGTGGTAGTGCTTTCCACCTGGAGCTGCAGCTCAGGAGTCGCTGCCCTGGGAGATCTCCTTCTTATTGTGATTTAATTATTGCCATTTGGCCTAGGAGTGGTTGCTGGGGAATGAGGTCCATGGAACAGTGACACTGATAATAACAACGCTAGAGAACACACAGACAACCCACGTGCATTAGACCCCTAGCTAGATGATGCAGAGTTCTGAATACGTAGCATCGATGATTTCTTCCGCACAGCTGTCGAATGCTGTCAGTAACACGATCACGCCTATTGTGCACGTGAAGAAAAGAAGACACGCAGAGGGTCAGAGAATTCCAAAAGCTCACACAGGTAGAAATGGTCAGAGCAAGGGTTTGGACCAAAGCGCCGTGACTCCAATGAGGTGTGCTTGAAAACCTGCACACTCCTGCCACACGTGATTCATAAGCCTCGGGAGGCAATGAGATTGTTCAGATTTTGGAGTATGATCTTGGGAGGACTGGTAGGTCCCATGTGGGAAAAAAATCATATTTTGTGGACAAAATGATGTCTCTCTGTTTTCATGCTTAAAGACCAGAAATATCAAGTAAAATGATATAAAAAATGAAGCATACATATACAAAGCATGGTTTTAAAGTGTGGAGTTCAATGATTATTCTGTAAGGCTTCTGGTCTGATTGAGATGGCCATTTCATTGAGAAGGTAGCCTTGATTCACAGTGTTCGCCTCTGCTTTTGCACCTCGGGGAGCATAAGCAGAAGCTGTGGGGCAGTGCATGGCCAGGGCTCCAGCTGCTCTGGGGCATCAGAGACGGGTGCCAAGGGCAGGATGTTCCCCTCGCATCCTGTCCACAAGATGAAGAGGAGTGGGTTTCAGAGCAACGGAGTCAAGTTAGCGGGACTGGGCAGGGGGTTGAGACGGGCAGGAACTTGCTTGGTCTGAGAAATGGAAGACGGTCAGGGTAGTGGCCAGTGCCCACCAGGCCCAGAAGCATGGGACAAAGTGGAGAAGAGGTCACTGGGACCCGATGACACAGGACTGCTCAGGCCAGTTCACAAATACAGATTTAACTGAAAAGCCAAGGGGATCCCCCAGTGGATGACAGGACCAGAACATCATGATGTGAATTGCTGGATTGCAGTTCAGTAAACAAAGCACCCCCCAGCATTCTATTAGGAACTGGGTGGGGGGAGAGCGCGAGCCGCGGGAGTGGTGTTGGTGAGCAGAATGGTGGCCCAGGCCAAGGTGCGGCCGCGGGGAGGGAGACAGGAAGGATTGAGCGGACCTGCTGATTGACTCTGGGACTTAGGGAGAGATAGGTGTGAGGAAACAAGGCTCTTGGGTTTCTGGCACAATTAACTGAGTAAGCAGGGGGACATTTCCGTGGGGAGAAGAACACATCACTGAAAGGCGAGCTCCCAGGGCAAGTCGCTGACAGATTGAGCTGATGTTGGTGGGGAGACATCCAAGCAGAATTTTCTAGTAGGCAGTTGCAAACACCTGTTTGGAGCTCAGGGGAGAGAGCTGAGCCAGACGAACAAGTTGAGAAATCAGTACACAGATTGTAATTTAAGCACGGGGAGAGGAAGAAATAGCCCAGAGCCTGTGGACGTGGACAGTGGAGGCCACTGCGGGTGGCCTGAGAGAACAGAACTTATTCTTTCATCTGCCCTGTGGCTGTTCCTTTCAATAAGCCACACCTCTGGATCCTCTCCCCAGTCTAATTTGTGCCTGTCATGCATGGAGACCCCAGGAGCAAACGTAGTTGTTGCTGCTGCTGCTGTTGTGGTTGTTGTGGTGGTGGTGGTGGTGGTGGTTGTCAGGTGCTACAAAGGAAGTTGGTCCAGCTCATGGTGACCCTTGCAGACGAAACAAACAACACTGGGCCGTCCTTATGGTCCTTGCGATGTCGGAGCCCATTGCTGCCGTCCTGGTGTCGACCCGCTAATGAAAGTCCTTCCTCTCTTTCACGGGCCAAAGCCCGCGGCCCATCTCAAGGGTCCCTGCCGACGGTGTGACTAGTATGTGCGGGCGCGAGAAGTCTCGTCGTCTTCATTTCTAAGGATTATTTTGACAGTGTTTCTTCAACACAGAGCTTTTGCATTCCTCTGGCAGTTGGTGGGGTCCACACCATAATAATCAGAAGGCGTTAATTCTGCAGGCTTCCCCAGTCACCTTTTGCATACGTACTAGGCAACTGAAAACCCCATGACGTGGGTCACACACACCTTACACTTGCAAATGGTGCGTTTGCATTTTAACCCTTTAAAGAGATCTTCTGCATCATTTATTGCCTGCTGTTTCCATGGACACGGATTGTGGATCCAAAGAAAGTGAAATCCCGGACAACTTGAATATTTTCTCCATTTATTGTTGTTAGCTGCCGTGGAGTTGGTTCTGACACAGCGTGACGTTATGCACGATGAACCAAATCCCTCCCAGCGCTGCACAATTCTCACCATTGTTACTGCACCCATCGTTGCAATCAGTGTCCATGCACCGCCTCAAGGGCCCTCCTCTCCTCTGCTGCCCCTCCACTTGACCAAGAATGATGTCCGTCTCCAGGAGCTGGTCTCTCTTGACGACATGTCCAAAGAATTTAAGACGCAGTCCCTCCATCCTTGCCTCTAACAAGGACTCTGGCCGTACTTCCTCCAAAACAGATCGATTTGTTCTTTCAGCAGTCCACGGTACTTTAAATATTCTTCTCCAGCACCACAATTCAAATGCATCGATTCTTCAGTCTTCCTTATTCAGTGTCCAACTTCCACATGCATAGGAGGCAGAGGAAAAGACCATGGCTTAGGACAGGTACACCTCAGTCTTCAAAGTTGCATGTTGATCTTTAATATTCTAAAGAGGGCTTGTGCAGCAGATTTATCTAATGTATTACATTTTTTGATCTCTTGACTGCTGCTTCCAGGAGCATTGACTGTGAATCCAAGCAAGACAATACCTTTGACAAATTCAGCCTCTTCTCCATCTCTCATGATGTTACCTACTGGTCCAGTTGTGAAGATGCTGGTCTTCTTGACATTGAGTCATGACCCCAACTGAGATTGCACTAGCTGATCATCAGCATTCCTTCAATGCCTTCTCACTTTAAACAATCCAGGTTGTGTCATCTGCATATCACATGTTGTCACACTCGAATCCTAATGCCACAATCTTCTCCATATCATCCAGTTTCTCTGATGATTTGCTCAGCACACAGATGGAACAAGTATGGTGAGAGGATATGTGTTAGTCTGGGTAGACTAGAGAAAAAAAATCCACGGAAACTCATATATATATAAGAGAGAGTCTTATATAAAAGGTAAGTGTACATTCAGAAAACATCCCAATCCAGTCCAGTCCAAGTCCATAAGTCTGATATTAGACTGTAAGTCAGATACCTATCTACAAAGTCATCCTCAAACTCACAAAACACACGCAATGACGCTGACTGCAGGAGGAAAGCCAAATCCGTGAGCATGTAAGCATCTCAGTGCTGGCAGGGGTCTCCACATGGCTGCTCCAGCACCCAGGGCAGCATCAGGAGAGGTCCCTGTGGCTTCTCCTTAGGGATGTCTCGCAGGAAGTGAGCCTTACCAGTTGAGGCAAAGAACCAGCGAAGGCAGCCTCACACTGATCTGACCATCAGAGAACAAGGGAGCAGAGAACCAGACGGGTGAGGCTCACCGAGTCATTTATCTCACCGCCCTTCAATTAAACTGCCCTTCAATTAATCCCACATGTGTTCATTGGCCAGGTTGGCACAATAAACCTTATTATCACAGGATCCAGCCCTGACACACACCTTTCCTGATTGTAAACCATGCAGCAGCCCCTTGTTCTGTTCACACAACTGCCTCTTGGTCCACGTGCAAGTTCTAAATGAGCACAATGCTTTGTTCTGGAATTTCCATTCTTCCAAAGGTTATCCAGAGTTGATTGCGGTCCATGCATTTGCATAGTCAATGACACAAGGAAACATCTTTCTGGTGTTCTCTGCTTCAAACCAAGACTCATCTGACATCACCAATGCTATCCCTTGTTCCAAGTCCTCTTCTGAATCCGGCCTGAGCCTGTGGCAGCGCGTTCTCAATGCGCTGCTGCAACTGCTGTTGGGGATCGTCAGCAACCTTTTGCTTCATGCGTTAGCAATGACACTGTTCCACACGTTGCACATTCTCTTGGTCACCTGTCTTTGAAATGGGCACACATATGGATCTCTTCCAGTCCGTTGGCCAGGTAGCTGCCTTCCAAACTTCCTGGCATAGACGAGTGAGGGCATCATCAGCTTGCTCGAGCATTTCAATTGGAATTCCACCAGTGCCCGGGCCTCATTGTTGGCTTAATGCATCCAGTGCAGCTGAAACCCCTTTCCCGAGCATGGTTGGTTCTTGCCCAGGAGGAAGCCTTTGAGCAAGAGCCAATGGACCAAGAGATAGCATCACGATAAATAGAGAAAAGAGCTACGTTATCAAAGAAGTAGTCTTGCTTGGATCTACAAGTGAGGCTCGTATAAGCATAGTAAAGAGATCGAATGACAGATTGCCTGGGGCAAATCTGCTGAACCAGATGTCTTTAGTGTTGGGGAAACAAGGAGGTGACTTTGAGAGCTACGGTGCACCTGATCCAAGTCATGGTATTTTCCATCCCCTCACATGCAGGTGAAAGTTGGGCATTGAATAAGGAAGACCAAAGAAAAAGCAAAGTGTTTAGACGATGGTATTGGCAAACATTAACCCACATAGAGACCATCATGAGAAGAACATCACGCTTGATAAAGAAGAAGGGCAGCCAAGAGGAGAGCAACCCTGGAGGCGATGGATGGACACAGGGACTGTAACAATAGGCTCGAGTAAAGACCATTGTGAGGATGGGGCAGGGGAAGATGGCGTCCCTTTCTGTCTCACGCGGGGTCCCTCTGGGTGGAAACTACCCAGGGGCACCTCAGAACAGCATGCTGGTACCCTCAGTTTCTCAGAGACCCTGTCTCCGCAGGCTCCAATGCCTAGTTTATCCCCAAGACCCCAAATCATCGAGACTCCTACTTGTCTTTCCCCCGTGACTTGGGCTCCTTCCATAAACATTCCCGAGAAGATCCTAACACTCCTCCCACTTCCAGTCCCACTCTAGCACACGCTGATGTCAGGATCGGAATCCCCTTGAGGATGAAGCAGCCAAGGTTGGTGGTTGGAAGTCAGCAGGCAGCGTCATGTAAGAAAGACCTTGGAGGCTGGTTGTATCAACGTGACAGCCAAGACACAAGCACTTGGTGGCTCTTGGTTGCTCTCGGGAACCTCGGGAGTCAGAACTGACTCATCAGCAATGAGGGGCGGTTGCTTGGCAAGAAGCATGGCTTCCCCGACGTCCAAACCCAGAGGTGTCCATGTCAGTCTCCAGCAGACTCTGACACCCTCACTTTCCATGGCTCCTTATCTCCCTCCCTCCTTCCCTCCCTCCCACGACACCCTCCACCCTGCAACAGCCACCACATATGCACTGCCATCAACACCGGGCTCATCTGTGCTTCTGAGCATTGGCCCAACTTGTCTCTATGCCTGAAATGGCCTTTCTAATTTCCATGCAGATTGTTATATGCTCACCATGTCTTCCAACTCCTCCCGCTGCCAAGCACACAGGAAGGTCATGTTTTACAGCCCGTTGCCTCAAAGCGATGCCAAAGTGACAGTGATGGAATCCTGTACCCTGGCCAGTGAGACCACCTGCGCCTTCATCCCTCTCCAGCCTTCCGTGGCTTGGAGTCTTAATTGACCAACGGGGTTCTACGAGAAACACCACCAGTGGGGTGATTTAAGCAACTTTTAACCAACAGAAATTGAGCCTCGCACATCTCAGGAGGTCAGAAGTGTGCATTCCGGGCACTGGATGGAGAGGAGAGAGCTCTCTCTTTGGGTTTCGGGGGAAGGTTCCGGTTCTGATCCTGGGCTCCTTGGAGGTTTCCAGTGGTGGGACACCTTTTCCTTCTTCTCTGCTGGTTGGCCTGCTGTGCTTCAGCCACTCTGTTTACATCCTAAACCAGGTTGGCTCAAAGACACACACACACACACACACACACACACACACACACACACACACACACACACACACCACTTAGCCTCATTCCCTATCAAAGAGGACTCTCGCCCAGATGGGATTGCAACCATGGATGTAGGATGTGAGCGTTACAATGTATCTTTTGGTGAGGCCAAAGCCAACCTCTAACCCATGGCACTATGAGCAAGATGCTATACTTAGAAGGGACAGTAAGCCAGTGCCCTGAATTCCTGTACTCCGAAAAGCAGCCCTGTCCTTGTCTCTCAACCACGTTGCAGTATGATGTGGGTGTTTTAACCCCCTTTTGCTTCATCCTGTTATGATTTCATACCTACCCACCCTAGCCAATCAGACCTAATTCCCCACTAGAACAAACGCTCCATCCATCTTGCAGACCTGAGTCAGTCTGGCACCCACAAGGCAGGCTTCCCTGCCTCGCCCCCTCAGTGTGTTGTAATGGTGCTCCACACATTGTCGGTGGTTTATGTCTGGCTCCACCCTTAGAATGCAAAACCCCAAATGGCAGCGGTGTGTGGATGTGTCTCCTCGGGTTGGAGCTACATTTTTTAACCCATGGCTTGCCATGCGGCAGATGCTCGGGACTAGGCAGTGACTGGATCTCTAGTTTCATTTATGAAGTCACACCAAACACCCACGCGTGTCATTCCAACTTCCTACTGCCCCACCCCTGACGCGTGCCCAGGGATCCGTCCTAGATGCTGAGCGCAAGGCTAGACCACCAGAGGCTGTCTCTGCATCCTCCACCCCCTCCACCCCCACAGTAGAGGAAACTTTCTCCTCAACCATGACCTCCCCAGACGTTGGCTGGCTGCTGGAGGCGGCTGTCCCTGGAGCCCGTGGCGCAGGCTTGGCCTCAGAGAGAAGTCAAGGTTACCTTGGGGGATCAGAATGCCAGAGCATCAGTCAATCCCAGAGCCCCTCTGCCCTTTCCAGGAGATGGGAATCCAGTCCTTCCCCTCCCTGCCTTTCAGGTCGCTTGAGCCAGAGCCTTTACCTGGGACCCGGCAAGCTTCAGCTGATAAAATACGCGGACAGGCAAACAGCTGGGGTCTCGTCCCCTCTGGTTGTCCCACACAGACAGATGGGCTTTTCTTAGAGACAGACCAGTGGGCTCTGCCTCCGTTGTGTGCACGGTACTGTGGCATGTCGGCAGGCCTGCTTCACAGAACTCACATGTATACATTACATGCATGTTGTACGCATATATAAATATGTGTATGCGAGCATGGACATGCATGGACAACCCATTATGTATCTAATGCTATAGAAACATTCTGGAGCCCTGGTAGCATGGTGGTTCCATGTTGAGCTGCTAGTCATCAGGTCAGCGGTTCTGAACCACCGAGCCACTGGGAGGGAGAAAGGCAGGGTGTTCTACTTACTCCTGGTAGAGTGACAGTCTTGGAAGCCTGCAGGAGCAGGTCTACCCTGTCCTATGGGGTCGCTCAGACTCAGCACTGACGTGAATGCAGAGACACAAACAAACCAACAAAGCCACTGCTGTGGATTCCAAAATGACTGCTATGATTCCAGCTCCTGGCGTCCCCGTGGGACATGGAGCAGGTGGACGCTTTGACCTGCTGACCTTATTTGAGTGGCCCAACGCTTCACCCACGAGGCTATCGGAGCTCCGGTGTGCCTAGTGTTATAGATATGTACGCCCGCACACACATATATCACAGCAAAGATATTGACTGTGCCATAAACCGCCAGCAGAACAGGGAAATCCATCTCAGAAGAAGTGCAGTCAGTATGCTCCTCTGAAGCCAGGGCAGGGTGCTGAGACTGTTTCACATCTTTACATATGCTTCTCCCCTGGAGAAGGACGCGATTATATATGTGTGTGCCTATAAATACAGAGATGTGAGATATATATATATCATATGAATGTATTTGTATTTTTTAATCAACCTCAACCCTTTATAAAATGATCGAAGGTTTCTTATAAATATTCATATAATCCTGCAAGATAAAATTTACAGGGAAGAACAACAGCATGGTATTTGCTTAGCATACAAGATTCCATTCCATTTAATTTTTGAATTGTAAAGTTAAGTTTCAATAAAAGAGATTTTTTAAAAGGAAACACGGAAGGTGGTATAGCATGATTATTGATCAAATGTGTCACGTGTGCATCCTAAAATGCAGCTTATTTTTCAACAGAAAAATGTCATGTTAGAGACTTGAACCTCTTTGAGGTCAAGCCCTACCCATAGACCTCCCCATAGTTTCCATCATCCTGTCTGCTTCCTGTCCCACGCTGCCTACGCTGCCCTTTCTGTTCAAGACTGAGCCTGATGCACGCCTACCAGTGTGTGATGCCCACCATGCATGCCTGTCGTCTCTAGGAGAAAGCACCTAAGTTGCGTGTCCCAGCAGAACTGTGATCCACAGGGCCTTCAATGGCCGCTTTCAGACAAGAAGGTGGCCATGTCCTCCTCTGAAGGCCCCGCTGAGTGAGTGAAAATCGCCAACCCTCCCGGGAACCACGGACACCGCAGAGGATCCTGAAAAGGGGCTCTGAGTCATGCCAGTGGCATCGAATCTCACAAAGAGCCGAGGAGCCGGAGGGTGATGTCATCCCAAAGCCTGCGCTGTGACAGGTGCACACGCGGTTGGTGAAGGAAACGGAAAAGAAGAGGAACCTAGGGGAGTACACAGAGGTGCGAGTGGGACGATGCACATGGAAGATGAATGGGGCCATTTGAAATAGGGTCCTGGTGGGAGACTCGGAAGGACATGGACTGCCGGAAGAACCAGCTACTGTCCTCGAAGAGGCTCCTTAGAAACAAGCATGTCGAGAATGAATGCATATGTCTTGGACACGGGGCCCAGAGGCCCCAAAGCAAGGCCGAACTCACTGCTCTTGAGCCCACTCTGACTCACCATGACCCCGTAGGACAGAGGGCAACTTTGCTTGGGGCCTCCAAGACTGTTTATCTTTGTCCCAAGGAGAGGCTTGTAATCTCAGAATGGCCGACCTTGTGGATCATAGCCCAGCTAGTAACCACCATGCAGAAGGGGACTGGTCACTGAAAACAGATGTCAGGCTGGGTGAAAGAGAGGGGCAGCGAACGTGAGGAAGGCCCTCCCCGAGGCGGGTGGACACAGTGGTTTCAATCGTGGATTTAGACGTAACACCAATGTGAGGTTGGCGCAGGGCCGGGCAATGCTTCCTCGCTCTGCAGGACACAGGGCTGCAGTGAGATATCCCGGAGTCCGTGGCATCCAACCGCGACTACCAGCAGGCAGGTGTTTATTCTGATCACATCTGATGGTCCTGTAAGGGATCGAAGTCCCCCTGCCTGGCTTCCCCTGTCCTCTTGTCCTAGAGGACCCTCTGGCTAGCCGCAGCTCCCCCAGACAAGGGCTATGCCTTCGGGCCGTGTCAGCCTCCCACTTTTAAACAGGTCTGCGGTGACAATTTGCCCACGCGATGATGTGGGATCAATGTTTAGAACGCCAAGCAAAACAAGACAAGAAAGTATAATCATGGCATCTGCCTCAGTCCTGCGGATGCCACTGACCACTTTAAGGTGCCATGTACTATCTGCCAGTCTGAAGAAGAAGAAAGGGGGGAAGCTCGGAAAACCCCTCCCCACCTCGCCCCAGCCCGCAGTCAGTTTATCTTCATAGAAACATACCCTCCGTGATAAACTGCATCTTGTGAAACTAGCGTTTCTCCAGGCAACGATCTCTGTGCATAGCCAGAGTGGGTGCATCCCATGGTTGGGGACTCTGCCACCCACCAGTTGACTCTGTGTGTCTGAATGAAGCACATGAAACGACCCCAAAATAGGAATCCGCAAAGATGTCTAATACTCCCCAAGACGCTGGGCTTGTGTTCCTTTGTTAGGAGACAAAATGCTGCTGCTGCTTCTTCTTCTTCCTTTTTTTGCATTAAAATGTCTACTAAACCAGTGGCGTCAAAGACATTAGGACCGTGGGAGCCCACGAAGCTCTGAAGCCGGGACCAATGACCATGGACTCAGCTGCTCTCCGGCCACCCCAGGATATTCCACAGCTAGTCTCGGCGCAGGATGCAGGTGGGTCCACCCAGGACCTGGCGTCTGTCTTAGGATTTCATTGTCAACACACAACATCGAAGAATGATTGTGAATGCTAAAAGCACTACAAAATGTAGTCTGGTAATAAGATTACCATGTGTGTTGTCGTTGTTAGGTGCCATTGAGTTGCCTCTTGGACCCTCAATGACTTTGTACACAACAGAACAAGATGCCGCCCAGTCCTGCACCTCCCTCACAACTGCTCCTGGGCCCACACCCCTTGAGACAGCCATGGTGTCAGTCCATCTCCTTGAGGGCCTTCCTCTGTCTGCTACTCCCTCAACTTCACCAGACACGATGTCCTTCTCCAGGGACTGGTCTCTCCTGACAACTTGTCCAACACACCTAAGACGAAGCCTCCCATCCTCGCCTCTAAGGAGCACTCTGGGCATTCTTCTTCCAAGATAGATTCGTTTGTCTTTTGGCAGTCCAAGCTACTTTCAATGCTCTTCCCCGGCACCACAATTCAAATGCATTGATTCTTCTTCAGTCTTCTTTATCTAATGTCCATTGTTGTTTATATTATCAATGAAAGAATAAGGATACTCCTCGGAGCAGTGGGTCAGTGAGTTTGGTTTCAGTTTTAATTACAGAACAGCACCATGGCCATTCTCATTCTGCAGTGGGCATTGATCGGCAAGGCACACACTTGGTGACAGCTGACCATCATCGCGAAGCACGGTTGATCGGATCCTCTGGCCAAGTGCTGTGCCAAGGTCTTTACGCCCACCGCCTCCCTCCCTGCTCTGGACCGCCCTGTGAGGTGGACAGGGGAAAACGTCCACCCTGCCACTGGGGCTCACCGCACTGAGAGGAGAGCATGTGTCACCCAGGACAATGATGAGTGCCTTAGGAAGGGCAGAGCAGTGCTCAGAGGAAATGCCCACATCATGAGGGACCAAGGCATCCTCCCTGGAAGAAGCGTCATTGCTGGGCTTTGGGGAGGGGTAGGACCAGCACTGCTAGAACACACAGAGCTGGCTTAGGAGAAGGACAGCCAGAAGGCTCCTGAGAGGCAAGGGGGGTGAGACTTGGTCCCACGTACTTTGGCCATGTTGTCAGAAGAGACCAGTCCTTGGAGAAGGACATCCTGCTCATTAAAACAGAGACTCTCAGGAAAAGGGAAGCCCCTCGAGGAGATAGATTGACATAGTGTCTCCAACAAGGGTTCTGATAGGAATGATTGTGAACATGAAGGAGTGCCACGCGGCGTCTCACTGTCTTCTACACAGGGTTGCTGTGGATCAGAACCAGCCGTGGGGCACCTGACCGTGACAAGAGGCCGCTGCAGATGGGAATATGCAGGTGGGCAGGTTTTCTTGGGGACGCCGAGCACAGCCAAGGCAGAAGGGCTCGGGCTAGGTGTACTTCCAGGCTGGATGCAGGAGCTTAGGGACGTTCTAAGCCAGACGGCCCACGCCCCTATACACTGGCATGCACTAGCATTATGGCGGCTGCGGAGAGAAAGACTCACCTCCTCCAAGCCTCAGTTTCTACCACCTGCAAAAGGACAATGGTGATGCCCCCTGTTCCTGTCCTGTCATGATGAGCAAGCGGCCCGTGGCCCACTGCTGTGGCCTCGTCTGCTGCCTGCTGCCTGCTTGCTGTCTGTGAAAATGCTCTCAGGAGCCTGACTCACGGAGACCTCGCGCGTTTCAGAGAAACTACATCCCACGGCTGGTTTCTCCCGGTGGATCACAGCTGGGTGGCCTCGCAATCCCAGCATCTCAGTAGCCACCCCTGCTTTCTGGAACCTGCAAAAACCTACACACATAGATGGCTTTCTCAGTAGTCACACTAACCAGTATCCAAGGACCAGGGCCTGGCTGTCAGCTGGAAACCAGGGCCTGCCCACCCTCCAGGGCGAGGGGGAGCATGTGAGGCTTGGAAGGCATCTCGGCCAGCTCTGTGCCTTGCCAGCTGGTGCCCCTGGGCTCAGCCAGACTCACTTCTGTCATCTCCAAATGAGATTAGCATCCACCCTGCCTCCCACCCTCCCGGGAGGTAAGGGGAAGCGCAAGCGTGGCCGCCGATACTAAACAGCTTTGTACTCTCTAACGTGCTGCTCACAGGTCAAGTGCAGTGGTGTGTGTGTGCGCGCACGCGCGCGTGTGCGTGTGCACATGTGCATGCCTCCACGTGTCCCCTGAGAAAGTGAGTTCCTGAGATTTACGGCTTCCCAATATGAACTGGCTGTGGAAGACCTTTAAGATCACATAAATCACAATTAATGGGGACAGAGAAAGCAGGGGGATTTATTTTGTAAAAATAAAAGCAGCAGCAATAAATAAACAGCCAGACTATGAGACACAGAGGGGAAGAAAGAGGGAGCGAGCGTGGGAAGGGGCGGGGGAGGGAGAAAGGGGGAAGGGGGAAAGGTGAGAAGAAGGGAGGGGAAGGCAGGAAGGAGGCAGGAGAGAGGGAGGGCAGGACCTGTGCTTCTCCTCAGTGAGAAGGAATGAAGAGCGGCCCTGGAAAGTCCCCCGCCGCTCTACCCCCCTCTCTCACTCACAGCTGCCCCCTTGCACACGGGCACACTCACGCTTACGCACACCCACGCATGCTGACACAACTCTCACGCGCATACACGTGGTCCCACACACTCCCACACCCACAGGTGCACAGCTCTCAGGCTCACCCTCACACGCGTGGTCACGCACACACTCACACAGCCCTTAGGCCCCCACAGTCCCTCACAATCCCCCACACACAGACCACAGCCCACACGCTCTCTGGCACACACGCACATGCTGACACACACATTTGCACAGAGGCTCACACGCAAGCCTCACTCACAGCCATGCGTGCACACCCACTCCCGTGCTCCTTTTCATGTCTGATCATGCATCCGCACCCACACACTCATGTGCCATGCCATCCCGCAGGTGCACATTCGGGAGTTAGACTAGGCTGAAAGTGAGGTCGCCTGGTCTCCCCGGAGGTAGTCCGCCTGAGAGCCAGCGCTGCCCAGACGGAGATGTCCTCTGAGGTCCCAGCTTCAGAAGCATGTTGGAGCCAGGACCCCCAGCAGGTCAAGCTGTCCATGGTGGCTGCCTGCTCTGTAGCTCACAGGCCTCTGAGACTGGCCCGGCCACACCTGAGCTGAGCATGGGACACAGGGCAGCAAGGTAACCCTGAGCCCTGTCCTCTGCTTCTCAGAGTCTCCCAAGGCAGGGAAGGGCCAGGTCAGGAGCAGAGCCTTGGCTGAGGGGGGAAGGAGGGATACTGGGGGCTTGGGCAGAGAGGCAGAAGGGAGCTGGATGGAGGTAGGGAGCACGGTGGGCAGGGCCAGGCCTAGAGGAGTTGGAGTCCTCTTTCCCGAGATGGCCGCTCGGTGAGGGGCTGGGCATCTTGTCCTCGTGATTCTCAACCACAGCCTAGCACTCAGCAGTCTGTCCCAGCCCTGAGAGCTGGAAGCCAGGATTTGCTGGGATAAGGCAAGGGGCCTCTGAGAGGAGAGGCTGGGCCATCACCCGGGAGGCCACACCCTCCTGATGTGGGTTGGAGCCACGGTGGGGACTAAGACAACACGGAGGGATGCAGCTGCTGCAACAGTGTGCTCGAGGCTAAGAACAGTGGCAGGGATGAGGCTGGGCCAGGCAGAGCGGCGTTCTGTGGCATTCGCTGCTATGAGTCTGCACCGGCTTGGCGATGGCCCCAAACAGCACAAACAGCACTGCCAGCCCTTTCTTCCAAGGTACGTTAGGGTGGTGGTCCCCCCTCCCCTACCTCTCCCCAGCCTGCTAACAGACTGGTGCGTCCACCTTGTTTGAGGCCTGGATGCAATGGAAACACACAGGAGTCCAAGGACCAGCACCGGTGAAGTGTCTCAGGCACTGCCATTGAGGGGCACGGGGTCTCCAGACACCACCGGGCACGGAGCAGAGAAGCAGGCGTGCACCCAGCTGGATGCAGGGGCAGGCCTGGAGAGGGGCGGTGCTGAGAGACACCAAGCCTGCCTCAAGAGCCTCCTCCAGTCTTTATTGCTCATCAGGCTGGCTTCCTGGGACTCTCACCTTCCCTGGCCCCCCAGGGCCATCTCTGCAGTGCCCATGTCCCTCCAGGACAGATGCAGTGCGGCCACTTCCGTGGGATCCCAGCGTCCTGGGGAAGCAGCCAGGCTGCACGCAGATGGAGAGGGTCACCCCAGAGGCCACACTCCAGAGAGATTGTCTATTAAATTGCAGGGGCCACAGCTCCCATGGGCTTTCTGCGCATATTAGGTAAATAAATGTGTGTGCAGAGCCCAGGACCTGCGTGACCTCAGGACGGCCTCATCAGCACTCCTCGCCTCCCCTGGGAGGGGTAAGACCCACAGTACCCATCTGACCATAACCCAAGGCTCAATGTGCATTTTAACATGATTCCCAGGGGACTTGTCGGCACACCATGCCAGCAAAGATTGCTTTCACGGCAGCAAGTATGGAACTGCGGAGTAACCCCTGAAAGGCCCCCGCCCCCCGAGCTGGTGCTGGTGCCCCTACGGAGGGCCCATGCCATGAGGGGCTCAGGAACTGCAGTATCACAATGGTTATGCATTAGGCTGCTAACCACAAGGTCAGCAGTTCTAAACCACCGGCTGCTCCTCAGGAGAAAAAAGAGTCTTTCCTGTCAAGAGCGACCATCTTGGAAATCCACGGGGGCATTCCATCCTGTCCTGTGAGGTTGGTCCCAGTCTGAATGCATTCCATGGCAGCGAGTCTGCCTCTTTGTGGACTGACTGATGTGGACACAGCCTTCATGGTCTCCGGCCTGGGTGACTTCAGCTGCCCCATGGGATGATCATCATTCTGACCCGCTGGGGCTGCACCATGATTTGGGTGGTGAGAAGCAGGGCTGGGTACACAGGCAGGCCTGCAATGGAGCATGCGATGGTATCGATGATTGTTTTCTGATCATCATTGTCTTACAGAGGAGGCAACTGAGACCAGTTTTGTGTCTGGTCCGTGGCCATATCCCAACTCTTTGCAGTTCCCATGGTCTCTGTCTGGGAGAGAACCAGGGAGGGGGAAGGGGAGGCACTGAACCTACCAGCGATTCTCAGCCATCAGAGGGGCTGCTCCCATCCATCCCCAGCAGGAGGGACACACAGCCTAAAGACCCTGCTGTCCTGAAAGTGTGCCCACCCCTGACCCCACCTCACCCCCACCCCCATGAGCAGCCAGGAGAGTTTGCGGGGCACCCCCACCCACACTGTCCAAGGGTGAGACCACTCTTCCCCGGAGCAGACAGACCCTGAGGTGGGGCTGGGATGATGCTGGTCATGGTTGACCTGCCCTGTCCGCCCACAGATAAAACCGGTCACTCGCTGTGGTCCAGCCAGCCCCACAGCTCCTTCTCATTTGCCTGGGGAACTTCCCCTTTTTCTTCAGGTCTCAGCTTGATTCTTTCCCCAGGGAGACTCCCACCCACTAGGGACTCAGCCAGCCGCCCCACCATCTCTCACAGATCCACCTGCAGTGGACCCACCTTGTCTGTGGGAGTTCCTTTCTGTAGAACCACGCCAACATGGAATTAGCGAATTCGAGCCACCTGTGGTGTGTTGGTGACAAGTTGGATGGCGATCTGCAGGGTCGGCAGTTCTAAACCACTAGGCGCTGCTCTGGAGAAGGACTGGGCGTTTTATCCCCGTGAACAGTGACAGTCTCGGGAGCCCACAGGGGCACTCCCAGTCAGCGTACCCGCAACGATGGCAGTGCGGTTGGTTGGCCTTTGTTTCTGGCTAAGGCCTGCACTGCACCTTGGACTTCATCCTTCGGTACCAGGGGCTCTTGCTCCTGTGGTTGGTCCTAAGTGTTGGGAAGCAAGCACGTTGCTTTGAGGACTGAGGTGGCCTCAAGCCGTGATATTTTCAGGCACCTTCCATGCATGTGACAGTTGGACACTGAATAAAGAAGACCTAAGAAAAACCAAGGTCTCTGAAACGTAGTGTTGGCGAGGCCTATTGAAGTCCAGACTAGTAAACACACCTGTCTGGGATGAAGTGCGGCCAGAATGCAGAGACTTCGTCTCACGCACCTTGGATGTGTCATCGGGAGAGACCAGTCCCTGGAGAAGAGCATCATGCTTGGTCCAGTAGAGGGGCAAAGAAGAAGTGGAAGGGCCTCGATGAGATGGATGGACACCGTGCCCACGGCACTGGGCATAGGAATCATGGTGAGGGGGTGCAGGGCTGGGCAGTGTTTTGTTCCCTTGTGCTCAGGGTCACTGTGGATCAGAAACCCCTGGATGACTTCAAACAGCAGTTCTTGTCAGAAGAGAAAGCCTCAGCGTGGTCGGTGGTTTTGAACTGTTGACCTGTGGTTAGCAGCCCAATGCCCAGTCCGCTACACAGCCAGGGCTCCTCACCCACGCTGATTTTAAAATAAAGAGCAATGGACAGCACTTGGACATGTCACTTGGGGTGCCCCCCTCCCTTCAGTAGTGAAATGATCACCAAAAAGCACAAAAGTACAAAAAAGCGGGACACAGGTGCTGGTGAGCAATGTCTGATTCAGGAAGGCTGAGTCACCCCATGGGATACCACCTGGCACCTGTGTGTCACGTCACTCTGCTTTTGTCCAGGAATAACCACCTGGGAGCCCAAGATACATGCATTACAAATACCTCTTAGCAGGTGAGCCAGGTCACAGCACGGACGCTACTGATGCTGAGGGGCAACTATACCCCCAGAGAAATGGCTCTGGGTTTCCTACACTAATGCGTAATGCTTCTCTATCGAGAGCAAGAGGTTAAAGGGACCACCAGAAAAGACGTCCCCTACCCTCCCTGTTAGGTCCCGTCCAGGTTCAAGGAGAGAGAACCTTCAAGGGGGCCGCACCCAGCAGCCAATGTTCCTGTTCCAGATGACACAGGTCAGGCAACAGCCGTCATGGAAGCGCTAGCACACCACTGAGGAGCTAAACAGAGTTCAATCCCATCTCAGTCTTTCGGAGGGAAGAATCCGCTATGGCTGAGTCATGCTTGCACTCTCCACCTGGCTTGTTTAAAAATACTCACTGCTCGGCGAGCCGGCGATGCCTGCCCAGCGATCAGGCTGCGCCATACACCAGTAACGGGGTGGTGTGGTACAGGGAGAGCGCTAGACAGGGTTGACCGGCACACAGCCAACCAGGCAAGCCTCCTTCTAGGAGAGCCCACTATGGACCAGGGATACCCCACCCCATCGGCACACCATGAAAACCAACGCGCGCGGATGCCGTTCTTGAGCGGGGCAGTTGTAGTTTTAGACTGCGTGGCATGGTGACCTCGTGGAGGAGACACTGTCCTGTCCTGCACCAGCCTCCCAGTTGTTCCTGTCTGGGCCCACTGTCATGACCACTGTGGTGCTCACCTGGAAGGCCTTCCTCTTCTGTGCTCAATCTCTAGGTCCTCTGGCACGACATTCATCTCCAGGCCTGGTCCCTCCTGGTAACGTCTCTGAAGTAATCGAAAGCCATCTCCCCGCCCCTTGCTTCTGAGGCACATGCATCCTGGCTGTCCTGGGAAGCTGGCACAAACACAGATGTTGTTGTTGTTGGCTGTTGCTGAATCAGAGCAGACTCCAGGTCAACCCAAAGACAGCAGTAGCTAATGTGCCAGTCTGGTGGTGGATCGGTCCTGTTCAGTCTGTGGTGATCCGTAGGACTTCCGTTGGCCGGTTTTGGAAAGTAGGTCATCAAGCCCGTCTTCCTAGTTGGTCTTCATCAGAAGCTCCTCTGAAACCTGTCCCCTGTGGATGTCCCTGCTGGTTCCTACAATCCCAGGGGCACAGCCCCCAGCCTCACAGCGACTCCCAGGCCACGGAATGCGGGGGCTGAAAGAGACCTGGAAGCAGGCTGAGAGGGGCAGCTCTGCTCTCAGAGTCACAGGGGAGAAGAAAGCCCACTTGCTTCCTCCGCACTGGGTGTAGAGATACTTGCCAGACCTTCGGGAAGTGATGAGAATGGTCCCAAGGCTGGCTCGACCCTTTTTGCCTCTCTCTGGGCTTGGTGAGCTTAAGCCAGTGGTCCATTTAAAAGATCAATTTAGAGAAAGTTATTGAGGCTGTGAGGAGTGGGGTGTCCACCTTCTGCGTTCCTAAGCCAAATGACAAGACTTCAGGGGAACAAGTGGAGGACATACCTGTACTCAGAAAGAAGATGGAAACAGACCTCAAACAGGTGCCCACGTAGATGCTCCCTGAGGGGAGAAAGAGGGAGGAGGATGGAGAGTACACCTGTCCTCCATCACCCAGCTTAAGGCCCTTGTTGAAAGTACACCTGTGAAAAGACCTGGGCATCATTCTGGGCATCTTCGACGACACCTTGTGAGGCCACGGCTAAGTTGCGTTCTTATCTCAGAGGAAATGGGGGCCATGCTGGCTGGGAGGGTCAAGTCTATCTGGAGGTGCCCCATATAGGGGACGTAGGGGTAAGAGAGGGGTAGGAGGGAGGGAAAGGGAGTTTCTCCAGTAAACAGTGGAGGTGGGAGTGGGGAGGGAGCAGAACCGATTGTGAAGGCACCACTCATTTTAAAGGCTACTTAACCATGGGGGAGGGGGGGTAAGTATTAAAATGGGTGTGGTAATGATGATACCATTCTACTTGATATGCCTGAGTGATTGAACTATTGAATTGTATGCTATGTAAATCATGTGCCAATAAACTGTTGGAGAGGGGAAAAAAATAAGGACTCAATGATCTACATCCGAAAACCAGCAGCTGAGAGCTTGCCAGCTGCAGCTACCTGGGTGAAGGTAGTGGGTGGAGCCTAACAGCTCAATCCAGTGGCAGCTTGCAGACATCTCCTGGTGTCTCAGAGAGACCTTGAAAGAGCAGAGACCTCCCCTGCTTCTTCATCTTCTGTTTGATCTGGATCCTGGACCTCCTCATGGGTCACCTGCCGATCCCAGGAGCCATCAGGCACTGTGGGCTAGGGATTCAACCAATAGACCTCGGATTCATTTTCCTCTGTCAGCAGCAGCCCGCGGACCCTCTGCCTCCTGTTAGGCAGCCTGCCTCCGCTGATGCACGAGTGAGCCATGGACCCCTCCAGGATCTGTGCCCTATGGGCTTGAGCTGGGCTGCATCCACCCACTGCTTCAGCTGCCGGGCCATTTCTTGATCTGAATCTCTTTCTTCACACATCACATGTAAGCGCTGCTGGTTTGACTTCTCGGGAGAACCCACCCTGACACCACAGCAAACGTCCACTGCTCTGCTGGGTACCCGAGAGCCGTCATTAGCTGGATGGAAGCTGGATTTACTTTGTAACTGTATCAGAATACCTAGAACACTCCGGTGGTACCAAAATCTAAGTGCTTGGCTGCTAGCCAAAAGTTTGATGGTTCCAATCCACACCAGGCCTAGTGAGCTACACCCCGCATCCCCACCAAAAATCTTCCACTGGAAATCCTATGGGTCGTGGTTCTACTCAGAGGCACACAGTGGGTTGGAGACCACAGGACAGCACCTGGTGGCCCTGAGGGCCAGGCATTGGGCTGCTAAGCATCAGGTCAGAGGAGCTGGAAGATGGGGCTGCCTGCTCCCGGGAAGGTTGACCCTCTCAGAAACCCTGCCCAGGGTGGATGGGAGTGGGAGTGAAGTCCGAGGCAGTGGGTCTGCTGACTCAGCTGGATGATCATTCACAAATACCTCGGGAGGGGTCTCCGGCCCAGTGGGTCTCCTGCATCTGGTAAGGCCACACTTCAGACGGATGTGCGGCCCTCTAACACCCTTGAGTCCCCTCTTGCTGTCATATAGAACACTGCCGTGTCTGCTTCTAACTGCTGTTCTAAAGACCCTCATTGAAAGCCCAGCCTGACTCCCCAGCCCCCTTGATTGCCCGACCCTCACACTGCTGCCTGTTCTTATCTGAGGACACCCCCTCTGTAAACTGCACTCCTATCACATAGGCGGTCACAACCCCGTTTCTCCTGGCTAACCCAGAAGGAAACAGCCCCCAAGGGTCCCCATCTGAAACCTGGTGGGGAGGGGCCTGGGAAGGGATGTCTCCATACAGAAGGGAGTGCTGGTGGGGCCTGAGGGGGAACAGGCCCAGAGCCCCCGCTGCGGCCCGAGGCCTGATTGGGAGGATATGTGAGGCAAGCGTCTGGGAAATCGCTCTTATTCCAGGAGAAGACCGGGATCCTATTTAAAGCAAATCACCTGGTGATTGGAGCCGTGGGGAGGAACATGTTCTCCTTAATCCTGCACCGTATCAATGCGTCCTCCTCCAATCCTGCTCCGCAGAGAAGCAGGCCAGCGCACTTCTCATTTTGTTCTCGGCGAGGGCATTAAGCTCGTGATGGAGGACTGCGGCGTTCCCATTTGGGAGTCTTTTCTGCCCAAACAGAGCCTTCCATTTCCTCGGGCTCCGTGAGCAATAGGGAGCGTGAGTATTTCTCCCTGTCAGTTCCTCCAGAGCATACCGCCTAGCTTTCAAGTTCAAGTGACACTGGGCAGTGAGATGGGCAGAGGACACCACCAGGGGCCTAGTCCATCCTCAGAGTTAGACAAGAGGACCAGGACTGGGCAGGGAGGAGTCATGTGGCCATGGGCAGCCCAGGCTGCCTCCTGCTGCACTCTCCTTTTTGATCACCAATAACCGCAGAGGACTAGAGGGCAGACTCTGCCTGGACACCAGACAAGGCTCTTTTGGGACAGTTTCCATTGCTGCTCGTTGGACTGATACTCCCGTCATGTCTGCCTGCGGATCTGGGTCACCCCTGACCTTCTAGATAGCGACCCCACATGGGCATGCCCCCGGTCTTCTTGAAAATGACTCTTGGATGCATTGTCCTCTTGCAACCTGTCCCCCTCCAATCGCAGTGTCCTGCCATGCAGCCCAGGACAACCATGCACTGACCAAGACCACGGTGCTTCAGCAAGGCCATCCCCCACCTCGCCTACCCACCCATACCTGGATTACAGAGATGACTGAGAACTGGAGCTGTGCCCACAGGCCTGGGACCACTGCACCCCACCCCCCTGGCACAGCTGAGCCCCCCGGGACCTAGCAGAGCCTCCTACAAAACAGGCATCTCAGAGTAGAACTGCCTCGTAGAGTTTTATTGGCTGCAGATCAGCAGGCCTTTCCTCCTATGGATGACAGGTGAATTCGACTGTCAGCCATGAAATTAGTAGGAACAGATTTTATATATATATATATATATTTGTTACTATAATATACAATGTATATATAACATTCCAGATAATGATCTTTTGCTCTGAAACCTTTTCTTTTGATGTTGTATTTTGTCATTCAGAGATTGCCTTTCTCATTCAATGAGGTCAACTATATCTGCATTTTTTCTTTTGGACGTCTAAAGTATCTGATTCATTTAAGGGAAAAGGACTTCTCTATTCCACAATAATTACAATAAACTCCCATATCTTCTTCTAATGTCACCTGATTTATTTTAAGATTCGACATTTAATGTCAGCTGGGTTTTTGTTGTTGTTATTTATGATATTATTTTTTTCTTATCTGGTGAGACGTTTCTTCCAACTTCATTTGCTTATCAGCCTCATCTTTCTTCCTCAAAATGAAATGCCTTCTTTATAACACCATAAACTAAAATCTGATATTTACATGAGTCTGTTTCTCGCCACTCTCCCATTCCATTGATTATTTTTACAGCAGCAATGGCATGCTGATTTAATTACTTGAGTATCGTACTGCATTTTGATATTCTGTAGGACAAGCCTGGCCTACTTGTTTGCTGCTTTACCATAAAACCAAGAGGGGAATACAAAGGATTGGGGATTTTTACTTTTTCGTTTCCAGTTCTGTTCTACTCAAACTTCAAAGTAGTTTAAGTGACAAAAAGGTTTCATCGAGGTTTTGTCTGGGACTCCATTGCTCCCCTGGACTAATGTTGGACATGCTCAGTAGTGGGTGCAATGGGTTGACTATAGAAACAAATCCATAGACACTGATATGCGTGTAAGAGAGAACTTTATAGACAAGAGCCTTTGTCTATTAAGAAAACATCCCAGCCCAGTCCAGATCCAGTCCATAAGTCCAATATTAGCCTATATGTCTGATAACAACCTATAAATTCCTCTTTAGACTCACACAACCCATGCAATGAAGCCGAATGCAGGAAGGTCACAGGCCAGCGGGTGGAAGGTCTTGTGGATCCAGTGGCGCTGGCAGGGGTCTCCACGTGGCTCCTCCAGCTCTAGGGCTCTAGTGTAGCTCCATATATCTTGTCAGCAGGAAAGACAAAGCAGAGAGAGTCTGTCTATACCTGGCCTCCAGTAAACTATTTATCTCTGTGGCACCTCCAAATAAGGTCATCAAGCTGTGACCTGAATGATGGCCTAATCTCCATCCCTTCACAAGTTGACACCAGCTTATGTAACTAGCACACTAACCTTGAATTTATTACATTGCCCCAATGATAGAATAGGCCACGCTCTTTCAAGAAAATTGGGTAGTGGACTATGCACATAAACCACACACCCAAAACAGAAACCAGCAAAAAAGTCACCATCATCAAATTCAATTGGACTCAGCAAATCTGCCTGAAGCAAACAACACTCCCTGCCATGGCAGGTAGAACACCCCCTCCGAGTTTCTGAGACTGTAACTCTTCACAGGAGTGAAAAGTCTGGTCTATAAAGGGAATAAAACCGTCCAATAGGATTATGTGACCTTGTGGAAATTGGCTACTTACTATGAAAATTAAATGGTTTGGAGTTACCAAATTCACTGCCATCAACTCAGTTCCAATTCATAAGGACCCTATGGGACAGGTAGAACTGCCCCCTTGGGATTCTCAGAGTGTAACTCTTTATGGGAGTAGAAGGCCTCATCTTCCTCCTGAGGAGCATCTGGTGGTTTCAAACTGCTGGCCTTGTGGCTATCAGCCCAATCCACAACCCACTATACTCCAGGGGATAGTTAATTGATGGTCCTGATAGGAGGACCAGCCCACGACCCTGACAAAGTTTTGCTTACATAAGGGCCATCTCAGGAAGGTTAAGGAGGAAGTTACTCTCATCAAGAATATTTGGGAGCAGAGTGCATCCTTTGGCCCTCTAGTCTTTGCACTGAGAAACTTCTAGATTAAGAGGATGCAGGGAGCTGTGGCATCAGAGTCCATTCCAGACTGTGGCAGCCTCTGCGGTGCCCAATGGCAAAACAGCAGTGGTATGAGTATGATTGACAAGAAGCAGGAGACCGGTGTGAGGGACTGCAGGGGACTTGCTGGCCCATAGAGTGAGAGAGAGCTGAGCGACTTCAGGGAGGCAGTTCGCTGGTGGGCAAGTCCCCTCCAGGTATTTGTCACCTGGATCTGAAGAAAGAGCTGTAACACTCCCCAGAACAGAACAGAGACGGAGAGAAAGACGAAATGGAAAGATACATTAGTTGGAAGCTCTTCTGACCAAAGAACTGATGCTGTCTCCTGAGCTGTATCCAGTAATTTCCAAGGTAATCCAGACTCTGAGGTGTCTCCTGTCAGTTTGCTGATTGCGTGCATACTTGTGAGGTCGGTCTGTGAATTGTCATTGGCCATTGAAACAAGTAGCTGGACCCTCTAGAGAAGTAGAGAGGGCTGCGGGAAGGAGGGCAGGGGTCAGAGAAGGTGAAAAGGGGGGACAGTGGAGGTAGTCTGACCTCCAGGTCATGGGGATCAGCTATGCGTGGATCGCGATTCTCGCATCTCCTTGGCGAGGCGTGCTTTCTCCTTGCTGAAACGTATCGCATAGGGATTAGGGTCCTTCTCCCTCCCAGCATTCCCGGTGGCATTCCAACTCTCACTCTCCAGAAAGGCAAGCTCTGTGCGTCGTGTGCTTAGGTTCTCATGAGTGGGCTTCACTCAGAGGGGGGACCTGCGCACAACAGCAGGAAACTCTGGCTGGCCCGCGCTGTGTTTGACCCATGGCGGCAGGCCGTCTCGTTGAGGGTCGGCTTCTTTAGGCTGACCCTCTGCTTCACCAAGCATGGTGTCCTGCTCCCAGGACATGTGCCTGAAGCACCTGGATGAACTGTCTCACCATGCGGATCCCTAAGGAGTCCTCCCTTATACTTCCTCTAAGACGGCCGTGCTCAACCTGTGGGTCTCAACTCCTTTAGGGGTCGAAGGACTCTTTCCCAGGGGTCGTCTGATTCATAACAGTACCAAAATGACAGTTCTGAAGCAGCAACGAAAGTAATTTTGTGGTTGGGGGGGGGGGGGTCACCACAACATGAGGAACTGTATGAAAGGGTCGCAGCACCACGCGAAGACTGCGATGTTTGTTCTTTTGGTAGTGCGTGGTGCTTTCAATATTCACCCCCAACACCTCCCTTCAACTACCCCAATCCTCCTTCTGCCTTCCTTAGCCATGGTCCAGCTCTCTTCTGCGTGAGAAGATTGAGAATGCCATAGCGGGGGCCCAGGGGCACCTTAGTTCACAGAGGGACATCTTTGTTCCTCATGATCCCCTGAAATCAATGCCTGATCCCACTCCTACTTCTGTCCCCTGTGTCTCACTCAGTTCTAGACACGCTGGCCTCCTCACCAAACAAGACCCAAGCTGCTCCTGCCCTGTGTGCCGGAATGTGCTTCCATCGGATGTTTGCATTCCCAGGTCATGCAGAGATGTCGGTCCTAGGTCCCAGTTCTCCTGTCTAACACATAGATCCCTCCACTACGTGCTCTGAACCACAAGGGCAACCCATGACATCCCTGGCTTCTTCCTTGCTTTACCTTCTGCCAGCCATCCGTGCCTGCTGACAAGACTTACTGGTTACTTACCGTTTTCAATCCTCTGGTTCATTCCCTACAGTGCACGGTCCAAGAGGACAGGAATTTTCTTTTATTATTTTGTTCTTTATTCACTTCCTGGGAGAAAAGGGGCGGGGGCTTGGGCATGATAGGGGCTTTATAGACATCTGTTAGAGGAAGGAGGGAGGGAGGGAGGGGGAAGGGAAGGAAGGAGAAAGAAGGAGGGAAGGGAAGGAGAGAGGGGGGAGGGAGAGAAGAAAGGAGGGAGAGAGAGACAGGAAGTGAGGGAAAAAATCAACTGAAACAGAGCCAGTGAGTTGTCAGGAGTCCCTGCGTGGCACAGCTAGCTAAGCTGCTGCCTCTATAGGAAAGGTTGGTGGTTTGAATCCCTCCAGAGGCGCCTCCGGAAACAGGCCTGGGATTCTGCTTCCAGCAGTTCCATCGTGAAAGCTCCATGGAGGAGTGTTCTCCTCCGCACACACAGGCGGACTGGCAGGCAGAAGCAGCTCACAGGCAACCAAGAGCAACGACGGTGCGTGTGTGCACACACATGCGCATGGAGGTGCACTCGTGCTGTGCAAGAGGGAAATTGGGGACTGGCCTAAAAAGAAACTTTAAAAACATTTTTTATATGTCGATCCTGTATCCAGCCTCCTTACTGAGCTCTTTCATTGATAAAACATGTTTTCATTGATGAAACATGTTTTTGTTGATGAGAAAACGTGTTTTCATTGATAAAATGTGTTGCTGTCGTAATGGTCTTCTTTGTGCCACCATGTTTCAGTAGACAAACATCTTTGCTCTTCATTACCTTTTTTGTTGTTGTTTTAATCTTGCTCTTGACATTAAAAAATCCAAAGCCCACTCAAACCATCGAGCCGATGCCAATTCAGAGCGGCCCTCTGGGACACGGTGGAATGCCCCCTGTGGGTTTCTGAGGCTGTCACTCTTCACGGGAGTAGAAAGCCCCATCTTTCTCCTTGGAGCATCTGGTGGTTTCCAACTGCCAAACTTGCTGATCGAAGCCTGATGTGTAGCCACTGTGCTCCCGGGCCCCTTACTGGATGCCGGAAAATACCAATTAGGCACACACCAGGGGCCGGCAAGCACTTCATCCTTTCGGTCACCTGTGCGACGGAGTATTTGGCACAAGACGAAATGGAGCCACTGGCTGTGTCTCTCCAACAGTTCAATGAGCTGGGAAGCGATTGCTCTGGTGGATGCTGCTACTTCTCAGCTCAGAGACACCTGGCCGCAGGTGCTATGCCAGCCGGGTCCTGGTTGATAAGATTCCCCCTCCTTGCCTCCCAGCACCCATGATGTCCCCGTGGTTGTGGATTCGCATCATCAAGAGATGATGGTGAAAGAACTTACTGCTTGGAAGACCGTGAGTTCTTACTTTCTACCTGGAAACCGCTCGTAATTCAAAGTGTTTCCCGGGTTAAGACTCCTCACGTGTCTTAACCTCGTCTGTTGAAGGGGAGCCGAGAGCCTTCCCAGGCAGAGATTTCGCTGGGACAGCTATCCCCTCCACCCCCCTTCACTGCAGCCCTCCATTAAGTCAGGGCCAACAAGGCTCCCGCCTGTCCATTCCTGGGGGGAAGGGGGAGGTGTGGCCTCCGTCACGTTCCTGCATTTCCCAAACTCCACCAGGTGCTTCTCATTCCTTGCTTAATCTTCCTCGGTTCTTCATGTCTTCACGGTTACCAGGCTCTTAATGAAACACGTGTTTATTGATTCTGGCTTCAGAAAGGAAAAATTGTCAACTCTTGTCTGTGATGAGGCAGGCCCTGTTCCAGCCCATGGACCATTTGATTTCCAATCTCACCAGAATGCCGATCCCACAGGCAGCCAAGTGGGGTTAAAGCACAGCCAACGTGAAGCAGACGGCAAGTGAGAACCAAAGGGCGAGAAGCAGGCCGCAGGGCAGGGGTACGATTCTAATGCACCACCATCAAGTCCAGTCCGACACAGAGGAGGCCTAGCAGCTTGCATGTTGGGCGATTCAAAACCACCAGCTGCTTGCTCCTTGGGAGAACAATGAAGCTTTCCACTCCTGTAAAGATTCACAGCCTCTGAAACCCACAGGGCGCGGGGTCTGTCCGAAAGGCTCGTGGAATAGTGGTTAAGAGTTGGGCTACTCACCACAAGGTCGGTAGTTCAAAACCACCAGTTTCTCCAAGGGAGAAAGACGGGGCTTTCTACTCCAGACAGGAGTTACCGTCTTGGAAAACCCACAGGAACAGTTCTGCCCTGTCCTCCAGGGTCACCATGACTCAGAATCAACTTGATAGCAGTGTTGTTATTTTTATTTTTTAATGGATTCTCCATGAGTAAGAGATGGATTATAGTCTAGAAACCCCTAGGGGCAGCTTCACACTGCCCCGTGGGGTGGTTGTGCCTGAGTCTGCTCTGGGGTGCCCAGCAACAAAACAAAACCACGAATCACCAGCTTGTCCGTTCTTGACTTCTGCGCACGTGGCCTGATTCCACTTGCACAATGGCTAGTGTCCAGCTGCCCAGCCTCTGAGGGAATGCGATCCTATTCCTCCAGGGAAAGGATGGCAGAGGGGAAGTCACATGGCCCAGGATGCGTGAACCAAGGGGAAGGATATTCCAAGAGTGTCAGCAATCGAGACGCAGTACCTCAAACAACAGTTTCATTATTTTTTCAGGTATTATTTAATATTTTTCATTAATATTTTAAAACTCTTTCTTATAACGTAATCTAGTTTTGTGTGCCACTTTGGCTGTTCTGATTTAAGTATTAACTAACGAAATAATAATCTACCCTAT
Source organism: Tenrec ecaudatus (assembly GCF_050624435.1). Taxonomy (NCBI): domain Eukaryota; kingdom Metazoa; phylum Chordata; class Mammalia; order Afrosoricida; family Tenrecidae; genus Tenrec; species Tenrec ecaudatus. The sequence continues at coordinate 3,271,213 of NC_134535.1, forward strand.
CTTTTAGTAATCTACCTATATTTTTTTATACTTAAAATGATCCTTAGGGCAGCTGTTGGTTGCTAAATTATTTGGGTCCCACCACGGGATTCAATTCAACCACATCCTATAGGGTGGGGTACAGAACCACCCACCGTGAGGGAGGAAAAAGACATGGAGATGAGCTTCCGTTAAGATTACACTGTGGAAACCTTATAGGACGGTCTTTTGATCTCCTGGCAGACCTGCTGTGTTCTACAGGACTCTCTAGGAGTCAGGATCCACTCGCCATAACGGGTGTGGGTTTGGTCTGGTCCGTCAGCTTCCAGAGGCTCCGATGACATAGGGGTCAAGAGCTAGGGCTGCAAATCGAAAGGTGGATGATCTGAAACCATCAATGGTTCAGAGGAAGTAGACTTGGCCATCTGTGTCCAAGATTGGCTCCCTTGGGAATGGTGTGGGGCGGGTCTGTGCTGGCCTGCGAGGTAGCTCTCAGTCAGACTGCGTGGGTGGCAACAGGGCACTCACGAGTTTTCAGAGCAGTGAGGGCAGGCACAGTGGGCTGATGTGAAGTAAGTATCGGAGCAAGTTTGGGAGACCCACCAGAGACCACGATAGTAAGCCAATCCTCCTCATGCCACATGCCACGTGTGATCATTATTGGACTGTGGCAGAGAAAATGGGGGAAATTACCCACGAAAGGGTCAAGTGGTCCCCACTGTCAGTTCAAATTAGCTCGGCTTTTGCTGGGACTATGGGGCACGATTGATTTCAAAGGAAAAGGTGCAGTGGACATTGAACACTAGGTCGGGTCACCTTGACTGTTACTATTGCTGCTGACCGGGGTCACGGAGTAGAGGCCAGCTCATGGCGGCCCCATGGACAACAGAGCACAACGTTGAGCCGTCCTCACCATGGTTCTTAGATGGGGGCCATTGTTGCAGCCACTGTGTCCATCCACCTTGTCCAGGGCTTTCCTCCCCTGCCCCGTCCTTTTCCAGAGACTGGTCTCTCCTGACAATGCGCTGATAACGTGTCCAGAGAAGTAGGTGAGATGAGGCTTCATGATTCTTGCTTCTAAGGAGCATTCTGACCGGACTTTCCCCAAACAGACTGCTTCAGTCATAGGGCAGTGTCCTTCCACAGCACCAACGTCAAACACATGGGTTCTTCCTCCACGTTCTTTGAATAAGGAGACCCAAAGAAGGATCACCACGGACAGGTCTGTCAACTGTCGAGTTGGTGTTGAGGTTAGGTACCATTGAGTCGACTCTGACCCATAGCCACTGGAAGCACAACAGAATGACACACACATTTCCTTAAAAAAATAAAAGATGTAAGACTTGCACACCATGAGACATACAGCTCTCAGCCGCATCTCAGCTTCAGGTAAGTTTTGACAAGCACACCTGTCAACACCTGAATGTTTTCTTCACCTCAGAGTCCCGTCATGTACCCCTCCCAGAAGTCCCACCCCATGGGCTACCACTTTCTGATTTCCATCACCAGTGACCCATTTTGTCAGCTATTGAATTTTGGAAAAATAAAATCCGATGATGGGCCTTTTCACGTATGCCTCCTTTCACTTACCTAATTGTGAGACTCATCCACTCCTCAGCCCCAGGCATGAACAGTTGGTTATTTCTATTACATTTCAGAAATGGCGTATCCGTTCTCCAGGCCGTGGGTAGTTGGGGGTGGTGACTCTAATGTGGTGCTTTCATAAACAAAGCTGGGAGAAACACTCATTTTCAAGATGTCTGGGACATTTCCTCTGCTCTGCTGGAGAAGGACTGACACATCATAGCTATGCATTAAATTGTATTCTTTAACAAAACCAATCGACAGCTTTCCAAAGCGAAGTACCATTTTTCACTGCTATCCGCAGTTTAGAAGGATTCTCATCAGACGCCATCCTTGCCAACCGTTTGATGTTTGCAGCCATCCCACTGGGTGTGAGGTGGCATTTCACTCTCATTTTCACTTGACGCGGCTGATTAGGAGTGTTTCTCGGCCCCTTGTCCTGTGTTTCCTGCCCATTGCCACGTCTCTTTTGTAAAACACCGGTTGAAGTTGCCTACCCTGCCTTTTCTCATGTTGCTTGACCTCTGGAGACTGCGGCCTTGAAGGCCAGCCATGCGTCACCAGTGAAAGGAGATCTTTGTCAGCTATGCGGGGGCCAGTACTTCCCCCCAGGGTGTGGTCTGCCTCTTCCGTTTCTCAAAGGGGTCTTTAGATAATAAAAATGTTTTTAATTTTGAGAAAGCCCAGTTTGTCCATTGATTTTATGTTACTCCTACTGCTCTCGGGAGCCTGCTAAGAAATCGTTGCCTATGCCACGTGGACACGCTTTCTATTTCCCACTCTTTCACTTGGGTACTGTCATCTCAGTGCATGTTGGTGAATTTCTATGTGGATGTCTAGTTATTGGCGCTGGATTCGTAAAAAGATCACCTCCCCCATTGCATTCCATCAAGAACTTTGTTAAAACTTAGCCCATGTAGACTCTGTTGGTGCCGGTCAGTGCCTGCAATCGACTCGGGCCCCTGCCAGGCTTGCAAATAGCAGACCAGACCCTTCCCCAGCTCTGTGCCAGCCCCCAAATCATCAGCTGTTGGGGCCCATGGCTGCAGCCAATGTGCAACCCATCTCACTGAAGAGGCTCCCACGTTCTCATGGACCTTGTGCTTCGCTGAACGTCCTGACTTGCTTGGGTGTTTGCTGTTCCTGATGATGTGCCCCAAGGCATCACGCCAAGTCGTGCTAGCCTCAAGTTCAATTTTTTATCCCACAGAGTTGTGTTCCTTCTTTTGGAAATCCATGGTCTGCTCAAGGTTAAACCAACCACCAAGCTCACCGTCATCGAGTCTGACTTGGCATGACCCTACCAGGCAGAGTAGAGCTGCCCCTGGGAGGTCGTGAGACTGGGACTCTTGAAGAGAACAGAAAGCCTCCCCTTTCTCCCAGGAGCGACTGGAGGTTTGGAAGTGCCGCTGGCAGTCTGCGGTCCCAGACTCCGCCTCCACCCACTCTCCCTTTCCATCGTCCAGCTGTAGCGTGCCTCGGAGCTGTTTAGAAACAGCATGGTTGAGTCAGACACTCCTTGTCATCGACCTGAGGCAGCTGATTTCCACGGCCTTCAAGAGGTCTTCGGAAGCAGATTTGCGTATCTAGCTATCTATGTGCCTGATGTTTCTGTTGATCTGCCAACAGCGCTCACCTCATGGCAGAGATGAATCCTCCAACCTAACTTCTTAAAATGTATTCCATGTCCTATGTCCTCTGCACATTAGTGCAACTTTTCGAATCAACGTCTTGGAAAACAAAGCTGAGAATTTTGAAAGCCACAGCATGAAATCCATAGGTCAATGTTGGGGGAATCAACGTATTAATAAGTCTTTCGACCCACGGACATGAGAAGTCTCAGTCGATTTTGCTCTTTAAGTTCAGCAGCTGGAGTTTGTTTAGGAGCCCTGGTGGCGTAGAGGGTTACACGGTGGGCTGGTAACCACAGGCTGGCAGTTCAAAACCAGCAGCCGCCCTGCTGGACACAGGTGAGGCGTCCACTCTGGTAAAGGTAAACACAGGGTCAGAAACCCACGGGGGCGGTTCCACTCTGAGCCAGGACTGACTTGATGAGAGTGCTGTTTTCACTCTCGGCTTTATTTTGTTTTAAATATAAGGCCTTTGGTCAGCTACCCCTATGCATTTTACATTTTGTTTTTCAGAAGTAGAGTTTTTTTAAAAATCCATCATTTCCAATGTGTTGCTTATAGTCGACTGAAAGAGAAATCTTCTGTTGATTTGTTTCCCAGGGCTTGGCTGCATTTACTTACCCTCCTACTGGGCTTGGGCTTTTTTGTTTGCTTTATCTTGTTGTTGTTGTTGTTGTTCTGTTTTATTTAGATTGCTTAGAAGATGTCTGTCTAAACAACCAAGCTGCCTGCACACATAGGTAGCTTCTTGCCTTCTAACGTGTAGGTATCGCTTTATTTAACCCCTGACCCGCCTCCTTCCCCAGGGTTTGCTCTCGCAGCACAATGACAGACAGACCTGAGGAGGCCTGGGGCTTTGCCTCTTCCCTCAGCTGGGGAGGGAGGGGGAGCAAGCGCGGCTTTCTCGTCCCGGTGTGATGGGAGTTCTAGGGTTAGCACCTGTTTGTCCACGTGATGGATGACGTGATTGACTTCTGAATGTTGGCCAACCACGCATTCATCCTGAGATGACACTCCATTCCACCGGGTACTTTCGCCTCTACCCCATTCCTGGATTTGCTAATACTCTGTTTTGAAGGGTTGCCTCTGTTCTGAAGAAGAATATTGCTCTCTGAGTGTATTTTCCTGTCATGTTTTCTATGTCAGGTGCTGGTCTCCGTGCTGCCGCGGCAGCAGGAAATTGCTTGCTTCGGTGTGTATTACAAAAAGGCCACAAACACACTTGGTAAGGCTGATCATTCATTTTCCTTCGCTGGTTGCGACGTTCATCACTTACAGGGGCGGCTGTGTGGCCTCCCTTCCCAAAGCTTTCGAAGGAGCGTGCACAGGCCTGGGGGGCATGCTGGGGAGACACTCAGCTGTTCACCTGGAGATTCGCTGCTAACTATCCTCAGTTCAAATCCACCAGCCACCCCACAGGGCAGAGAGAGGGCCGTTTGCCTCCTGACAGACTGACAGCGTTGGGGGGAAACCCTCTGGGGCAGCTCTTCCCTGCCCAGCAGAGTCACTGTGAGTCTGAATCCACCCGGCTCCCGCAGGCTCTTCCAGGATCCCATTTTCTGTGGGTAAGTCATGTTTGTTCTCGCAAGCTTCTCTAATAAATAGAGTAATTGTTGGCATAAAAATACTCAGGGCGCTCTTTTATTGGCCACGTAATGAATGACTGTCTGTGGACTCTGTAATAACACTCCCTCTTTCACGCCGAGGCCGGTAATTTACCGTCTGTGTGTGGCTCTGCTCAGCTGTCATGGCAAGGTTTTGCCAATCCCGTCAACCTTCTCAGAGAACCGTTCACTTTGTTAATTTCTTAATTGTAGGTTTTTTATTTCATCTAATTCTACGCTAACCTTTATTGTTTCAATTGTTCTACTTTCTCTGGGATGAATTTGGTCTTTTCCTCATTTCATCTCTAGAGGTACAGTATTAACGGCAACACTCCTTCTCTTGTGATGGCACGTTTAAACGGGTAAAGCTCATTCTGGGCATTTAAAAAAAGGTAAAGCTCATATGTTCTAATGTGATGAACTTCCTTTTTTCCCCAGCGTAAAATATTTTCTTCCTCCCACATATACCCCTCTCTCCCTCTCCCTCTCCCTCTCCCTCTCCCTCTCTGGTGTGGTTGCTGACAAGGCCATTCCTTAATTGTTAACTTTGGGGGGTGGGAGTTCCCAATAGAATTCATTCCTAATTTATCTGTACTATCGTTGTCAGATGTTGGTGCCCGGGTTGTAGAGCATCCCTCACTTCTCCACGTCCCTGTGGGGTGGTCAGAGAGCATGCTTTCGTGGTTTCAGTCGTTGAAAGCATTCAGTGACTCGTTTTCTGACAGAGCACCTTGCTGTGCTCGCGGGGTAAATGCCTCAAGAACACGTGGAGCGGATGTGGATTCTTTACCGTGGGATGATTTTAACATCATTACCGATGAACTCATGTAGAAGCCGAGTTTTTCAGCACATCTTTTTTCAACAGGTTCTTAATCCAACGTTGCTTTAATTTTTATATGCTAGGGGTTTTTAAAAATCATTTTATTGGGGGTTCAGCACATTTTTATATCATTTTTGTGGTAAAATTAAGTGCCTGCCATGATATTCGCATTGACTTATACTCAAATATACACGTTAGTTTTTATGTGCTAAGTGAATTTGTGTTTTTTATGTAGTTTTCTTTTTTAAAAAATCTTCCTTATCCTTCATGATTTTTGTGTCTGTGTCCTGTCATCATGCAAGGTAGGTTTAAAATCTCTAAGTATGATTGTGAATGCATCCGCTTCTCCCTGAAGTCTTCTCGGTGTTTGCCTCGTGTGTTTCCATCACAGTTGATGTGATCTTTGGTGTGAAATATCATAAAGAATCATCAAACACCTGCAAGGACACATTTTAAAAATTATACATGGTCTGAAGACCCAATTTTGATGTATAAATGCTGGCTGTATTTCTATATTGTAATAAACAATAAGAAAAGAAAACTAATAATTCAATGGCTTTAAAAGAAATGTAAAATCGTAGGGGTAGATTTAAGGAAAAGGTGCTTGCTGCCTTGTACACTGAAGATTACAAAGCCACGCTGAGATGAAGATCTCCATGAGGGAAACACGGCATGCCATTGTTAAGAGGGCAATTCAATCCCAATTTCTATCCCAAATAGATTCAATGCAATACCACTTTTCTTTAGAAGACGACGTCACCCCAAACTCACTGGCCCCAAGTCCATGCTGACCTATAGCAACCCTTTGGATTGAGCAGAGCTGCCCCTGTGGGCTTCTGAGAGGGTAACTCTTTACAAGACTAGAAAGCCTCATCTTTCTCCCATGGAGAGGCTAGAGGTTTGAAATGCTGACCTAGCGATTGGCAATCTTCTGGGTAACCCATGCCTGCTGTTCCTAAAATGTAAAGACTCTAGAACAGTCCAAGCAGTTTTGGAAATGAAGATTGGTGTTGAAGGACTTCCACATCCCACTTTTCAAATGGACTCTAAAGCAGTGGTTCTCAGCCTTCCCAATGCCAGGACCATTTAATATAGTTCTTCATATTTTGGCGCCCCCCCCCCCCCCGAACCATACAATTATTTTTGCTGCTACTTCATACCTGTCACTTTGCTACTGTTACGAATCCAGAAAACCCTGTGAAAGGTCATTGAACCCTCAAGAGGGCTGTGACCCACAGGTTGAGAACCGCTTCTCTAAAGGAACAGTCACTGACGTCGAGAGGGACAAAGACTCCACAGAGGCATAGCTCTGGTTTGGTGAGAAGAGGAAGGGTCGTTTAAAGGCCCCTGTTGGCCTCTCCTTGTCCAGAGGGAAGAAGAGTGGTGAAATGGGAGGCCTGTGGAAACAGAAAGTCCAGAGGGCCAACAGACCACACACACAGCCGTCTCCTTGACCCTGAGAACAGAAGAACTCAGTGTCGTCCGGCTCCCACTACCAACCACTCAGAAAGGGATCCCATGAGAAGGTCCAGGTAGAGAGGGAGAAAATTTGGAAGGAATCTCAAAATTATAAAAGAGACTAGGCTTGTTGATCAGTTAGAGACTGGCAGATCTAGCCTCTTCCCTAAGACTAGAGCCCTTCCATCACTCTTTAGGTCAAATACTGAACTCATGCTCCTGGCCCCCTTCTCATGCAGACAGGTCCCCAAGAGGAGCAGTGACACTAGCGAGATGCATGCACCTTGACAATCCACCTGCTAAGATCCACAGGGCAGCACTTCTTGCAGGACAACACTTGGGAGGGTTGGAAGAGAAGGGAGGATGTGATGGCATGCTGAGCACGTGACAATGAGGACAGTGGAGCAAATGCATATGAATCGTCCCACATCGACTGATGAGCTGCTCCACTGAAGTCCACACAGCTTACAAAAGGAAGTTTAACAGAGAAAGACTGTGTGATGCAGACACAAGGAGAGACAGGCAGGCCAGTGAAGCAGAATTGAGACGCCGAAATGCACCTTGACATCTACAGTCAATTAAACTACATCAAAGGCACCAACCCAGTTCTATGGGGGAAGGATAATGTTACCAGGAGAAATCGCCAAGTCCAGCCACACTTGGACGTGAGCAAGCTGGATGAGCAGGAGCTGCGGGGTGGGGAGGAAGAAAGAATGTGGAGGAGGACGAGGAGTAGAACTTTGAACCTCACCTCTCATCACATTTGCCCAAATTAGCTCAGTGTGGATTGGGGACCTAACATAGCATCGCAACTTCTCAAAGGAAAACCATGGTGGCCTTTTGTGAAGTGGTGGTTTCTAAAATGAGAAGAAATAAAGCAAGTTTCAGGAAAGAGATCTGATGGGCTAGACACCTTGAAGATGTTGTTCTTCACTGGGAATCACTGTACAAAGAAAAGGCAGACAAAACTCTGGGAGGGAAATCTTTTCAAATCACGTAGCTGGGAAGGACTTGCATCAGGACACATGGACTCTGCGCAACTCAAAAACAAGAAGGAGAGCAACTCAGGTCAGAATGGGCCAAAGACTTCAATGTGCAGTTCACCCAGGCGACGGTGTACACGCAGCTTTAAGCGCTGAACAGATGGATCCGGTTCATCTCCACAGTACGGAACAGCAGGACTGTCTGCTCTGAGGACTAGGAGGAGCCCGACGCAGGCCATGGTACTTTCAGTCACCTGAAATGCAGGAGAACGTTGGACATTGAATAAGGAAGCCCAGAGAAGAGTGGATATGTTTAAATGGTGGTGTTGGAGAAGAATATTGACAGTACCCTGGACTGTTAAAAAGGACAGACTGATCTGTCTTGGAAGAGGTACGGCCAGAGTGCTCCTTAGTCTAGGTTTGGCTCCTCTGAGTCTCCGTGCCACACAGCTTGTGAGATATCTGGTCTCAGGGCCTCTGTCACTTGACAGAGATGTTGAGCTGGCTCTCCAGAGGCCCTCGGAGGTTCTACCGCTCTGCTGCTGCTTCACGGATGGCTCATCCTTCTAACCAGGGGCCCCGTAATGAAACCGGACCAATCCCCTCTATTATTATGAACGCCCTATTTGCATAGTCCCACACCATGCTTTGATGGGAGGTACAGAGAGTTAAGTAGAAGAGCCACTGGAAGAAATGTCCCTGCACCACACCAGGAACTCCTTCACAATGCTGGCCCAGTCACTGATCCTTCTGCTGTCTGAGGGGACGTCACAGGCAGGGGTCCAAGACCTCCACTTTCTGTGTGCAGGGATTCCTTCTGACCAAAGTGGACTTGAACATGTCCCTGAGATCAGTGTTGGTTGATGGCAGGCGCTCTCAGACTTGTGTTAGTCTCTCTGAAACGCCTCCCAAAACAGAAGCCTCCAAGGGCACCTGCAGAACCAGTCAAGTTCCAGGCAGAGAGGTCGGCTCAGAAGGTTATGGTCAGTGTCTGGGGGAGATTCCAAATGAACACTCTTCTTGGTAGACGTTCTCAAAGGCACAGGGAAAACATAAAGGCTTCTTCGGTAGAATTATTTTTTAAGAAAATCAAAGGCTGCAGCAGGGAAGGGACAGGCCAGAGACTACTTTGTTTCTGAGGAAATTTTGTTCTATTGTCCTCCTACACCTCTGCATCCCTCAAGGGCAGTAAGGGCTTCCCTATCAAACGTTTCCTTAGCGGACCTTGCTCCATCCACCCTGCAGGTCTGCTCTTACCCCTTCCTCTTTTTTCTGTTCCCAGGACTCAGTGAGCATGTTTTAAAAGCACAATGGAATCCCTCGAGGGAGCCAAAGCTGCTGTTTTGATGTGGTAGCAAAGCAAGGGCACAGAATCCTCCAGGGCAGGGCTGCCCCTGTGGGTTTCTGAGACTGGAACTCTTGAGGGAGAGGAAGCCCCGTCTCTCTCCCCGGCTTGTTCCTGAGGCTCTAGAGAGCTGGAAACTCCACCATCAGATGTGTGCAGTTTCTCTAGTCCTTGTGTGCAGTAAAAGTTTCTGCGATCCTGAGCAACGTTTCGCTTTCCTTTACTTGCACTCCCAGTCTCCATCCCACACCTTGCAGCGTTCCTCTCACAAGGTCCAGTTGGGTCGTTCTGTGTGGGTCATGGTTGCACCAACTTTCCCAGCATGACAACCGCAGTGGTAATAGCCGTTTGCTGGCGTCCCCACCATATGTCAAGGGGCGTCGCTTTACTGTGGCTCACTGGAACTAGCAAATGGACACAGGAAGCAGAACACAAACCCCTGGTCTGTAGGCAACCTGTGCCACACGTTCCTGCATATCACCGCACAGACCCTGAGGTGCCAACCCCGCGTCCCCACTTGGGTTGCAATGTGTGAGAATTCCCTGGCGGCAAAGTGTCTTGAGCTAGACGTGGTCAGACTTAGCTGGGGGTCTGCGGCTGAAATAAATGTCCCCTGCTTATGATTTGCATTCACACACATCACATTCACTTGACAAGCACAGGCAGGCCCACCTGCTCTAAGCAGCTGACAGCATGAGGCTCAGGGGCGGGGGGGACCACGCAACAGTGACATGGCCCAAGAATGTCCACTCAGCTGGAACACAGAGGTCTGAGATGATGCTTAGATGAAAGGAGACACATGAGCTGCAGGACCTGACAGGGGTTGACCCCAGGGGGTGGAAAAGGTCCGCCATGAGCAGTCCTGGGACCAATGGGAAGTTTGGGCTCTTCCCCACACTCTCAACCATGCTCCAACAAGTGTGCTCCGCACCGGGAATGGTCCCTCCGCTGTTGATTGCAGCCGTGATGGGAGGAGAGCAAAAATTGAGTCCAAGCCTTCAGAAAATTTTATGGCAAATTGACAGAGTAATTTTATGTCTGTCGAAATTAATAAGAAAAGCTCAAGAGTCTGTATTTTGTACGCCGTTTGATTTCTTTCTTCCAGCCATTTCATCTTTGCTGTCATTTACGAAACATTGTTTGTGATGGATAGGGGGGAAAACGGGGCTGCCGGCGCGGATTCGTTGAGAGGCACCTTGTGTGTGGGGGGGCTTTATTTTTTCATCCTTCAAAGTCAGTGATTTGGAAGCAGTGTCTGTGTTAGGTTGAGTTCTCTGGAGCAGCAAAGGCCTGATGCTTGTACGTGTTGCATGTAGAATGGGGTTTATATCCGGAATGGCTGCCCCGTTGGCAGGAGGGAATGTGACGAGCAGCAGGCTGAGTAGGAGGCTCATTCATGACAGCTCCGGGACAAGGGGGCTGAATGGAAAAGGCTAACCTTTCAAGACACAGGAGGTGTTCTCCTTGCACCTGCCTCCTGGGGTGTCAGGAGCGACAGCCTGCAGGGTGTCTGGAACCCCTCTCCTCTAGCAGGGGTCCAGGGAAAGGGGCTTGTCTTGATGGAGGTGTCCCTCAAGTGGTCAGGGCTGGATGACTTTACTACTGGGACCAGAGAATCCAACAGAGTGACCTTCGGAGGGGGCTCCTCCTGCTTGTCCATTCTGCACGTGGGCAAACCAAGGTGACGGAAGGAAGGTGACCTCGTGCATGCAAAGCAAAGGAGGACCAGAAAGGGCCATCGCTCACTCGTGCATCTGTCCTCGGTGGGCCCTCCTGACCTCATCGACAGGGGCTTAGAGTCTCCCCTTCCCAATGGCCCGTGAAGTTTCCTGACAGCCCATGGGGCTGAGACAGCCGGTAAGGGAAACACTGAAGCTGAATGACAGCCCACAGGAAGCATCCACTTCAAATCTTTGGCGTGGGCTGGTTTCTTTCCCGAATTAGATTGAATTAAACCTCTTTATGTTGATTAACCTAACCAGCATGGGTACCCCACTACGGAACTTCCGTTTGCATCATTTGGTTTGCCATTGTTCTTGTGATTAGGTGCCGCCGAGTTGGTTTGGACTCACCGTGACCCTGTGGACCACAGAACAAACCAGCAGCCAGTCCTGTGCCATCCTCGCAATGGCGGCAGCCAGTGCCATCCCATCTCATCGAGGGGCTGCCTCCTTTCCACTGCGCCTCCACTTCACCATTTGTCCGTCATTCCATTCAGGTTTCCAAAGCCAATATGCACCTTCCACCCGCGAGGAGGAGGCTCCGGCTCAGAGAAGGCCTATCCTGGCCTCCTGGCTTCCATGACAACAACCTTCCAAGTCACCATTGGACTTGAAACCGTCTGGAGCACAGAGCAGTGCTTCATCCTCAAGGTATCGACTCCAACGGGAAATCAAACACAGGGAACCCCGTCCTTGGAACCAGCCTCTAACCCTGCAAAGCTGTGAGCTGGCAGAGGAAGGAGAGAGTTGGGTGCTGGGTGTCTGTGTTGCTTGGTGTGGTCTCAACAGAAGTGTCACCAGTGGGCAGTTGGAGATGATTAGATCTAGGACCCACCCTACTTGAGCACCGACTAATTCACACAAAACAAACATCTATGCTCAACAGGACCCCTTCCCAAAGGTGCTCTCAGTGTTACTGCTATGCGCCATGGAAGTGATCCGGCAGCTGTTGCCAAACCAAACCAAACCGAACTCACAATCACCCATCCGCTCAATGCTAATCAACAGCACACCCGTGGGTTTTTGACACCATAGTGTTTCCGGAAAGAGAAAGCCCAATCTTTTTCCCAACTGGTGGTTTTGAAGCTCCAGTCATGCTGACCATAGTCCAACACATAACCACTACACCACAAGGCCTTTGCTAGGCGCTATAAGATTGATTCAGACTCATAGTGACCCCACGAACAACAAAACGAAGCCACCCCAGTCCTGCACCATCCCCACAATTGTGGCACTGTTGGAGCTCCCGTGTCAGTGCACTTTGTGGACGGCCTTCCTCTCTGTGTTGGACCAGGTGGACTGGAGAAACAAATCCAGAGAGATACTCATATGTGCATGAGAAAGAGCTTTATATAAAGAGTAATTGCACATTAATAAAGCATCCCAGCCCAGTCCAGACCAAGCCTGGAAGTCTGATATTAGCCCATATGTCTGATGCTAGTCCCCAAATTCCTCTTCAGACTCACGTAGCCACTCACAATGATGCCGAATGCAGTGAGATCATAGTCGGATGGGTGCATAGTAGCCTTGTGGACCCAGTGGCGGTGGAAGCATCTCGGTGCTGGTGCGGGTCTCCAGGTGGCTGCTCCAGCTCTCTGAGTGACTCAACAGTGGGAAGGTGAAGCAGAGAGTGCGAGCTCTTGAAGTTCCCAGCAAGTCTTCCATGGCTTGTCGACAGGAAGATGAAGACAAACAGACAGACAGATAGACAGACAGAGAGTTCCCAGGATCCTCATGAGCAGGACATGCCCACAAGGAGGTATCATCCGGCTGTCACCTGATTGACAGGCTACACTCCACCCCTTCACTCTTAACACCCTCAAGTCGACACAAGATTATGTAAGTAGCACGCTCTTTTACTCTGTCCTTCTACTTTTCCAAACACGATGCCCTTCTCCAGGGTCTGGTCTCTCCCGATAACATGCCCAAAGTTCATGAGATGCAGTCTTATTATCCTCCCTGCTAAGGAGCATTCTGGATAGACTTCCTCCAAGACAGATTTGTTTGTTCTCTGGCAGCCCACCCCAGCACCCTCGTTTGAATGCATCTCTCCTTCTTCGGCCTTCCTTATTCAATATCCAACAGGGCTTAGCGTCAGCTCGGTCGTCCCTCTGGTGTATGTGCAGGGACCCTAAGCCCTCGGTGTGTGTCAACATGGCTGGGCCCAGAGGCTCAGGGGTGGATAAACCGGTCTAAGACGTCTCTGAGAGCCCACTCCCCTGTGGGGATCCCATGCCTTGGTGCCATGAATAGGAACGTGTCAGAATAGGCTGTGGCTCAATCCTGCGGATTTTTGAGACCTACAAAGAGCAGATTCCATAAGGAGAGAAGCAGGCCAGCTCCAGGTGGGGAAGACAGACTCCACATGAAGATATGGAAGGTACCAGAACCCAGGCGAACAGGGGCTGACACGGGACCTGTCCCAGGGCTCCAGCGGTGTTTGTGCTACAGCGGCACTAAGAAGGAGCAATGCAAAGCGGTTCCTCGTGGAAAGGAATAATGTTGGGGGCTGCCAGTCACACAAAAGAGCCCAAGTCAGAGCGAGTAGAAATAGGAGCATGTGCAATTCAGGAGTCTTAGCCAGCAGTGGGGAAGCCAGGAGAGCGGGATTTTGCCTCATGGGCTTTGGACACATTGTCAGGAGACCAGTCCGGGCATAGGACAGCATGGTCGGTAAAGTCGAGGGGCAGCGACAAAGAGGAAGACCCTTGATGAGATGAATTCTCGCCACGGCTGCAGCAGGGGGCTGCAGCTGACCAATGCTGAGGAGGTTGTGGGCCCAGGCAGGGTCTCCTTGCGCTCTACCCGGGTCTCCTCGAGTCTGAGGCCGCCTGACAATCTCAACAAGCACACGACAGCACGCGCGCGCATAAAGAGGGACGATAAGATGTCGAGGAGGAGACGCGGAGGCAGGTTCTAAAGAAGCACCAAGCGGGGATCATACATTTTAAAAACGTGGGAGCTGACATTAAACGCCGCGTGGACGTGTTCGGCGGCAGAATGATACAGCCGAGAACAAATCAATAACTCAAAGAGCAGGATGAGAGCCTGTGTCAGGAAGCACGCGGGAGGAGCTGCTTGGTGGGAGAAATTCAAGTTGAGAGGGCCGAAGGTAGAAATGCCGGCTGCACATGTAGGGGCGCCAGAGATGAGGGGGTGGGGCGGGGGGCAGAGGAGAAAGTGCCTTAAAAAATCGACCACTAGGGCTGGGGCAAGAATAATGATCATAATAATAAAAGAAAAGGAAATAATATATATTGACCACCAAGGAATAAAAACAAATGTGAGGAGCCCTGGTGACACAGTGGTTAAAGCACTTGGTGCCTAGCCAATGCGTCAGGCTAGCTCAAGCTCACAGCTGCCCACAGCAGTGAAGACGGGGTCATCTCCCTCTGTGAAGACGGGGTCATCTCTCTGTGAAGACGGGGTTATCTCTCCTTGAAGATGGGGTCATCTCTCTCTCTCTGTGAAGACAGGGTCATCTCTCTCTCTCTGTGAAGACGGGGTTATCTCTCCATGAAGATGGGGTCATCTCTCTCTCTCTGTGAAGACGGGGTCATCTCTCTCTGTGAAGACAGGGTCATCTCTCTCTTTCTGTGAAGACAGGGTCATCTCTCTCTCTCTCTCTCTCTCTCTCTCTCTCTCTCTCTCTCTCTGTGAAGACAGGGTCATCTTTCTCTGTGAAGACAGGCTCATCTCTCCATGAAGATGGCGTCATCTCTCTCTCTGTGAAGACGACGTCATCTCTCCGTGAAGACGGGGTAATCTCTCTGTGAAGACGGGGTCATCTCTCTGTCTCTGTGAAGACGGGGTCATCTCTCTCTGTGTGTGAAGATGGGGTCATCGCTCTGTGAAGACAGGGTCATCTCTTGGTGAAGACAGGGTCATCTCTCTCTGTGTGTGAAGATGGGGTCATCTCTCTGTGAAGACAGGGTCATCTCTCTGTGAAGACGGGGTCATCTCTCTGTGAAGATGGGGTCATTCTCTCTCTCTGTGTGAAGATGGGGTCATCTCTCTCTCTCTGTGAAGACGGGGTCATCTCTCCATGAAGACGGGGTCATCTCTCTCTCTCTGTGAAGACGGGGTCATCTATCTGTCTCTGTGAAGACGGGGTCATCTCTCCATGAAGATGGGGTCTTCTCTCTCTGTGAAGATGGGGTCATCTCTCTGTCTCTGTGAAGCAGGGTCATCTCTCCGTGAAGACGGGGTCATCTCTCTCTCTCTGTGAAGACGGGGTCATCGCTCCATGAAGATGGGGTCATCTCCCTCTGTGTGTGAAGATGGGGTCATCTCTCTGTGAAGACAGGGTCATCTCTCCGTGAAGATGGGGTCATCTCTCCGTGAAGACGGGGTCATCTCTCCGTGAAGACGGGGTCATCTCTCTGTGAAGATGTGGCCATCTCTCCATGAAGATGGCAGCCGGACCTGAACTCAGTCCCAGGTTAGAATCATCCACCACCGAGGGTCCAAAGGACATCACTGAGCCCAGGACAAAATGTCAAGGCTTTAGGGAGGAGGGGACAGGGGGATAGAAAGCACACGCAGGAAGTGGCAAGTGATGGCATGGCTCCCAATGTCGATGAGCTGGTGAGTGCAAGACTGATATGTATACATTTGTGTCTGTGACAGCCCAGGAAACCCTTGGAGCGGCGCTCCTTCGTCTGTCCATGGGAGCAGAGTGAGCTCAATGGCATCTCACAGCAACAGAGAACACGTAAGGACTTAAGTGAACACAGAGCAGAGGTCTATACTGAGAAGAAAGACCAAAGGCGCAGCTAATGATTAAAAATAATATCTTAGACAAAGTTCATGCAAAAAATATTTTATATTACCCAAGACAAAACATGAGTGTTCGGAGGGACCAAACCTGTGTCTCTGTAAGCACGAGATTAAGCTGTTACCACGCTTGTCGGCAGAAGGAGGACGCGAAGCCCTGGAGGAACCAGCATCTTGTAGAAACGCGTGTGCTCAAGCCCCCCATGGTTTCCATTCTAGAGTGGGAGCAGGTTTCCCAAGCATGAAGGAGATGCATGATTGCCAGGCAACGGAATGCGGAACAAGGACTCACGGAAGGAAGAAAACCAGAAACGGAAGGAAGCGCCAGTTCCAGAGAACGTTACAGTGTTGCAAACGCGGACCACCCCCACCACTCCCAAGATTCACATTGCAAGGCAGACACCCCAAGGAAATGGCAGCCAAAGAATGGAGCAGATCTTAAAAAGTTCATCACCATGGGGGGTGGGGACACATGACAAATACTCCCCCATTAAGCATCAAAAGACTGCGAAGTCAAAGCGTGACCAGCATCCCTCACTAGCCTGAAAAATGAGTGTATAAATAGCGGCATGCAGAAAGATACAGATCTCTTAATAAAAGTCCCCCTGGGGATGTGCTCCGCCTCGCTCTCAGGCTGCCGCGCGCATTGGACGGTGGCCTGCTGCGGGCGCCAAGGGGGGGGAGGGGGCTCAAATTTATCACCCTATCTCCCGATCTCCCTGGTGATCCAGTGTCAATTTGTTCTTGTTTTTAATATTTTCTGCTTTCTCTTTGATTGAGGTTTTTATTTGCTTTACTTTGTTACTGTTAGTTATTTTAAAAAATGTTTCCTGCACATGAAATACGGAACAAG
This sequence comes from Tenrec ecaudatus, assembly GCF_050624435.1. Taxonomy (NCBI): domain Eukaryota; kingdom Metazoa; phylum Chordata; class Mammalia; order Afrosoricida; family Tenrecidae; genus Tenrec; species Tenrec ecaudatus. The sequence continues at coordinate 3,287,967 of NC_134535.1, forward strand.
TAAATCTGTAGAGACAGCCCTTAGGGGCGTGGCAGGCGAGGTTGGGGAGAAGTGGGGGCTAATAATGATGAGCACAAGAGCGAAGGAAATACTTTGAACCGAGGAAGGTGACGATTGTGCCACTCTTTTTTATCATTATCTTATTGGGGGCTCTTCGGGCTCTTATCACAATGCATACATATAGCCATTGTGTCAAACGCTCCTGTACATATGCTGTCTTCTTCTTTTTCCAAAACATTTCCTTTCTACTTGAGCCCCTGGCATCAGCTCCTCATTTTCTCCCTCCCCCCAGCACCCTCCCTCCCCCTTGTCTCTTTGATAATTTATAAATTATTCTTGGGGTTTTTTTCATGGTTTGCACCAACTGCTGTCTCATTTCACCTGCTTTTCTGCTGTCCAGCCCACTGGGCGGGAGGATATGTCAGTCATTGTGATCAATTCCCCTTACTACCCTAATATGCTTACCCTCCTAGTATCACTTGCTCCCCTCCTTGGTCCCGAGGGGTTTGTCTGTTCTGGATTCCCTGTGTTGTGAGTTCTTATCTACCAGTATGCATGTCTGGGCTAGCCAGATTTGTAAGATAGAATTGAGGTCATGGTAGTCGGTGGGAGGTGGGGGGGAGAGGCAGGAGCATTAAATAACTAGAGGAAGGTTGTGTGCTTGAACTCTTGAATCATATGATGTGTGAATTATATGCAAACCACGTTCTAAAAGGGCTGGCAGCACCAAGAGTGGTGGTGATAAGGTGGCGAGAACTTCTCAGACACAGGAGAGCAGAGTCAAATCGCAGTTCCTTGAAAGCAGCTGTGTTGCTCCTTGGGGCTAGTAAGAGAGTTCTGACTAACCTTGACCTCACGTGCAACAGAAGGGAATGTGCCCTGGTCCCACACCGTCTTCAGGACCTTTAGTGTGCTTGAGCACTCGATACTATGCAATGCGGCAAACTCAGAGGCATGCATGTCACATCCTATCCGTTAGTGTTGGCCAAGAATACCAAGTAGACCATGGATGATCAGATCAATGAGCAAGTCCGCCTTGCAAGAAGTACTGCCATAGGATCTTAGAAACAAAGATGGGGAGATTTTATCTCACGTACTTTTGACATGTGATGCGGAGAGACCAGTCTCGGGGAAAACCTCATGTAGGTGGACAGTGAGGAAGTGGGAGACCCTCAGTGAGACAGAAGGACACATTGGCTAAACCACGGACTCAGACACAGTAACACTGGGGAGGCTGGCGCAGGACCGACCAGTCCTTCATCCTGCTGAAGAGAGGGTCACAAGGAGTCGTAGCCAACTCGGGGGCTCCTAGCAATGAGAACACAACTTGACGATCCCACTACTAAATGTGTGTTCTCAAAAAACTCCTTGGAATGTTCTTGATGCCGTGGCATAGGTGCCAGACTTTGCAGCACAACCTTGCTTGTGATTTTCCCAAACCGGAAGCAGATCGAGTGTCCATCAACAGGGGGCTGGTCAAGGACACTGCAGTGCAGCCCAGCAGCCTGTTGCTGAAGCGCACCCACACAGGAAAGGAATAGAAAGGTGCCACAGGTCGGGAAGGCCAGCATGGGTCTCCGAGTACAGAGAGGGAGGTGGGATAGCCCTCCACTGAGACCCCGTGTGATTCTGCCCCTATCAAGTTCAAAGTGGACACCAGGAAGAAGCTGGCAGGGAAACAAAACAGGGACGCCGGAGTAAGCATCACCAACAGTGAACATCACCTCATGTTACTTCCCCGGGAGGGCCTGGGGTGGGGCATCCTGGGGCAGGGGTGGTCTATTCAGTGACATGGTTGGTGGTAGACGGGTTGTCTCTGCTTACTGGTCCCTGAGCAGTACAAGCTGCTAAGCAGGCAGTCACAAACTAAGACTTTCGAGGTTCAAGTCCACTCAGGGGTCCCTGGGAAAGAGCTGGCAGGGACAATGGGAGGCCTTGATAGAACATAACTCAGAGTTTGACAGAAAACAAACCCCAAGAGGGCAATAAGGGGGAGCAAAATGTTAGGCAAAATTCATGCAAAAAGCATTTTAAAACACCCAAGACAAAACTTACAAAAAGGTTCTAGGGGACCAAACGTGTCTGTTTAGCTTCTGAAAGATCAAGCCACTGGAAACCACATGTGGCCACTCCTACTCTGCTGTCATCAGCTGTGACAATGGACCATGACCATGGAGCTATTCATTACCGGGTGCAAGGACATGGTGCCATTTTCTATGCATGTTGGGGACGTGTGCAAATCATAATAATAACAAAAAGAGGGAGGGAATGAGGAGAAGAAGGGCAAAGAGAAGCGTGAGGGAAAAGAGGTCCTCTGGGGGAAGCGACCATGGTCTGTGGTCAGCCCTGTGGCAGTTACATGATCTGTCAACTTGTGAAGGGGTGCAGTCTAGCCTGTCTAACAGGTCATAGTCCATGAGGCCTCTGTGTGGGCATGGCCTTCTCCAGAGGATTCTGGGAACTCCAGTTTTCCTCCCTAAAGATGGGAGACACACTCTCTCTGCTTCCCAATCCTGCTGACAAGCCACATGGAGCTACGCTGATGCAGCCAGAGTCCTTGAGCTGGAGGAGCCACGTGGAGACCCACACCAGCGCTGAGATGCTCCCCTTTGCACTGGATCCACCAGACTTTCCACCCACTGGCCTGCGATCTTCCTGCATTCAGTGTCATTGCATGTGTTGCGTGAGTCTGAAGATAAATTTATAGACTGATATCAGACAAATGGGCTAATATCAGACTTGTGGAATTGATCTGGACTGGGCTGGTATGTTTTCTTCATATACAATTACTCTTAATATAAAGCTCTCTCTTATACACATATGTGTGTCTATGAATTTGTTTCGCTAGTCAACTCAGACTAACACAAGCCCCAACAGAAAGGATGGAGGCTGGAATCGCCTAGAAGAGCTTTGAAAGAAAGCCCAGGCCATCCACTGCTGTGAGCAGGTCCACTCTGACACAAAAGGGAAGCCAGCTACCGGCCCCGATGGATGCAGGGCTGTGGTGGGCTGGGGGGCTGGGTACCAGTGCAGGCTGGTATGTTGTCTTGTTTTGGAGTGTGATCTGCTGTGTTGCAGTGCGGTGTCTGGTGGTCTGTTGTGTGGTGCTGTACTGCAGTGTGTTATGCTATGCTGTGGAGCCCTGGTAGCATTGTGGTTACGTCTCGGCCGGCTACCTGCAAGGGCAGCAGTTCAAAACCAGCAGCTGCTCTGAGGGAGAAAGATGAGGCTTTCTGTTCCTGTCGAGAGTTATAGTCTCAGAATCCATAGAAACAGTTCTAGCCTGTCCTGTTGGGTCACACCGAGTCAGAATGGACCCAACGGCAGTGAGTGTGTGTGTGTGTGCGTGTGTGTGTGCTGTACTGTGTTTTGCTTGTGTGGCAGCATTGGTATGGGCTTCCTGAAAGGTATGAGAGAGGTAGAGTTCCCACCATGGGTCCAGCCCTGAGCACCCCACCCCCGGCTTTGGAAACCTGTCTTGACTGATAGACAGACACATGGTGAAGTGGGGGTGCAGCAAAAAGAAGGAAGATCCTCAATGAGATGGAATGACACTGGCTGACATCAGCAGAGACTCCCCCCAGCAGCAAGTCCAGAGAGCTGATTTACTGATTTACAGGGGAAATGAGCACTGATACCGAAACCTAGATAAATCAATAGATGGAATAATTAAAAGGTAGATGTATGGATGGTACGAAAATACTGTTTAGATAAGAATTGTGCTTTTTTAAAAAAAATCCGGGTAACGGCTTCCATTATTGGACTAAAGAGATTTTCAGGCGAAAAGCTTGTAATGACAAAGAGGGATGTGCAGCTTGTGACAAAAGAGAGTAATAGATCCAGGAGATGCAGGAGTTATGAATATATATGCCCTTTAAAACACTGCATCGCAATATATAACATGACAACTGGCAGAATTATGAGGGAAAATAGAGGTAACAGAATTTATGGGACTAGAGCATCACAAAGCCCTCTTTGAAACCAGGTGGATCAGAGAGACCAAAACAAGACAACACACCACACACACGCGCACACGCTCATCCGCACCAAGTCTGAATGGCAAGGGTACTTTAGAAAGCTCATCCCAAAATGGATGTGTGTATGTGAAGGACAGTCTTCCCAACCATGACTGAGGGATTAGGCACAAGAGAAGCTACACACAAGGTCCAAATGGCCAAGTCCGTGCCTAATAGAAGGAGCCCTGGTAGCAAAGTGGTTCCGCGTGGCGCTGCTACCTGCAATGTCAGCAGTTCGAAACCACCAGCTGCCCTGTGGGAGAAAGATGATGGAACGAGTGACAGTCCCAGAAACTCACAGGGGCAGCTCTCCCCGCCCCTCCTAGAGGGCTGCCAGGGGCTGGAACCAGCTTGAACGCAGGGAGCAGCAGCAGTGCTGCGTAGCAGTTCTCCGACTATTGGGCACAGCGCTGCATAGACAGCAATCGATGATTAAAAATGAACAAAAGGCCAAGCTAAAATGTCCAAAGAGTAAAAGATGGAAAAGAACAGCAAAATAAAACAAACAAAAACTATTCTGCTGAAATGACTTTAGGATAGCGCACAGCACAAAGAGATTCTATAATAGTAACCGTGTGGGACCGTCAAGCTCTGTGTCACCTTGGCTGGACCAGCATCCTCAGTGGTTTGGCAGTAAGGCTTCCCCCGTAAAGGGCAGGTCATGTCCTGATGGTGTCTCCGTGGGGTGTGTCCTATCCCATAAATGAGTGTGGCCTATCGCAAAAGTCGATTCTGTAAATAGAAGATGCTACGGGGGAAATCGCTCTCCCTCTTATTCTTTCTGCTCACCTGGCTTCCACATCTGGTATTGGCCTGCCGACCTTGGGAGCTGTCAGTGACTGCCATGTTGCCTGTTGACCTTGGACTCGCTCAACCCTGCCTCCCCCAGCCTGTGGTCTTCCTGCATCCTGCTTGCTGTGCTTCTTCCTGGCTCACTGGTCTGGTAGCTGCAGGAGTTAGGGAGCTACAGCGTAGCCTCTGGCCCTGTGATTTGAATCGGAGTGAGCTTACCCATTCTCTAGCTGTGGGGCTGCTTCCTTGATATAAATGTCTTTCTTTATATATAGATAAGTCTACCTGGTTTTGTTTCTCAAGGAAAATCAGCCCCACATGCTATTTAACAGTGATTACTGTATACATTTAAATACATTTTATCTGAAAGTAAAAAAAAAACAACTTATATTCCAAACTAAATATTCAATTCAAGTAGAAGTAGAGCCAACCAGAGTGAGAGACAGAGAGAGAAAGAGAGACAAGTAAAACAGATAAGCAGAAATCAATGAAACAAAGAAGATTAACAAACACAGTATGATATCTTTAAAAGGTTAGTAAAATACAAACCTATGGAAAATAATATCAATAAAGTAGAGTTTATTGCTGTTCGTGGCTGTGCCATCGGTTCCACCCTACGTACAACGGAACAGAACCCCACACGGTCCTGCCGTGTCCGCACAGCCCTTCTTAGGTACGCGTGAGCCCACCCCTCTCACCTAGAGCCTTCCTCTTTGTCTCTGCCTCTCTCCTTTACCAAGCACGCTGTCCTTCTCCAGGGGCGGGTCTCTCCTGACAACATGTCCCAAGCACATGACTCGGAGTCTCACCATCCTTGCTTCTGGGAAATTTGCAAGATCCAGGGAGACGAAGTAACATGACAGAACAAAGATTTTTTTAAAAAACAAAAATCAGCATAATGGATAACAGAATGTCCCAAATTATAGCAAGAAGGAATAGGAGATTCTCATTAAAATTTCCACAGTGGTGATCAAGAAAAAATAAATAAAAGCTCAAGCCAGGAAACTGAGATGGACGCGTTACAACAAACACTCAGAGGGAAATCACCCAGGCCGCGGTAGAACACGGACGAGCAAAGAAGAGAGGGCATGCCTCCGTTCATTGTGAAAGTCCACGTTCTATTGCTCCTGCAGCTGGTGAGGAACACTTGAGGAAGCAGATTATAGGTTATTTCCACTTATGAATATTTTCTAATTGAATTCAGCATTGTGGTAGAAATAATAATATATCATTATAGAGACTTGTTAACAGAGGAATGTAAAAATTATTGATTTAACATTGGGAACTCCATTGACTTTCCGGGCAACACTGGTGTTAGTACTGTCAAGTGGGCTCCGAGTCATAACGACCCCATGTACAGCAGAACAAAGCCCCGTCCAGGCCCCATTGCTGCAGCCACGGGATGACACCCTGGGCCTGTGTTCCGGTACCAAGCGGAAGAAAGTCAGAAAGGGACATAGCTTCATAGAAGCAAAACATGTTCTCAGAACGGTGCAACATATTTCGTTTTCAAATAAAAGTCCAGAATCACACCTAACCCATGCCCCAATGCCACTGCACTGGACTGCTAGCTCCAAGGTCAGCAGTTCGAGCCCCCGAGCCTCTCAGGGGAAAAAAGTTAAAGCTGTCTGCTCCTCTGAAGATTACAGCCCTGGGACCCCTGCATGAGCTCACTGTCCATCGGAACTGACGCAATGGCAGGGGATTTTTTGTTGTTGTTCGTTTTATTGACCTGATAAAGTTTGTGTACCCTGAACGCCTACCAGGAGTTTTGGTGTGTCGGTGGATTCAAACACACGCGTGTCAACCAGATCAGCCGTTCAAACCCACTGCTGCTCTTGCGGAGAAAGAAGAGGCAGTGTGTATGCGCCATGATTTACAGCCTCGGAACCCTTATGGGGAAGCTCTGCTCTGTCCTCCTGAGGGGTGGGTCTGTACGTTTTTTCCTAGCCCACTGGAAGCACCATGCTCAGCACAATCACTTGATGCATTCCCCTGCCCCCTGCCCTGAGACTGGAAGCCAATACACAGGACTGTGGTCATTTCCCCTGCCAATGGCTATCACCCATGCAAAGGCCAAGGGAAAGATCCCAGCCCAAACCAAGGCTGTCGAGTTAATTTGGACTCAGCCATCCTCCAAGGCAGAGCTGAGTCGCCCCTATCGGTTTCCACCACTTTAAAATCTTCATGAAAGCAGGCAGTCTCCTATTTCTCCAGAGGAGCAATTGGCTGGTTTGAGAAGCCAAGTTTTCACTTAGCTGTGAGCGTTTAACGATGTGGCCCCAGGGCCCCATCAGATGATGCCCATCCCAGGGAGACTCAAAGCCAGCCCGGTGTGTAGTTGACCAGATAGAAAACAACCAGAAGCGACTCGATCAATTGTTGGAATTAGCAAGAGCTTCCCAGCATGAAAGGGGCAAAGTCAGTCAGAGACAGCGCACCTTCTAAAGATAGTTACTAGTTAAAAATCACCTCTTGGGCCCGTGGAGTTGATTTGACTCGAAGTGGCCTGGCAGGACAGAGGAGAACTGTCCCTGTGGGTTACGGAGGCGTTTAAATCTTTATCTGCGCAGAGAGCCTCATCTTTCTCTCTCACCTCGAGAGACCGCGGGGTTTGAACCACTGACATTGTGGTCAGCAGATCATGGCATAGCCCGCCCAATAAAGCTTGCAATCATGAATTAACCACGGAGCCAAGGACTCATCTAATCAAGAAATCCTGAGAGGGTTAGGGAGAAGGTTTAACGTTCCTTAAAAGATCCACAGAAAGATCAGCATTAAAAAAGAAAAAACGGATCCCATCCCACGACACTCGGAGATGACAATCCTCCTCAAAAGCTCCTCTTTGATGAAATGCCAATAAAAATCCCAGGAGTCATTTCTGAAAAATCTCAACCGTCTTCTCCGTGCATTGACATAGAAGGATAAAGTCCCATGAAAGAGAGAAATCGCTGGGAGAGAGGGAGAAGAGTGAAAGGCGGCCTGGCCTCCAGGGAAGGAAGGGGCTTGTTTGTCTAAACCAGGTGCCGTCAAGCAGACTCCCTCTCGGGGCCGCTCCAACTTGTGGCCAGCGTGCTCTTAGAGGCAAGGATGATGAGATGCCATGGTTCATATGGCCAGGAGAGACCAGTCCCCGGAGAAGGACATCATGCTTGGTAAAGTAGTGGGGCACCAGAAAGAGGAAGGCCCTCACAGAGAGGGACTGACTCAGTGGCTGCACCCATGGGCTCTCATATAAGAAAACGTGTGAGCATGGCACTCTCTGGGTCAGAACCAACTCCAGGGCTCTGATCAGGAACAGCAAGAATTGCAACTCCCTCTAACATTCCCCAGCCGTTGCTGCCTCCGGGAGAGCCCATCTTGGAGATGATCCAGGACATTGGAGTACATTATGCAGGTGGCTTCAACTGCCCAGTTGAGAGCCATGGCCCAGCCAAGTCGACACAAAGCTATCGATCACAGATTCATCTCTTATACAATAACAACAAAAGTAAACACAATGCTAAAAAAAGATTTCGTTTAAGGTGTACAAAGAAGAGTGGTCTCACCAAAGTAAGCAGACTGGTGATAGATTAAGGGGTGCATTTTTAAAGTTGAATTTTAGAACATGCAAGAAATTCATGAAAGCCAGGAAGACAGAGACTGTGTGCATGCATGGATATCATTAGGAATGTCACAGGAAGGAGCCCTGAGGCAGAGTGGTGATGCATCGGCTGCTAACCACAAGGTCAGCAGTTAGAAGCCACCAGGTAGCTCTGAGGCACCAGGAAGACAAGGCTTTCTTCTCTGGAAAAGAGTTTCAGCCACAGAAACTCAGGGGGGAAGTTCCAGCCTCTCCTATGTAGCTGCTATGGGTCAGCATGGACTCAGGGACTGTGAAGGGTTCGTTCTGTTGTTGCTGCTTTGGGTTTACTTCACAGCACAGCGCAAGTTCATGGTTAGCACTTGACGGATAGGGAGCCTTGGAGGGGGTGTGCACTGGACATGGGGCTTCTCATGGCAAGGCCAAAAGTGTGAACCACCACACACCTCACAGGGAAAGACGTGGCGTTCTGTCCCCGTAAGAGTTTATGGTGGTGGAAACCATAGGGAGCAATTCTCTTCTGGTCTGTGGAGTCCCCATGAGTCACACTCGAATTGGTGGCCGTGGAGGTTCTGAGGGAGAAAGGGGCGGTTTTGTCAAGAGTCACCGAAGTGCAGAAGGAAACAAGAGCATTGCTCTGTGCACTCACCCCTGACCAACAGCACTTTGAAAGGGTCATCAAGAACACGGCAAAAATAGAAGCCCCCATGCAGAAGCCCTTCTGGAGCACACACCGTCTATTCTTAGTGACGTTAACACTGCACACCCCGTAACTGGGGGGGGGGGCACACAGTGTTACCCCAGGGTGAGAGCTGAAGGAGATCTGGAGGGGACCTGGCAGGATGTTTGTGACAGCATGGGGGTGGGGCAAGAAGCTTTCTAGGCGTCAAGGTCAAGAGGAACAGATCAAGTAAGAGGTGGCAGGTGTATGCTGTGACCCGCAGGTGAGAGGATTACACAGAAAAGCAGACACCTGTCAGAAAGAGTGTAGTGGGACGTGATCCTTGGCACTGTGACATCACCGGACCATAAGGTGAACACGTCATCCTTGGAAAGTCCGATTGTCAAAGCTGCACAGATGTGCCAAGCTCTGGGAAGGAGTGGCTCTGTGCAGTGGACGGGAGCGGGTAAAGGGTCTGAAGCGAGTAAGGAGGGAAAGCAGTGTAAGCCAGTGAGAAGGACAGGACTGTGTCGGGGGACCAATGACCATGATGCCCCAAACAGGGAGGAATGTGATAGCCCATCCCATGGACCTGGGGACCAACATCCTTAAGAGCAGGAATAACACGGATGCCACGGTGGTTGTTAAGTGCCTGTGATCCAGTCCTGACTCAAACGGCCTCCATGTCCAACAAAACCCAGCATTGTCTGGTCCTGTGCCATCCGCACGGCCAACCGTGGCTGCTTGAGCACGTGGTTGGAGTCATGGTGCCGATCCAGCCAGTCCCAGATCCTCGATGTAATTTCCCATCAGATAATGATGGAAAGCCTCCTTCCACCAACCAGGCCTGCAAGACCAAGGGTCATCCAACCCTAAACACCCCCTTCCTCTGAAAGTCTATCATCCTCTGGACGCCATGCTTCCCCAGGCCCAGTATGGAGCGGGAGCTCGCTGTGGTCAGGGGGACAGTATGGTGTAGGCACAGTGTGCCTTGCTTAGCACGAACTGCATCCAGCTTTTGGTGGGAGTGGTGCCTTCTTGCCCCTCTTTAGCAGGGATAATCCAGCCCCACTTCCAGAAAGAACGTGAGGATGAAATGGTGCCACTTATTAATAGCTGCAGAGTGGGAGGCCTGGGGAATCCAGCAGGTCAGCAGAGCCGCCAAAGCTGGCGGGAATTTTCATGGCAGGCCGCAGGAAGGAAAAGATGCTGAGAGATCTGATGAAAGGATGGGGTGTGCGTAGACATAAGTTTGGTGAAACCATATATACAAATGTATATAGATGTGCATGTGTAGGTGTAGGTATAGATGTGAATGCAGATGTATGTGGTTTTGTACATGTAGGTGTAGAGGTAGGGTGTCAATATAGATGATCCAGAGTGCCTGAAATGAAAAGATAATGGAATTCTTGAACCACTCACTTGAATGTGTGTGTGAGAGAGAGAGAGATGGGTTAAGTGTTGGGCTACTAACCATAAGGTTGGGGGTTCAAACCTACCATGAACTCAGAGAAAGCTGAAGCTGTCTGCTTCTGTAAATAGTTACATCCTCAGTAGCCCTAAGGAGCCAAACAAACCAGCAAACTCACCAAGCCCTCGTAGGACCAGGCCAGAGTAGGACCACCCCTGTGGGTTTCCAAGACTAGACATTTTTAACAGGACTCAAAGCCTCATATCTCGGTTTCAAACCACTGACTTTGAAGTTAGCCTCCCAACAAGTAACCCCTCCTCCACCAGGGCTCCCGCCCTCTGGAGCATTTCCCATAATTCTGCAGGATCACAATGAGTGGCAGGGCACTTGACAGTAGTGCATCGATGTGCACGTCTGTGCGAATGTCTGGGTGTGTTTGTACCATTGTTGTTTTCAGGTACCATCCAGTCAATCGGACCTCACGCACAACGGAACGCACCACCATCCAGGGCCATGCCCTCCTCGCAAATGTCCTTGTGTTTGGTTGGGTTTTGCAGCCACTGTGTGGATCCAGCTCCGTGAGGACCTCTTGTGCCACCCCTTCGCTTGCCAAGTGTGCTTCTCCAGGGCCTGGTCTCCTGTCAATAGGCCCACAGTGCAGCAGACAATGTGCACCCGTCCTTCTCTCCGAGGAGCATCCTGGTTGTACTTCTTTCAAGGCAGCTCAGGTTGTTCTTTGACAGTCCATGGAACTTTCTACACGCTTGACCAGCACCAGAACCCAAATACATCTATGGTCTTCCTTATTCAGTGCCTGCGTTAGTCTGGGAAGACTAGAGAAACAAATAGATGGGCACACATATGTGTATAAGAAAAGGATTTACATAGAAGAGCAATTGAACATTGAGAAAACATCCTGGGCCAGTCCAGATCAAGTTCATAAGTCCTATATTAACCCCTATGTCTGACAGCAATCTATAAAGTCCTCTTCAAACTCATGAAACATATGCAATGATGCCAAATGTAGAAGATCACAGGCCAGTGGGTAGAAAGTCTTTGGATCCAGTGGCATTGGAAGTATCTCAGCGCTGGCAGGGGTCTCTGCATGGCTTCCCCAGCACCCAGGGCTGCATCAGGATAGGTCCATGTGTCTTGTCAGCTGCTATGTCTCCCAGGGTGTGAGCAGAGTCTCCTACCTCCAAGGAGGAAAATCCAGCAATTCCCAAAATGCTTAGGGGAAGGCCATGCCCACACAGAGATCTCATTGGCCATATCCTCATTAAGAGCCTAGACTCCACCCCTAGACTCTTACTTCTCAAAATGACAGTGATATAACTGCCAAGACGCCCAACTTGCACAGGCAGGTGAGGTGACTGAAACGACCATGGTCTGGGGCAGGCACAACTCCGACCTCAAATTGACACTCTTGCTCCTCGAGATAGTACAGAGGCCTTGTGCAGCAGATGTACCCAATGCAATGCAGTCGTTGATCTCTGGACTATCACTTCCATGAGCACTGATTTTGGTTCAAAGGAAGAAAAAAGTCTTTGACAACTCCTGTCTTTCCTCCCTTTATCGTGATGTTAACCTATTGGTCCAGTTTTTGCTTTATTTACACCGCGTAGTAACCCACACTGAAGGCTGCAGTCCTGGATCTTCATCAAGTGCGTCAAGTCTTCCTCGCTGTCAGCCCACATGCCTGTGTCATCTGGATTTCACAGGTTGTTAACAGAACTTCCTCCCACCCCGACGCCATATTCGTCTCCATGTAATCCAGCTTCTCTGAAGCTTTGCTCGGCATTCCTATTAACTAAGTATGGTGGGAGGATACAACCCTAACGCACACCTTCCCTGATTTTAAACCATGCCCTATCCCCTGCTTCTGTTCCCACACTGCCTCTTCACCCAAGCTCCACATGAGCACAATGAAGCATTCAAGAAATCCCCTTCTTCTCAAGAGTCTCCATAGTCTGTTATGGTCTCTACATTCGAATGCATCAACAATAAAGCAAAAATAAATGTTTCTGGTTTTCACTTCTTATGACCACGGTCTCTCTGATGTCATGATCTCCCTTGTCCTGTGTCCGCCCCGGAGTCCTGGTGTCCCAGCGAGAAACACGATGGGCAGTTACCTCCAAGGCTAGCAGTCCCCAGACAGCAGCTGCTCTGCAGGAGGAAGACTGGGTTTTCTGCCCCATAAAGAGTGATGGCTCAGGAACTAGCACGGGGCAGTTCTGAGTTGACATAAACTCAATGGCAGTGGGTCGAGTGAATTCTCTTCTGAATCCAGCCTGGACCTCTGGCCGCTCCCTGGAAAATCTTAACCAAAATCTCGCTTCCCTGTGACATCAGTGATATGATTCGATAATTTTCATTTTCTGCAGAATGGGTATAAATATGAATCCCTTCCATTAGATCGGCCAGGCAGCTGTCTTCCTAAATGCCTGGCATAATGAGTGAGTGCTTCCAGTACTGCGTCAGCCTGTTGCACCCTTTCGACTGGTGGGGCATCAATCCCTGGAGGCTTGGTTTTAGCTATTTCCTCCAGGGCACCTTGGACTTCTCCCCTCAGCACCTTTGGTGCTTGAACAGAAGCCGGGTCTTCATGTGGCTGAACGTCCACAAGTTCATTATGCACAGCGATGCCGTGTGCTCCTTCCGTCTTCTATTGAAGCTTCCTGCATCGTTCACTATTTTGCCTCTGGAATCTTTTAATGTTGTACCTCGGGGCTTGAATTTATTCTTCAGTTATTTTAGCTTGAGACATGCTGAGCGTGCCCAGAATGCGTGTCTGCACATAGTCTTATACATCCATTACGTGTGTGTGTGGCAAAATTTTATAGAGGCAGTCTGAAAGCATTTCCTGGGGAAGTGATTGGAGCTTTAGTCACCAGAGGGAAGAGAACATGGAGAGGAGGCTGTCCCTGGCTTGGAGCCGTGCCCAGGGAAGCATCTTAAGAAACCGGCATCATCCAGGAAAGGACCGGGCTACTGGGCACGAGGGAGGGGGGCCGGGGGAAGGAGCAGGGAGAGGAGTATGAAAGCCATCATGCACTCTTCTACAGCCACCTCTCGGAGGAAGCGTCGAGTTCTCCGCTAATTTACTCTGCAGCTGAAAGGACCATCTTTAGCAACCTTTGCAGCGAGTGAGATATGTTCGTAGGACAGGTGTAACATACTGAGCTGACTGAGGAAGCCTAAGAGCCTGAGGAGGTGTGTTAGTCTGGGTAGATTGGAGAAATAAATCCATGCACACTCATGTGTGTAAGAGAGAGTTTTGTATAAAGGGTAAATTGTACATTAAGAAAACATCGCAACCCAGTCCAATCCAAGCCCATGAGTCTGATATTAGCCCACGTGTCCGATACTACTCTATAAAGTCATCTTCAGACCCACGCAACACCTGCAATGACAATGTAGGACAATCCCGGGCCGGTGGGTAGAAATCCTTTGCATAGAGAGGCGCAGTGAGCATCTCAGCGCTGACGGGGCTCTACATGGCTTCTCTGGCTCCAGAGGTCTGGTGCATCAGGGTAGGTCCATGTGGCTTCTCCAGCTCCCAGGACGTAGTGTCCTGTGTCTTGTCAGAGGTGCCTCATCTCAAAGAGTGAGCAGAGAGAGAGAGGTGTCTCCAGCCTTCAGGGAGGAAATACCAGAGTTCCCAGAATCCTCAGGAGAAGGCCATGCCCATGCAGAGGTCCCATTGCTTATCTTCATATTGACAGGCTAGACTCTCAGATTGACACCAGATCATGCTACTACCACAGAAGGCTTTAACAGAAGAATGTGCAGACACCTCCGAAAGGACTTGGGGTTCCTCCGCTTAAGGCTGGACAACTGAGGCCTTCTACGCAGATTCCAAGGGCCACGGGAGCCCCATTATATCCATGCTGTACTCATGACAAGCAACTGGGGAGCAAGGCAGGTTTGCCAGAAATCATACTTGTCCCTTGCCATTTATCTGACAATGAACAATTCACACAGCCCCTCACCTCTGCTATAAATCCCCAAGTTCATTCTCCCAGCCCTAAAATGAACACGCTCCTGTCTGCCTCCGAAGCTGGCCTTGCAGGCTGAGTGTGACTGTGTGGCCTTGGTGTCATGGCTTGCTGTCCAGTCCACTCTGAATCACAGTGACTCTCTGGTCCGCCGCACACACGTGGTCTGGTCCTGTGCCATCCTCACAAGCGGCGGTTCGCCTGACTCCACTGTTGCCGCCATCAAGCCCAGCGGAAGTGAAGAAGACCGTAAATGAGAGAGATGGACGCCGTGGCTGCAGCAGCGGGCTCGAGCATGGCCACCATTGTGAGGACGGGGCCGTGAGCCCGTCTGTCACTTTGGGGATCAAGGTGAGTTGGAACCAACTCCCTGGCAGCTCCCAACCTCCGCAGCATGACTTCAATCAACCAGGGTGTCTGTCTGTGCCCACGTACATGATCCAGGCCACGTGATCTAGTCTACCCGATGGGTTACTGGCACACCTGCTCTGTGTCGCTTATCCAGTGGGACAAAGACTCTACGCTCCTCATTGCTAGTCAAACATTTGCAAGTTTGCGTCCACCCAGAGGTGTCTAGGGGGAAAATAAGAAAGACTAAAAAAAAAAAAAAAGAGAGAGAGAGATTCAACAATCTACTCTTAAACATATTAGCCACTGGAAAGAAACCCTGTAAGTCACAGTTGTACTTGCGGGACCACTGTGAATCGGAATGAACTTGATGCCCATTGGGTTGTTACGTTAGGACATAGTATACATATTTGTGTGTGTTGTTCTCTTGTTCCCTCCAAGATTCCAGACCTTCTAAAATCGAGGACATCACCTGTTCTCATCATGCGCATGTCCTTAGCACCTGACAGCAAGTGTTCAATGTGTCTGGCACTCAATACGTGTGCAATTAGCACCTGGATGTTTGCCTCTGGGAATTGCTCGAAACGTTTAATTGTATATGGCATGTCAGAAGGTAGGTTCTGCTTTGTAATTGGATTTCAATAGAATTCCCAGGATTGATTTTTTTATTAAATGTTACAGGCAGACCAAAGAACACTGAGATTCCTGGGCGGTACCGCTGGTGAAGCGTCCAAGGGCTACCTGAGAGGTTGGTGGGGAGATAAGCTTGGCAGTCTGCTCCTGTGAGATCACCGTCTTAAAAAACCCCATGGGGCAGTTCTGTTCTATGCACACGAGCCACCCTGCATGGGGTCCACTGGATGAAACCCACAAGTGCTCGTGTCACATAGGGGACCGGAAATGACCCAACAGTGAGTAACTAAAACAAGAGACCAACCGGGACTGGAACCAGGCACACACGTGATCCCTCTACTACAGCCATCAACCATGGGCTTTTCAATGCTGGGGGGTACTAATGTACTCAGGTCTAAAGATGCCAAGGCAGAGAAATTCCCCATGGAAATGTAATCTACCTACAACTAAAAAACCACTAAATAAAGTCCTGATGCGATTGTTGTTGTTGTTGTTGCTGCTGCTGCTGCGTGGCTCTGTTTTGACTGGTAATGACCGCTGCCTGGTCCTGCACCATCCTCATGATGTCCCTGTGTTTCAGCCCCTTGTTCTAGCCACTGTTCTAATCCCCTGCACTCTACTAGGCTTGATGTCCTTCCCCAGGGACTGCTCTCTCCTGACAACACATCCAAATTATGTAAAATGAAGTCTGTCCACCCTGTCCTCTAAGGCGCACTCTGGCTGTACTTCTTCGAGGACAGTTGTGTCTTCGTGAAGCCGCCCCTGGTGTGTTTGGGGTTGTTTGACAGCAGCCTGACTCAAGTGCATGAGTGAGTGTCACCACGGGGCAGGGGCGACAGAAGGAAGGACTGGAGAGTGAAGTACGGAGAAGGACACACAGAGGAAATGAGTGGGAGAGGTATGAAAGACAGTGGCAGGGAGAATGCCCACGGGAAAGAATAGAGATGCTGGCTGCTTAGAATTTTCTTAAGCCACTGGGTTAAAAAAATCTCTAGGAGCCTCAAAAAGACAACTGTGTGTAGTATGTGTGCTACAGACGTGTATACAGATAAGCACACGCACAAGCAGACACGTGCACACATGTAGACACGCGGCAAGGAAAAGGCCTGGGTACCCAAGGCCGAGGAGGGCCTGGGTGATGGGAGCACTAAGAACAGCTCTCTGAGGGGAAGCCCGGAAGCCGACAGCTGCCTTACACCTCAGTTAAGACGCAGGGGACGGATACTAACTGCCCCTTCAAAGATGAGGCCAGCAAGCTGAAATTCTTTACATGTTCTTTTAAAATGAGGAGAAGGAAGGAAGGAAGGAAGGAAGGAAGGAAGGAAGGAAACTGGGGGAGGGATGAAAGATAATCCAAATAGTTATCAAGTAATAATTGGCTTATCAATCTACATAATATAAGATAGAATATGCACACCATGGGTTATCTTATCCTACTGAGAATGAACTGACTGCCAAAGATGAGTCTTTCAAGCCTAATGTTGATTAAAAGGAGTGAGTGCACACTGTAAGGTTCCATTTATAGAAGCATAGAAACATATAAGACTAATGCATGGCATCGCAAGTTACAGAGGAAGTTGCTCTCAGGAGGGTTAGTGAGTAATGAGGCCAGGGTGTTGAAAATGGTGTTTATAAAACCGTTTCATGGATGTTGACAACTGGAAATTCATCGATCACGCACTTAGGACCTGTGCGCTTTCCTGTTTGTATCTTGCAATATGACTCTTTAATGAAGATAAGGATAAATAGATATTTTCAGCCAAACTGTGAAAATTCACAGCCAGCAGAATCATTCTCAAAGAAATGCTAATGGGATTCTTCAGACAGACTTTGACCTTGGAAAGGAAGGAAGCCCCCAGGTAGCACCCGCAGCCCAGCTCAAAGAGTCCTTCTGCAGGGAACCCAGGGGAAGAGCAACCATTTAAACAGAAGAAACTTGACAAATAATAAAAATTTATAAATTATCAAGAGTTCATGGCGGAGGGGGTGTGGGGAGGAGGGGACAAATGAGGAGCTGATACCAAGGGCTCAAGTAGAAAGCAAATATTTTGAGAATGATGATGACAACAAATGTACAAATGTGCTTGACACAATGGACGGATGTATGGATTGTGATAAGAGTTGTACGCGCCCCCAATAAAATGATTATAAAAAGAGAAGAAGAAACTTGTCATCTCTCACTGAACCATAGCACTACTGGGGACAACACTGGAGACACAGTGCAGGAATTGTGCCTGATAGGACCCCATCACACTAGGGTGAAACACTAAGGGTGTGCAACAGAGCAGCAAGGGGAGCAAAGCAATGAAGTCCCAGGGAATACCAAAAATAGACTTTGGGGACAGAGTGGGGCACCCCATCAGACTCAACTGTAAAACACTCCTAAAGGTCAAAAAATAGGCCTGGAACTATTTACAGGCTTTTCCTTTTTTGTCATTGGCTTTCTTTTTGTTGTTGTTATTTTGTTGTTTGGGTTTTGTCTTCCTCCATTGTTTTGCCTGGTTTTTGCACTTATTGATGTGTCTGCACGTCTATCTAGATAAGATAAGCCAGATAAATAATTTGGAGAAGAAAACAACGGGACCGACGGTTTGGGGGGACATGGGAGAAGGGGAGGTGGGAGAAAGGAAGACGGGGTCAACAAGCCCAGGAACAAGTGATCTAAAATCAATGGAGACAAGGATGTAGGAGGTCTAGTGGGACTTAATCAAGAGCAATGTAATAGCAAGGAACTACCGAACCTGAATAAAGGCCAAACATGATAGTGAGACAAGAGGAAACCAAAAGGAAATAGAGGAAATAACTAGGAGGCAAAGGACATTTATAGAAGTCTAAATCCAGGCATGTACATATGTAAATATATTTATTTATAATAATAGGGAAATAGATCTATGTACTTATATTTATATGTTAAGTATTAAGGTACCAGATAGACATTGGGCCTCGACTCAAGTACTCCCTCAGCACAAGAACACTTTGTTCTAATAACCTGGCATTCTGTGATGCTCACCTTCCTGACACGATCCCTGAAGACAAAATGGGTGCACAAGAAAATGTGGTAAAGAAAGCTGATGCTGCCTGGCTATCAAAAGATACAGTATCTGGGGTCTTAAAGGCTTGAAGATAAACAAGCAGCCATCTAGCTGAGAAGCAACAAAGTTCACATGGAAGCAGCACACCAGCCTGTGTGATCACAAGGTGTCGATGGGATCAGGTATCAGGCATCTAAGACCCAGAACAAAATTATACCAATGTGAACGGGGGGAGCAGGGTGGAGACCCAAATCCCATCTGTAGACAATTGGACATTCCCTTGCAGAAGGGTCACAGGAAGAGAGGAGCCAGTCAGGGTGCAGTATAATACCAAAGAAACATACAACTTTCCTCTAGTTCTTTAATGTTTCCCCCCCCACCCCACCCACACTATCATGACCTCAATTCTACCTTACAAATCTGACTAGACCAGAACATGTACACTGTACACTGCTACAGATAAGAGCCAACAACACAAGGAATCCAGGAGAAATATACCCCTCAGGACCAATAATGAGAATAGAGATAGATACCAGGAGGATAAGGGGAAGGTGGGAGGAGAAAGGGGGAACTGATCACAAGGATGGACATATAGCCCCCTCCCAGGGGAATGAACAATAGAAAAGTGGGTGATGGGAGACAGGGAATAATGATGTAAGATATGAAAATAATAATTAATAATTTATCAAGGGTTCATGAAGGAGGGAGGGAAAAATGAGGAGCTGATATCAAGGGCTCAAGTAGAAAGAGAATGCTTTGAAAATGATGATGGCATCATATGTACAAATGTGCTCGACACAGTGGATGGATGGATGGATTTTGAAAGGGCTGTGAGGGCCCCCAATAAAAGTGATTTAATAAAAGAAGAAGCAACTTGTGAGTAGCAACTATTTCAAAAGAAGGAAATAGTGTGTGAGATTTAAATAAATCAAGAAGAGGTTATGGCCCTTGATCAGCCTTCAGGTCTAGAAATGAACTCACCATCACAGCTCAATTTTCAGCTCAACAATTCTTATTATTGATCGAGCCCATCCTGACCCTTAGCATCTTTTAGCCCAACAATAAGCGGGTCTTTAAAGGGGGGCAGGGACCCTCTCCTTAGACCCTCAACTCTGAGATCATCTTTCCCCTTGGTCATCTCAAGGACAAAGTTGAGACGGTTAGGAAGGAAGGCCGGAGGGAAACTGGAGACGCGGGCATGGGGTGGGATAAGGGACAGCACAAGGCGAGGATTACCATCAGTGACATAAAATCAAAGGTGGGGTAACAATGGGGACAAGAAGGAAGAAATTTTTATAAAATTGATGGTGATGATGACCACACATCTCTTTTTAATATATTTAAAGTATTGAATTGTATGGTATGTGAATTATATGTCACTAAAATGATTAAAAACCTGTATGGGCTGTTGAATGGGAAACGGATCTGCTGTGTAAACCTTCACCCATTTGATAATAAAAGTTTATATATGTATATATTCAGGAGAAGGACTGGGCTTTCTACTGTCATAAACAGTCACACTCTAAGAAACCTATTGAATAAATTGAATAAACACAGGGGTCGCTATGTGTAATCATTGACTTGATGGCAGTGAGTTTGCTTTTTATAGACATACAGATGCAAACACACTCACACACACAGTGAGACTTTAAATAGCCCATTAAAAGATTATATTATCTCTTCATTTCATTTATCTATGACGTTTTGGAAGCTCTGTGTGTGCGTGTGCGTGTGCGTGTGTGTGTGTGTGTGTGTGTGTGTGTGTGTGTGTGTGTGTGTGTGTCAGCCATCAGGTCAATTCCTGCTCATAGAGACCCTATGCATAGGACAAAGCAGAATTTACTCCTATGGGAGACTGTAAAGTCTCATCTTGGTCCAGCAGAGTGGCTAGTGGTTTTGAACTGCTGACCCTGGAGTTATCAGCCAACCCAACCCATAGCCCACTCTGGCATCAGCGTCAAGTTGCTTCAGAGTCAAACCTACCCCATAGGACAATTGGGACCGTTCCTTGGGGTTTCTGAGGCTCTCCATCTATATGGGTGCTGACAGTTTCATCTTTCTTCCAAAGAGTGGTTGGTGGATTTGAACCACCAACTTGTGGTCAGCAGAGCTAATGCTTATCCCACATCACCAGCAGGATGAGAAAAGGCAGGAAGTGACCAGGAGTGTGTCAGTGTGGTCAGGTCTTTGCATTTGCCATGGGTGTGATATTCAACTCTGACCACAGCACGCCTGGATGAGACTGTGGAGCAAAGGAACTGCTCCCTGTGCCTTCCCAAGTGGAGTGGAACTGGTAGATACTTTGGGATGCGATTAGATATCCCCTATCACAAATACACACTCATTAAACATGCCCCTACACTCTTAAGCAGAAGCCCGATGCTGTGTGCATACCTACCAAAACACTGTGTGAATACCTACTGTGTGCGTACCTACCAAAACACTGTATCAAGGAGGGAGGGGTCTCATACCCACATGCCAGAACCACCTCCAGTCTCACCAGTTACTCGGGCGATGGACTATCATGGTGGGTCTTTTGGAAGGAATGTGCCTGGCTATGAGGAAGAAAGACTTGCTACCATCCAATATCATATCATTTGAATGATGCCCGACTGTGGGGTATGATTTATATCAAGTGAGCCAAGGAAAGCTCCAGTGGCCATTGATACCTGCAAAAACGCTGGTGACACTTTGTAGTTAGCGAGTTGGTATCCCTACCTCAGTGTTGGTAGCATGAGTGTAGGATGCTTTTTCATTTTTGTATTCTTTGAGGACACAAAAGAGACACCACATCTCAAATTTAATTTTGGGAGAAACATTTGTGAAGTCCTAAAACAGGACAAAGACCTAGCATACAGATGAGGGAACTCATTAGCATGAAGTCAAATGGTGTCTGAGGGTTTGCCGAGATTCCCAGGACTCAAGAAACACACAGGAAGGCAAAGGGAACTGTCACAAAAGCGTGATTGGTGACAGATGCACACGGTGGGACTACAGACTTGGGAACAGGCCCATGACTAGCACAGGAACAGTATATTAGGCAGAAGTGCTTACAAGACTGGTCTATGACCTTCCCACCAAGGCAGTCAGGCCATGACTCATGGTTATGGGGCTCCAGTCTGGTGGCCTCTACCAAGGACGCACCCGGACAAGTGCTAAAGGACCCTGACTCTCCCTGGGCTGGCTAGGAGGGTGGAAGTTACCCACTTTCCATTGCCACCTGCCTCCACATCCCTGGTTAAAGGTCAGAAGGATGCTGGGGAGGCTTAACCCACGGGAGTTTCTGCAGGTGGATTCCGGGTCCTTGTGGCCATCCAGGCTGAGGGTAGGTGACGCCCACTCAGCTGCCACTCCTAGCAGTCTCATGCCGGCAGAGCAAAACACCGCCTGCGCCGGCACCATCCTCACCTTGGTTCTGTGTCTGAGCCCAGTGTTGCAGCCACTGTGTCCATCCGTCTTGTAGAGGGGCTTCCTCGTCTTTGCTGTCCTTCAACTTTACCAAACGTGATGTCTACTTCCAGGACGAATGTCTCCTGATACGTGCCCAAAGCACGTGAGAGGCAGTCTCGCTGTCCTGGCTGCTAAGGAGCGCTCTGCTCTACTTCACAGACAGCGGGGCTGCTTGTTGTTTCGGCAGTCTGCGATACTTCCACCATTCTTTGCCAGCACCATGATTTACATGCTTCTAAACGTATGAAATCTGCTGTGTTCAATGTACAACTTCCACACGCTTATGAGGTGAGTGAAAAGACCATGGCTTGGGGCAGGCGCACCTTGGTCCTCAAAGTCACATCTCGGCTTTCCAACACTTGAAAGGGGTCTTGGGTAGCAGATGTACCCAATGCGATGTGTCCTCTGATCTCTAGACTGCTACTAATTTCTGTCCGGTTATTGTAGTATTGCAGTGGCTTGTGTCCTGCTGTGATATTAGACATTTTGTCACTGGTATTTCGGGTACCAGCAGGGTCACCCAAAGTGAACAGGTTTCTGCAGAACCTCCAGAGTCAGAACAAAGTGCCAAGAAAAAAATCAATTGTCTACTTCTGAGGAATATTAGCCACTGCAAACCACCATCCTTAGCCGTCTGCAAGCCTAGCGCTCAGATGTTAAACTCTAATGTAAGGTGCAGAGCCCTGGGGGCTTAGGGCTCGTGAAGCAGGCTCCTAACTACCAGGTCAGGAATTGGAAGCTCCCTCTCATTCCTCTGGAGAAAGATGAGGCTGCTTTGCCTGTTTCTCCAAAGATAAAGAGCCTCAGAAACCCATCATTCACGCATGTCTTTAAAGGGACAATCAGATGCGACTAAGTCTATACCAAGGACTGTTTGGTGTGCCCCGAAAGTTCATGCCGAGGCCATAACGCCTGTGCTTATGAATCTGGCTGTGTTTGGAACAAGAAGGCTTCCTGTGTGGTGCTCATGAGGTCAGAACACACCTTCTGTGTGGTGTGCTTTAAAAAGAGGGGAACAAACAAAGACACACACCCAGGGGGAGAGAACATGCGATTAGCCAGCTAGAGGTCAAGGCTGGCCAGAGAAGGCTGGGGCTTCCCACAAGGAGGGGTTCCCCACTGGAGCCCACGCCAGAATTTGGGCTCCAAATTCCCCAAAACGGTAAGATGCTGATAATTGTTTGCTTTTTAAAGTCACCTCCTTGTGTGTTTGCGTTACTGTAGCAGGGAAACTAAGACGATGCATACAATGTATCCAAACAGTGCCCCCTCTGAAGAAGCTCACATCTGTTAGTTTAACTTATTAGATTTGCAAGCATTGTTTAAAAGCTTGGGAGGTTTGTTTGTTAAACAATTGAAATGTTTAATGAAAGAAACGAAGAAAGAAAATCAAATAAATTACATATAATAATTCTGTTTAAAACCGTCCCAGAAATTTAATTATCTAAGTTTATAAATAGGATCAAACGTTCATCAAAGTTGACTTTAAAAGGATAAAGAAGTTTCTTTTTTATAAAATTTGTGATCTTAATGAATCAAATAATAATTTTAAGAACTCAAGATGCGAAGGACCCCTTGAATCAACTTTCCCAAGGTCAAAGGCCATTCTTACCATCACCATGTCTCTGGGACAGAAATAAACAGTGGGTGTCAGATAGCATTCGAATGGCATTTATTATTCTAATTGTGTTTGCCCTCACTTGATCCTTGTCATTTCTCAGGCCGCGTCCTCACAGTCTGCAGCTCCGTGCTTTCCTGCTGATACATGCTTCCAGCCACCCCAACTCCATGCCTGTACCCCCGTAATGCAGATGCCCACCACTGGACCATCTTCCCCACCCATGAGACGGAGGTGGATCTGTAGTCATGGCCCATCTGGAAATGCACATCAGGACCATCCTAATTCCCCAAGGAGTCAGGGATGGACGGAGAGGCTCCCGTGAGCTGGGCACGGACTCCGGATCCCGGAATCTCCATGGCTCTCCCCACTCCCGAATGAAGGTATGGCCAGGCAGCCCCTGAGGTTGGACAGAGGGCGCTTGGTCTCTCCCAGTTCTTCCATGCCGTGCGATTGAGAGTCAACAGGAAATCCCAACCTCCCAATTCTGACCTGTGCATTCATGTCCCAGAGGGGCAGCCTGCCAGGCAGAGAACTACAAGCAGCAGACGTGCCCGCCGAGGGCACGGGGAGTCAAGACGATATTCCTAAATTGCAGCACAGCCAGGAGACCAGTTTCAGGGCCGAGGACCAGCAGTGCCTGTGAACGCAGGCTCACGCAGAGTCAGTGGGATGGTTCACAGGAAACCAGCAGGTCTCTTCCCTGCAGGACAGGCTCCTGGATATGGAAGGTCTGCCACAGGGCCTCTGAGACGCAGGAAAGCTGTGCTGGGGCATGCCGGGACTGCTTCTCCCTGGGTGCTGTTAATGAGCAGCTGTGTCCTTGGATAATTACCTCGACGTCTCCATCTCATGCTACAGTGGGCGGTCTTTTCTCACTGGGCCCTGCACCCGGGTCTGGTGTGGGGCTCCTCTCATCACCGTCTGTCCTAGGCCTGCCTGGAGGTCCAGAGCGCTGGAAGAGACGGGATAAATAAACACGGCTGCTGATGGCATCACGCTAAGTACATTCTGAGCACTGGGAGCTGGAGAGGAGGGGCTGTGGTTGTCGGGCAGGGGTCCTGCAGCCCACTCGGACTCCTGCACAGCAGAGCCAGACACCGCCGTGCCTGCACCGTCCTCACAAGTCCCATCTGTCATCTCTGCGCCCATCGCTGCAGCCGTGGCATCAAGCCCTCTCCTCGTGGGCCTTCTTCTTTCTCGCTGACCATCGTGTGACAAAGCAGGATGTCCTTCCCCAGGGACAGGTCTCTCCGGAGCGAAGAGAAGAGGCCAGGAGGGCAGCACCCAGCCCCTTGCTTTCAGTGGGGTGACTGTGGAACCTTGAGACACGCCTTCCATCTGCTTTATGGCGTTCTTGTCTCAGAGGTGGGGATCTACTTCCCGCTGCATCCAGCGTCACACCACATGGAAGGAAGCGCCCAGGGTGGGAGTGAGAGGGGACCATACACGAGCTATTTCAGGAGAGGTGGAGGGGAGGAGAGGGGAGGCAGACGTGGACCCCTGATGCATTCATCACTTTACCAGTTGACCAAGCAATCCCACACTCACTGAACAGGCAGAAGCAGGTGCACCACACAGGCTGATCAAAGCCCCAAATGTTCAGGTGAGGACAATCAGGCAGGCTGTCACTCAGGAGGCATGATACCCCAGGGGACAGTCCTTTCTGCCTGGTGCCAAGTAGGGAAAGGACCAGCCCCCACACCACTTTACGTTACAACAGTGGTCCCGGCCCCTGACACCCAAGCAGCTGCACAAGGTGGACATTGAAGAGCCAGGTTCCAACTCACTGCCTGGAAGTTGCTGTGTTAGACAAGACCCTTCAGGAAGTTCGTGTCACACAGTGCACAGAAAAGCTCCGTTTCTCCTAGGAGACGCTCATACTTCTAGGCTCCACCTTCCCTGGAGGAGACCCAGCTCAAGTCCAGGCCGACGCATCCCTGGCTCCACCCCCTCCCATCTTCCAGAGGAGACTGGCATATTGCTTGTTCACCGAGCAGGGTTCAGTGGAGCTTCCACATACAGAAGGACTAGGGAGAAAAGGTCTAGCAGTCCCCTTCTCGGCAGTGTTTTCCTCCGTTGTACAAGGTGTCAGCTCAAGCTGAAAGCAAGTCATGGCAGCAGCATAGCACATGCTGCCTCCTCCTCCTCCTCCCCCTCTTCCTCCTCCTCCTCCTCCTCTTCCTCCTCCTCCTGCTCCTCTTCCACCACCACCGCCGCCACCACCACCACCACCACCACCACCACCACCACCACCACGACCACCACAACCACCACCACCAACACCACCACCTCCACCACCACCACCACCACCACCTCCACCTCCACCACCACCACCACCACCACCTCCACCACCACCACCACCACCACCTCCACCTCCACCACCACCACCACCACCACCTCCACCTCCACCACCACCACGACCAGCTCCACCTCCACCACCACCACCACCACCTCCACCACCACCTCCACCACCACCACCGCCGCCACCGTCACCTCCACCACCACCACCACCACCACCGCCGCCGCCGCCACTACCACCTCCACCACCACCTCCACCACCACCACCACCACCACCACCATCACCACCACCACCACCTCCACCACCACCACCACCACCACCTCCACCACCACCACCACCACCTCCACCACCACCACCACCACCACCACCACCTCCACCACCACCACCACCACCACCACCACCACCACCACCACCTCCACCACCACCACCACCACCACCTCCACCACCACCACCACCACCACCACCACCACCACCACCTAGTGCAGTTCAATCTCTATCCAAAGGGTCTTTTAATTTCATTTTCATACCTAATCAAGCGAGTGTTTGCCACAGAGGCACACAATCAGGACATGAAGCATTTGTGTGAGTGTGGAATAGAACATCATTTACAGAGAACACATGATCCACCCTGTAAATTTATGGTCTCTGGGAAAAGAGTAATAATCTCTTCTTGGGAAATCTGTCTCAAGTCCTTGTCCACTAAGACGGGCACCACTGTCCTTCCTGCAGATCCCTGTCTCTCTGTCCCACTCCCTCTCTCCTTCCCTTCACCCTGCCTCTCTCTCCCTCTCCATTTCTCTTTCTCTCTTCCCCACCCTATGGAGTCAATGCTGATTCATGGTGACTCCCCGTCGGTTTCTGAGACTGTACCTAACTTTTGAAAGAAGTAGAAAGCCTAGTCATTGTCCAACGGAGCTGCTGGTGGTGTTGAACTTCCAACCAACCATGCAGCTCCTAGCCCAACGTGTGACCACAACACTGCCAGGATTCCTAAATTACAGTCCCAGAAATCCAACCGCAGGGTGATAGCAAAATTACAAATAACCTCATGTGTACGAGAGGGTACCCCTCATCCCCCACCCCCAAAAAAGGAATAAAGCTCCACCCAGCGTAGTATGCATTTTTCCCACTAGGTGAGCATCCAGCAACTCACTCTAAGTGAGTGCACCCAGTGGCGTAGCCTGGGAAGTTTCTCTCCTGTCACAGTGAATTTTTTCATGAAAGCAGTTTCACTCAAACCTTGTTTTTTGTGATGGTTGATTTAAGAGAACAGTGTGTGGCTGTGAAATTTTGTTTCCTGCTCAAGAAAAATGCCACAGAAACTGTTGTGATGTTGAGCACCACTTACAAGGACAGCGCTGTGGGAAACACTCAAGAGTGGATTTCTCAGATCAAAGAAGGTGAATGTTGATTGATGACAAACTTCCTTCTGGACATTTGTCAACTTCCTAAAAGGATGAAAATGTCCACACAATTCATGTGAAGTTCCCTGCACTATCTTGGAGCGCAGTTCGGCGAATTTTAAAGGAAGATTTGGGAATGAGAAGGGTCGCTGGGAAATTTGTCCCTCGGGATCTGACTGACCAGGAAAAAGAGTGTCGAGTGGAAACACGCCGTGCTTTGAAACAACAGTTCAGAAGCGACCCAGACTTTTTCCCAAGGTCATTACTGGTGATGAGACACGGTGCTATTCTTACATTAATCAAGCCCGGAAGACGCCAGTATCACCTCACCCCACAAAGCTCATCAAGTGAAATTAAAGATCAAGACAATGACCATTTGTGTTTTGATATGAGTTGGATAGTGCGTTTGGAGTTCGTTCCACCAGTCAGACTGTTAATGAAGCTTTCTATTTAGAGGTTCTAAAAAGATTGAGTAGCAGTGTACCACAAAAAAAGGCCTGATTTGTGGCAGATGGGGGACTGGTTTTGCCACCACAACAATGAACCTGCTCACGCAGCCATCTCAGGGTGCCAGTTTTGGGCAAAAAAACTAGCATGCCTCTCTTGCCCCCATGCACCTTACTCGCCTGACCTTGCTCCATGCGACTTCTTTTTATTCCCCCAAATGCAAAGAGACATGAAAGGACAGTGATTTGATGACGTAGACGAGAGAAAGGAAAACAAATTTTAAAAACCAGGGAGATGCTGTCAGCCATCCAACCAGATGAGTTTGAAAATTGCTTCCAAGAATGGAATCACAGATATGACAAATGTACTAAGTGTCATGGAAAGTACTTTGAATGTGATATGGCTGTTTTGTAAAAACAAACCAAAACAAAAAGTTAAATGCATAGCTTTAAAAAAATCGGTTTTGGAGGGGGTACTCCCTCATATAGCTGATCCGAGCACTCATCTGTCAGGTGTTTTGTTTTTTATCCTGTGGCACCTTGCATGCTGCTGAGATGGTGGCAATCACGTCACAGGTCTTTTGACTATCCGTGGTGGGCAGGTTTCATCCAGCAAAGCTTCCGAATGGAGACAGACTAAGAGGGAGGTCTTGCTGGACTTCTTTCAAACCCTGGCCACGGAGAGTATTCCGACCCATGGGGCGGCAACGCCCAGCAGAGCATCAGAAGACAAGCCTTCGGGAAGGTGCTCAGAGCACGAGCGGGGCTGCTGTGCTCTACAGTGGACTTGACCGCGATGGCCGGACCGGAGTGAGCTTCGGGGACTTCACTGGCTCATGTGACACAGCTCAAAGGGGAAGCAGCTGCAGGCATCCTCTACTCCCTGGCACATGGATGAATGAGGTAAGATGCTGGAACACTGAAGTCTTCAAAAACGAAATAGAATACGTGAGGATTAGCATCACAGGCCTGAACGAGCTGGATGAACCGGCATGGATGATTTTCAACTAGACAGCCGTATGGTCTACTGGGCCAGGAATGAAAACTTAAAGAGGAATGGCGTCACAGTCAGTGTCAAAAATAGCTCTCAAAATCCGCCCTGGATACAATGCTGTCATTAATAAGATACCATCCACAGGCCTTCGAGGAAGACAGTGAGCACACCTCTCATTCCCGTTCGCACACCAGCCAGCCATGTCAACGAGAAAGCAACGAGGCTTTAGTAACCCCTGAAATCCATCAAGTGTGCGATCAAACTGCATTTTTAATTGCTGGTGATTAGAATGCAAATCATGAAAACCAAGAAGAAGGAGCAGCAGTCGGCCTTGGGGATAAACAGAAGTCCAATGACGACCGATGGGATTAGACAAGACTAACCAGTTATTCGTTGGAAACCCTTCTCCAGCAACATACAGGATGAACAGAGACGTGTACTTGTCAGATGGACACACAGGGTTCAAGCTCCGTACCTCTGGGGTAAGACATGAGGGAGAAGCTCAATATCACCAGTCCGAACAAGGCCGGGGCTCCCTCCAGCGCAGATCACCAAATGATCTCATACGAGTTCAAGATGAAGCAGAAGACACTTAAGAGAAGTTCACAGAGATGAAAATGCGACCGGAAGCTTATCCCACCCGGATTTAGAGACCATTTCAAGAATAGAGTTGGCAGGAGGAACTTTCACGCCCAAAGTCCAGACATGTTGTAGGATGACATGAAGGTGCCCCGGCCTGGAAGAAAGCAGAAGTGTTCTGGTCATTCAAGAGAGTGGAAAGATCCTTACTTTGTTATCATTTGTTTTTTCTGACCGTAGACCTGGGATGCCCATAGCGTTGAGAGCAGGCAGAAAGCATCAGGAAGTGGATGATGGCAGATATTTTTAGGTTACAATGTAACACCGTCTCATCTGACCTCCCTTTTGAATGATCCTGCAGTCATTTCTAGTCCTTAATGTCCTCTGCTTGCTTGTCTGTGAAGTTTCCCCTGATTTACTCTGTGGTTGTTCATTTCAGTTGGGGTGGCGAGGTGGCTTGGTTTGGTTCTGCATGTGTCTCTGTGTAACAAACCCAGGGAGCTAAAGCTAGAGAGACAGAGGCTGGGTTGCCCGCGTGCCGGGGCATGCAGAGCAGGGGAGGCTGGAGAGAAGGCGGCACTTGCCGCAATGAGCGGCAGGAAGGAGGGACTGGTCTGACGTTGCCGGGGGTGCCGGTGGACAGCTCGTCCTGCCGTGGTTGGACATCAAGCGGTATGATACGCGGGTGCGGTGCCAAGAAAACGATCTTTAAAAGCGGAAACAAAATGAGCAACATTGCAGCTGAACACAACCCAAGTAAAGAGATGATTAATAAGAGTGGAGAGACAGCACAGCTCAGAAGGAACGTCAAGAGACACGTCGTTGTGGGTTAGAACACACCCGATGTCACCGAACACCAGCATGGACTGGTGCGACCCAACGACAGCTCACCACAGCAGCGACCTCATGATGGTCACAGTGATGCTGAAAGGAGGCGCGCCGCCAGGCTGGAGCGTTTCCTAGACCGATGCTTTGGGTGCAACCAGCTAAAAACATCAAAGGGAGACGGGAACATTCATGGGAGGGATGCTTTTAAAACCAGGATGCTTAGGGGCCTATATTAGAGATATCTTGCTTTACTTCCCTGGCTGCATGTCTTCTTACGGATAGCAAGAGCTGTTGGCTGGAGGATAGCACTCTGCCTTGTGAGCTGAAAGAAAACCGGGGGCAATCGGTTTCCACGATAATTTTAGCCAGAGATTCTAGGGACATTTTTGTGAAGCTGTCAGTTTGTCAGAGACCCTATCAGTGCTTTGAAACATTGTGGCAGATAGATTACAAATAGATCTTCCTAGTTGCAATACACCGTAAGAGAAAATGAAGGCTTGGAGGGAGGGCCAGCCGCATCCAGGTCAATCAGCAATGGATAGTCCCGAGCATGAGG
Organism: Tenrec ecaudatus; assembly: GCF_050624435.1. Lineage (NCBI taxonomy): Eukaryota > Metazoa > Chordata > Mammalia > Afrosoricida > Tenrecidae > Tenrec > Tenrec ecaudatus. The sequence goes on from NC_134535.1 coordinate 3,318,617, forward strand.
TCTTCCTTTTGTATGGATATTGATGTCAAGCTATTGTTCCTAAGCTATTACACTGTGAATGGATGCCTGTGGCAATTCCTATAGAACCTAAGAATATTGGCTCGGCATTTTGCAAACTTCCAGCCATGGCGAAGCCCAGCTATGAGAAGATTCATAGAGCTCTGCTGTAAATTAAGCCGGTCCTCTATAAAAAGACAGACGGCCGGGGGATGCAGACGAGGCTATTTTGTAATCTGTCAGGAAACGTACTGGGCTGATTGGCTTTTTCGAACTAGGTTAGAGTTGATGAATTATTAACTAAAATAAAATCACTGCCATCAAGTCACTGCTGACTCACAGTGACCTGTTGTGAGTTTCCAAGACTATAACCGAGTATGGGAGCGGAGAGCCCAGTCTCTCTCCGGCGGAGCTGCTGCTGGTAGTTTTGAGCTGCCAACCTTGTGGATCAAAGCCCGATGCATAACCAGTACAGCAGACAATTCCCCAATGTGTAAGAGATTCCAGGGTCCAGCACAACATTTAAAAGGCTTGGATTATTTCTAAAACAGTTGTATGCTACTAAGTGATCATATGGAGCAGAGTAAGTGTGATAGGTTTATTGTGCCAACCTAACCCTGCCTCACACAGTGATTTTAAAAACGCACGAGATATGGAAGGGAAAGAGTCTGATTAAGCATGTGTCATGTCGAAACAGGGAGCTACCCAAAAAGAGGATGGTGGGGGAGGGGGAAGTGATAATTTGACACCATAGTCCACTCAAAGGATTTTTTTTAATCAGTAATAAATATAAATGTGAATCTATGATCTGAGCTGGGCACATGGAGAGAATTAGAATGATGCTGCTTGGACAGAAGCAAAGAGCAGTGTATCCTACATTCGCTCAAATCACTAATACTTGTTATGGAATGAATTCATTCGATCAAAACACTTTCATGTTAAGCATCTGGAATGGTTATAATAAATAAGAAGAGAATTCTTATAAATTTCTACAATAAATAAGATTACCTCAAGTTATATAGTATAGAGAAATTAACGAGTGTAAAACATTTTTCTAGTAAGTCACTGGGATAGATAAAATAAAGCTCTTTCTAGAAGTGCTGTTAACAAACTCAGGGAAAAAGGAACAACAAGTGATCCAAATTGGTGGTGAGCAGGTTGTAGGAGGCCTGGTAGGGCTTGATCAAGGGTAATGTAACCGAGAGGAATTATTGAAACCCAAATGAAGGCCAAGCATGATAGTGGGACAAGAGGAAAGTCAAAGGAAATAGAGGAAAGAAGTAGGAGGCAAAGGGCATTTATAGAGGTAAATAAAGGCATGTACATATGTAAATATATTTATATATTAGGATGGGGAAATAGATATATGTGTATATATTTATAGGTTTAGTATTAAGGCAGCAGAGAGATATTGGGCCTCCACTCAAGTACTCCCTCGATGCAAGAATACTTTCTTATATTAAACTGGCATTCCATGATGCTCACCTTCCCAACACAATCGCTGAAGACAAAGCAGTGCATAAGCAAATGTAGTGAAGAAAGTTGATGGAGCCTGGCTATCAAAAGATATAGCATCTAGGGTCTTAAAGACTTGAGATAAACAAGTGGCCATCTAGCTCAGAAGTAAAAAAGCCCACATGGAAGAAGCATGTGTGATTATGAGGTGTCAAAGGGATAAGGTATCATACATCAAAGAACAAGAAAATCATGCCATTGTGTGCTCACCTTCCCGATAAGATCACTGAAGACAAATGGGTGCTAAGCAAAAGTGATGAAGAAAGCTGATGGTGCCCCACTGTCAAAAGCTATAGTGTCTGGGGTCTTAAAGGCTAGAAGGTAAACAAGTGGCCATCTAGCTCAGAAACAACAAAACCCACACAGAAGAGGTACACCAGCCTGTGTGATCAAAATGTGTGGAAGGGATCAGATATCAGGCACCAAAGAACAAATAATCAAGTTATTGTGAATGAGGAGAGTGCAGATTGGGGACCCAAGACCCATTTGTAGGCAAATGGACATCCCCTTACAAAAGGGTCTCGGGGAGGGGATGAGCCAGTCAGGGTGCAGTGTAGCAATAATGAAACATACAACTTTCCTCTAGTTCCTAAATGTTCCTTCCCCACCCCCACCCCCACTACCATGATCCCAATTCTACCTTAGAAATCTGGCTAGACCAGAGGGTGTACACTGGTACAGATAGGAACTGGAAACACAGGGAATCCAGGACAGATGATCCCATCAGGACCAGTGCTGCGAGTGGTGATAAAGGGAGGGTGGAGGGAGGGTGGGGTGGAAAGGGGGGACTGATTACAAGGATCTACATATAGCCTCCTCCCTGGGGGATGGACAACAGAAAATTGTGTGAAGGGAGATATTGGACAGTGTAAGATATGACAAAATAATAATAATTTATAAATTATCAAGGGTTCATGAGGGAGGAAGGAGTGGGAGGGAGGGGAAAAATGAGTTGATATCAAGGGCTCAGATGGAAAGCAAATGTTTTGAGAATGATGAGGGCAACAAATGTAAAATGTGCTCTACACAATTCATGTATGTATGGATTATGATAAGAGTTGTATGAGCCCCCAATAAAATGATTAAATAAAAAATAGATCACAAAAAATAAATAATCAAATAAAAAATAAAGCTTTTTCCAAAATGTATAAGCATTAAACAAGTATTACAATTTCAATTACTGATCCAAGGAATGAAAAAATATTTTTCCTTTCTATGTTAGATTAAAAAATCCAATGATCACTAGAGCAATGAATAAATGGTTCCACAAGTAAGCAAAAACTAGTTAGGTAAAATGATTAAAACTCCAGCTGTCAAGGGCTAGAGGCCCTTTGCGTGGTTCTGTGCATCCTTGTTCCGTGCTGTGGGTTGGGCGGCTTCTCTGTCGAGCAGCTCGCTCCTGGCTGCGCGAGCTGTGCCCGAGTCCCAGGCCCGAGTCCCAGGCCTCTTCTGCCTGAGTGCCAGGCCTCTGTCTCGCTGACAGGGCCAAGCACGTGCTTCAGCCTTCCTGTGCTACATGAACCCCGCGGTGAATGCCTTTGAGTTTAGCCTCACAAGGGTTAGTTGAAATGCCTCCATCAGATCCCTTTTCAGAAGACTTTAAAGAATCTTCTAATTGATGTATCTTCCAGTAAACATAATTTCCAGGGTTAATATTAAGCAGAATTTGAGGTCCTGGTCTCTGGTCTTTAAAGGTTTTTTAAATTGTCAAAGCATCCCTTGGAGTACTGGACAGTATTTTAATCATTCTAGTGGGAAAATATCGGCCTTGACATAAAAGCAAGATCAGGGAGAGCCGCGGATCTTCTGGTGGTAATTCTACACGGCTGTAAAGAATGTTGAATATTAGTAGTGCAGCACTTAAAATCAAACCTTATGATAGTGCTTCTCCTCTTCTTTGTCAGTGGTAGCTAATTTCAGTTCCAGGCAACCCCGAGTCAACACTCAGCTGTAACCCCATCAGCTTCTACATACATGAGCTTTAGAATGTTTTATCTACTCTACTGGTGTCTCTATCTGTAATATGATCATCTGATTTGTGGAAAATTTTATTGACGCTACTAGTGTCTCTGTCTGTAATGTCTGCTTTACTGAAATATTCCAGTTAACTGTTTTCAGTGAATTAGCAATGTAAAGCATATGTATAGAAGATAGCTTAAAATTTTGTCTGTGTTTACTTATACTAATAGCTTCAAGTGGCAGACTTGATAGCCTTCCACTTGAATTTATCATAAACTTAGGAATTGATTATAAATTTAATTTAAAGTTGAATCAGGTTAATTTAAAAGAAATTTTAGATAGGGATATTCTTAAGTGACTGACTAACCTTATGTTTAGAGATCTTTAGGTATATAATGACCTTGAGATATAATACTAAATAGTTAAGACTATTAAATCTCTAAACCTTTAAATAGTAATAAAATTATATGGTGTGAATTTATCGAAAACCATCATCCTTGATGGCGCTGTTTTGAAGGAACAATGCTGCATCTGAATCATTGTAAACATAACAAGGCCACAATCAGACTGGCCTGCTATTTAACATCAAGGGGATATTCATGACACATAGATTTTAACCTAAAGAAAATCTGTTACTTCTCCTGATTTGACCACCTCTTCTATGCAAGTCATAGCATTACATTCATTTTAACAATATTTTTCTTTATAGAGCAGAAACCAAGCTCCTGTGGCTTTACATAAAGTGTTAGCGTTGTTAGGCATTAATCAGAAAGGACCGAAGAAACAGTAGGAGAAGCGAGAGAAGACAAAGGCTTGAGTTAGTTAACCAACGCTATAGGTTTTCCCTAAAGTTATACAGCTCGGTCGTTGATTTACAAGTTTCAACTGTCAAGTCATTGTTTATTAGGCAAAATGCACCAGGAATAAATATGCTTGACAAATATCTCTTAACAAACAACTCCTCACACAAGCAAAAAATAAAAACAATCCCAGCCCTCCCTCCTTTTGCGTTCCAGCAAAACCAGACTCACTGCCGTGGGGTCCGTGCTGACTCAAAGGGACCCCATAGGACAGAGTAGAACTCCCCACCATGGGTCTCCAAGACGGTAACTGTTAATGAAAGTCAAGTCCAGTCTTTCTCTTGCAGAAAGACTGGCGGTTTCGAACTCCTGACCTTTCGGATCACAGCCCAGTGCATAATCACGAGAAGCAATTAAACCCGACCAAGCAGTGACATTGCTTCTGCAGCGTAACCATGAAAAGTTCAGGTGTGGCTACAGCTACATGTTTGTATCTGGAGCCAGCTGATTTTGACCGTAGCATCAACGTCAGTGTTGGATTGTCCAGATAGGTGCCCGAGGCTTAATCCACTGCTTAACCCAATTTTTTGAAGCATGTATATAAAACGTGGAATTTTTTTCAAAGTTATGTATCTCATTTTTTTACAAAACAACCTGATCAACTTCAACGTACTCCCCATTACTTAACACATTTGTCAAATCTGCGATTCCATTCTTGAAAACATTTTTCAAGGCCATCTATTTGGATGGCTGACAGCACCTCCCTTGTTTATTTCTTCACCTCTTCTAGGTCATCGATCTCTGTCCTTTCATGTCCCTCTTCATTCATTCATGAAAACAAAACAAAAGTCATGCAGAGCAAGGACAGGTAAGTAAGTGCACGGGGATAGAGAGGCAGATTGTTTTAGCCCCAAACTGCCACACTGAGATGGCTGTGTGAGCAGGTGCTTTGCTGTGGTGGCAAAGTCAGCCCCCTGTCTGCCACAAAGCAGGCCTTTTGGTCACACACAGTTGCACTATCATTTAAGAACCTCTAAATAGAAGGCTCGATTAACAGTCTGACCGGGTATAATGAACTCCAAATGCACCACGAGTTGACAAAGATGGCCAGTGCAAGGCACATCCTCAATTGACATTTCACCTTCTTGAAACAAGAAAACCACTCATACACTGCTGTGTTCAGCATCACATGAGTTTTGGTGCATTGTTATCAACAAAGAAACAGAATTTCACAGCTGCACGCTGTTCTCTTAATCAGCCATCACAAAAAAAATTGGTTCAAGTGAAACTGCATTTATGAAAAAATTAACTGTGACCAGAGACAACTTTCCCAGGTGACGCCACCATGTGCACTAACTCAGAGTGAGCTGCTGGATGCTCGCCTAGCAGGAAAAATGCACACTGCACTGATGGTGCTCTGGAGCACCACCAGGGATCCTCCATATGTGTGTGTATTGTTGTGTATTGTATATACAGATATGTCTATATATACAACAAAAAATTAACTGACCATCATCAAATTGATTCCCACCCATCGGTGAAACTGCCCACATGGGTCAGTGAGACTGTAACCCTTTAAGAGAGAAGAAATCCTTCTCTCTCTCTCTCTCCCTCTCCCAGCAACTGCCTTTGTGTGTAGCCAGCCAACGTGTCACCACTACACCACAGGGCTCACACCTACTGGCATAAGGTACATAACAAAGTATTCCTACAAGACCATAGAACCTTGATCAAACATAAATATGACGCTGTGATGCCACCGTTTCCTGACTATCTCCCATCTCGATCTATACACTCCAGAAGGAGAGAGTTCCATTTCTCGAACCCTTCCCCAGGGGAGTTTGTGTGTTACGCACTGGGCTGCTGACCACTGGGTCCACGGTTCAAGCGTATCAGCTACTCTTAGAGAGAAAGATGAGGCTTTCTGCCCCAGTAAAACCTACAGTCTCTGGGAAACAGAGGGAAATTCTACTTTGTCCTATAGGGTGTCTGTGAGTCAGAACTGACTGGAAGGCAGTGAGCTTGACTGGTCCAACTCTTCCCTACAGAACTCTGTTCTCTGATCCACAGCACCGTGAGTTACAGCAGGCGTGTCTTTCTTGGCAGTGTTGTTAGGTGTGGTCTGACTCCCAGCAACCCAGCAAATGAAGCGCAGAATGAAGCACCCACCGTCCGGTCCTGTTACAGACACTGTCATTCTGTTAGCTTTCTGGGTCGGTTACCTTGGTTCTTGGCTTCATCCTGCTGAAAGAATTCACATAGCAGAAGCACTTCTGTAACCCAAGTGAGTTTTTATGAAGGAGGCAAGAGAAATTACCATGGCTTGGGACAGTAGCCTCTTAGTCCTCAAAAGGTAATGTCCTTGCTTTTCAATACTCTAGAGGATTGAAATCCTCTAAAGATGTGAGTTCCTTTGGAACCTGCCCAACCCGTTGTCAGAACCCTCAGAGCTGACCCTTCTACCCTCAGCTCAGGGGCCCAGCAGATCCCCATGGAAACTATTTGGATGGAATTTTTAAAAAAAAAATTCTTAAGAAGACCAACACAAGTGTGTGGCTGAGAGAACTTGTATGTAGCCCCCACTGATGGAAGAGATGTGTTTAAACACATTTTTGTTTGAAATAATAGGATCTGAAACACTACTTTTTTATCCCACCCCCCGTCATAGATAAGGAGCCTTGGTGGCCTAGTGGGTGATGGATTGAGTTGCTAGCCACAGAGTCAGTGGTCCGAACCCACCAGCCACTACGTGGTAGAAAGATGTGTCTGTCTGCTCCTATTAAGATTTAAAGGCACGGCAACTCAAAAGGGCCATTCTACCCTGTCCTGCAGGGACTTCATGAGGTTGAATTACCTGCATGGCAGTCTAGTCTTCAAGTTGGTACATATATGAGAGTCTTCCAAACAAACAAACTCATGGAAGAATGTGAAATGAAAAGATTGTGGACTATCCCCCATGGAATTTTTGAATGCCCACCTCATCTACACATGTTTTCTCTAGAGAACCATGACTAACACACATGGTAAAAGAGATCTTGCAGATTCTCTTTTGGAGGCTCAGATGGGGGCTCAGCTCAATTTAAACACCAGCGTCCGAATGAGAGGCAGACAGGAGGCTCAGAAGCAGAGAGGAGACTGATGCAGGAGGAGAGTGCAGAGTGGAAGGAAAATGACACACTGCTGGCTTTGAGGGAGGGAAGGACCAAGAGCCAATGAATTTGAGTGGCCTGGGGAAGCTGGGAAAGATAAGGAACAGGATTATTTTCTGGAGCCTCCAGAAGGCACGCCATCCCGCCCACGCATGTTGGGTGTCCCTCCATCAGAAGACCAAGTGAGCAGAACTGTGTTGTGTGGGGCCACTTAGCTTGTAGTCACTTGTTACAGCAGTCGTAGGAGACTAGGTCCCCGGTGACATCATGGTTACACATTGGGCTACTAACCATAGCATCCAAACCCAACCAAACTCGCTGCCGTCGAGTCGATGCTGACTCATAGCAATCCTATAGGACAGGGTAGAACTGTCCCTGTGGGTGTCTGAGACTGTCGCTCTTTATGGGAGTAGAAAACTCCATCAGCATTGAGTGTATGTTAATGGTGGTGGAATAATTTGGAAAAGGATATCAATAATGGTTGTACAACACGAAGTGTATAATCAACGGCACTCAATGCTACATGCAGAGGTTGTGGAGTTGGAGAATGTTTTGTTGTGCATCTTTGCCACATTGAAGGGAAAAAATAATTACATGAACAAAATGAGCTCAAGGAAGAAGAAAATGTTCTAGAATTGAATGTGGTGACAGTCCTTGACATGACTGAACAATTGAATTGTATGACAGGTGGAAGACGTGCTAACAAAACTGTTTAAAAAATAAAATGAAAAAAAAAAGAAAGAAAGAAAACCCTGTGTTTCTCCAAAACATTGGCTGGTGGTTTCAAACTTTTGACTTTGAGGATAGCAGACCATCACATTACCACGGCGACACCAGGTCAAAACCTCAAGCAGCTCCCTGGGAGCAAGCCAAGGCTTTCGACGGCCTCAAGGAGAGAGATGGACACAGTAGCTGCAAAAATGGTCTCTGGCGTAGCTGAACTGAGGCACAGGACAGGGTAGTGGGTCGTTCTGTAGTGCACAGGGTCGCTGTGAGTCAGAACTGACTCAATGGTGCCCAACAACAACAAGTCACAGTCTCACAAACCCACGGGGGCAGTCCTCTCCCATCCCACAGGGACCACTATGAGTCAGAATGCACTCAATGGAAGTGAGGTCTAGAGAGAAAGCATCCCCAAGCACATCCAACCTCGAATCTGCAGCCTGCGCACCCCAACTCTGGCACGCAGGTCCCTGCCTCTCATCCAGCCTCACCCTCCTTGCCTCGCTGCTGGTCATTCCAGTTGTTGTTGAAGCTGTTGGGTTTGCTCTCCTGCACTCTCAGCCCAGGACGAGCTCCCCGGGCCCCACTGGGTCAGACATAGCCAGGCTCCATTCTCCTGACAAGCAGAAAGGGTTCCTGGTTTGCCGGTGGTCACGGACAGGAATGCCCGGGAAGATGATGGTGAGTCATCTTGTTCCATGGCTCGCAGGAGGCGCTGTGGAATCTTCCAATTAAAGGTATTTTAATTACTCCCCCTCCCAGGGGCACCGGCTTGGTCTCGTCGTCTTCTGATAAGGAGGCTACAACTGAGTGCCAAAAGGATGCTTTCCGGAGGCAGCTCCTCTCGGGCCTCCCTGCGCCCACCGTCATTCCCTGTGGGATGCGCTTTCATTAGGCTTTGCTAAGTCGTACCACTTGATATCTAGCAGGAGATGGCCTAATCCCTTTAGTGACAATTAAAAGCAAGCTTTGCCTTTGGGCCATCAGGAGCATCTCTGGAACAATGCACACTCCGTTTCTCACTTTAATCCTGTTATCTTGCTTCCTGGGGGTGGTTCTTCTTTGCTTTCAAACCATATAGCAGGGGGGTGGGGGGAAGCAGGTGCAATCAGAAGGCTTCCCGATGGTTATCTTTCATCTGCTGGGATGCATTCAAACCAGAAGGCTCCAGAGGAGAGGTCTCCATCCAGGAGGAGCGAAGCAGCTTCAGCCCCTGTGCCGTTCGCGGTGGCCTCCTGCTGGGGCCGATGGTGGTGGTGGTGGTCAGGGGCCATGAAGTCAGTTCAGACTCATTGTGACCCCCTACCCAACCATGACCCCACCCCTGTACCATCCTCACAGCTGTTATGTTGGAGATCAACGTGGCAGTCATGACGACGATCCATCTGGCTGTGGGTCTTCCTTTGTGGTGTTTGCTTTGCTTTTGTTCGCTGACTCTACGTTACCAGGCCTGATGTCCTCTCCCAGCTCCATCCTGCTAAGAACCCAAGTACATGAGGTGAAGTCTTCCGTCATTCTGCTTGTACTCCCTCCCAGGCAGACTCAGTGCTTGATGCTCTGGATATTCTTCCGCAGCGCCATGGTTCAAACACCTCCATTCTTCTCCCTTCTTCCTACTAAAGGCCCAGCACTCATGTGTGTCTGAAATGATCGGATCTACCTTAGCTTGGGGCAGGTGCAGCTTAGTCCTCCAAGGAGCACGCTTGCTTTTCAATGCTCTGAGCAGTCCTGTGCAGCTGATAGACCCTGCAATGTGTCCTTTGACCTCTTGACTGCTGTTTCCATGGCCATTGTCTGTGGGTCCTAGCAAATCATATCCTTCACACATCCAATCTTTTGCACAGGAAGCAATTGAAAATCCCATGACTTGGGGCCAGCGTACCTTAGTCTGGGGCTGACATCTTTGCTCTTTCACACTTTAAAGTAGTTTGCGGCACAAGAGTTGCCTAAGGCACCGAGTCATTTGATTTCTTGATGGAAGGTTCGTCCATGAGGGTGGCTTGCGGATGCCCATCTTTTCTCCAAGCACCCCCAAGTCCTGCACAGAGAAGGGTCCTAAGGCCACAGGCTCTGTGATCGATCGCTGATGTCTGTCAAGGCCAAGCGTAGACTGGCAGTGACAGCATGCTGACCTATCGGCAGCCCACCCCCATTTCAACATAGGGAAATGGATGACCTCTTTTGTTCTGCTTCCTTATTGCTCCTTTGGTGTGTTGGATTTGAGGGGTGCATGTGTATGTGTGTGTGTTGAAGTATGAAGGACATCAATCATCAGATATCTCAAAGCCAAACCCACCCTGCGTTGTAGTCAGTTCTAGCTCATCACCACCCACCAAGACGGAGGAGCACAGCTCCATGGGGTCAACCAGAGGCTCAATCCGCATGGGAGCAGACTGCCTCATCTTTCTCCTCTTACTGAGCGGCAGTGGGTTTGACCTGCCCACCTTGCTGCTACGGGCCCAGTACTTCACTCAGTGTGCCACCAACACTCCTCAAACCACCAGAAGGTTAAAACAGCGAGGCGTGAACAACAGTGATGGCCCCTCCACTCACAGATGGGTTAGGACCAATCCCACCGATGAGCATTTGCTTTCGTTGCTTTCAGGCTGCAGAAGCAGCTGACGCTGCTGGCTCCCACTGCTGTTAGTAAGCATGGAGTTGACCCGGCTCACACCACCCTCGGTGTGCTTGTGTACAGTGTGTCGTGCTCCACAGCGTTGTCATGGCTTCCATAGTTGGGGGGGGGGCGGGTCTCTAGGCACCCCTGGGTAGCTTCAAACCTGCCTTTCAGCGGACAGGCAAGCACGTGGATGATTGTATCGATCATCGCCCCCCACCCCCACCAGCACTTTCCAGCTCATGCCTGACAACAGATGTTCCTGATCCAACCCTGGAGAAACCCGGCCTCCAGGAAGACTCACAGTGCCCTGCGACTTAGTCCCCAGGGAACGTTCTCAGAGAGGGATTGTTCCCCGCAAGCATCTGTGTGGCAGTCCTGATCCCTGTGTGTGTCCATGGCTGACACGGATCAGTAAGCTCTCAACTAACCAATCGGCTCTCAGGCACCCAGACATGTATCACAGAAAGACCTGGCAACCTACTTCAAAGGGTCCCATCCTGGAAAGCCGGGTCCTGTGCCGTCATCATAAAGTCCCTCTGCTTGAGCCTGTGGTCGCAGCCACTGTGTCCGTCCATCCTGCGGAGGCACCTCCTCTTTTCCCCTGCCCCTGCTGCTTTACCAAATATGATGTCTTTCTCCAGGGACCAATCTCTCCTGACCACACGTCCATCGTATGTAAGAGGGAATATTGACATTCTCGCCTAAGGAGAACTCCGGCTGTACTTCCTTCCAAACAGATCGGTTGGTCCTTTGGGCAGTCAGGGGACTGCCAGTCTGCCTCTCCGCAGCACAGTTCAAAGGCATCGATTGGTCTACGGCTCTCCCCATGGTGTGGGGAGGAACAGGGGTAGGGAAGCACCTGCTGGCCCGAGGCGTCCAGGCCTGGGTGTGGATTTCGCCTCTCCCCTAGTCTTCTCGCTTCTTGCTCCTCCTCCCTGAGCCACCGTGCAAACCAGCGGATGTCAACCTTCCTCATGCTGTGACCCTTTCATACAGTTCCTCCTGTTGTGGTGACTCCCCCCCAACCATAAACTCATTTTCATTAGTACTTTATAACTGGAATTTTGCTACGGTTGTGAATCGGCTGACCCCTGTGAAAGGGTCATTTGACCCCCCACAAGCTGAGAACTGCTGTGTGTTCCCCAGAATGGCTTAAGGACAATCCCCCACCCCACCCCTGCCCCCCGCCCCCCACTACTGGACTTCCTTACAATAAAGTCAAGTGGAGCTGCTTGCCCAGGAGCTCACCCGCATGCGGAGGATAATTGGGCATTTTGACCCCAATGAAGTCTTGTGCTCTTTTTCTGAAATTAAAATCAATACTTTACAGCCTCAATATTGGCCAAGAGCACCAGCAGGCTTGATGCAGGCGGGCGATCTGGAGGTGCTGGCTCAGGAGCCGGGCTGCCGGGCACAGGCTTTGGCCAGGAAGTGCTCCAGGGGCCCCCACGTGTCTGAGAGCAGCCCTGTGCGTGATTCCACCGGGCCCGCCCCTCAGGATGGAGGCTTTGTGCGGAGGTGTGGTACGGTGGAACATGGACAGTGCACAGAGCCGAGGGTGCTGGGAGCACGGAGCTGCTCTCTCCAACCCAGAACACAGCGTCTGTGTTGTCTACTTGGCCCGACGAGCCGAGACCTCACGCACAACAGACCCAAATGGCGTCTTCTTCATGACAAGCACCCATGTGAGAGGCTCCGCTGCTGGGGCGTCTGCCTGCTCAGCGTGCTTTCCGACCCCGGGGCTCATCGCCAGGACTCCGCCACGGTTTCCAGGGGCCAATGTTCGGGAGTCGATTGCAGGTCACGCTCTGCTCTCAGTCTGGCACATCCACGAAAGGAAGCCTGTTCCACGTGGGTGTCCCTGCAGGTGGTTTAAATACCAGGACATCGCTTCTAGCATCACGGGGATTCACAGGCCACCACAGGCTAAGGACATGTAGATCCCTGACCCCTGGCTCCGACAGAGCTGTGGGGAGAGTCCGCAGGGCACACAGCACCCGGGCACAGGAGGGTCTTCCAGTCCCTGGGTGGATGAACACTATTTTGGGGGCCACCAAACCCAAGCCTCAGCATGTCTGGAGAAGGACAAGAGAGGGGATGTGGGTGGCAACGCTGTCCCTGAGTCTCCACTTGAGCATGTGTCTGGGAGCTGACTGCCCAGAGGAGGCACTGGCAGGCCTCGCCCCTCACGGAGCTCGCACCAGGCCTGAGCCTTTGTGTGTAGAGGGCCAGCGGGCCTGAGGTGTGGCACCTGGTCTGCCGACTTATCCCCCATGCTCTGCAGGCAACCTGGCCCATGGCTCTGGATCTGAGGTCCCAGGTGAGTCTTCAGGGTCCAGTGAGACTCTGGGATCGTTTGGAGAAGACTGTGTGTTCCACACAGCACTGAGGGTGAGGCACAAGTCACGGAGTTTGTGTTAGTCTTGGTTAACTAGGGAAACAAATTCAGAGACACTCATGTGTGTATGAAAAAGCTTTATTTATATACAAGAGCAATTGAATATTGAGAAAACATCCTGGCGCTGTCCAGATCAAGTCTATAAGTCCAACATTAGCCCATATGTCTGACAGCAATCTGCAAAGTCCTCTTCAGACTCATGCAACACACGTAATGACACAGAATGTAGGAAGATCACAGGCCAGTGGGTGAAAGTCTTGTGGATCCAGTGGTTGTGGAAGCATCTCAGCGCTGGCAGGAGTCTCCATGTGGCTCCTTCAGCTCCAGGGCTCTGGTTCCATCAGCATCACTCCATGTGGCTTGTTATAGGTAATGTCTCACAGGGACTGTGGGTCTGGCTTCCAGTGAGCTATTTATCGCCATCATGCCTGAAAATGAGGTCATCAATCTGTAACCTGATTGACAGGCTAAATTCCATCCCTTCACTCTCAATAGTCTCAAGTTGACACAAATTGTGTAACTACCAAGTCTTTCCTTCAGGATGGTAAGCAGCTGAGGGTGGACAGAAAGCAGATGCCACCAGGAAGTAAGTGCTGGCCTATGGCCGCAGGGGCTCTGCTCCTGCAGAATCTCACACCCTGGGTCCAAGGGCATCACCCTCTCAGAGAGGCAGGCCAACAGAGGGCCAACAGGCCCACACCTCCCTGGGTATCCACTTGCCTCTCTGTCCCCTGACACTCTGTGCCCAGCCCCTCACCTGATGTGTGGCCTGAGTATGCTACACAACATGAGGTAGACCTGTTAACCCACAGGTGAACCCAAATGCTCAACCCCTTGGTTCATGTGGGGCTTCTGGTTGTTTAGGGCATCGTTCAAATGGCCTCTGACACAACCTGTCCATGGGGTGGGATGCCCTTCTCCCATTATGTCCTCCCTGTGGCCTACACATTGATCAAGCAGGGATTCGGAGCACCCTTCACCGATGCTCAGATGCTGTAGCTGCTGTGGGTGATGCTGACCGAGCCCAGGCTAGGCCAAGTCCTGGAAGCCTGCAGCTGTCTCATTGATCTTCATGACAAACCACAACGGAGGTATGGTTGATAAATCTCCATCCTGCAGACAGAACGCTGGGATGGAGAGCAGGGTTTAACTGAGTCCCCTCTAAATACTGTTGTAGTCTGAAATCCCTTATACTTGTGGATGCCTGTGTTAGTCAGGGTTCTCTAGATAAACAAAACCAGGATACTTATGTATGTATATATATATATATATATATATATATATATATATATATATATATATATATATATATATATATATATATATATATATTTTATTCAGCGAGAGGAATATAACAGCTAATTAGTCCACACAGCAGTACAGATACTTCAGTTCAACTCACTTCTGTGGAACAGTTAATATACTGGATGTCCTTCAACTCATGTGAGTTACCAGGTCCAAGGTCAAGGAAGCAGGCATCAGAGTCCTCCCTGGGGCAAGGCAGGCAGTCTGCCCCACAGGCAGTAGGCAGCAAGCAGCAGGGTGGGTCAGCAACAGTCAGTAGCTCGGGAGCTTAGAGAAGCAGACCTGAATGGGATATTGAATGCAAGCAATGCAAGGTGACAGGATCCACCAGCCTCAAGTTCAAGTGATGTATGCAGCAGCAGCGTGCGAAGCAGGTCTCGAAGGAGCCTCCAGCTCTAACAACACTATCAATGGATTGGCTTGGCCCACAGGTAGTGTATCACACAGGATGAAACAGGGAACTAGCTAAAGCAGCAGCACGCTCTGATCACCAGAGAGCGAGGGAGAGGGGGGCGGGCCTTGCAGAGCCATTTATCTCTTTGCCCTCCAATCAAACTTCAACCTATTGGCCAGGTTGGCACAATAAGCCTGTAGAGCACAATGCTATCCCACTGAGGGTATTTGAGAACTTCCAACCGTTTGTGGGGAGAAGAATAGACTGAAAGAATGATGGGATTTCCCATAACTCTTTGAAGCCAGAAGGGTTCTGTGTGTGGTTCATGAGGCCACATCGACAGACACAGGGAGGAGCCTAACCCTCATCACATATGAATAACAGAAAGAGTCGATCAGGTACTGAAGCCAGCACGCATGGATGGCGGGGAATAGAAGTCACATGAAGATCCCCAAAGAATCGAGGGGCGCAGGGGCCACCGAATCTGAGACACCCTCTTCCCCGAGAGCGGACAGGGAGCTGCCCTCATCATCCCAAGAGCCGACACCCAGACTGAGAGGAAACCAATATCCATCTCCTCAAGTCACGCACGTGTGGGGTTTCTGAGAAATCAGCTCCAGGAGAAAGAGACGCAGGTGAAGGAACAATGCATGGGCGCTGTGCGAGGAGAGAAAGGGGCATGGGGTCTCTTGTCCATGGGGTCATTGTGGGCCATAATGAATTCACTGGCCACTACCCACCCGTGGTCCTCTAGCCAATTCCAGCTCACAGTGACCCCATAGGACTGAGTGGAACAGGCCCGGTGAGCGTGTCCAAGGCTCCAGTTCTTCACTGAAGCAGACGACCTCATTCCCCCAAGGAAAGGCTGGTTGGTGGGTTAGAACCACCACCCTGAGGCTAGTTAAATGCTCTCCTCCATGTTCCCCGGACTTCTCCCTTCAACACTAACAAAAGCTCAACCCTGGCAGACCAGTGAAGGCTCCAATCCTCAAGTTCTCAATGCAGCTGGTGTCCACGTCTGCTGGGGCCTGGGGCCTGGGTCAGTGCAGGCTGCGGGCCTTTGGCCAGGGTTCTCCCCGTTTTGCATGACAGCCAGATCCTTTGAACACTTGACACCGTGGTTTGGTCTTCACCACCGCGTCTCTCTCTGAGTGTGTCCCCACCCCTGTCACCTGGGAGCCTATGCCACACCCAGTACCCTCCTCGTGCCCACAACAGCTTCCAGTTCTGTGACCTATGCTCCGTCCATCTCCCTCCTGAAGCCCTGTACCCCCACAGGGAAGAGAGAGTTTTACGTCTTCACCTGGGGCCATGTTGGTTCCCAGGTGGTGTGCCAGGTCATGAATGGACAGATGTGCGCGTAGAATCTTGGCAGGGCAGTAGATCTTAAGGGCTTCTTCCTGTGTGATTCTCAAGAGCTGCAGGAAAGAGCCATTGGGAGAAAGGGCATTATGCTGGACAGTGTGCCAGGGAAATGAAGGGACACTGTCTCAGGTCCTGGGAAGAAGCTGAGAACCACTCAATGCTGGGACAAAGGAGAGACTTCTGCCCAAGAAGAAAGCTGCCCACCCCACCCCCCAACCCATGTCAGCTGCAGACCACTCATTCTGAGCTGAAGTTCCAGGTAGAATCTCACAAGCCCTGCTCCCCGTGCCCTGCCCTTGCTTCCCCCCACTGCCAGCTCCAAGAAGAGAGGGCACTCCAAAGTGAACCTTCTGAGGCAGGTGGCGTGGTGGGTTTTGTGTCGGGTTACTAACTGCAAGGTCTGCAGTTTGAATCCACTACAGGAGGCTCCCAACTCCCATAAAGATGTCCAGTTTCAGAAAGTCAACAGGGCAGTGCTACCCTCTCCTATGGTGTTGCTATCGGACTCCTTGTAGTCCCTATGGGATTCGCAGGACATCATGAGGCCGAAGGGCCTCCACACGCGTGAGCAGACCCTCTGAATCACCATAGAGTTGGCTGTTAAATGAGGCAAGCTCCACTATTAGCAAAATAATGTGAAAGCGGGGGGGAGGGGGGGGGGGAGGTGTCTCATCGTTGCCTCCTGTTGGTGGAAGCAGGATTCTGGAAGCAGGATTCCTTGCATGGTCCTGGATCATCAGTACCTCAGTTCTGTGACAATTCTCTTTCGCCGCAGAACTTGGCTCGCTCCCTGGGAAGGGCTGCCGGATGCAGGGTCATTCTGCTTCTCCAGTTAACTCTTTGACTTTGACAGAGGCCTGGGTGTGCTGTTCGGCTTGAGGGTGACCACTATGGTTGTCGAGCCGGTTCTGACCCATAGTAACCCCACACACCAGGAGAAAATCCTGCCCAGCCCGGTCCTGCGCCGTCCTCACCGTGTTCCTGTGCCCGAGGGCAGTGTTGCAGCCGCGGTGACAGTCCATCTTCTGGAGGGTCTTCCTCTTTGTCGCTGCCCCTCTGCTCAACCAGGTCTGAGGCCTTTCTCTGGGGACTGGCCTCTCCTGACAACCAGTGCAAGGTATGTAAGACAGAGTCTCGCCATCCTTGCCTCCAGGGAGCACGCTGCGGCAATAGGCTCCTATACGCCCAGGCTCATGAAGAGGGCACTGGACTGGACGGCCCGCGTTCCACTCTGTCATTCATAAAGTCCCCATGAGCTGGCGCCCAGGGCACGGTGATGCCAACAAGGCTGCCAGGCCACTTCTGACTTCCTGAGCAACCCGAGCAGACCACCATCTCTCTGGGCCTCAGGTCCCCATCTGTTAACTGCAGAAGTCGGTGAGTCATTCCAGATGCTTCCCCCAGCTCTCAAGAGCTCTGGTGCCACACCAGGTTAAGCACTGAGCGGCTAATGGCAAGGTCAATGGTTCCAACCCACCAGCCTGCTCCACGGGAGGAAGATGAGGCTGTCTGCTCCTGGGACGAGCTAGCATCTCGGAAATGCTGTCAAGGGAGGATCAGACAGAACTGAGATGATAGCTGTGGGTTCGCTTTGGGTTTTCTCCCAGCTCTCGGATGTTACACATGCCACAAATTGCTTCACAGATAAATCTCTGCGCATCCACACACGCTGACTTTGGAAGGAAAAGCTATTAATAAAATGAGATTCCGAAACAGAACAGGTGCTCTCCCGCCAATTCCGAGCTGCGTTTCTCAGGCTGCTGCAGGAGCCAGGGGAAGGCTGGGAGGGAAGCTCGGCTCGGGCTTGCTCATGGCCCAGTCCCTGTGATGGAGGAGGCGCCTCTGCTTCCCCAGCCAGTGTCAATACCAGGGAGCTGCAGGCGGGCATGGCTCTGAGGGCAGGGCTGGCTGCTTCCCCTCCCCCTGCACTCAAGCTTACAGACTAACCATGTGGACAGTGCAGGATGGGGCAGGGTTTCATTCTGTTCCCATGGGTCACTATGAGCCTGAAATAATGGAAAAGTAGCTAACAAGAGCAGCATGTGTTAGGGAATCAGAACAGGGAAGCGGGTGTATTTGTCTCTCAATACCTGCAAAGGCCCACATAGAGGGGTTGGAAAGAAATCAGGCACGGATTCAGTGGTCCTCCACCTTCCTTGGGCCATGACCCTCATGTGGGGGTGACCCCCAACCAGAAAATTATTTTTATTTTCATAACTGTCATTTTGCTATTGTTATGAATCATCAGGTAAATATCTGATATGCAGGATGTATTTTCATTGTTATAAATTGAACATAATTAAAACCTAGTGATTAATTACAGAAATAATATGTAATTGTTATATTGTGACATATTTATTCCTACTGAAAAATCAATGAAATTTTGTCTTGAAGCATGGTGTAACATGGGTACCAGTCTTAATAGAACAACAGTAAACGACATTGCGACATCTTGCGGCAGTATGTGTAAAATGTCAACGTCAGTGTGAAGATTGAGGTAGCTTCTTTGTCACCAGATCTGCATGTCCACCTGCAGACAGAGGAGCAGTATCTCGGTTCCTAAGACCATTCGGCAATTTGTGTTTTCCAATAGTCCTAGGAGACCCCTGTGAAAGGGTTGCTCAACCCCCAAGGGGTCATGACCCACAGGTTGAGAACGACTGCACTAATTGGACACAAGCAGAGTATGCGCAGACTAAGCCCCCCGGCTCAGGTGACACCTCAGAGCTTGCCTCTACCTAGGACCATGGCATCACCCAGGTGTGTGTAAGGGAAGCCAGCAAGATCAGCCAATTGCTGCCCCCCTCCCCCCCCCCAAGAGGTGTCAAATACCCCGGCTGCTGGGGGAAGGCTAACTCTTGTGAGCCTGCCTGCATTCAGGGGCACCGTAAGGAGGGCCTCTGGCGTTCGGCGCACACCACCCACATGTTGACACCCCTTCCAGAAGCAGTGCGTTCCCTGGTGAGACTGTCGAACCTGGGACTTTTTCTTTCCTTCGTAAAAGCTCACATGGATGACAAAGGTGCTCCTGTGACGTGGATTCTTTCAGCAGCGGGTAGCAAGAGCCGAGGTGGGCCCCGCTCCAGAGAGCTCCCACGTGGGTGAGGATGAGAGGTCAAACCCTGTTTGCAGAGTCCCCACAGGGATGACACCTCCAGTGACTTCCTTCTGACCAGGGACCAGGCGCGTGGCGAGCCTGAGAGCGCAGTGGGCTGCTAACTGCAAGGTCGGCAGTTCCAAACCACCAACTGCCCCTAGCGAGAAAGAGGAGGCTTCCTCTTTCCATCCCCAGTTCCTTCTCGAAACCCACAGGGTCAATTCAACTGGGTCCTATAGGGCCGCTAGGGTTTGGGGTTGGCTCCACGGCGGAGAGAGAGCACTGTGCAGTCTTGACCTCTGGCCAAGGGCATTGGAGAGTGGACTACCTCCTCTCCCTCCTGCCATCCCAGGAGAGTCCGTCTCTGAGGGGCTTGCCTGGGTGCATCCTTGACTCAGAGCACTTTGCTAAGGGTCAGATAGTCACCAGTTGTGCCCTGACTGCCTGGCTTGGAAGGCGCTGACCAGTCTTGTAAGCTCTTCTGTCTAACACAATGTCTGTGTCCCACCCATGGGCCTTCTCCTCTTCTCTAGTCCCACCTGCAACTGTGAAGCGTGGACCTGCCGCCAACCAAGCATCTGTGACAGTGTCCCTGTGTCCCATGCCTTATTGAAGTAGCTGCCTGCCTATAAATCCTTGGACACCATATGACCTCCTGCTAATGGTCTCTCCCTCCTTCTGATGATGTCTTTGTCTTGCCTTTGTCTTGCTTAAGACTTAATAAATGTTCTCCTTAAATTATATCTGAGATGTGGAGTCTCTTTTTGTACACTGAAACGCCTTCCTGAGAGTGGACAACCAGAAAGGAGGAAGCACCACCAGAATGCCCATTGGCAGGGCGAATGGTGAGACTTCAGGCTTTGGACAGGCCATCGAGAGGGCAAGGTTCTTAGAAAGAACCAGCCACGTTTGGTAAAGCAGAGGGTCAGGGGACAGAAGAAGGCCCTCAGTGGGCGGCAGGACATAGTGGCCACTACAATGGGCTCAAACATAAGGCAGAGCTTGAGGCTGGAGCAGGCCCAGGCCGTGTTTCCATCTGCTCCTTCGGGTTGAAACCTTACTCCTTAGAGAAGAAACCAAAGCAGCAGCACCACAAAACAGCCACACCCCTTCCCAGAAGAACCTCTCTGTTCCTGGCAGGGTCGGCTCCCTGGGCAGAAGGCAGGTGGCCAGGCCCAGAGCCACTGGCTTCTGGAGCCCACAGATCCCTGGAGAGGGGATTGCTGGAGTCTGGCAAGGCCCCTTAGGTGAGTAATTTCATGGTCAGAGAAGGGAAGCTTCCAGGCCTCTCCCACCCAGAAGATGCATGCATTTCCATTTCAGTACTGCTGATTTCCAGCTGCTGGGGACACCTGTGGTTCCTTTCTCTTGAATTTGCATCGCAGTGATTGGAGACTGCAGGGTACAGCAGCCAATTCCTAAACTGTGAGCTTATCAGTGCAGGAGGCTGCCCAAAGTCAACTCCATTGGTCCCAGGAAAAGCCCTGCCACCCCCCACCCCCTCCCCATCAGATACCCACTTCAAAATGAAGGGGAGAGAAGCCAATAGAAATCAGAAGGGTGGCTGGTCTGGATGCTGAGCACCCAGATGTTGGCCAAAAATGGGTAAGGCTGTCTGGGGGAAGCCGGGCAGCTGAGCTCAGATTAAGAAATTCTCTCCCCAAGAAGCAGGGACTTTCTTCTTCAAAGCTCGGGAGTTTCAAAGTCTCGCAGGAGGGGAAAGGGCCAAGTAGGTGGGAGATGAAAATTGGATTGTGAACACACGTTAATAAGTCTCTTCTGGGAAGACAGGAAAATGCCTTCCGGTGTGATAAGGAGTTTTTGCACAAAGGGCAGCTTCTGCCTTCCCTGCAGTAACAGAAGGTTCCAGCGCTGCTGGATCCCGGCACGGGCATGAGCAAACACACTGAGGAGGGTAGGGAAGGGGGCTCCTGAGGCTTGGTCAGGGGTGGCAAACCCAAGGCTAAGCTTTCCAAGGTGGGGATTTGCCAGGGAGACTGCTCAATGGGGTGCAGGCACCATGGCTGTCCTCTGAGAATCAAAGCCAGAGGGAAGACAAGCCCCTCCATTTGCAGAGAGCAATCAGCCTGGATGCTGGCCAGTCCGCTGCACACACAGATTTGGCTGCAGAGCTTCATGGACTCCGAGTGAGCTCCTGATGGCCCGGCAGCATGCACACCAAGTCGGTGCTCAGCCCAGGATGTGCAGAGCAAGGAATGTTCTTGAAATGCACAGGTCAGGTCTGAGTCCCACTTCTGCCACCCACCTGAGGGAGAGTGACCTTGGGGCTCCTGGACCCTCATCCCCCAGGGCTTTCTCCTCAGTCTCCGTGGGTGACCATCTCCCTGCCAGGGGTGCCTGCAGGATTGACCTTGAGAATGTTCCTGGGAACCTCAGCCACCCTTCATGCCCAGAACAGAACCCACCTGTGCCGCTCCATGTGCTGCCGAACAAGAGACAGACAGGCTTACAGAGTGAGCACTCACACCAGGGTGCACTTGGGCACCACCAACTGCAGAGGCCCAAAGCCTCAGCAATCCCCAGCAAGCAGGGAGAAGCTCAGAAGGCAGGAGGGGGGTTGGAAGAAGAGGGAACAGAAGCAGTAAAGACAGGGAGGAAGGGGGAGGGAGGGAGGGGGACAGGGAAACAGTAAGGACAGGGAGGAAGGCTGTGACATAGTGGGGAGTGTCATGAATCAACACCTGGGTGACTTGCTCAACTGGAAGCCACTCCAGTGTGACCCAAGGATTGCAAATAATAAAATCCAAATCCAGAGGAGGGAATGGTATCTGAGCTTACATGATGAGTGCCCAGTTCACAGAAGGACGTGTATGACCATGGAAAGCCAGATCGAGTTGCAGGTTCTCCACATGGATTAAGCCTCTGGTGAATCTCCTCTGACCATAATCCAGGGTTGTGAACAGCCTGCTACCAGACAGAGAGCACTGTAATGTCAGTCCTGGTGAGGTTAAGATATGCCACTTTAACATTGGATCTCCCTGTTGACCCATTTTTAAGTTGTTCAGGATTTTAATTTTTCTGCTTTCTTTTCAATTGAGTTTTTTCCTCTGTTTTGTCTTTTTTCTTTTCTCACATCTTGCTGGTGTTTTGTATGATTTTCTGAATATAAAATCCAGGATAGGTAAATCTATAGAGACAGTAACTGGATCAATAATTACCTAGGGATGTGGCAGGGGAGTTCAGGTGGGGAGTGAACAACAATGAGCACAAGAAGAAAACATCCTGAAATTGATTGTGATGATGATTGTACAATTCTTCCTAATATATGCTTGAGCAATTAAATTGTATGATACGTGAAGTATATGCCAATAAAACTATTTTAAAAATAAAAGGAAGCCATTCTCCTCTGTACACTTTCACTCAAAGCACAATAAAAAAAATTTAAAATTGGGGCAAAACCCAGATGAATGAAATGCACGTGAAAGCATTTGGGGAAACCCTACCACTCTCTGAGAAGCAAGCAGATGAGTCCCAGATCACCCGTTCCCTCACCTGCTACACTCCAACCACAGCCCCAGAGCAGGCTGCAGCAAGAAGGACCAGCAGACACCATCTGCCCATGCCCGGGGGCTAGCACAGTCCTCTGCGCTCCTGTGCCCATGGTTCTCTAGACTGAAAGCCCTACTCCCACAGTGGTACAAGGTACATGACATGACATGACATGACAGAGCCCCAGGAGTTGTAAGAAAGGACACAGGCTGCCAAGTCACCTCTTGGAATCAATTCCAGGAGGAAACCCAACAAGATGCTCCCTCCATCAGTTGACCAATACATTCTCAAACATATGAGAGGGCTTCAAGATGTTCATGGAGTAAAAAAAATAACCTACTATCCTTTCATCCCATTCTTCATGAACTTTTGGAAGCACCTCCATACCTTGAAGAAAACAAAAACTGGCCAAAAATATTATGAAGAAGAATGGAAAAGATATCTTCATCATCAGACCCAGGTTGGGTTATAATTCAAAAGACTTGCAGCAATGTGGCAGCAGGGCAAGGGCAGATTTATTTATAGAAATGAAGACAAGTTCTAGAGAGACAGTGGACGCAGGCTCTCAAGGGTGTGGGGTGGCTTCTTTGGAAAGTGGCCAAGAACAATTGATATGTAACTTTTCAGATGTAGCTCCCCGCCACGGAGTCCAATCAGGCTCATAGCTGCCCTATAGGACTGGGGAGAACTGCCCCTGTGGGTTTTAGAGACTGTCAAGCTTTCCTGGAATAGAAAGCCTCATCTTTCTCTGTTGGAGAGGCTGGTAGTTTAGAACTGCTGACCTTCCACTCAGCAACCCAACACGTAACCCACTTTCCCCCCTTGGCTCTCTGATGTAAACAACATCCAATTGTTATCACATAGCCTGCACCAGAATGAACCTGGGCAGTTGGGGAAGTTTAATGTAGAAATGAGATGTGATCATGAGAGCACATCTGCTCTTCTTGTTGCTAGTGGCCATCAAGCTGGTACCCAAGGGGTAGAGGTGCCATGCACAAGAGAATGAAACCCTGCCCCAGCCAGGACTGTCCTCACAGTTGGTAGGTTTGAGTTCCTCATTGGGGTCTCTGTGCCCATCCACCGGAACTACACCCAGTCAAGCAAAACGTAGGAGACTCTTCACCTCCACCGAAGCTGAGCAAGGTCTCCTTGAGCAGAAGAGACACGCACCTTGTTCAGTTGCATAGAGATGAAGATCAAAGACATGTTGCAGTGCAAAATTAATCCAAAAGGAATGTAGGGGGGTGTTGATTCGATTGGGGAAAAAAACCCCACTAACAATACTATGAAGGACAGTGTCTTGAATGCATAAAGTGGTCTTGAAAATCCACAAGAAAGGAAATACCAATCCAGACCACAAAGCGAACCCCAGTGAAGGCGCTAGGAATCCATCCCCAGAGGAGGGGAAGTGGCCCAAGCAAACCTATGTGAAAAGATTGATCTTCAGCGCAATCAGCTTGGTAAGGAGACAATTCCACTATGTATGGACTCCCCTCAGATGCCAACCTCTTGGATGCCACTCGGATGACCTGCAAAGCAGCAGCAGACCCAGCCCACACCCTGATTCAGCCATCAGGTGTGTTAGACGGGGTTGACTCGAGAAATCAGTGAGAACTTTATACCAAGAAGTATTTATATATCTGGAAGACATCCCAGTCCAGGCCAAATACTAGCCCATAAATCCCTCTTCAGACTCAACCAAGCCACAAGCAATGATGGAGAGTGCATGAAGATCACAGGCCGGTGGGTACAGAGGTTTGTGGATCCGATGGCCATGGAAGGATCTTCAGGGCTGGTGCAGGTCTCTGCATGGCTCATCAACAGGAAGGTGAAGGCAGAGAGAGAGAGAGAGAGAGAGAGAGAGAGAGAGGAAGTTCCCAGGATCCTCCTTATGGGAAGGCCATGCCCACCAGAACGTACCATCAGGTCATGACCTGATTGACAGGCTAAACTCCACCCATATCTTCTTATGGATCCCATGTCGGCACAAAAATCCTAACTATCACATCAGGTCTCATCTTCTCTGTTTACTTCTTCCTTTGGAAACGAAAGGAGATGCAGACCACAACCCAGGGAAACTCCCAGCACCCCAGATCAGGGCTGGGACCTAGGTAAGGGTGTTGCGTCCCACACAAGTCTCATTACCGCTGATTGCATCACGTCAAAGCACGGATGGGTCCCAGCATCAGAGCGTAACTGCCCCGTGACTCCACTGTGCCACTGCCAACCCACTGAGAACCAGGGCCCAGCTGAGCCAACCCGCATCGAGAAGGGAACACAAGTCAATTTATGCCACATCTCATGCCAGCTCAGGATTATTATGGACGGGTGGAAATAAACTGGTACCCGATCCTGCCCTTGGAGCAACGGATAAACGTAGCCTTCACTGTCCCAGCCTCAGCTCTGTGGTAACACTCAAAGGCAGGTCTTTCTTCTGAGTCAGATACTCCTAACCGAGAATGCCCTGCACCTCTCCTGTTCAGAGAAAAGCATGCTCCTAACCAGCATTATGTTATGACCTAGCTTGTAAGACCTGGTAAGGCCCAGGGGAGACATCACTGTAGGACTGTGAAGTGTCCCGAACCTGGCTGGGATGCAGGTGTTTGATGCTTTGTTAAATACCTCCTCTGGTCATGTCCAGGGCCTAGCATGTGGACCAGGTGCCTGTGGTTCTGCATTGCGAGTGGGTCTCACTGCCTTCAAGGCCTGCTCCGGTGCTCAGCCTGAGATCCGCATAGGATCACGCTTCTCCCCCAAGTAGGAATGGGTCCACAAGCAGAGAGAACTTTTCCACCGGCTGCCTCGCAGATTGCACCACACCTTCCAGCTGTGCGTTCTCCCTCAGAGCACAGACACCACACCACAGAAGATCTGAACACCCCATGGGACCGCCAAAGGTGAGACCTAGAGACATTGATGATGCTGTGGGTTTATTGCCCAGAGCGCTGCTCGATGTGACCTCGTGAGACTGTAAGTCACTTAAAATTCCAGCCAAATGTGAGCACTCCACTCCCCTGTTCTCTTCCAAAGCTGGCACTGTTAACGCAGGACCATGCGTGGGCGTCAGAGCACAGGGAGGGCCTGCAGGTGGCACAGAGCGAAGGATTTGTTGCAAACGTCGGAAGCGAGGGGCCTTGCTGAACAGGTCCATTGGTTCTCTGTGGATAACCCCGAACCCTGTCCTGTACTCTGTGCCCTTCTTCGCAGCACCTACAACTTCTTGAGCATCGAAGGGTATTTTGAGTGCATGCGCAAGCATTCCTGAAAGTCCTTGGGGTTGTTCAAAAGACCAGATATCTCGCTGGAAAGTAAAGAAGGCTCGGAATGTGAGACCCGAGCACAATGTAAAGGGACATGTTGTCTTTGCTCGTAGCTAAGAACAGGGTCAATGTAGCTCTTGGGAGGACAGATGCTGTGGCTGTGGTTTTTCTGTTTGTCTTGTAACTAGTCTAATGGCACCAAAGATGGGCGACCCTAGTTCCTTCTCCCGCTGAAATGTCCACTGATGAAACCTATGGGATTCCACTGTGGCTCCTCCAATAGGCACAGGGCACATGAGGGATCAGGACAGGGTGGGACAGAGAGTCATATATATATTCTGATTTGATTACCTTTGTCACCTGCCTAGGTAACACAACTTTCCCAATGATTTACATCATGGCGTGTGCTTCGATCTAAACTTTGAAATTCATTTTGTGAGAAAGGAATCATGACCCAATGTTACCACCATCCTCACCTTTATCCCCACCATCACCGTCACTGTCGTCCACATCACTGTTCCCAGGACCAGTGTCAGGATCACCAGCTCCTCCATCACTCTCCGGGTCATACTGCCATCACCACCATGCATCCCCATCACCATCATTGGCATCATCAGAAATGTCATCCTGTTGACTTTGAATTAGAATTAGTATGTCTTCTGTGGTAGGCGGGGTTCCCTAGGAAAACAAAACCAGGACACTCATGATTAGATACATAGATAGATGATAGATAGATAGATAGATAGATAGATAGATAGATAGATAGATAGAGGTTTATAGAGCAGGAGGAATATAACAGCTAATTAGTCCACACAGTAGTACAGAGGGCTCAGTTCAACTCACTTTTGTGGAGCAGTTTAATATACTGGAAGTCCTTCAACTCATGTGGGCTGCCAGGTCCAAGGTCAAAGAAGCAGACTGTAAAATATTTCCTCAAGCAAGGCAGGCAGCAGACAGCAGGGTGGGTCAGCAACAGTCTGTAGCTCAGGAGCTTAGTGAGGCAAACACATATGGGATTTCAAACTCAAGCAAGGCGACAGGATCCACCAGCCTCAGGCAAGCTCTAGGGACACAATCCATGGTTGGCTTTGGCCACAGGTAGTGTGGCACACAGGTTGAGACAGAGAACTAGCTAAAGCAGCAGTATATTGCTCCTTCACCAGAGAGCAAGAGGGAGATGAGATGCCACCCGTTTTTAATTTCGGTCGTCCTCCAATCAAGCTGTGACCTGATTAAACTCCACCCACATGTTCTTATTGGCCTAGTTGGCACAATAAACCTCACTGTCACACCTTCCCTTCTGTAAAATCTGATATAGTGGGATGAGAAAGCGACTGAGAACAGGAATTTGTCTCCACCTGCTCTTGCTGAAGACCACAAGAATCAAGCCTCACTGCTCCATCATTTATCCCTGTCTGCTCAGCCCCCTGAGGGCTTTTCTTCTCCCGTGATCTCCGTGGCCCATCCTCATGACTACCACAGTCATCCGCGTGTAGATTTTCACTGGGATGTAGCTTCTCTGCTTTGTGCCAAGAAGGATGTGGACACCCAGCCCAGAACTTGATGATCACACGGCCGAACGCCGCGGCTCCCAGCTCTACTCCCCTGGACAGACAAACTGGATGCATCGACACAGTCTTGATCTGCTCCCCATTGCCTACCAAGAAAGGGACAGTGTGATGGGTAGGCTTATTGTTCCCACCTGGCCAGTAAGAACATGTGGGATTGATAAGGTCAGAGTTTGACTGGAGGGCAAAGAGATAAATGGATCGGCAAGCTCCGCCTATCTCTCTCTTGCTCTCTGGTGATCAGACCAATGTGCAGCAGCCTTAGCGAGTCCTCTGCCACAGCTTGAAAACTACAGAGCTTGAGGTTCCTTCGAGACCTGCTGCTGGTGTGCACATCGCTTGAGCTGGGGACTGCCGGATCCTGTCATCTGGCTGACTGCTGGTGACCCGCCCTGCTGTTTGCTGCCTGTGGTCAGGCTGCCACATTGCTCTGTGAAAGGCTCAGCTGTCTGCTTCCTTGACTTTGGACCCAGCAGCCCTCGTGAGTTGAAGGACCTCCAGTATATTGACTGTTTCACGGAAGTGAGTTGAACTGAGCCCTCTGTGCTGCTGTGTAGACTAATTAGCTATTATAATCCTTTGTGTTATATACTCCTATCAATAGGTGATTGATAGATAGATAGATAGATAGGAAATCATAAGTGTCCTGGTTTTGTTTTTCTAGAGAACCTTGTCTAATAAAGACAGTAAGCACTTCATGGCTCCTGCTTTCTATTCTGAGAGAAGGAGAATCTGACCTTTGGGATTCTTCTTCATCATTGTCTCTAACCTACATGGTCTTGTCTTCTGTCCTATCCATACCTGAAGACCCCTGACATATTGGAATTCCCTGTTTAACCTGCAACATCATCACCTGCACAACAGGTCCCACCTGACCACATGGGAGGCGCCGAAACCAAAGCAGGTGGGTACACTTGAGTGGAGTTCATGCGTCCTTCCCAGGTGTCATGTCAATTGGTTTTTACACCATGGCCTTACAGTTACAGATAGGTGAGAAGAGTGAGACTGTGTGTTGGGATGCTTTTCCAAAGGCCAAATAGCTAATAAATGTCAGCACACTCTGTATGCTCTGACTGAAGTTCAAAGCACGTTCTGTTGTCTCAAATCTGCTTGGCGGGATCATGGGTTGCTTCCACCAAGAAAGTACCACTGTGGAAAAACCTTATCAGCTTCAGCGATCGCAACATGCTGGGAAAGGTCACAGCAAGGGAAGCCACCTGGGGCAACTCTGGTGACCTCCCGGCAGCCACCAGGGCAGCCCTCCTCCCACACAGCTCATCAGGATGCCGCTCCTTCAGGAAGCATGGCGAGGGATATGGCACATCATCCCTTGTAGGCACAGAGTTCGATTGCCCTCACCAAGTGTGTCACTCCACAGCCGGGGACTCGAGTGAGTAAATGAGCCCTCTGAGCTGCAGTCTCCTCATCAGGAAAGTGGGACTCACATAGAACCAGCAATAGCCCAAACTTGCCTCAGAGAGCCGTTAGGACAAGCGACTCCGCTCATCCTCAGATGAGAGGAACATCCGGCAAACGGCACCTGCGTTGCCTGGGATTTTGTTTTAATTAAGTCTGAGGCTATCTCCAGCTGAATGATCCTCGAATCGTCTGCAGCTCATTATCTCCCTTACTTGCACTATTTATCCCAAATGTTCTGGAGAGTTCCTTAGGAGCAGTGGCCATGTTTCACAGGGACTCCATCTTCATCTCTCACGGAACCTCACGGGTGTTGCTAGGATCCCGGCTGTCCCATAGTGGTGGATCACCCGGAGAAACCAACATGGCGCCCGGCTCCGCAGTCTGGGCCATTTGAGGTTCAGTGTTCCAGATCAAGGGTCTTCAGAAAGCATGTTGGGTGGCTGGTGTTTTCTCCTCCACTCGATGGTGTCCACAGTTGGTTACAAGAGAAAAACAAACTAATTAACCTTTGGAAAGCATGGCCCTAATCAATCACGTGTTTTATGGTGTCATTAGCTGTGGGGTCAAAGTCAACCAGGCAATCATATTTAATCCCTCGCATATTGATTTATAAAAGATAGTTTATGGCTGCCTGCTCATTAGCAGTGTGAGGCAGGAGCCCAGAGGAGGCGGGGTAATCCCCTTTTATAATTAAGCCGCCTCAGGGCATCTCCAGACAATGCCAAGCCCTGGGTGTCTGTGATGAATGGGTGTGCTGCCCGCAGCCCATGGCTGGGGCTGGAGCCCAGGACTGCCTGGTGGATGGTTCACCCCCTCTCTCCTTCATCCTTTCCGCCTAACGCTCATTGGAGGTGGCTTTTCCTGAATTGCCTGGCTTTCTCAGCCTGCAAATGAAGACTTTAATCAAGCCAATGTTGACAGTCACTGCATCGGTGTGCACATGTTAGCAGTTTCTGTTGAGCAGGAAGCACAACTCAAGGGCATCGGTGAGGCGTCGCCTCTTTTAAGCCTCAGCCTTGCCTCCTCCATCACCCCGGGCTCTGTGGACAAGACCATCAGCACCACCGTGTCGATTAGTGAGCATCCCAGAGCCCCTGACACCATGTGACCGCCATCCACGCGCCCTCTCACATGGGTCATTTCTTCCCTCCTTGGCTTCTCCTTGCTTTAAAAGAAGGCAGCCCAGTAGAGCCTTCCCTGCCTCCAGCACCAGGGCCCGATGGAGCCGAGAAGCAGAGATTGCCAAACATGCCAACACCCTTGAACTGCGATCTTTGTCCACGTCGATCGTTCATTCGGTGTAGAGAATTGTGGTGCTTTTTTTGAGTAGTGCTGCGTGTGTGTGTGCGTGTGTGCACACGCATTCAGGGCTTGGAGAACAGGAAAGTTTTTGACAACACATAGTCAATATCAGAACCTTATGAACCATGCTTTGGGTGGTTGTAAGAACTGACATATTTTGGGATCAAAGCAAGAAACCAGTCCATGTGGATGCTGTTAGCGCGGGAAGAAGAAAGGTGATAGGAGAGTGCTGTTCAGCCCACAGAGAGATCAAGTTCACAGAGGAATGAGGATGGGGCTGAGAATCCAGCAGAAAAGAGGTGGAGAGCCCAGCACCTGTCTTTCTCTCCCCTTCCCCGAAATCGCACACAGTCCCACACACTTACACGGGAGGTATCTTGCAAGGGACAAGGGAGAATTCAAGTGAGGCCAGTGCCCTTCCCCAGGCTCCCTGTCCCTGGACAACCTCCTGCTGAGGATGGTCTAGCCATGGGGAGGGCCACCATGCCTTCCTGACCTGCCCAGAACATGGAATGCTCCATGCGCAATCAGGAAGATGGGAAGATTGGAAGAGTAATGGTCACCTCCTACGAGGCTAGGTAGCTGTCACAGAGAGGGGACGATCTTAGAAAGGGGCAAAACCAATGACAATGGCTAGGTAGCTGTCACAGAGAGGGGACGATCTTAGACAGAAAGGAGCAAAACCAATGACAATGGCAATGACCCCAGTTGCTGTCAAGTCCACTTGGCTCAGACTCCTGGTGACCCTCCCCGTGTGGGGGTGCAGCTGGACTCTGCAGGGTCTTCAATGGTCCATTTCTCAGGAGCAGTTTGCCAGGCCTTTATTCGGAGGCTCCTCTGGGTGAGTTCAAACCTCCAGGCTGTTGGCAAACAGCCCAGCCCGTCTGCCGTTTACATCCCCCAGGGTCTCCAGGAAAGAGCAGAGATGGAGGGTGACCAGAAGGTGACATCCATGCGCATTGACTGTGGTCAAATCCATGACCAGAAAGCAGGGGGAACTGGTCAGGACCAGCAGAGAGCTACGCTGGAACCCTGAGCGGAGACACTGGCAGAGGAGGAGGGGTGTGAACCATCAGGAGCCACCATGTCGAGAAAAAGAGAGCACCCATCAACCACTTCAGAAGCAGCACAAAAGCAAGTGGACACCCCCAGTGAGAAGCCATCAGGCTCACCCAAGGCATGGCCAAGAAGAAAAAAATGGCTACCAGATGAGAAATTCAAGATAATTCCAACCCTCAACCAAACTCACTCCCATCCACCCATCGCAATTCTTTGTAGGGCTTCTCAGGAACTCTTGATGGGAGCTCACAGCCTCATCTTTCTCCAGAGCAGCTGCTGGTGGATTTGAACTGCCAACCTTGTGATTAGCAGCCCAAACCATACACACGATGCCTCCAGAGCCCTGTTCCCAACTCAGCAACCCTATTAAACATTCTGAGGCTATGTCAATCTTTACAGGAACACACAGCCTCAACTCTCTCCCATGGAACTGCTGGTGGATTTGAACCACTCACCTTGTGGCTCGCAGTCCTAGACTTACCGGACTTCGCTGCCGGGTATCCTTTCAAGGTAATTAGAGGGGTGATACTAGACAAGGAAAAGAGTATAAAGCCTGACAGATGCAAAGGGCAGGGGTGGAGAATGGGGACATACTTAGCTGTAGTTCAAGAAAAGTTTCATAAACACAATAAACCTTGCAGCTGAAGATGAACAGCCCCACCAGAGTCTAGAGGGGACTGAAGATAAAGAACAATCAGCTCCAGGAGATAGCCTAGAAAATTACTAGTGTTTAACAATCACCATGGAGGCTTTGAGCAAGCAGAGCGCCTGGCCAAGATCCTTGTAAGAGTGCGGGGAAGAAAAAAGGGGAAAAATAAAACTAGTTTCAGCATTGTCCATAGAATGATGCAATTGGAGAAGATAAAGAAAGCATGCTCACGAAGCCTCCGAAGAGTACTTCTGCTGGATTGTGCCAGCGTTCCAACAGCAGATCGACGATGGAGCTTAGAACACTCAAGCTTTCAAGGGCTGTGATAGTGCTGAGGGACGAGGGAGCGCGCGGGAAAGGGAGCCGTGTGAGCCGGACCCTGCTTCACTGAAGACCACGGCAAAGGTGGACAGGACAGGTGTCAAGTCCCAGCGGGGTCACGTCAGTCCTGCCCAACAGAAGGAAACAGGGCCCGTCCTGCGCCCTCCTCACAGTCGTCCCCGTGCCGGAGCACACGGTTGCAGCCATGGCGTCAATCCAGCCGGAGGATGGCCTCCCTCTTTGTGCTGCCCCTCTACTCGACCCAGCATGATGTCCTTCTCCAGGGATTGGACGTGTCCAAAGCATGTCCTGCTGCTGTCTCTGGTCAGAATTGGCGATATCGCCATGCGAGTTCTGACTCACAGGGATCCCACGCAGGGTTTCTGAAGCTGTGGCCTTCGGCCGGAGCAGCCCCCTCATCTTGCTCTCCCAGAGAGGCTGGTGGGTTTCAGCAGGTAGCTGTTATCCATCGGGACCATAGAGGAGGGGGAGGAGGAACGTTAATAATGGAAGGGGAGGAGCCAGAAGGTGTAAAACGTAGAAGCTGATGCTCTTTCATTTCCTAGAATTGGCCTAATCCAAAGCCACATGCCAAGGTGGCACAATGAGCAAAGGCATCCTGGGAGCTAAAGTAAATGCCATTGTTGTTGAAGAGCCCTGGGGAGTGGGGGGTGGTTGCTCTGAGTGTCAGGCTGCTAACTGCGAGCTCAGCAGTTCAAAGCCACCAGCCGCTGCATGGGAGAAAGAGGAGGTTTTCAACTCCTATACAGAGTTTTGAGGCATCCTGGTGGCAGAGTGGTTACAAGTTGGCCTGGGATCCAAACCTGGCACTCCCTGGGAGAAAGATGGGGCTTTCTACTCAGTGGACAGTCACAGGCAAGACACCCATGGGTGAGATCCTCCCCTGGCATGTTGGTTCGCAGAAGTGAGCAGGGCGTTGATGGCAGCGGGTTTGGTTTTTTGTGGCTGTGAATGGTCAGGCCCTGGTGAGCCTGTGGGACACAGGAGGACTGCCCCATGGGGAGCCCAGGCTGCACGACAAAGGTGAAATGCTTGGATGCCAATGATCAGGTTAGTAGTTCAGACGCACCCAGACTCTCCTTGGGAGGAAGACCTGGCTGTCCGCTCCATAGAAGATAAACACACAGTGACTTCGAGGTGATGCCGACTCACAGCGACCCTATGGGACAGGACAGAACAGCCCCTGGGCGTTTCCCAGACTACCACTCTTGATGGGAGTAGAAAGCCCCATCTTTCTCCAGGCGGTTTTGAACTGCGGACCTAGTGGTTAGCAGTCCAATGATATCCCACCAGCTCCTCATAACGACAAGCTACCTAGGGAAGACGGGTCCCCTGCACAAGCACGGGGCACAGGCGCCACAAGGGCGAAGCCTACCTACTGTAGAGGGCATGTGATTGTGGTGTGACTTACACTGTCCCAGCGGGTGCAGGAGAAGGTGCTGGCGATGTTTGTAAACACAGAGTCGGGGTGAGGCTGAAATGCGGCCAACAAAACCTAAGAAGGAAGACAGTGTCCTCCCCTGTGTGCAGATAAGATGTAAGAACTGATGGACGCTAGACAGATGGGAAAGAGGAGGACGCTGGATCTAGTATAACACACAAGAACAGCCCGAATAGGGTGAGTGGGAATTTGAAGATGGGTCGATATCTGGAGAATCCAATAACACACTCCATTCATTAGCCAAGAGAGCAAGTTCATAGGATTAATTACAGGGACGGTGAAGAGTCATGTCATTGTACCTGGGTGACCCGTTAGGGCCCTGGTGGATCAGTGGGCTAAAGGGCAAATGCCCAGGATATAAATGCCCGAGCCACTGACTCTGTGGGAGAAAGGAGAGGTAGTCAGCTCAGCTCCCATGAACAAAAGAACTGCCATATACACTTTTAGACGTGTGTGTGTGTGTTCAATACAAACACAAATGCTGTATATATGAGCAAACTGGTCACCAATAAAGCCTTTGGAAGGGATCTAGGTGGACGAAGGAAACAGGTGCAAGCCATTTTTCAATAATCTATTAAAACTCTCTAAGGAGCCCTGGTGGCATGGTGGTTAAACATTGGGTTGCTCACTGAAAGGTCAGCAGTTTGAAACCACCAGCGGCTCCGAGGGAGGCTTTCTACTCCCATAGAAGCCTGGGGAACTGACCAGAGCAGGTCTACCCTGTCCTTTAAGGTCACCATGAGTCAGGGTCAACCTGGTGGCAGTGAGTGCTGGTTTATGAAAATGCTCAAAATGATAAGTTTACTTTGTAGATAACGACTTTGCAAAACTTGCTGTAGCGCCACTCGGTGGTGAGTGGCGGGGCCCACAGGGAACATTAGGCTTCATCTGCAGGGATTTGAGGAGTTCTGGTGGGCTTTCTACTCCCATAAAGAGTGACAGTCCCAGAAACCCGCGGGCACCATTCCACCCTGTCCTGTTGGCTTGCTGTGAGTTAGCATCGACTCCATGGCAGTGAGTTTGGCTTTCAGGGTTGGTTGGTTTGGTTGGTTTGGGCAGTCATTTGGGCTACATGACTTTGTGGTGCTGGCGCTACTGGCATCTAGCGGGTGCCGGCCTGAGATGCTGGCCTGCATCCTACACCGTCCCAGCCAGCCATGCAGCTCGCCTATGTGCCCAGCCCCATGTGTCACCGTGGTCTGGGTCCACAGGCCTGTCACGCAGAGATGACATCCCACAGAGAGCGCCCCGGGCACTAGGAGGTGCTCTGGAGCACAAGCCCAAGGTCCCCGCTGCCGTGGATTAGCGTGTCCTTGGACAAAGCAGGCCGGCACGCTCTGCACTTCCCTCGCCTCTCCGGCAGCTAGGAGCCGCACGGTACGCTACAGCAGCGCTGAACACAGTCCCTGGGCAAGGCCCATGGACAGGCTGCAGCCCGCCTTGCCCAGCAGTCCGCACAGAAGGCGCACAGAGGAGCCCTGTGCTGCTGGGAGCACCAGAGAGGTGAGGAGGTGCCAGCGAACAGGGAGCCTCAATATGTATGAAGATGATCAGACACAGGCGGGGAGGGAGCGTTGAGGAGAGAAGGCTCCGGGGGCAGCTCGGGCAAAAGGACATATGCAAACTAGGACGGCTTAGACCCCTCAGGCTCCAATTACTTCCCACTTGGACAGGCGCACTGGTGCACCGGCGCTGTGCCAGGAGCCACAGCCGGGTCCCCGCGTAGGCCAGCACGAGCATGCTGCACAGGTCCACAAAGACCCGTTTTGTGTGCTGGCGCACCTCAACATGTCACCCACCTGCAGAGTGCGAAGTTCCTGCAGACAGATGACACAACATGATGGCGTGCTTCAGAACATCGCCAGGGCAGCTGCAAAAAGTTCGTGGAAAAATTCCATTGCCTCTATCCTCTCCCCACACCCCAACAGTTTTATTGGTGCATAATTTACATATCACACCCCTGGGTAGTTCAATCGTTCAGTCTTATCAAGGGGGATTTTACGACCACCACCACATCTATCTTACAGCATCTCCTCACCTCCACCCCTTCCATCTGAGTCAGCAATCACCATTCACCATGAGTTCGAGTGTGTCTTTCCACATGCATTTTGCAGCTCCTGCTGGCTGGCGTAGCTGTTACACGTTGAGCTGCCATCTGCATGGTCGACAGTTCAAAGCCACTAGCAGCCCTGAGGGAGAGAGACTGGTCTTTCTACTCCAGCGAACAGTTTCAGTCTGGGAAGCCCACTGGGGGGTCGCTGTGAGTCAGCACTGACTCCGTGGCAGTGACTTTGCTTTATAGCCACACGAGGCATATACATAAATATTCTTTGGGGAGGTAGATGGATATCCGTAAGCCCGCAGCTCAGATGAAGGACAAGGAGCTCTGATGGCGTAGTGGATGACTCTCGGGAAGGCTCTCTCCAAGGTCTGTGGTTCAAACCCACCAGCCCCGCTCCAGCTCACGCTAAAAAGGGAACAAAGGAAGACAGTCCTCTCTGGTGCCCGTGGGGTTGCCATGCCTGAGTCAGCCAGGTGTCTGCTTTTAGCATCCCCTGGTTTGGGGCATGGGGACCAGTCCTTACAGGGGCCTTGATGTCCTATCGTGGCCCTCTCTCACCTAATGGCGCACTGCAGTGCAGGAACCATTCAGAACTGGCCGTAAAGGTACCTGTGCTCAGACATGTCATCATGGCTGGTCTCATACGTTGGGACACCCAACTCCTCCTCCTAGAGACGCATGGGTCCTTCCTGTTGGACTCTTCAGCAAACTAGTCTCCTGGTCCCTTCCTGCTGAGACCGCCCTCTCCCCCAGCCCGCAAGGTGGACAATCTGGCTCTGTCCAGACTCTCTGCCACCCAGCACATGTGAGCAAGATCTGCTGGTGGCATTAGTTGCCCTTGAGTGGGCACTGGCTCATGGCCACCTGGTGTGCAACCAGGCAGCATGCTCAGCCCTCCGACACCTTCAAGATCGGCACCAGACTGAGGTCCGTGGTGGCAGCCACTGTGTGCACGAGAACCTTCTGCCACAGGGACTCACCTTCTCGCTCCTTACCAGACAGGGCTCTCTTGGGGTCAATTGCGTTGCCTTGGGCTACTGTGTCAGTCCAGTCCCAGGACTTTCCTCTTAGTCTGTCCTTGGGAGCTCTGCTGAGATCTCTCGTCTATGGCTGACCCTGCTGGTATTTGAAATTCTGGTGGCACAGCTTCCAACCTCACAGCCACTCACAGGCCACTGTAGTATAAGAAATGGACAGGTAAGTGGTGGCGGGCAGGGCGTGTCGATGATGCTGTTAGATGCTGTCAATTCAGTTCCAATTCATAGCGACCTGATGAACAACAGAAGAAACATCGCCTGGTCCCGCACCGTCCTCACATGGTTCTGGTGTCTGAGCCCATTGTTGCAGCCCCTGTGTCCGTCCTTCTTGTCCAGGACCTTCCTCTCTTTCACCGCCCCTGCTCTTTACCGAGCATGATGTCCTTCTCTGGGGACGGGTCTCTCCTGTAAGCAAAGGTCTTTCCCTCCTTGCTCCTAGGAGGCAGTCTGGCTGTACCTCTTCCGACAGAGATTGGATTGATCTTGGCAGACCGGGGTACTTTCAGTGGTCAGCACCAGCACCATGATTCAGACACATTGATTCCTCTTGTAGCTCACTGATTCCAGGCCTGCCTTCCACGTGCATGTGAGGTCAGTGTCAAGACCATGGCTTGGACTGGGTGTAGCAGAATGGCATTCCCTGCCCCTGGATTTTCCTTCTTCTTCTGAAATTTACATGAAAGAAAGCATTTAGGTAATGGTTGGCGAGGTTGGCTTAAAGGTGGTCTATGTGCTTATCCAGGTAGAGGCGATGAAAATATTACCTTTCAGGCTTATCCTTACACTGATCTGTTTTTAAGTAGCCCCCAGGCAGGGGGTGTTGTTTGTTTGCTTTTGTTTTGCTATTGTCATTGTTTACTATTCCAGAAGGACGAAAAAGAAAACAAATTCACTGTCATCGAGTCGATGCCCACTCATAGCAACGCTATAGGACAGCTCCTGTGGGTTTCCAAGACTGTAACTGTTCAGGGCAGTAGAAAGGCCCATCTTTCTCCCCAGGAGCAGCTGGTGGCTTGGAATCACCAACCTTGCGGTTAACAGCCAGGCAGGAAACAGAGGTTGATAATTTAGCGTCCCTCACTGTATGCGTGGGAGCACCCTTTACCGTGACGGCCATGCTCCTGAGGTCACAGCAAGGAGTACAGCTTTCCAGGCCCGGACTCCTCCCGTGGAGCCCTGGCGGTGTCCAGGTTATGCACTGGGCTGGGATTTGGCTGGCGGGCAGTTCGATAGGAGTCAGCGTGACTCGCTGGCAGCGAGTTGGTGTGTTCACCCCTCACGTAGGACAAGTGCCTACACTTCACACGCACCTTTGCCTGGCAGCCTGGGAGGCAGGCGGCTCATCCTCCCAATTTTTCCACATGAAGAAGCGTCTTCTGAGCAGGTCAAAGCCACTTCCCGGCCTCTGCAGGCTCCTCCGGGGTCCTGAGCGGGGACCTCCGCAGTTAACATTCCGAACTCAAACTCTCAGCAGACAGCAGCCCTGAAAGTACCTGAAAATGTAATATTCTGAGACACTTAACATTAAAGTATGTTCAATAAAGCCAGTCGTGGAGAGAGTGCCCATATAGACATCATCTTCATCAGACAGTGAAATTAAATTAGATTTCCCGATAACTAGCTCGACGGCGCCCATTTGCATCGCAGGTGTGAGATTAGAAGTGGAGGCGTGCTGTAATGAAACTGCCTGCAGAATTTCCCAACATGCATTTCGGCTCCACTCCATCTTCCATCCGGAGTCTCTGAGTCTCAGCTTCTGGGCTCACCTGGAGGTCATCCACCTCACACCCAACTAACCCCCAGATTCAAGTCTACTGGGTCTCCACCTTCCAAGTGACCATCCATTGGAATGCCATCCCCCCGTACCCCACCCAGCCTTCAAGATAGGAATCCTTCTCATTCCAGCAGATGTTATGCTAACCCCTCACTCAGCTCACTGCCATCTACTCAATGCTGACTCCCAGTGACCCCATCGGACAGAGTACAACAGTCCCTGTGGGTTTCTGAAACTGTAACTCTTTGTGGGAGGAGAAGCCTTGTCTTTCTCCTTTGGAGTGACTGGTGATTTTGAACTGCTGACCTTGCAGGCAGGCCCCCTAACTGAGACACCACTGAGAGGCTGGGAAACACAACTGTCCTCTGAAGCATCTCCCGTGTTGTTAGCGTGGCTTCTCCTGGTCCCACTGCATTTTCATGAGGCCACAAACCCAGCCAAACCTGCCTGGCCCTTCATAGCCCTGGACATGTCTGAAGTTGAAGTCCTTCCCGGCACCGGCATCCCCTCTCTGAGCCCCTTCACCTGGCTTCCGTCGGCCTTCATGGTGGGTAGCAGTGAGCCTGCTCCACTCCCAGCAGAGGC
The DNA here is from genome assembly GCF_050624435.1 of Tenrec ecaudatus. Classification (NCBI taxonomy): domain Eukaryota; kingdom Metazoa; phylum Chordata; class Mammalia; order Afrosoricida; family Tenrecidae; genus Tenrec; species Tenrec ecaudatus. The sequence continues at coordinate 3,357,947 of NC_134535.1, forward strand.
GAGTGCATGCAGCCAAGCACAAGGGAGAAATGCCTCCTGATGGTGGCATGCCCAGGAGCAGGACAGAGGCTGCCCACAAGGGCAAGGTCTAACCAGGAGCATGGACTCCTGTCACAGCAGGGTCGGTGGAGGAGGATGATGACCTCAGGCGGGGCCTGGGGCTCCAGTGGACTAAAGCCAGGACATGGGGGGGCCATGGGCATCAACCAAGACTTGGTCCTTGAGGTCTCATGGCCCCTCAGGCTAACAACGTCTCTCTTGAACGGTCCCTTTCTCAGGGTCCCCTCCCCTCCGGCGATGAACGGCCACCAGGTCCCAGCTTCTGCCTGGCTGGTTGACTTTATTAAGTTTTTATATTTTGAGTTGTGATGTGAGTGGACATCTGCAGAGCAAATGGGTTCTCCTGTCAGCACTTAATAATACATCTGTGCTTGGCCTTGGCCTTGACTGTGGTCCCCGCGGTGTCACAGTCCTCCTCCCGCTTCTCCCTGTGTCTCTGTTTCCATTCCTTCTTCCCTGCCCCTTCCTGCTTCAGAGCTCTCTCCCTGGGCACGTGCCAGCCTTCTGATCTTCTGGGGTGGGTTGTTCTGAGCAGCCCTCCATTGGGTGATCGATCGCTCACCTTATAACCACTGCGGCGGAATGAACTCTGAATCATAGGGACCCTACAGGATAGGATAGAATTGCACCACGGGGACATCCAAGCCCGTCAATCTGTACAGAAGCAGACTGCCGCACCTTTTGACTACAGAGCAACCATGGGATCGAACCACCAACCTTCTGTTAGCATCCCAACATGGAACTCAGGAGGCCCCCAAGTCTCTGTGCTATTGCCATGGAGAGGTGCCATCGAGTTGGCGCTGACCCACAGTGACCCTACACACAGCAGAAGAAAACACCACCCGGTCCTGTAGCAGCCTCACAACTGTCCCCGAGCCCATGGTGGCAGCCACAGTGTCCGTCCATCTTGCTGAGGGCCTTCCTCTCTCTCGCTGTCTGTCTACTTTCCCCGGCAGGATGTCCTTCTCCAGGGACTGGTCGCTCCTGGCAACATGCCCAATGTATGTGAGGCAAACTCTCACCGCCCTTGCTTCGCAGGTGAGACTCCTTATAGACCGGTCTATTGTTGGCTGAAAGTGGAGCCATGGTGCTTCCCGTGGCATGTCTAAATGGACAGACGGTATTTTGTGGACATCACTTCCGTGCCAGACTAGGAGAAAGAGGGGAATGGAGGGAGCAGCAAGAAGCAGAGGGGAAGGAGGGGGCTCAAGAGGAGGGAAAGACCACGGGCAGAGAAGGAAGACGAATTCCAAGAAGAGCAGACATTTATTTTCCATCAGGACTGGGCGAAACAGTGGCAACTACAGTCTCTGGACCCCACTGGAGATCCCTTGACCCAGTCCAAGGTAGAGGGCCACCAAGGAGGGTCTTAGTGACCAGACGGATCTCAGCAGTGCCGGGGCTTCACACACCCCACCCCACACCCGTAATGTCAACAGGAAGCCCTCGGAGCTCAGAGTGGGATTAACTGGGTGAGGAGCACTTCACGGAGCCTGCAGGAAAATGAGCTTATGTTGATCTCTTTTCTCCCCATAATGCACATTATCTACACATGTGGAAAGGATCAGCTAAGCGTTTATAGAGCCGAGGTGGCAGCCCAAGGCTCGGCCTGCAGCCTCACATGCCAGGGTCACATCCAGGGCTCCTCAGAGTCGTCAGCTAGAGGCCACGTGGCTTAAAGGGAAGTCCCGTCCTGCAGGAGGTCGCGATGGTGATGGGGGCACCTGGCTGCTCTCTAGAGGAGGATGCCCTGCCATCTTCTCAGGGAAGCCTGTGTGCGGCTGGCCTGATGCTTCCTCAGTCCAGGGGGCCTGAGCTGCTCAGGACGCGCTCTCTCTGTAACCAGGGTGGGTACTTGCTGGGCTGTGAGGTGGCTAGGTCCTCCTGGCTGAGGTCAAGAGCGCCCCAGGATGAAGGGAACACACTCCTTGGGTGGAGGAATGAAGGAATGCAGGCGATCGGCTTTGAGAAGCTAAAGATGTGTGTGCATCTGCAGGTCTTCTTGGGGGCCTGGGTGGCTCCATGGAACAACTCTGACCCTGCAGGCTGGAGACCCAGGTTTGATTCCTAGCCAATGCACCTTGTGCTCAGGCACCGCCCACCTGTCAGGGGCTGCTTGTGTGTCCCTCCTCTACCAAACAGGTGTCAGTGGAGCTTCTAGACTCAAAGGAACCAGGAAGAAAAAGCCTGTCCATCTGTTTCTTAACACCAGCCAATGAGAAGCTGCTGGACCACAATGGTCCTCTCTGCATGGATCATGGAGATGCTGCAGGACCAGACAAGCTTTTGATGACACAGGACGGAACCACGTCTCCTTCAGTTGTAGATAAAGTCAGTCGTCAGGAGTCACCGCTAACTCAATGGTACCAACAGCCATAATCACAGTTCCCTGGGAGAGACGCCACCCCTCCCCACCCAACCTTGTTTAACATACTTTCTAAAGCTTCTCGGTTGTCCATGATGCTGAGTCAGCAGGTTGGCATGGCCACCGGCAGCTCCCGGGTACCTGTGCCCTGCTTGCTGCCTGCCTTGGATGGCCACGGTGCATGAGATGAGTGGTGGCCTAGGGCTCCTCTTCCTCACACTCTGTTGTCATAACGCTTGGCCAGTTGGCTGGTGCCACGTCTCACCATTGACCTCTCCGCAGAGAGTGACAGCCCAGCTGACCATCCCAACCCGGGCACTTGTGTGGCGTGACCGGAAGCTCAGCAGAGAGCCACCTCCCCACAGTACCCTCAAGGCAGAAAGGAACACACTCCTTCCCCAAACCCAAAGGCTCCTCCCATTATGAGGCTACCGCCTACCGCTTCTCCAGTCCTTAGCTTCCTCCTGACCAGAGTCCAGGGCAAAGCTTCCTCTTGGGCTTCAGGACAATCCCAGGGACCCTCACCCTTCAGGATGCCCACACATCAAGATAGGCCCAAAGACCCAAATCCATCACTGTGGAGCCAATGCTGACAAATGGCAAATCCACAGGGCAGAGGAGAGCTGCCCATCGACTCGCCAAGGCCATGACCTTGGCAGAGGTAGCCTCTTCTTTGTCCAAACAGCAGCCTGGGGGTCTTGACTTCCACCTTTTCTGTTCAGAGCTGAGCCACCAGGGCTCCTTGCGCTTCAGCAGTCGACAGCCATTCACCAGCGGCTTTTCCAGGAGTAGCGTCCCTGCAGGTGAGTTCACTCACCTGTTCTTGTGCTTGTGCCGAGCACAGAGCCGACTACCACTGGGCCTTTAGAGTGCTCCAGCCTCACCCGCCTCACCCTTCACCACAAGGGCTTCATAAAGCTTGGGCAGAGGTTGGGAAATGCTGATGGGGCTGGACAGAGGGACAGGGGGAGCCCCAGGCTCCCTCTCAGCCAGTGGTCCCACCAGCAGCACAGCCTCCTGAGGTGATTGATGTTGTGGAGATAAGAGAGTGGTTGGGTCTGGCCACTGTCACAGGATGGACACCCTTTTCATGGAAATGGCTCAAAGAGTCCCCAGGAAGTTCCAGTCACTGATTTGAATATTTCCTGACAGCCCTCATGGCTACACACTCTCACCTAATGTCATCTATGGGCTGTGAGGTCATCATTTCAATGGAGTCCAATCCCATTTCTAAAGGTTTCTAAGGGCCTCAAACCCCGGCCCCCAGGGGTGCCACCAGCCTAGACCTTCAGGAAGGAGTAGACAGTGACTGGGAGGGCAGGGTGAGGACATTTCTGGGGGATGTTCTGTGGTTCTGGGCTCCATCTGGACCACGCTTTGCAGCAGAAGGCAAATCCAAAATCTGGACCAGCGTGTCTGGCCTCAGCTGCCTAGATTTTGTCTCCCATTCTCTCCCTGCCCAAGCGCTCTGCCCGGGTCACCATGCCCCCTGTGCAAAGGGGAGTTGAATAGCTAGTGGAAAGTTCAAAAGAAGAAGCAGAGGTGTGGAAATAACCTAGCAGGGGAGCTGGCCCCAGGATGATTGCTCGGTGAGTAGGAGTGGGGTCCAGGCAGATCCAAGTGGGGAGAGAGGCTTGCAAACAGCCCCCAAGAAGTGACCAGGAGGAAAGGAAGAGGGGTGAGAGGGACAAAGCAATCAGACCCCCTCGCCACCCTCCCTCTTCCTTTTGTGTATGTGAATCAGCCCTGGACACATCACAGTCTGACCGCCAGGCCCAAGCTCAGGATGATGGGCCAGTTGCAACAAGGTTGCCTCAGTCTTTGCTGAGTGAAATTGAATTCTGGGGTCACTCCGAGGGCCAGCCAAGGAAGCCATCTGCGGTTGAGCTGACCAAAGTGCTGGGGGTCAGCCAGCCTAGAAGTTTTTTCTCACGTCCTGCTAGAAGCCCAGCCAGCCAGTCAACTCAGAGCTTAAGAGACAGAAGGCTGTCCCCCCGTGAGCCTGTGACTCGCATCACAAACTCAGCAACAGGGAAGGTGTCCCTATTGATCGCCAGGCAGAAACGTGCCCAATTGCCAGACCTCAGGGTGCACCCCAAGGCAGTGTCTGCTGTCTCTCGGCCACAAGCAATCTCACTAATGGCTCCCGAGAGGGGTGAGGTGGTGGGTGAGGGTGAGGGAGGTGGGCCAGGTGCACCTCACACACAGGGCAGAGCCTCTGAGGAGGAAGCGTCACAGGAACTGGTGGCACCCTGGGAAAAGAAGGGGTGCCCCCAGGCCCACGCTCACTCACTGGAGCCCTGTGCCTTCTCGCAGGAGCCCCGCTGGGACAGTCACTGGGGCCCTTCCAAGCTGACTGCACTACCGGTGGTTCACACCCGCAGTGACTCCGTGGGCGGAAGACCTGACAGTCCACTCCTGTAGAAATGGCCACCTCTGAAGCCCCACGGGGCAGACTCATGTCGCCCTGTAGAGGGGGCTCCACGCAATGTGTTGGGTCTTTGGGTTTGGATTCTGCCGTGGCTGTGTCTGTCTGTGGCGATGGTGGTAGGGGTGGTGGCACAGGGGTTAAATGTTCAAACCCAGGAGCCACTCACAGGAGAAAAGCCCTACTGGGCGGCTCCTATAAGAATTTACCGCCTAGAAACTCCTGCGGGACCATGCTAGGCTGTGCTGCGAGGCTGCTATGTGTAAGAATGCATGAGACAGCTGTAGGATCAGTTGTGAGCTTTTGCTTTATCACTGGACTACCAGGGCTCACTCTAATACCACGGGGGGTGGGGGGGCATGGGTTAGCACCCCAGCATATGTCGGGGGTCGGGAGAGGAGGGTGCATCATTCATTCCATACCAGTGGCCACCTGAGTATTCTGTGAGACGGATGGGCAGGCCAGCCACTGGGGTTGTTCCTGAGAGCCCTGTCCTGCTGTGATCACTCAGTACCCGATTCGGGTCCCAACGTTGAAGCCAGCTTCACTCAACTTCCCCATGCAGCTACAGCTTCCTGGACAACGTTGGTTCAAGATGACACAGGGCTGCCCAGTCTGCAAACGTCTCCATGTCAAACCTGCTCCAGTTTTTGTGTTCACATTGTTGATGCTCAACTGCACAGCCTCTGAGGAGTCCCTGTGGGGAGTAGATGACTAAGTGGCAGATAACTGTCTGGAAGGGGAGTGGTTCAGATCAGCCCACTGGTACCTTGGCAGTCCCATCTGGTGATGTGCTTCTGAAAGGTCAAAACCTTGAACTCCTGTGGGGAAGTTCTACCTTGCATGCGTGGGGTTGCCATGAATTAGACCAACTCAAGAGTAAGCGACAACCACACGGCCCCCATCTTTACTATCCTACCAAATCAGTGTCTCCCCAACTTGCCTGGCATTGTCCCACCTCGATGCCCTCTTCTCTAGGATGCCCTTCTTCCTCCTTCGCCTTTGGGATGCACCCCATTTATCTTTTGAGCTCTGCCCACCCCCACCCCACGCCTCCAACCCCCCCCATACCCCCGGTGGCACTTTGCTGCAGGGTCTCCCAGCAGAAGGTCACGACCCTCGCATTCAAGGTGCGGACCATCTGCAGCTCTGACTTCAGCTGCAGTCCGCTCCCTCCTGCTGTCCTTCGTGAGCCGCCTTGTGGACATCCAACAGCTGCAGGGCCTTGCTGACGTAGCTTCCCAGATTTATCAGGACTGAGGGTGGTCCTTGAATGTAGGGCAGTCAGTGCTCGGACTGGGTCTCGGCTGGAGAATTGCAGGCATCTGAGCATGGGGTTTTCTTTTCTTCCTTTGTTTCTCTTTCCCCACCTCACAGATGCCCTGTTCCCTGGCCTGCCCTTCTTCCTGGACACTTACAGTCGCTGGGTCAATCTCAATTTCAAAGGAATTGGAAGTGCTCTCTCACTTTTGTCTGATTCTGCCCATGAAAAAAAAATAAGACTGGTCTGACTCAGCGTATCAATTCAGTCAGGAGGCATAAAACAACACAGGCACTCTTTGTTTGCATTGAAGAAATGAAAATGCGAGATGATTCACAGAATCTCCTCCCTATTCAGTCTGTCTCCTGAGTCTGAGAAGATTAAGAGCTCCGCTACGCAATCACAGCTGGCAGTTTAGCCGGGCGACTTTGCCAACAGGCACTCTAGTGCCACTGTGGTTAAGCGCTTGACTGCTAACCTAAAGATGGGTAGTTCGAATCCACCAGCAGCTCCCTGGAAGGAAGAGGTGGCAGTCTGCTTCTGTAAAGATGACAGTCCTGGGCATCCTAGAGGACAGTTGGACTCTGACCTATGGCGGCCACTATGAATTGGAATCAACCTCAGGGCAACAGGTTGTGTTTAGGTTTTTGTACCTAATATGATGGATGGCAGGCCACACAGGGCTTACCAAGAACCTAGTGTTTGCCAGCAGGCTTTCCCACGCCCTGCTCATAGGCACAGCCCGGCAGACTATGAAACCCGGGGAAGTAACAATGGTGTTTCTTCGGGAGTTCCTTGATGGGCTCAGATGGTGTCCACGTGCCTACGCTATGTCAGCACGGTCTCTCACCATTTTGAACAAACGTTGCTTTTGTTCACTAGATGATGTTGACGATCGTGTGGTGTGGTATTGGTGGCAATGGCAGCAATGATGAGGGCGGCCATGGCCATGGCCATGGTAGTGATAGCCACGATAGTGGTGGTCATGATGGCAGCAATGGCGGTGGTTGTGGTGGTGATCCTGAAGATGGCCATGGTGGGCGGAATGGTGGCTTGTTAGTGGTGAGGTTAGCAGTGACAACGATGATGACAATGGTGTGGGTGGTGAGGATGGCGATGAGGACGGCGGTGATGGCAATAGAAATGGAGACGATGATGACAATGATGGTGGTGGTAATTAGGATGATGATAATTGTTGGGCCAGGCAGGATTCGCTAGAGAAGCAAAACTAGTGATGCCTACACGCTATATATATATATATATATATATATATATATATATATATATATATATATAATAATTTTTCATTGATAACATGGCTCAAGCAGTTGTTGAAGCGCATATGTACAATTGGTTTCAAGTCTCTGGGTCAGAAGTTAAGCTGGAGGCTGCTCCTGACTCGTGTACTTTGGGGCTGATAAGCAGGATTCTCAGTAGCATCACAGTCTACAGAGGCAAATAAACCCAAGGTGTGCAGGTCAGATGGCAGGTCACTGATGGTGCCCAGAAGCAGCAGGCAATATGGCATTTCAATGGTTCCATTCCAAAGAACCTGGGGTTGAAGAGCCAGATACAGGTCCTAGAACCAACAAAAAAAAGGTAATTTTTCTATAAGGACTTTTTATGTAGGAAGTAAACCACACCCCAGAGGAGCCCTTCTTCAAGTCTATCAAGGCTGTGACCTGAGTAAGGGGGTTGCTCTACACCGAATCTTCTCACAACCACTTGACTGCTCACTGGAGAGTCCATCATCAAGATGGACTTGATTACATTAGGTTAGGTCACATCATGGGGACCACTAGACCCCAAATGCCAAATCACTGAGAATGCTAGCCCAGCCACGTTGACATGAAACCCAACTCTCATAGGAGTGGTGATGATGGTCATAATGACTGCAGTGATGGTGTGATGATGGTGATGATGATGATGATGGTGGTGATGGTGATGATGATAATGATGGTGGTGATGGTGATGATGGTGGTGATGGTGATGGTGATGATGGTGATGATGATGGTGATGGTGGTGATGGTGATGGTGATGATGGTGATGATGGTGGTGATGATGATGGTGATGGTGGTGATGGTGATGATGGTGGTGATGTGGTGATGGTGATGATGGTGGTGATGATGGTGATGATGGTGGTGATGGTGATGGTGATGATGGTGGTGATGGTGATGATGGTGGTGATTATGGTGAAATGATTACAGGGATGATGATGGTGATGATTACAGGGGTGAGAATAATACAGATAAAGATGAAGGTGATACTTGTAGAAATAGCAAATATAGTATGTGGCTATGACAATGATGATAACTATGACTATGATAATTATGTGATTATGATTTGGATGAAGCATATTATGGTGACATGATGGCAATGGTGATGGTGATTGTGATGCTCAATTGTGTTATCAACTTGGAGAGACGATGTTTCCCAGTGGGTTGGCTAAACATTTGTCTAGTTTTTATTCCACACAGTAATCTACTGTAACGTGCTACAAAAAATCTTCCATGTCATTTTTGTTAGGCGTCATGGTGTTAGTTCAGATCAAAGTGACCACTCGTACAATAGAGTGGGACACTGTCTGACCCTGCCGCACCCTCACAACTGTTATGTGTAAGCCTATTGCTGTAGCCACTGTAAGCCTCCATCTCCTTGCGACTCCTCCTCACATTTGCTGACTTCTCCTTTGCCAAGCATGACGTCCTCCTCTGGGTTTGGTCTTTCCTGACAACGCGCCCAAAGTACGAGGAAGAGAGGAGCATTCTGGTGGTACTCTTTCCAAGACAGATACCTTTGCTCTTCAAGCAGGCCATGATTTCCAGTATTTGTGACCAGCATCGACTCTCTCTGAGTGTTCCTTGTTGAATCCAATGGTCCCATGCATATGTATGAGTCCATTGAACATAGCAAGGCTTGGGTCAGGTTCACCTTTGCCCTCAAAGGAACATCAATTTTCTTTGGGACTTTGACGAGGTCCTGTGTGGCGGGTTTTCTCAGTGCAATGCATCCTTTGATTTCTCAAATATGGATTCCATGAGTACGGACTGTAGATCCAAGCAAGATGAAATCCTTGATAGCAGTTTTTCTCAGTTTGGCATGACGTTCTCTATTTTCCCAGTCGTGGGGATTTTGATTGTCTTGACACTGAGTGGCAATCCACACTGCAAGCTAGAGTTCTTGATTTTCATCAGTATGTGATTCAGGTCGCCTTCATCCTCAGCAAGACTGTGTTGTCTGCTTGTCCCGGGTTGTTAGAAGCCTTCTTCCCAACACGGTGCCGCGTTCTTATGGCCAGACTATTCTGGCGGCCTGCAGATTGAATAAGCCATAAGACAGTCTAATGTGATAGCATTCATGACTCCGTTAGGAAGGGTTTTCCCAGGCTGTGTTCTGCTCTGGTTTATAAACACGTCTTGGCAGAAAGGACACTCTCTCTTCCCTCGTCACGCTCTCCATCGACCTACACATCCTCATCAGCCTCCACCTCATCTCTGCGCCTTAGACTTGCCAGCCCGTAGGATCATGGGGGCCAATTCCTTGCAGTAAAGCTAGCTACAGCTTCACATGGATTTAACTGGCTCGGCTTCTCTGGAGGACCCTGACTAAGACAGCGCTGGTGGCAGTAATGATGATGGACATGCTGGTGATGGTGAGGGTGGCCATGACAAATGGAAATCACAATAGCTAATATGGATTGTGTTTTTAATAGATGCCAGGGACTCTGCTCAGACCTCTCCTTTCAGTATCTTATCTAAGCAAATACATTTGATTGTCTCTGTAAAGGGTTTGAAGGGCTTTGGTGTTTCCCCAAATATTTCTTTAAGAAAATTATTCTGGAAAAAAGGACGCATACCCTTTTGTGACCATGGGAACCATTTGTTGAAAAGCAGGATTTGCCTGAAACCAATCACAGGCTATCCCGATAACCAACAACCAGATAGTCGATTATCGCAGGTGGATGCTATCCCTTGACTCGAGATGTGTGTCTGTGTATGCAACACAGTCTCGAGCACATGCCCCCGGCCGGTGTGTGGCTCAGGGGAAAGATGCATCTGAAAGCCCTTCCTGATCCCCCTCTGCTTCCTCCTCCTCATTGAGAAGGTGGACAGACAGGTCTCTCTCTTCCAGGAGAGACAGTTTGAGACAATGCTGGCAGAAGAGAACCTGGCCTAATACCTTTCCAAAAAGCATATTACTTTGTGTAGCTGCAGCCGCTGAGAGTCCAACCGCTATTCCCCAGACACCCCAGCACAGAGCAGGGCTATTTTTAGGCTGTATCACACCTAAGAGTCTGTGCGGAAAAGACATTGTGCGCCAGGCAGACATGCTGATTCCTTCCTTGAACAATCACTTAGCCTGATGCAAAAAGCGGCAGCCAGGCTGCATTTTTTCTTAATGTATCAGATTCCAGCAACAATATGCTGTTCTCTTTGAATTCTTTTCAAGTGGCTGGTACGCATTCATACCTCCTGATAGCTATGATTACAGCGCCCGAGTCAGTCCGATGCCAAATGACAGAATGAAAACGGGAGAAAAATAACCATCACGTACACTTGTATTTTGTGGGCAGAATATCACTACATCTGGATGTCTGAACGCATTTCAATGTTTGACTGCATTTTGGGTTTTCACTGAGATGTTTGGCATCAAGCAAAATATTCACACCCAAAATAACATTAGCATGAGTAAGTACAAGGAGTGCTTAGATTTTCAAGTAAAAAGCTCTGGCACTATCTTAATGTTAGAACCAATGTACAATTCTTCTGGCGACAGAGCCTCATTTGCTGTCAAGTTGCCATTTCTGGGAACTGAGGGCCACCTTCACTGTCACCATTCCACCATTCTATTTTCATCATCATCACCACCACCACAACCATCACCACCACCACCACAACCATCACCACCACCACCACAACCATCACCACCACCACCACAACCATCACCACCACCACCACCACCATCACCACCACCACCTCCACCACCATCACCACCACCACCACCACCACCATCATCACCACCACCACCATCACCACCACCATCACCACCCCCACCATCATCATCACCACCACCATCACCACCACCACCACCATCACCACCACCACCACCACCACCATCATCACCACCACCACCATCACCACCACCATCACCACCACCACCATCATCATCACCACCACCATCACCACCACCACCACCACCACCACCAACACCACCACCATCACCACCACCCTCATCATCACCACCACCACCATCATCACCACCACCACCATCATCATCACCATCACCACCACCACCACCACCACCATCACCACCACCACCACCACCACCATCACCATCACACCACCACCACCATCATCATCACCATCATCACCATCACCATCACCACCATCATCATCACCATCACCACCATCACCACCATCATCATCACCACCACCACCATCACCACCACCACCATCATCATCACCACCACCATCACCACCACCACCACCACCACCAACACCACCACCACCATCATCACCACCACCACCATCATCATCACCATCACCACCATCACCATCACCACCACCACCACCTCCACCACCACCACCATCACCATCACACCACCACCACCATCATCATCACCATCATCACCATCACCACCATCACCACCAACATAATCACCACCATCATCATCACCATCTTAATCACCAGTGCCACCATCACTACCATCACCGCTATCATAATTTCCATCACCAAGATCAACATGCCATATCATCACCCACACCACCAGCACCAGCACCCCCTTCACTGTCATCATCACCATCTTCATCACCTTCACCAGCACCCTCGCCACCCCTACCATCAACACTGACATCACATTGCCCTCACCGCCATTTTCACCAATAGGCATGATTTATTAAGCATTATGGTTTCCTCCTGAAGCTGAATAATAAGCACCGCTTTCTCTCTCTTTTACTTTACTTTTTAAAACACAAGACAGAGACGTTAAAGTGACTTTTTTTGAGACTAAATAGCTATAAATTGTAGGAGTGAACCCATATATCTGAGACTTCATATTTCTTCCCCTCGCCCCAGCTTTTTCCCTAATGTGCTAAATTGCCTTCAAATCACGGACCATTTGAATGACCAGGGACCTCAGCAGACAGCTCACTGCCCACTCCAATGGCCTAGAAGATAATTGGTGCACTGATTCCTCCTTCCAGCTCCTTCTGTGTCTCTCTTCCACAATGCCTGTACCACCCCACAGCGGCCCGGGCCACACCGGACCCCATCATTTGGACCCCTGCAGGAGACTCCTGGCCCTGCTACCATATCTCTGCCCTCCATGCTCCATGAGACACATGACACTCCCCTTACCTAAGAATGGATTCCTACTACATGTCACAGCAGATCCAAAAATGGGGGTGCTGCCAGCATGTCCTTTCATCATCCGACTGGGCCCACTTTCTCCTCTTCCCTGGGGTCCTCTCCCGCTCCCTCTCCCCCTGTCAGACTTCCTACAGGGCTCAAGCAACTCAACAACGCTTTCCCCTGGAGATCGCCATGCTTTTTACCTAGCTGGCTCCTCTCTGCTCCTCAGGGCTGAGTTACAGACGCTCCTGGGGAGCTAGAATTGGGAGAGACTTCTTTCACACCAAGCTGCAACCAGATCTTCTTCCTGTCATTAGCCTGTCACATGTGATCATGTATAAACTAGTCTATCTGCCCCACTACTCAGTGTGCCAGTAGGCTCTGCTGAGGTGACCTGCGGGTTGACTATGATACTAGAAGCCACACCGCTTGGACTTCAGTGACCAGCAGAGTCACCCGTACTGGACAGGTTTCAGCAGAGCTTGCAGAGGAAGCCAGGTGAGGAAGAGAAGGCTGGGGAGCCACAGCCACATCTTGCCAGCCAATGGATCCCCACGGAACATTGTCCAAGGAAGGGTTGGAAAAGTAGCCCCTAGGCTGGAAGGGCACCACTCTGAGGACACCAAGAAGCCAGCTGACTGCCACTGAGTCAACTCTGACTCATAGCAACCCCACAGGACAGAGTAGAATTGCCCCTGGGGGCTTCCAAGACAGTGGCTCTTTATGGGAGACAAAAGCCTCATCTGTCTCCTGTGGAGCAGCAGGTGGTTTCAGACTGCTCCCAGGGAGGTTTGCAGCTCAGCGCATAACCCACTGCACCACCGTGGTGACCACTAGGTGGGCAGGAACACAGCAGTGCTCACCAAGCAGGAGCAGGACCTGCAGCCCTTCAGTCTGTTACACTGAGGATCACCCTGAGTAGGTGCCGAGACTCAGGCAGCTAGCAGCGAAATGGTGATTCGTTTGTTTTCCTCGCCCCCGTCATGTTACCTCCAACTGAAATCAGCACGTGCTGGGGCAGGAAACCTTCCCTATTCCCTGCTGGGAGCTGGAGCCCAGGACAGGGCCTGGCACACAGTAGAATCCCAAGCACAGGAACCAAGGGGGTGAATCTAGAAGCAAGAGCTCCAGCCCTGGCCTGAAGCTGCAGCCCTCGTGGCTGAGAGGCTAACATAATAGATGTCTGCTGATGCCCGGGGGCCTGGGCATGGGGGATCGGGGTCCATGAATCAAGGAGGAGCCGAGTAGGCAAGCCAGGCAGCATGACTTACAATCCTGGTGTGTGGTTAGGTGCTGCCCGGTCGGTTCCTGCCATGGCGACCCCGTGCACCACAGAGGAAACACTTCCCGTCCCACACCAGCCTCACCGTGGTTCCTGCGCTGCAGTGCATGGTGGCAGCCACCATGCCACTCCATCTTGCTGAGGGTCTTCCCCTCTCTCATTGTCCATGGCCTTAGTGAGCGTGACGCCCTTCCCCAGGGACTGGTCCCCTCCTGACCAAGTCCAAAGGACATGGACAGCATTTAAAGAGGTGGGAATGACTGGTGATCATAGACAGAAGGTGACAGATGCACACAATGGGGCGCTCTCTAGGCCCCAAGACAAATGAAGTAAGTCCTACTTCACATCACGTGGGAGGCACTTTGAAAACCTGGTACTAAGGGAGGTGTCAGAGGAGGAAGGGCAGGCATGCCCCCATCCCCCTGCACGACCATGCCAGGGACCGGAAGCCAGCAGGCGCAGGCAGAGGCAGGGTGGAAGGCACTGAGGGACTGCGGGACTGGTGCCTACTTGCTGGAAGAGTGACCGAGCTGCACAGAGAAATGGGGACATCAGCTAAGGTGTCACCTTGCACCGATCTTCCCGAAGTACAGTGAAAGTTCAACACGCGACGGGGAGGACGAAGATAAAAAAATAAAGCCCTAAACCATGACAGCCACTATAAACCCATGTCACGTTTGATGCCGTTCACAGAGGCCGAGGCGGAGTTATTTTTACCACTGTGCAGATGGGACACAGCTGGGACGAAGGTGACAGGTTTCCCCGGATGATATCCAGCAGGAAGCACAGACCAGGATGCCGGGCAGGTCCAGCCTGAACGCTACCCAACCCTCCTGCCCCGTTCCCCTTGTCCATGTCAATCCTCTCTCCAAACTGCCCCCCGGGGCCCGAGAAAAGGATGCTGCCCAGCTGCCTGCCCCTGGGAGCTTCTGTCTGTCAGGGGCAGTAAATCCCCCCGAGGCATCCAGCCTGCCCAGCACCCTGCCAGCCTTTCTGCATCACTGCTGTTCTCAGGTTCTGCTTCAGAAGTTTCCAGCATCCCTGGCCTCCTGGCTGCTTCACCCACCAGGCAGGGCAGTGAACGCACCTCCTGCCGTCCCGGGCTGCTGACCACACAACCATGTCGGACAGCGAGCAGGCAGATCACTCTTCCGTGTGGTCTGCCCTCTTGGAGAGACCGAGAGATGAGTGGTCCCTGAAGGCCCCCACCGGAGGCAGGTGATGGGCAGTGGCTTGTCATCCAACACTCCTCTGCAGTCCGAGATGTGAGCGGACACAGCGCCTCTTAGAGGCAGAACCCTAGGGGCCGTTAGCAGCCCTGTCATTTGTGCAAAATCACAAGTAGACCAGCCCAGCCTAATTGACTCTTGAGGCCCTTTGTAGGCTCTTTGCTCTGTGCCTTTGGGATCAGTTGGGGTTCAATCTAAACCACACTTCCTTGAGAGCGTGTGGTGGTTAGGGGTTGTCAGCTGGGCACTCCTGGGTGAGGACAGGCATGGAGTCCCACCTATCAACTGGGCCACGGTCTGGTGGCCCTTCCTGGAGGGTGTGCCCTTTTGTGTAAGGGAGAGACTGAGCAGAGTCCAATTCTCGATGGCCCTTCCCCTTCTGCTGGAGCTGGTTTTGCCATCTCCTGCTGTGTCGCCTGCCGATCCCAGGAGCCGTCAGCAAACTACTGATGGTAGATTCATTTGGCCGACTTCAGATCCCTGCATCCACCAGCCTATGCCCCTGACATCTCTGCTTCTTCCTCCTGCTTCCTTTTTATCCGCCTCCTCCACAAGTCAGGAGATGCCTGACCAGAATTGGATTTCTACGATGGTGTGAGCCACTTCTTGATAGAAACCCCACTGCATGTGCAACCACAGACAGGCGTCACTGGTTTGGCATCTCCGGAGAACCCCACCTGACATGGAGAGGAGAGGACGGGAGCTGAGGAGGTGCAGGATGGAAGCAGGACGTTAGCAAACTCACCCTGTGCAATTTGACCTGATGATCTAATTCCAAGCGCAGGAGCCCTGGAGCAGCACAACTTTGGACAGAGACAGAGGTGGCAGTGGTCACAACCGCCAGGCCCAGCTCCCTGTCGCAGGATAGCGGTGCCGTGAGGACCTTCTTCCCACCGATGTTGTGGGCACTTGATCAACAACTCACATCAAGAGTTTGATCTCAGCTGCTGGTGTGTCT
The DNA here is from genome assembly GCF_050624435.1 of Tenrec ecaudatus. Taxonomy (NCBI): domain Eukaryota; kingdom Metazoa; phylum Chordata; class Mammalia; order Afrosoricida; family Tenrecidae; genus Tenrec; species Tenrec ecaudatus. The sequence continues at coordinate 3,373,881 of NC_134535.1, forward strand.
TAACATGCTATGCTCAGATTCTATGTCGAAATCTGCTTTTAATGTGTGGAAGAGCAAAGATGGTCCTCTGGCAGGTGAGGTGCACCCGAGCCAAGCCTGGCTCCGTTCAATCGCCTCATCTTCCTGTGAACGTGGGACATCGAGTCAGGCAGTCTGAAGAAGAATCCTTTCGTGCCTCTGAACGGTGGCACTGGTGACCAGCACTGAACTCAGCACAAACTGTCAAAAGAATGGACAAATGAGTCTTGGGAGAAGTACAGACAGAGCACTCCTTAGAGGCCTCAATGGGGAGACTCTGTCTCATGCAATTCGGACATGTGGTCAGGAGAGACCAGTCCCTGGAGGGAGACGCCGTGCTTGGCAAAGTGGAGGGGCAGTGAAAAAGAGGAAGGCACGGGACTAGATGAAGGGGCCCCGTGGCCCCACTGTGGACATCACAAGGAAGAGGACGGAGGTACTGGGCAGAGTTCCTCTCTGCCGCCCAAGGCGCTTGCTCTGGATTGAAAATGGGTCGATGGCCCTTGACGACAACAGATTCCGTCTGGGGCCACCCAGAGTCAGACCCACCCACAGCCACTCTCTCCACCGCCACCACCAGCTAGCTGCTCTGGTGACAGTCCTAGCAGTGGTGGTGGGAGCAGTAGGAGGAGCCGAAGTTAGCTGCCATGGCACCAGGTGCCCAACTCACGGTGACCCCATCTGTGTACAGTGGGATGAAATGGGCCCACCCCTGCCCAGGATCAGGTGTAGATCCGACCATCGTCAGTTTTGCTGGCTGGTTCACCGAGCCTCTCTGCCTAGCCCATCTTAGTCTGGGGGCGCCGAGGAGTGCTGTCAGCATCGTGGCAGCACCCCAACTTCCATGGGCCCCAGACGGGTGACGGCTGCACGTGAGGCACGCTGCCCGGGAAATGAGATGGGCGACTTGAGCAGGAGGTAAAGATTCTGCCACTGAGCAGCTTCCAGGAGCACAGTCAACACCCAACACCACACTCACGTCCCCAAGCTGATGCCGACTCACAGCGACCTACCTTTCTCCTGAGCACTGACTCGAAAGCCCGTAAATGCTGTGGCTGCAGTCCGATGCCCTTGAGTTGGGCGTGCCTCCCAGTTGCCCTGTGTACAGGAGAGCAGGACCCACCTACTCCTAGTCGCCCCTCCCAGACTTTACCACGTTTGAATCAACATCCGCTGTGGGGGGATCGTTCTAACAGAACTTGAGTCCCAGGGGGTTTGAAACTCAGGCAGTCACGTGGTGAACAAAAGCCAAGGCGGGGATTTGAACTCACATTTAGCCAGCTGCTTCCTCCCAGCTGCTCCTTGGTGGTTGCAGACCTGTGTCTGAAAGCTGTGAAACTGAAAACACAAAAGACTTTAAAACCCAAGAAGAGCAACAAAACGTGATATAGGGAAAAGAAGAGGCAGGAATTCATCCCCAAACGTGGTCCCCCATGCGGAGGGGGTGAGTATCCTGCTTGATGAGGGTCACGTGGGGAGGGCAGCTCTGGCCGTGGCCTTGCCAGCTTCCCCTACAGCCCAGCACTGAGTCCCTGCTGCTCGCTGCCCCTGTTCACTCCTCTGGAACAGTGGGGCTTGAAGGCAGTGAGGGTGAAGGTCCTCCCCACTTAGCATTCTGCAGGGATACCCTGGTCAGGGCCATCTGAGCAGCCCCGCTGGCTTCCAGGTGGCCAGCGCCCATGATCCTGTGACCATCAGGAAGCAGGCATGCTGCTGCTCAGCAGTGTGGCCTTTCTCCTGACCAGCAGTGCCAGCCTGCTGCTCCCCACACCTGTACACAGGCCGGTGGCCAGCCATCCTCCGGGCTCCCTCCAGATCTACCACCACCACCGCCAGCGCAGCCGCAGGGGTGAGACCACATGGGCTTCTCACACTCCACCCTAGATGCCAGGCCCAGGTGTGCACACAGGACCCAGGCCCAGGGCCTGACACCACCATCCTGCCCCAGCAGGGCTGGCATCTGACACACACCTGCACTCAGAGGGGCCAAGGCGTCTATGGGCTCATCCACAGGGACACTGCAGTGACTGCACGGGGTGCATTTTGACACCTCTGTTTTCTGCTTTGATGTTCATGTTTTTTTCAACTCCCTCTCCTGGAGTCAGGTCATCTCAAATAAATGAAGGAAACGACTGGGTACGTGTACAGACATCTGTACGCATGTATACATGCACCTGTATGGAGACATGAGCGATTCATGGGAAACAGATAGAGAATGTAGATAGCTCGGTAGGTAGGCGAGCAGACAGAAGTATAGATTAAAAAATATATAGTCCTTGCCATCAAGTCGATGCCCACTCTGAGCACCCGTCTAGGACAGGGGAGAACTGCCCCTTTGTGCTTCTGAGAGTGTAACTCGTTAAGGGAGTAGAAAGCCCACCTTTCTCCCCCGGAACAGCGGGTGGTTTCAGACTGCTGACCTTGCAGACTACAAGCCAGCATGTAACCTCTGTACCACCAGGGCAGGAAGATGATAGATAGATAGATAGATAGATAGATAGATAGATAGATAGATAGATAGATAAAAGAATAGTCATATCAAGGCTATCCCACCTCACAGAAACTCTGCAAGGCAGAGGGGAATTTCCCCATAGGCGCTCAAAGGCTATCATCTTTGCAGGCTCCCATGGCCATATTCGTGTGGCTATTGGGGTTGAGGTGTCTATTTGGGTTTGAACTGCCACCTTTTGGATTTGCCTACCCATGGTGCCACTAGGGCTCCTGTGGATATAGATAGTTGATACATAGATAGAGATTATGGTTGGGTACATGGATGAATGTATGCATTTAGGGGTGGATGGGTGAACAGATGGAAGTATGAATGTGTGGATGGATGGATGGATGGATGGATGGATGGATGAACAAATAAAACCAGCCAGCAGTTCACCTCCCCTTCTTTTGCTCCTGTCTGCCTCACTGTCACCCTCTCCTAAGCCGTCTCCACTGAAATTGCCTTCACAAAGGCGCCCACACCTCCTGATTTCAAATCTAAGGGCCTCTCTGGAGTAGTCAACACCGCCTGGCTCTGTGGGGTATCTCAGCCCCTGGAGCCCTCCCCCTGGGCTGTGGGAACCTAAACCCCACTGACCAACCGTGGTCCTGCTGCTCCTCGACCACTCCCTGTGCATCAGGGGTTCAGTGTGGTCCTCTTTAAACACATCTACTGTGAATGTCCTACTAAACATCTCAGAGAGATTAGAGAACGTGAAAACATGTGTCCCTGCTGAAAAGGAAAACCCAGAGTCTGATTGGACAAGAAGGGCTGGAGACAAAGTCCCCTACAGAACAATAGGCCATGCTGTCTGGAGCAGCAACAGTGCCCACTCACAACGGGAAGAAGTGGCCAGCGAAGGTGACTGGGCCAGATGCCACCTGCTCTAAAGCCGGAGGCCTGGTGAGCATCATCCTGTTTCCCCAGCAACACCCTCCATCAAGCACAATTTCTAGTTCCATTCTACAGAGGCGCACACTGAGACTGGATGGGGTGAGAGGCATCGTCCAAGGCACCAGGGCAAGCCAAGGGCTTGGCTCTAGAGTCTGCCTGGGCGACAGGGTCCTTGTGACTCGCCCACACAACCCAGGCTCTGTGCTGTTCCTCAGCGTCCTCAGCTATGGAGAAAGTGAAACCCCATCGAGATGCTTTGAGCCACGTGCTGGGGCAGCTGGTCTCTTCTGAGCTGCAGAAAATGTCTTCCTACCAGACAAGGGTCCACACAAGAGCCGGGGGAGATGGGGTTGGACTCCAAAGCAAAGGCCTCTTGGGAAAGTCGGAGGCAGGAAGAACCTTAAATGGCAGAACCCGGACTAAATGATTTTCCTCCCCTGGCCTGACTTCCCTTCTCCTTCCCTCCTTCTCTCCTTATTCCTCTCATGCCTTAAAATCTCTTCCTACCTCCCCACCCCCTGCCCTTCCTCTTCCTCTGTCTTTCTCCCTTCCCCTGCCCTCCTCTGCCCTCCCCTCCTATCCTCTTTCTTTGTGCTCTCTTGGCCACTTCCAAGTAAACATTTAATATCAGGGGTCTTATCTGTACCTGTGGGAGAGAAATGAGGCTCTCTGCTCTCATAGAAAGATTTACTCCCTAGGAAACCCCATGGAGCACTTCTGCTCTGTCCCTCGGGATGCCGCCATGAGCAGGGATTGGTTTGGTGTTTCTGGTTCCAGTGCATATGAGAAGATTCCCTTGAACAAAATCTTTTATAAAGCCAGTCCCCCTACCCCATGATCAAATATAAAATGTAAGTGCTTCCATTTTACCATCAATTTAAATTGATCACTGCCTTTGCTTGAACCTGAAGCCAAAGACAATGCATTCCTGAAAGTGGGTGAAGTGTTTGTAAACACCTTCCTAATGCGTTACTACACTAGTCTCTCCCCGACCCCTTCTTCCCTGGTTATGGATTCGAGAGAGAGTCCCCTCCTTCTTCCCCGAGTAATGGATCTGGGAGGCAGACCAGATGGTGTTTCCTCCAAGCTTCCTGGGGTCTGGGTCTTGCTGGTAAACCGGTTTCCTATAACTACGGAACCCGTAGTTCCTATAAGCCAGTAGTGGGACTGGGGCTTGACCAGGTCTTGGCAAGACTGTGCCATCTGCTGCGTTGGCCCTCCGTCAGGGCGCAGAGCATCTGTTCCTCTCTCATTTGCTCGTGTTTCTGGCAGCCACCGATGACCTGAGCCGAGGACAGCTATCCCGTTCAGGGTTGAAAAGGATGGTTTCCTAATTCTAAACATTAATTTCTATTTATTAAGTAGAAAACCCAGATTGAAAAGCCTCTCCATTTCCATGAGCCATCGTCCATAAGTAAACTTCTGACATGTGAAGAAGGGACAGGTGCCCATTTCTTTCCCTCGTGGGCAGCAGCTTCCAGCATCACAGGGCAGTTCCTGGGCACCCTCTGAGGGTGAACCGTGTTTACAGTTTTGCTTAATTGTGTTGTGTTTGTGTTTACTTGGAATGTTCATATAAACTCAAGGCTGGGTGTTAGGTCCACTGCTATCACCTGTCCAGTGATATGAACACCCCGCCAGTTGGCTGTGAGAGCCTATTCAGGTTTAGCTCTGAATCCTTAAAGGGACGATACGCTAGGACAGGGTGGGACTGTGGGTTATCCGAGAATGTAACTCTTTATAGGAGTAGAAAGCCTCCCCTTTCTCCCGTGGAAGCTGCTGGTGATTCTGAATTGCCCACCTTTCGGTTAGCAGCCCACCATATCATCACTACGTCACTAGGGCCCCTAGATCGGATCGGTGAGGCTGTACATCTTTATGGGAGCAGCAACTGTTAGCTGCGAAGGACTGCTTTTGTAGTCAGTAATCCAACGTTCACCCAAGAGCACCAGCAAAGAGTTTTTTTATTTGGGGTGGGGGCGGGATTAGAGGTAGGAGCCTACGTTGTGGCTTTAGTTTCCTTGTTGTTGTTATTGTTGCTGGTAAGCCTTAGGTCTTGTATCCCAGCTCATAGCAAACCTACGTACCCAGAGCACAGTCCCAATGGTTCTTAGGCTTGCATCCATTGCTGCAGCATGCCATCAGTCCTTCTCACCCAGGGCCTTCCTCTTTTCGCTGACCCTCCGCTTTACCAAGCATGATGTCCTGCTCAGGGACTGGTCTCTGCTGACATGTCCAAAGGGTGTGAGCTGGAGTCTCACTGTCTTTGCCTCTAAGGAGCACTCAGCCCAGACTCTATTTCTTCCAGTCAGAAGTGTCTGTTCTTGTGGCGGGCCACGGCTCATTCAATATTCCTCACCCGCCCCGTCATTCGAATGCAGTTGATTCTTCCTGCGCCCTCCGTATTCCAGATCCAACGTTCACATGCCTACGAAACGATTAAAATACTGCGGCTTGGGTTCAGTCCCAACTCGGTGCTCAAAGTAATCGGTTTGCATCTCCACACTTTAAAGAGGTCCTGGGCGGCAGGCGTACCCAGTGCACCATGGTGTTTGATCTCGTGACTGCAGCTTCCATGAACACTGATGATAGATCCAAGGATTTCCTCGGGAGTTATAAACTCAGTCAGACGCATCATGACCCTGAACAGGATTTCCAAGACTGTAATTTTTTTATAGGCTCAGACAGCCTCATCTTTCTCCCACGGAGCTCCTGGTAGGTTTGAATCATCAACTTTTCCGTTAGCAGCCCAGTGCTCAACACACAGCACCACTAAGATTCCTTTAACAAGTGATTTTAATTGGCTGAGTTGTCTTGGTCCATATTAGTCATGAAAACGGATGTACATAGAGCTGTCCAGAATTTCTCCACTCTTGATGTTATCCCATTTCATTCCTAATATTGCCGACTCCCGTACAGTCAGTGTAGACGTTGACAATGTTAGGATTGGAACAGGAGCCACATCAAAGGAATGATGAGATCGTGTAGCCTTTGATGCAGGCTTCTAACCAGTTCTGTCATGCATGGTTAACGACGCAAAGCAGGAACAGAATGGAAATGTTGTCACCTGGGAGATTTGTCACTATAACTGGAATCGGAAAAAATTACAGCTCCAAGGCCTAAATGGGAGACTACGAAGAGGTGCAGCGAGCCCTTTCAGGAGAGAGATGTGCGAGGCAAGATTACGGGCAAGACCCTGAAGAACTGCACATGATCTAAGTGCGCTGCCAGCCTCCGTCTCTGAGCAGGGCACCACCGTCGTGGAAGCTCTACCATAACGTTACTGACATCTTCTCTCATTGAAACCAGGGAGCCCAGCCTTCTTCTCAGTGGATTCTTCTTTGCAAGCACCTGCCCTCGAGGCCGTGTGGCGTTTAATTCACTGAAAAGACCGAGTCGTTCCTTGCAGTGCAAGCAGGCTAACCAAGGAAAGTATGCTGCTCTTCTGCCTGACCCACACCTTCTTAAAGATGCACTTAGGACCATCTTCCCAACCGGGGATGGCCTGGATTCTCTCTCTCTCTCTCTCTCTCTCTCTCTCTCTCTCTCTTTCTCTCTCTCTCTCTCTCTCTCTCTCCCTGCCCTCTCCACTTTCCACCTCCCTCTTCCTTTTGTCTTGCTAAAGCTCTGTCAATGGTATTGATCTTTCCAATGAACCAGCACTTTCTGACATTGATTTTTTTTTTTTTGGATTGTTGGATCTTTTATTTATTTATTTCTGCTCTTTTATTTTTTTTTATACTTTTAAAAATTAGGTTTCTTGGCAGATACGTCATGCAATATCATATAATCAATCATTCCATCAGATCAGAAAGAGTTCTGCAATCATCTCCATGATCGATTTTGGAACTTTTTCTTCTATTCCTCCTGTGGTGAGCGGCATTTCCCCATGGCGTTTATGTTAGAGTCCTGCTTCAATCTTTCTTACTTGTTTCCTTCCACTGGTCTTGACTGGATTTTGTGTTTGTTTTGTTTTATTCCATTAGTTCTTGAGGTGGGAGAACGATACATGGAATGTCGGGCATTTCCCTGTCATCGCAGTCTGGACTGTGTCCCATCCACTGGACTGTGTCCCATCCACTGGACTGTGTCCCATCCACCGCATGCATTCAGCTCTAGTGATCCTTTGTGTTCCTTTGTCCTGCCACACTGTCTAGCCTTTGTCTCTGTTGTGTGGACAGACCACTTGAGAGGGACTTGCCAGTATTCCCGAGGGAGAAAGCCTGGTGGCATTCGCTGTGGGCACATAACTCTTGGCTTGTGTCTTGTGTTGAGTTTGGTGAGATTGGTTTACTCCCAGGGGTACTAGACAAGATGGTGTGTTCTGCTTGCTGGGTGCAGTTTCCTATCGGTGTGAATTAGATCTTCTCAGCTGGTGGGGTTGACTTCTCAAAACTTGCCGATGTTTTGCCCAGAAGCTGTATGGCTAGTGCCGAGAGGAGTGGGGGAGCCGGCTCTGCCCCTGGCAATGTCTTGGCTTTGAAGCCTCCGTTTTCTGTTATTAACCTGGTCATTCTCAGTTTCCCATGACAATGGCTTTATTCAGTCTCTTCCTTTCAAGTTTCCTGCATCATTATACCTGAGGGGACTATTCTAGAGACACTCAATTGCCATGGTCAGGCGCTGTGGAGTCAGTGCCAACCCATAGCCCTACAACAGAAAGCAACACCACCGGCCCTGAGCCATCCTCACACACGTGCGGATGGTCGAGTCCTCTGTTGAGGTCACTGTGTCATCCACCTTGTCCAGGGCCATCCTCTTTTCGCTGCCCCTCCACTTTACTAAGTATGATGTCTTTCTCCAGGGACCGCTCTCTTCTGATGGCACGTCCGAAGTACAGGAGACGAAGTTGTGCCATCTTTGCCTCTAAAGAGCGTTCTGCCTCTGCTTCTTCCAAGACAGGTTTGTTGTTTGTTTGTTTGTCAGTCCATGCTGCCTTCAATAGTCTTCCCCAGCACCCTATCGTTACGCCATGCTGTGGGATCTGTCCTGCCACTCCTTCTATTCCAGTGGTTCCAGGTGGATGCCTTTCAAGAATGAAATTATTAGCATGTCAGGGTTACGTCTGCCACCTTCAGTCTTGATCCCTGTTTGTTCTCTCTGCTTCTGTACTATGGTTTGTTTTCTTTTCCTTTCTTTCTGTGGATTAAGTGACCCTTTCTAAAACACCATTTTGATATTTTTCCCTGTAATGCTTTTAAATGCATCTCTTTGTGTGTGTGTCTGTGTGTGTGTGTGTGTGTGTGTGTGTGTGTGTGTGTGGTTTCTCTGGGTAATATACTACGCACACACCCGATCACAGTGATCCCATGCCACCATTCTATTCAATGGACCAGAGTATAGGAATTTTTCCACCTTTACAATCTTTCACCCGCCCCACATACAGTCTATGGTCTAAAAATCTTCCCCTGCATTTAAAGCCGCATCAGGCAGGTCGTGCTTCTTTGGTTTCAACCACGAAATGCAATTTGAAATGATCGGGAGGAAGAAGAGAGCCCCATTGCACTCACACACCCACATCCTGCCTGGTGTCTCCCTTCTCCTTTGATTGCTCCTTTGTCTCAGAACTTACCCAAGCCATCATTCTACAGTCTGTCTAGGAAAACTCACTCCCCTGGAGCTGATGCTGAGAGTCAGCTGTGACATAGCCCATCCTCATTGCTTTCCTCCTCTGGGTAAGGCACGATTTTCTCTGGCTGCTTTCAAGATGTTTTTTCTTTGTTTTTCGCTTTCAGAAGTTTAATTATGATGTGTCTTTGGTGTGGAGTTTATTTGAGTTTACCTTGCCTGGGGTTCTCACAGCTTCCTGAATCTGTGGACTTATGCATATGCAGATTTGAGTCATTTTCAGTAATTATGTCTTGGAGAGTTTTTAATCCCCTCCCTTTTCCTCCTCTTCTTCCCATATAACAAAGCTACAAATATTAGATCTTTAATTATAACCCCACAGGTTCTCTCTCTAGTTCCTCCATTGCTGAGATTGGGTAATTCCTATTATTCAGTCTCCAGTTCACTGATTCTTACCTCCAGCCTCGTCATTCTGCTCTTGAGCCCATCCACTGTATATTTTAACTCGTCGATACTTTTCACTTGTAAATTTTCTATCTCATTTTTCTTTAGGCATTCTATTTCTTTGCTGAGATGCTCACTTTAAAAATTGTATTTGTTCCAGCACAATTATATAATTTCCCATTGAAACATCATTTCCACGGCCGCTGTAAAGTCTTTGTCAGATTGTTCTGATGTCTCTGTTATCTCGTGTGAGCCTCTGTTCACTGTCCTTTGCGTTCGGTTTTTGCTCTTCCCGATTCCTGACTTGGTGAGAGTTCATCACCAATATGACCGCATTTGCATCATGTTGCTGGAATCTGGGTCCCGTGTAGTACTTCTCTTTTAGTGGTAGGTGGGTCTTCTACGTTCCTTCGAGGCTTAAGGCGCAGTTGACTGAGACATGTTTGTTTGTTGGTTTTTTCCTGTTACCTCATACGCTAGTGAACGTTGTGCTTTGAATAAGGAAGACCAAAGAAGAATCTCCGCATTTGAATTATGCCACGGTTCCAGAAGAGTGAAAGGGCCGTGGACGGCAGATACCCAGCCAGGCCATTTCATAGGAAGGACAACTAGCCTGTGCCTTTCAGAAAAGGATGACAAGGCATTCTCGCGCGTATGTTGGACAGGTCTTTAGGACAGACCGGTCCCTGGAGAGGGACGTCACGCTTGGTAATGCAGAGGGGCAGCAAAGGAGAGGAGGGTCCTCCAGGAGCCGGATGGACACAGGGGCTGCAACGATGGGCTTGAACACAGGAGCGACCATGAGCCTGGGACAGGACTGGGCGCTGCTTTGCTCTGTTGTACCAAGGACTGTGATGAGCCAAACACGACCTGATGGCACCTAGCAACAGGTCTGCAAGTGACAAAGTCACCTACTTCTCCTTTGATGGCTACGACTGCGCGTGTCCTCTTGGCTGGCTTGTGGGTCTCCGGGGTGGGGCAGACCCTCGTCTACTTAACCATGGTGGTCCATGCTGCCATCTGGTGTGAGCAGCCAATCAGCCGAGAGGAGCACAGCCTTCAGCCTGCCTGCCACGGGAACAAAAATGCAACTCCTGGCAAGGCTTGACGTCTCTCTCTCTCAGCCCTGCACACTTCTGCACCTGTTGCCTGACCTCCGGCTCTTGGGATGCAAGGCTGAAGGAGTCTCTAACCTATATGCCTGAGGTGCAGATTTTAATTTCACCAGCCTCTACAGCCTTGTACGGAACAGTGGCCTCCAGTCTTACAACTGACCTTCAGATTTGGGGGTTTGTTTCCAGTTGCAACTAGGTGAATCAACAGAGGTCTTCAGTCTGGTGTCTGATCTGCACATGTGGGCCTTTGCCATCTTCATGACTGTATGATGCAGTGCTTTATAACTGCATCAGCTGCTTCCTAGGTAAATCTCTCTCCTTCTATCTATTTACGTATTTGTTCTCTCACTGCCATCAAGTCAATTCTGACTCATAGTGACTCCATTTCTTTTTTTTTTAAACAATTTATTGGGGCTCATACAATTCTTATCACAGTTCATACATATACATACATCAATTGTATAAAGCACATCTGTACAGTCTTTGCCCTAATCATTTTTTCTCCTCTTTTCTTTTTTTACATTTTATTAGGGACTCATATAACTCTTATCACCATCCATACATATGCATACATCAATTGTATAAAGCACATCCATACATTCCCTGCCCCAATCATTCTCAAGGCATTTGCTCTCCACTTAAGCCCCTTGCATCAGGTCCTCTTTTTTTTCCCCTCCCTCCAATTTACCCCCTCCCTCATGTGCCCTTGGTAATTTATACATCGTTATTTTGTCGTATCTTGCCCTATCCGGAGTCTCCCTTCCCCCCTTCCCTGCTGTCCCTCTCCCAGGGAAGAGGTCACATGTGGATCCTTGTAATCAGTTCCCCCTTTCCAACCCACTCACCTTCCACTCTCCCAGCATCGTCCCTCACACCCTTGGTCCTGAAGGTATCATCCACCCTGGATTCCCTGTACCTCCAGCCCTCATATGTACCAGTGTACAGCCTCTGTCCTATCCAGGCCTGCAAGGTAGAATTCGGATCATGCTAGTTGGGGGGAGGAAGCATCCAGGATCTGGGGGAAAGTTGTGTTCTTCATCGGTACTACCTCGCACCCTAATTAACCCATCTCCTCTCCTAAACCCCTCTATGAGGGGATCTCCATTGGCCGACACTTGGGCCTTGGGTCTCCACTCTGCACTTCCCCCTTCATTTAATATGGTATATATATACATATACACATATATACACATACATACACACACTTATATCGTTTTGGTTTTTTTTTGCATGATGCCTTATACCTGGTCCCTTGGCACCTCGTGATCGCACTGGCCGGTGTGCTTCTTCCATGTGGGCTTTTTTGCTTCTGAGCTAGATGGCCGCTTGTTCACCTTCAAGCCTTTAAGACCCCAGACACTATCTCTTTTGATAGCCGGGCACCATCAGCTTTCTTCACCACATTTGCTTATGCACCCATTTGTCTTCAGCGATCCTATCCATTTCTATATCTCTCTGTGCCTGTGTCTGTGTCTCCATCCATCCATCTATCTCCCTTTCCTCCTCTTGAAAACCTAGGTTCAGGTGCTGTTGACACCACTCGGGAAGAATAAGAAAGTAGAGCATCTTTCTCCTCCTTTATTAACGCCAATGAAAGTGGAGGTGACGTCTGGGTCCTGCACCTGTCTTCTCTTTAACTAGACAAGGGATAAGTCTATGATGATTTACAGATGAAGCTGGCAGTGAGGATTCCATATGGAATCTACTGTCCCTGCCGTCGGGATGGCATCGTGGTGGCGGGATGGAGGTGAAAGTCCACCACACTATTGGACAGCAGGCCATCTTGTTAATGTTGGGAGACAGGAGCCCATGACTCCCACATTCTCTCCATGAACTGTGTATATGTGAGAGGAAGGTGTCTTTGCCAGATGAAGAAATTGGAACATCCCAGATCCCTAGTCGGTCTTCTCTGACACCGCCCAAGTGGGAGGTCTTGGAGCGCCTTGTATAGCTTCTGAAGGTAGGGATGTAGGTTTCCTACTTGGTCTTTGAAAATGCTTCGAAGCTATAAGGTTTGCATCAGGTTTTCAAGGTTCCGGAAACTGGTGGAATACCTACTGAGATGTTTCCCAAGCGCCAGGAGCACTCACTCATTTGGCCAGGAGACTCGGGAGGCAGGTACTTGGCCAGCTGACTGGCGGAGATCCATATCTGTGCCCACTCCAAAGAGATGACCCCCCAGAATGCTCAGACCTCAGCGTGATATCACTGACACTGTGCACAAGGAAAATGCTGCTTACTGCCATCCAACCACAGGCACAGCAGACCAGTGACGGGGAGCTGCCAGAAGTTCAGGCCGGACTCAGAAGGGCGTGTGAGACAAGAGATATCATTGCTGATGTCAGATGGATCTTGGCTCAAAGCAGAGAATACCACAAAGATGTTTATGTGTGTTGCATTGACTATGGAAAGAAATTTGACTGTGTGGACCATACTAGACTGTGGATCACCTTGGGAAGAATGGGAACTCCGAACACTCTATTGTGATCACTCGGAACTGGTCCCCGGATCAAGAAGCAGTAGTGCGAACAGAATAAGGGAGTACTGCATGGCTTAAAATTGGGAAAGGTGTGCGTGAGGGTTATAGCCTCTCACCACACTTGCTCAGTCTGTATGCTGAGCCAATCACCAGAGGGCTGGGTCTATGAAGAGGAATCAGGATGGGAGGAAGGCTGATGAACAGCCTGAGGGATGCAGAGGACACCACCTTGCCTGCTGACAGGGAGGAGGACTTGAAGCACTTGCTGAGGAAGACCAAGGAATGCAGCCTTCGGTGTGGATTAAAGCCAATGCAAGGAAAACCCAGATCCTCACAACCAGACCAATAGGGAACATCGTGAAAAACAGAGAAAGGGGTGAAGTTGCGAAGGATTTTGCCTTGCTTGGATCCACAGCAGTGCTCCTGGATGCAGTCATCAAGAGATGACAAGATGCATTGCATTAGGTAAGTCTGCTTCATGGAATCTCTTCACAGAATTGAAGAGCAAGGATGTTACTTTGAGGACTTAGGAGCACCTGACCCAAGCCTTGCTAGTCTCCCTTGCCTCATATGCACGTGAAAGTTGGACATGGAATAAGAAAGATCAAGGAAGAATCAATGCATTTGGATTGTGGGGCTAGAGAAGAATATTGAAAGTGCCATGAACTGATAAAGAGAAACAATCTGTGTTGGACAGAGTGCTCCTTAGAAGCAAGGATGGCAAGCCTTTGTCTCGCATATTTTGGGCATCTTGTTAGGAGAAATCAGTCCCTGGAGAAGGACATCTTGTTTGGTGAAATAGAGAGGCATCAAAAAGAGGAAGGCTCTCTATGTGATGGATTGACCCAGTGGCGACATTCGTGGGCATCAGAACCTTGGGAAAATGGTGCAGGATCACACAGCGTTTGTTCTGTTGTCTATACAGCCGCTATGGGTCGGGGCTGACCCCGCAGAACTTAAAAACAACAACAACAACACTTGGTCTTTGGTAGCATGTAGAAGGCCACCGTTTCGTCCGGGGTGTTTGGGATCGAGGAGCTATTTCCTACACTGTTCTGTCTCGCTAAGCTTGCCGTTCCCTCTTCCTTTCGTAGAGAGGGCAGGCCTTTGCCGGTGGTTCTGTCTGTGTCTGTTGGGAAGCCGGAGCTCCCAGTTTCTCTGTCTCCATCTGGGATCCATGGGGCCAGGGAGCACCTTGGGCACTTTGAAGAAGTGTTATTCCTTGGGTCCCAGCATCCTTAGTCAGCCTTCTCACCACGATTTAGAGTTTTGCTCTGTTTTAATGTTCGTTTTCATATTTGACATGTTGGGTTTTCAGTGGCACTTAATGGGAGGAACGAGGAAAACTATACCTACTTCTTCATCTTCCCCGGAGCAGAAGTCCTTATTGATTTCTAAATGTTGGTATTATAATACGCCACTTTAGAAAACTCTCTTATTATTGGCGTCTCTTTTCCTTTGATTTACTTCAGGACGTTCACGATAATATAATTTTAACTTCTTCCAGTAGAGATGGTTTATTTTCTTTCTCCTTCTTTTCCCGTCCCCGTGCCACTAAAGCCGTTCTCAGCTTTAATCACATCGGGAAGACATTCAACGCCATTTCTGGAGACTTGGAGGCGAGCAGGCACCCATTTTGGGGCCCTGCCTTCAGTGGGAAACGCGTTTGCTGCATCCCATTGAGCATATCCATCCCTCGTTTACTAAGTGCTTCTCACACAAATGTGTCTAATTATGTCAAATTACTCTTCTATTTTTTAATCAGTTGTTTGATTATATTCATATATTTTCTAATACTGAATCACTCAGATGCTCCTGGAATCGCAAACAATTGGTGACAATGCATTATTTTAGAGCTTGATATTCAGTCACACTTCTCTCTAGGATTTTGGGATCTGGGTGCGCAAATGTGATCAGTGGGGATGTTTTGATAAAATGTATATCAGATTATGGGAGGCAGGCATGCCACCAGAGTCCCTAGTTTGAGTTTTTAGATGTTAGCATTTGTTTAGGGGGAGTCCGTGCCTTATTTACAGAAAACGTTTGGAAGTGTTCCACCCCTCTATATTCTCTGGAACTATTGAAGCAGCCTTCTTATTGCTTGACCTGATGACAATGTGAAATACCACCCCTCTGAAGGACTGCGTGCCTGGTAAAGTGCGGGTGAAGAGAGGAAGACCATGGACAAGATGGATTGACACGGAGGCTGCAAGCCGGGACAGTTGTGAAGCCCGCACAGGATGCGGCCGGTTTCGTCCTGGGGTACGTGGGGTCAGTATGAGATGGAATCAACCAACAGCAACACCGCGGCTGGGAAGCCTCCCACACCTGATGGGTGTGGCGGAGTGAGTTCTTGCCTGTGATCAAAGCTTTCATTGCTCCAGTGTTCACTAGTGTGTTCAGAGTTTTCCCTCCGTGGGGGTCAACTTCAACACTTTTCCTTTGTCTAGAAAATTGCATATTTCACCTTGACATTTAACCTTATTTGTATTCAAATAGAAAGTCTGGTCTTCCTCCTGAGGAGCAATTGGTGGGTCTGAACTGCTGGCCTTGCAGTTAGCAGCCGGCTGTGCGACTCCCTGCGCCAACACGGCTCCTTGGAAAGACACAAAGCGACCTTGATCTTCTGGTCGGCCGTGACTACTGAGTCCAAACGGAGGAGTTCATGAAAGACTGCAGAGCAGGGGTGCTGCTTTCCACGGGCTCTGAGCAGGGTCCAGTGACGGCAACGCGCGTCCGTCCGCAAGCGCGCCTGCGCACTAGGCTCTAGGCGGTCTGCTGTGAGCATCATCGCCTAGCCTCCCCGAGTGGGGGACGGCATTCACATCGTGGCTATAGCCCACGGAACCGAGCGAGTGGCTGAGCTGGGACCTGGACCCAGGTCTCCCTGACCCCGAACTCATACTCTGCGCCCCCTGGGTTCCCTCTCACAACAGCCACTCACAGCTTTCATCACTGCCCACCCACGCTGAGGGGCGTCTCTCCGGGCCAGGCACTAGACTCGGATCCAGGAGCTGACAGTCTGGCCGAGAAGCAGGTAAAAGCAACGTGGAGAGTAAGTGCAGGGCAGGCGAGAGACTGGGGAGCATATTTCAAGGGGTGGAGAGACTGAGCCCACTACTATCAAGCCCATGCTGACCCACAGAGACCCTATAGGACAGAGTGGAACTGCCCCTTAGTGTGTCCAAGGCTGTCTGTCAGTCTGAATGGGGGACAGCGAACCGCATGTGTCTCCCACGGAGCCCCTGGTTGGGTGAGACCTGGACCTTGCAGCTAGCAGTCCAGTGCTGATCCCGCCGGGTCGTCACCTGTGCTCCTCCTGAGCACATGGACTGCTTCACCGCCACTCATGAGCTCCCTGTCATTGAGGCCATGCTGCGACCCCAAGCGACCCCAAGGGCAGGGGAGGACTGCCCCTGGGTGTTTCCGGGACTGTCACTCTTCATGAGAGCAGATAGCCCCTCTTTCTCCCCAGGAGCAGCGGGTGGTTTCCAACTGCCAGCCTTGCAATTCACAGCCCGACGCATAGCCACACTGCCGCCAAGGTTCCTCCCAGCTTGAGGGGGGTGTACTGCTCTGTTGTACACTGGGTCCCTGTGAACCGGAACAGATTCCATGGTGGCACCTGGCAACAACACACAGGAGCCTTGGGGTCGGGGGCCTGTTGAAGTCGGTTTGGAGATGTCCCAGGACTCATGATCTTTTCCCTCCTGGCCTGCACGCTGCTAGCACGGCAGTTACAGTGCTTTGCTGCAGCCGTAAGGTCTATGGTTGGAACCCGCGAGTCCCTCCATGGAGGAGGGAGGGGAGATGTGGCTCTCTGCTTCTGGAACGGTTTACTGTCTTGGAATACCCATGAAGCAGCTCTACTTTGCCGGATCCGATCCAGCCACGGCGAGTTGGAATAGACACCGCACCACACAACCACAAGCCCGGCGCCACGCGCTCTTGAGTCAACGCTGTGAAATGTCATGCCTTTAAGCAGAGACACTGCACACGCAGACTGCAGCTGGCACGAGCGAGACTTGCGTTGGCCTGTGCCGAGAATGCGTGGCGGAGCTATCTTAATACAAAACTGTGCCTGGGGGGCAGGGAAAGGCAAACGCACGCCCTCCAGAGGCTGGGCAGCACCATGTGCATTGCAGAAGAGGCTGCCGGCCCCGAGTCCACCCCAAGGCCAAGGCCAGGACGAACGGAACATCGGGACGACACACCTGCTTAACGCTTCCGACTCCCCCCTTCCCTCGTCGTCTCCACGCAAGGTTATTTTGGCAAAATGGCAACGGTGGCATTTGAGGATGGGCTGTGACTAAGTGTCCCCTCCAGCCTCCAGAGTGGGCCGGGCTGGCCACCCTCCAGCCCAGGCGGCAAGCGTGGGGGGCCTGCACTTAGAGGCGGAGGAGTGGGAGGGGACAATCTTCCTCTTAAATGTCACAGTGATTTATAGATTATATTTCCTGGGGAAAGTGCAAAGATTTATTTTCAGGAGACAGGCCGTTTGTAAACACACAAGCTCGCAGGTGTGGCCATGTGGGTTGGGATGCTGCAGAGGCCCTTCGCTTGTTCCAGGGGACGGATGCCAGTGGGCCCCAGGCAAGAGCAGGTGGCAGGAAGCCCTCCTGTCCCAGGCCTGCCGGTGGAATGATGGGCGCCGGAAGGGTGTGGTGCGTCCTCTGCGAGTGCAGCTGAAATCAGACTGCCTGGTGGGGCTTTCTATGCCCGTGGAGTCAGGCTCAGAAGCCCACTGGGGCAGTTCTACTTTGTCCTTAGGGTTTCCATGAGTCAGAGCTGACTTTGTAGCCATGAGCTTGAGTCTGGGTTGGTGTGCTCAGGCCCAGTG
This sequence comes from Tenrec ecaudatus, assembly GCF_050624435.1. Classification (NCBI taxonomy): domain Eukaryota; kingdom Metazoa; phylum Chordata; class Mammalia; order Afrosoricida; family Tenrecidae; genus Tenrec; species Tenrec ecaudatus. The sequence continues at coordinate 3,391,730 of NC_134535.1, forward strand.
GGATAAGTGTTTTGTGGGTAAAGGAAAGGTTGGGGGTTCAAACACCTCCATCTCTGTGTGAGAGAAAGACGAGGCGCTCTATGCAGGTAAAGATGGTTCTGGGCGCTGTTTCTAGGTGTCCACTGAGCCCGTTCTGACTCATAGCGACCCAATGCGACAAAAGAACGAGGTGCTGCCCAGTCCTGCACCTTCCTCTCAACTCGTGTGACTTTGGGGCCCTTGCTGCAGCCACGGGGTCAATCCATGGCCCGGCCCTCCTGCTTCTCGCTACCCTGCTGCTACATGCAACTGATGTCCTTTCCCAGGAACTGCCCACTCCTGGCCACACGTCTACATGCGTGAGACAAAGCCCTGCTCTGTGCTGCTCAAGATTGTTCCGGCTGCACCTCTTCCTAGACCGCTCTGGGTGTTCTTCCCGCAGCCTGGGGTGATTTCCACATGTCTCGCCAGCGCCATGATTCACACGCATCCATGCCTCTTGGTCCTCCTTACTCAGCGCCCAGCTCGCACATGCGCAGGAGGGGACTGGAAAGGTGCAACTCCGGTCAGGCATTGGCAGACATAGGTCCTGATGGGAACTGTCGCTGGGCCCCACAGAGCTTGTCCACATGTTTCAGAGGCCGAAGCAGGTTGGTTTTGTTATTTATCTATTTTATTTGTTTACTGTTGTTGCTCTTCTTGTTGAGATCAGCAGAGGAGCTTCAAAAAGTTCACAGAATAAATGCCATTATTTTTTCCTCCCAAAACCTTTTCATTGGCAGGTAGCACAGACACATCGTATCTGTCCATCATTCCATCACATCAAGCAGTATTGTACGATTGCCACCATAATCAATTTCAAAACATTATCTTTCTTCTTGAACTCCTTGATATCATCTCTCCTTTACTCCCTCCCTTCCGCCACTCTAAGAACCCCCTCCCCCCCAACCGCAGAATCCTTATTCTACTTACTGTCTCCATAGGCTCATCAGTCCTGGGGTTCATATAACAAACAACATAAAAACATTTAGCAAAAATCCATGAGGGCTGTCCCCAGTGACAAATACATCAGAGCTAAAGCCCAATATGAAGGAAACACACACACACACACACACACACACACACACGTGTTGAAAACCCTACAAGGCCTAACATGTATGGGAGGGATCAGCTAACAAGGTTTTAACTGTTCAAGTCAGCTTTGTCATTTTGATCTCTGTGGTAGTTACATAATCTGGTGCCAACTGGAGGATTAAGAGTGTAGGGGTGGAGTCTAGCCTGTCAATGAGGAGATGGCCAATGAGGCCTCTGTGTGGGCAGGGCCTTCTCCTGAGGATTCTGGGAACTCCTGTCTTCCTCCTTGGAGGTGGGAGACACACACACACACTCTCTCTCTCTCTCTCTCTCTCTCTCTCTCTCTCTGCTCACTCCCTACGAGACGGCCTACTGACAAGACACGTGACACTATGCTCCTGTGTTGACATAGAGCTGGCCCTGGGAGCTGGAGAAGCTGCATGGAGACCCCTGCCAGCACTGAGATGCTTCTACTACCATTGAATCCACAAGACTTCCCACCACTGGCCTGTGATCTTCCTGCATTCGGTGTCATTGCATGTGTTTCATGAGTCTGAAGAGGAATGTATAGGCTGGTATTGGTCATATGGGCTAATATCAGACAAACGGACTTGATCTGGACTGGGCTGGGATGTTTTCTCAATACTCAATTGCTCTTGTATGTAAAGCTCTTTCTTATCCACAAATCTCTGGATTTGTTTCTCTAGTCTACCCAGACTGACACAATCTCCTCTGGTCATCTCTCCAATGTACTCAGTGTGTTCCTTTCCCTGCATTAGTTTACAGGGCAATCATCGGAGGCTTATTTCCTACATAGATCTCACCAATGTATCTGACCTCCCACGTCCTCCATAGCCCTCTGCACACCAGACTCTCCCACATTAGATTTGCATGCTGCTCCCTCCTTCGCCTTTGGATTACATGATTTGCGATCCTTTGGTCGCTGATGTCAGAGGGCCTCTTCCGCGTGGGCTTAGTTGACCTCTGTGTTCCCTTCCTGAGGGCGAGTATGTAGCAAAGCCGTGATGTAAGAGCTCATTGTCCTTCATGAGAGCTAGGATTCATTGTGACCCACAAGCCCATTCCTGGATCTCTCTCTCTCTCTCTCTCTCTCTCTCTCTCTCTCTCTCTCTCTCTCTCTCTTTCCCCTCCCTTTGATGACTTGCTTGTCAGTTTATGGTAGAGGGTCTCAAGTGCTAAAATGGGAGGATAGAGGCAGAGGGGCATGGCCCCTGGGCCACTATCTTTGACTTCCTTTTCACCCTCTTTGAAGGCCCCTCTAAGACACAGCAGACCACACACTGATCCCGTCATTGCCACGTGCACAACTCTGTGCCAATGGTCAATCGTCACCTCGTGTGAACTCACTTACCCACCTTCTCCACACCACTTCTCCTCTATTCACACCAACTCAGTTGGCCCCGGCCACAAGGCTCTCTCTGCGGATGTCCTCTGCTTGTGAAGCGCCACCACTGACTGGCCGCCAGGAGGCCCGAGGGCACCATAACTCTGCACCTTTCTCCCGCAGGAGCGTGGACGCTGGGATCGAACCGCCCACCTCAAGGCTCCAGGCAAGCTCATTCCGTTTGCCTCCCTCTCTAGTTCTGGATGCCTGTCCCAACACAGGTTCTCATGAAGGCAGACAGCGGGCTCAGAATGCAGTGGGCTTTCCTGTCCCTGTGGCACTTGAGCCTGCTTTCCACCCCACCCCACCCCCAACGTCCCAACTGCCTCTCCGCTCCCACGATCCATTGCCAAGCCTGACGCCATGCGACTCAGAGGTGACAGGACCAAGCCTGCTTTGACCGCCCACAGACCCACACCCAGCCGTGCAGGCTGGGCCTGCAGCACCTTCACACACGTCTGAAGCAGCAGGAGCAGGAGGCAGGGAGCAGGAAGCACTTGCCTGCCACCACCTCTCTGGCCACACCCACCTTTGCCTGCCTACCTTTGGCCACACCCACCATTGCCTGCCTACCTCTCTGGCCACACCCACCTTTGCCTGCCTACCTCTCTGGCCACACCCATCTTTCCATCTCCCTCCTGCAGACCAAGAGAGTCCCCATGCCCATCCCCTGCCAGAACAGCCTGCCTCTGCTCAGACCCAGGTGCACAGGGGTCTCCCACTCTGCCTCCAGCAGGCTGGCCCAGAAAATCTCCTGAGCACAAGGAGTGCCTCACCTCAGAAAAAGAATTCAGGAGATTTCAAAGAAAAATTCCTGTACTTCACTTCAGCCAAAAGTGCAGCTTACTTGGGCCTCGCAGGTTGACAGCAGGCCTGGTCAGATTCCAAAACCAAACAAGACAAGCCAGTTGGCATTGAGCAGACTCTGCCTTATGGCGATCAGGGGTGTGTGTGCTTGTGTGCATGTGTGTGCATCTGTGCTGTTTGTGCATATGCGTTCATGTGCATGCGTGCATTTGTGCTGTGTGTGTGTGCACATGCATGTGTGGACATGTGTGTGTGCATGTGTGTGTGTGTCACTGTCTCACCATGCTCTGTGGGGTTTCCAAAGGCCAGTCTTGAGCAGGAGTCCACCAGGCCTTTCCTCTGAGGCACCTCTGGGTGGGCTTTACATGTTGGCTCCACCCAGGGACACCCCTGGCACGACCAGCAGGCTGCTTTTGTTGTTTCTTTCACCTGAGACGTGGGACCACATCTTTGCCACATGCCCCTTGACCACAGGACAGGGGTACTCTCAGCAGTGGTGGGATGGTTTTCTGGTGGGAAGGTCTGAGGACCATGTACCCCAGCCCCGGCAGGGGCCTGTGACTTCTCTCTGTGGCCTCCCCACCGCCCCTGCACCTTGGAGGCCCCAATTGCTGGCAGAGCTCCCCCCGGCGCCGTCAGGCTCTTCAAGCTGCAGACAATGCACATGCTAAGCAGTGGCTTTCCAAGCCCTTTATGTACCTGTCAGATTCAACGCCAGACTTCGGAAATTACCAAGACATGATGGACACCTGCCTGCACGGGTTATAGCTTCCCTCTCCCCCCAAGTGAAGAACTTAAAACACCTGAACGCACAGTGGTTCCTCTTCTCTCCAAATAGGGCCTGCAGGGTCCTTCTCCTCCCCGTTTCTCAGGGGGGTCCTCCCCCCACTCCCACGAGGACCCGGGCTCAGATCTGTCTCTGAACCGCCCGCCCGGCCTGGAACACCTGCCTGGGTTTCTCCCCCAGCCCACTCCATCACCAGGCATTGCCCCCCGGTGTGTCTGTGCACAAGGGAAGCCTGGCGAGTTACGCATCCACTAGAGTCTCTGCAAGAGATGTCCCCAAAGCTATCGCCAGACCACTGCCCACAGCCCTCTTCCAGCAAGCAGGCAACGACTCAGGCAGGTGCTTGTGCCTGGATATCACCAGGAATTCAACAGTAACTAGCTCTTGGTCATGTTGGCTTACCACCTTGTTCTGGACACACACACACACACACACACACACACACCACCTCATGTGTCCCTGGCACTGAAGTCAGTCTGGGGAAGGGCAGCATCAGTGAGCCCTGCCTCCTTCCCTTTCTCTCTCTCTCACGTACACGTATACCACTGCTTTCACACACGCCCTCTCAGACATGCACACAACCATTCCCTCACACTCAGGCACATACACACCCACTGATACACACATACCTGCACATGCCAGCACACAATGTGCTCTCACACATGCGCACCGCAGCCACTCCCTCACACGCACACATAAGCATAGAGCTTCCTCACACTCACTCACAGCCACTTTATCACACACAGATACACACACAGTCTTACACACATGCATACAGCCTCCTCACACTCTCACATTCATGCACACACCACATCCCCATAGCATCCCCCTCATGCACACTCAGCTATGCACACCTCACACTCATTCACACATGCGCACACACTCATCATACACACATTCAAACTCACACCCATATCCACACCTGTGCACCCTCACACACATGCAATTCAGTCATATTGCCCTATGCTCACCTACCTCCACACTCACACTTGCACACCCAGCATGCCCACATGCTCACACTCAGACTTGCACACATACTCACACTCACAAGCATGCTGTACCCACCTACCACACTTCAGAGAGACATTGCTGGCAGCATCTGACTTGGCATTAGGATGGATTCATTCATGTCTGTCCCTGCCCCTCCTTGTCCAGGGTCTCCTCTGACCAGAGGCCAGCCCCAGGGCAGTGCTCTGCCTCCACTCCCCCCACCGGTTTCCACCACTGAGTCCAAAATACTCAGTCCCCAGGTGTCTCCCACCCCCACCCCCCTCCAAGCTAAGCTTTTCAACCCTGGTCTCTGATCTCCTGGTCACTTCTTGACCCAAGTGCCAGCCTTCACTGCTGCTCCAGCCCATCGGGCTGCCCTGTCCCCACCCTCCTGCTGGCTTCTCCCTTCCTCACTCCTTGGAAAGGGACACTGAGCCATGAAGATGCTGGGGGAAGGGGGGCACATCTCTGCCTCTGTTACTTGGTAAGAGTGGGGCATGGATTCAGGTTCCCCACCACACCACATAGAATGGAGCTGCCCCCTCCTCCTAGTACAGCCAGCCTTCCTCCCCTGAGTCTTCCCACCTCTGCCCACCCAGGGCTATAGAAGCCAGCAGCCCCACAGCCCTCCTCTACCTCCCGGCCCCCTACCCCTAGTCCTTCCTCAATCCAGCGTCCTCCTCCTCCCTGGCTGAGAGCTCTGGGCCACAGGGTGGGGAACAAGCTGGGGCTGGTGGGCTGGGCCAGGAGGGCCAGGATGGGCTCCATTATCCTGCCGGGCACTCAGGTCACTGTTTGGGGAACAGCACCAGCATGGTGGGCACTCTGGATTCAAGCAGAAAGCTTCGGCTTCAGGGGAGATTTTCAGGGATCTGGTCCACATGGGGAGGGGAACTCAGGGTAAGTTTCAGAGACCTGCCAAAAGGCACTCAGAGGACAGGGGTGGATGGAGGGAGAGACACACACCCGGTTTAGGGACCTGTGTCCCCAAGTTAATGCCGTCTTCCTGAGGGCATGGGAGCCAAGCCTGTGCCCGAGGGCGGCTGGCAATGCACACACAAGCACCCACGTGCTTCCCTGCCCACTGTCCCAGGCTCAGCAGCACGAGCTGAGCCTGACCTAGAGGAGCTGCCAAGGCCCTGATGCCGGCAGAGGTGGAGAAGACTGAGACATACCATCCAGAGGGGACTCCAGGCCGGACGGGGGTCGCGGGACAGCTGCAGACCTCATGGCGGGACCACACAGGGGAGGGGGCCTGGGGGGCAGAGGCCGTGGTGCAAATACTGGGCTCTCCAATTCTGGGAAGAAGGGAGGGGTGAGTTCAAGAGCATAGGAAGCAGAGATGGGTGCCCCCAGCCCTGCCCCACCCTCTCTGGGCACAGGTCACTCGGGAAAAGCAGGGAGGCAGGTGGCCTGGGCCTCAAGTGTTCCCCGTCTGTGTGGGCACCTGAGGGCAAACAGCAGCCTTTCCACAGACTCGCTGACGTGGGGAGCTTGGCACCTGGATACTGGGTGCCCCTGCAGTCACTGCCCACATGTGTCACTCTGGTTAATGGGTCACATGTTCAGGCCACCGAGCTTGCCTGAAGTAGGGAGAGATGATTGATGACTCTCACACACACATGATGTGAAAAAGCACGCAGGCCCATGCACACACACAGGGAAGCACAGAACTCTGCGCAGGGAGGTAGGAACACAGACAGACACACAGGCTCAGGCACACACACAAACCCTACAGAGCCATGCATAAGACACACGGGAACACATGCGCGCACACACACACACAAGACCATGCACGCACACACATGTGCGCACACACACAAGACCATGCACAGGTTGTAAATGCGCATGTGCTCACAAGTGTAGGCACGCCTGGACACCCAGAGCCACGTAAAAATGCACAGGCCAACAGCAGGACAGCGATGGGGAGTGGCCAGATGTGTGGGCCAGATTCAGAAGAGGACATAGAACGAGGGACATCCTGGATGATGTCAGATGGGTCCTGGCTCAAAGCTGAGAAAACCAGGAAGATGCTTCTTTGGGTTTCCGTAATGACGCCAAGGCCTTCGACTGTGTGGCACCAAGTCACAGCACCAAGCCACAGCACCAAGCCACAGCACCGCACACCAAGCCACAGCACCGCACACCAAGCCACAGCACTGCACACCAAGCCACAGCACTGCACACCAAGCCACAGCACTGCAAACACAGGCTTGCATGCACTCACTCACTCGCATGAGGCTTACACAGGTTTACACGCACACACGAGGCTCACACAGGCTTACACCCACCCACTCACACGAGGCTCACACACAGGCTTACACACACACATGAGGCTCACACACAGGTCTACATATACTCACAGGAGGCTCACACGCAGGTTTACACACACACACGAGGAACACACACAAGTTTACACACACTCACCCACACGAGGTTCACATGCGGGTCTACACACACCCACATGAGGCTCACACATAGGCTCACAATGGCACCCTCCCCACCTGCCCTGCTTGTCAACGCTCATCCACCTGCCTCTCACAATTATGCTCCGCAGAAATCCGTTTACTACAGAGGCTTGTCAGGCACCTCGCCGTCTTCACAGAAACCACGAGCCTGTCTCCTTCTGCTCTCATTCCCAGCTTCTCTGACAGAAGGAGATGCCCGCTTCCCGCCCCCTCCCACCAAGGCAGGCCTAGCTCCCAGAGATGCACGGATCACTTGCTGGGCATCCAGCCTGGAAGGTGGGAATCTGGCCATGCACCAGGTTTGGAGGCTCATGCACAGATCTGTGCTCTGGGAAGTATGTAGCCATTATACCGGGGCTGCATCATGCAGGCACTAGCAGCCAACGGCCTGCAAAATTCCCTCCCCCACTCAGGCCAGAGAGAGCTGGGCTGCCCCTGCCCCACCTTACCAGGGTCAAGAAAGGCCCCAGCACAAAGGGCCTTTGGTGGGGGTGGGGTGGGGTGGCCCCCACTTCTGCAGTTCCTCTCCGGGGCCAAGGTCACCAGGTAGCTCTGAGATGCATCGTCCTGAGGGCCAGCTTATGCACTTTGCACTGCATGGTGGCCGCCGGCGCAGCCTGTCCGCATCAGTCCCTCCCCGCCAGGGAGAGCCCGTGCAGGAGGGGCCAGCCCTCTTGGGGTCACACTGCTGAAGTCCTGTGGACACACGGAAAAGAGCCCCTCGGGTAGCCGCTGCCCCGTGCCCTGCCACGGTCTCAGCCAGCCCCTCACGCACAGAGACCCCATGCCACGTAGAGGGACGTGTCACCATCCCAGGCAGCTGACAAGGGGAAGCTGAAGATTCCCCAGTGCATTTCAGGGGCTCAGGACCACTTTCTGATTCTTGGCTCAGTGCGGGATCCAGCCAGCAGCTTCAGGTTTCTTAAAGAGAGAGAGAGAGAGAGAGAGAGAGAGAGAGAGAGAGAGAGAGAAAAAGAGCGCAAGCTTCCCACCATTGGGTGGGTTGTGACTCACAGCCACCCTGTAGGACAGGTAGAAAGGCCCCTGTGGGCTCTCTGAGACTACCTGCCTAACTGTGGACCCTGCAGTTGGCAGCCCGGTGTGTAACCATGGGGGTCTGTAAAGTAGGGTCAAGGTCGAGGGATGCGCCTGTTCGCCCCAGGTGCCAGGCTGGCAGGCGAGGAGGCAGCGTGTGGGCAGACCTTGCGTGTGGGTACCTGAAGCCCTCTGTGGGGGGCCTGAGCGGCAGCAGAGTCAGGCAGAACTGACCTGCACATGGCTCATGTCCCTGGGTGGCTTCAGTCCTCTGTCTCCGACTCCTGGTGGTCCTGAGAGCCTCCCTCTCCCAGGGCGCCCCAGTGGACCCTGCGCTGTGGCTCCGCCGGTGACGGATGAAGGATGACAGAGCCGCTGTCCCTGCCTGCCCCGGAGCCCGAGTGTGCATGGAAGGCCATTTCCCACCCTGCAACAAGCGAGTAACAGCGTGAACCGGGCTCTCATCCATCACAAACAGTCGCCGGGGCTCCGCACGGCTGTGTTCCCGGTGAAAGATGGCCCTTCCCAGCTCCAGGCCCACGTGCGCGAGGCTTTATGATATTTCAGTTTTATGGGGTACATCCCGCTGATGAATGTTCCTTAGTGAAGGATCATTCTGGAATCTATTTTGCCTTCAAAGAGGCTTCTTCTGGGATGGACAGGGAGGAGGCGGGCCCTGCTACATATAATCCCGCCGTCCATGGCCCCACGCCGGGTAAGACTTGGAATGACCTGGAACACAGCCCTGCGAGCCCTTTCTTGTCACTGACCCTGAGGCTGCTGGAGAGTTGAGCTTCCTCAGAGCTCTGCTTCACATGTCCTTGTTCAGCAGTGCGATGCTCCTTCCTGTCACCGCCTCTAGGAAGCCACGGATGCCCGAGGTGAAGCAGCCGCACTGAAGGCCCAGAGAGGACCAGCTGCTTGGGACACGCCCATCTGCCTGCTCTTGAGGCTGGTCATTTCTCTCTCCAGGGAGGCTGCCTGCACCTTCGCCCCGTGTACTCAGGTCCTAGCCCAGAGTCCAGGATCTCTCACCCGACGCTGACCATCATCCAGAGACCCTGGATCGCCAGGGTCACCTGTGCTTGGGCCCATGCCTGCGTGAGGCCAGTGCAGGGATGGTTCCCAGATGCTCCGGCACACTCCCTGCAGACATCTGACCCCACAGTGTGGGGTGTGCCGCCCCAATGCCGTCCCTCCTCATAGGAGGCCACTGTCAGCAGAGGGAGGTGTCTTCCAGCCAAAGGGGGGCATGGGCTCCCCACTCCCCTCTCCTCTGCAGCAGGGATCCTCAGTGTGGGCCCCAGGATCAGTAACAGCTCTCCTGGAGACCTGGCAGAGGCACAAACTCCCAGCCCTACCAGACCTCCTGCTGCCCATTAAATCATGTCTCTGCCCAGATATGTGGTGTTTTCCTGGCCCTTAATTCTGTGCTGGTGACCCTGTTTGGAAGCAGGGTTTTTTTTTTTTAATGTAAATAAGTTAGTGCTGGTGTTGGCTGGGTCCTAAAACTAATGCCCCTCCTTTAAAAATTTATTTCTTTAATTGTGATTTTGGTGAATGTTTCAGACCAAGTTAGCAAATTTGTTTTCCATTCAACAACCTTTCAAAATAGAGGAAAGAGTTAGGAGGCAAGAGGCATTTATACAGGTCTAAATACAGGCATGTTCATATGCAAATATATTTATATATGATGATGGGGAAATAGATATATGTGCATGTACTTATAGGTTTAGTATTAAGGTAGCAGATGGGGGAGTGCAGATTGGGGACCCAAGATCCATCTGTAGGCAACTGGACATGCCCTTACAGAAGGGTTGTAGGGAGGAGACAAACGAGTCAGGGTGTAGGGTAGCAACGATGAAGCATACATCTTTCCTCTAATAACTAAATGCTTCCTCCCCCCCCCTCCACTATCATGATCCCAATTCTACCTTATAAATCTTACTAGACCAGAGGATGTACACTGGTACAGATAGGAACTGGAAACACAGGGAATCCAGGACAGATCCCTTCAGGACCAGTACTGAGAGTGGCGATACCAGGAGGGTGAGGTGAAAAGGGGGAACTGATTACAAGGATCTACATATAACCTCCTCCCTGGGGGCTGGAGAACAGAAAAGTGGGTGAAGGGAGATGTCAGACAGTGTAAGATAAGACAAAATAATAATTTATAAATTATCAAGGGTTCATGAGGGAGTGTGGAATGGGGAGGGAGGGGGAAAATGAGGAGATGATGCCAAAGGCTTAAGTGGAAAGCAAATGTTTTGAGAATGATGAGGGCAACAAATGTTCAAATGTGCTTTACACAATTGATGTAGGTATGGATTGTGATAAGAGTTGTATGAGCCCCCAATACAGTGATTAAAAATAAATACTAATTTTAAAAGATTTGTAGCCTCAGAAACCCCACCCCCCAAAAAATCCATACCTTTTCGATTTGTGATGTGAACTGCCATCCCGCAGCAGAAGAGCATGCTTCCCGCCTCTTCCCTGTGTTTCCCATTCCTTCACCCCTTCTTTCCAGGCCCACAGAACAAAGCACTGCCCGGTCCAGAGCATCCTCACCACTGCTCCGCTGCCTGAGCCCATGGCTGCAGCCACCGTGCCAAAGCATCTTGGCGAGGGCCTGCCACTCTTTTGCTGTCCCTCCACTTTACCAAGCACGACGCCCCCTCCAGGGACCAGTCTCTCCTGACAACAAGGCCAAAGTATGTAAAACTAAGTCTCCCCATCTTGCCTCTAAGGACCACTCTGGCCACTGACCTTATAGATGGCAATCATGTGGCTAAAATTGAGCCATTGGGGTGAGTTCAGTTCCGGGATTCCACGCATCTCTCCCAGACCAGACAGCCTGGCCTTGTCCCACATTTTCATTGCTGCGACACATGTTGCTGGTGCCTCTGGCTTCAGGATTGTTTGTTGTGCCAACCTGGCTGATAGACACATGTGAGGTTAATTGAAGGGCAGAGGGATAAATGGCTCGGTGAGCCTCGCCTTGCGAGTTCTCCGTGCGGTCCCTTTGTCCTTTGGCTTCATTTGCTTCCTTTGCTTTTCTCCACTCTTCTTTGCTCCGATGGGAGGAGACTAACAGCTGGGCCTGAGGTGGCTCACAAGGGCTTAAGACCCATGTAGCTACTCACCACAAGACACTTAATCCTGTATGGGTTATTAAAAGAAGAACCAGAGCAGATAGACCCAGAGGTCTGACACAGGGAGGACATGGCTTCCAGGGCAAGATGATCTAAAGCCAAGGACGACCAAGGAACCAAGGAATACCCACAGGGACACAATCACCACATCCGAAACCCTGATAAGACTCCCAGACTCCCACGCTGGCAGAACACACATTTCTGTTCTGGAGAGTCACCCGCATATGGTATTTCTGTCACAACAGCTCTGGGCGACAACGACAGCGACAAGGAAGGAGGAAGTTCCACGGAGGGACCCAGCACTTTGATTCCCCAGCAGTATTCCCTCTCCTGCTCTGCTGCTAGAGATCTCCGTTCACTTCGTACCCGGAAAGACGCTCCCTGACCTGTTGCATGACAGCCCTGCGCTACCGGTCTCACACGGGGTTGCCCACTGAAAAGCACTGCGCTGGCAGAGCTGGTCTCCTTGCGGAAGGTCTGGGGGAGGAGTTATTGCTTTGACTTCGCCCACTTGCAGGGGCTACCCGTGTTCCTTGGCTCAGGGTCGCTTCCTCCCTCTTCAAAGTCCAAGGTGTGAAATCTCTATGACCTTCCTTCCACGGCCATATTTCCCTCTGACCCAGCTGAAACTGCCTCTCATCTCCGAGTAACTCAACTTGATCGCACCTGCAAAGCCCATTGGCCATGCCACACACCACAGAAGTCATCATTCTTCTTGTCCTGCGAGCCCTCAGGAGGTCCCGAGGCACACAAAGTCTGAGATACAATTGATGTGGTAGCAGATCATTATCTATCTAATTATTGGTGAACCTCTGGGAGCCAGGGACCTTGTCTGATTCATCCACACCTCCCCAACATCGATCTCTGCACCTATCAAACAACTAAACTCTCAAAAAAACAGCAACTGACTGATGTGTGACCGTGTGGATCAATCAAACGCTGAGGGGCTGGCCACCCCACTCTCAGGCCACCCCCCCAGTCGAGGGAAAACGTGAGATGAGGGGCTCAGGAATGGGATCTGAGAAGTCCGGGGTGGGTGGGGCTGGTAGATAAAATCGGGGGTGCCAATTTAAATGGAATTTAAGATGAAGACTGGATTTTTTAGGTTTTACGTGAGTGGCTGTCCAATTGTCGGTGATTCGTGGAGACCCCCGTGTACAAGAGGCGATCTTGGCTGGTTCTGAGCCATCTTCACTTGCTTGCATCTCGACCTCGTGGCCCCTGTGAAGCTCTTTCAGCTTAGGGAATTTGTTTGGCACTCAATGCTCTGAAATGACCTACGAGGTTATCACGGACTACACTGTGGAAGTAGATCCTTGAGCCCTGCTTCCTCATGTGGCTGAGTCTGGACACCCCATTAGAACCTGACCACGCGGCGTGACCCTGCTAGGGTTTGAAATGCTGGCAGCATCGCCTCCAGCATCATAGCAACACACAAGCCCCCCCAGAACGACCAACAGACAGACAGCTGGTGAAAACAGCAGATCACATTTCAGCACACACCTGCCCCACCCAGAAGTCGTGTTTGGGACATCCGTCTGTTACCGTTGTTTACTTGATAGTCACATTTCACGGATGGCTTGTACTATCACTGGCTAAATCTGGCAGCCCTGAGCCTGGGTATTGGCCATGGTCCGAATGATGGCAACAGGGAGTTCATTTCTTTCTTGCAGGGACTGATTCTGCTTACTTTCCTGAGTTGCGTCTTTTCCCTTGTTCAAGGCAGGGCACTCTGTCGAACCCCTCAGTGGCTGGACTCTATTTCCTCTTTCTGCCTGTGATCACTAGGGAGTACATCAACAAGACACTCCTGGATAAGGGTGGGGTGGAGCCCAACCTATCAGTTGGGTTGTAATCTGACGCCACCCCCTTAGTGTCATAAGCCTTGTTGTATAAGACAGAGAGACTGCACAGAGTGGAATCGCCATTGGCCTTGTTCCTTCGGCTGGAACTGGACCTGTGTCTGGGTCCTTGACCTACTATTGTGCTGTCTACAGATCCCAGGAGCTGTCAACAGACTGCTGGGAGGGGATTCATTCGACCCATTTCAGAACCCTATATCTGCCAGGATGTAGCCCACCCCTGCTAACTCCCCTCCCCCCACACTATCTCTACTTCATCATCCAACTTCCTGTTCATCAGCTTCCATGAGTCAGGAGAAGCCTGATTTGAACCAGATTGGACTGAGCTCTCTCTACAACTGCATAAGCTCTGTCTTGTCATAAATCTCTTCCTTTCTATCTACAGACACATAAACGAGCGTCACTGAGTTCTGCTTCTCCAGAGAACCCAATCTAACACCCGGCCTTATCTTCACTGGGGCTCCCCACCCCCACCACTGAAGAGAGCATTCCTGGCAGCAAGCAACCGAACTCAGAAGTGGTGCCAGGAGAATTTCAGACCCAGAAGCTTCTCCCAGAGGCTCATCTGTCATGTCCACCCATGCACACCAAGCGTCTCCTGTTAAGCCTGTGCTCTCCTGGAGGAGCGGAGGCTGGACATCTGCTAGCCGCAGCTCCTACTGGTGCCTCCAGAGCAGGTCATGCTTTGCAGCCGCGATTGGAGATACATAGCCCATGGGACCATTCACCACTGTTCAGAGGAGGAGCTGGATGCACAATTCTTCTTGCAGGGGGGTTAGCACCCTACCCTCCTCCCTGCGGTCTGGAGGACTCTCCTGCGCTGTGACGGCGGGCCGGCCATAGGAACGGATGCAGCCTGGTCCTTAGATGCCCTCAGCACCCACTCTAGCAAGGCACAGAACCATCACACATACCTGGGATGAGACCGCGCAGTCAGCTGCCTTTATAGGGTCTGGGAACATGAACCCCACATCTGTCTCCTTAAAAAAAATTAAAGAGGATCCCTACTATCCTCTTTGGAGATGTGAATGGGAAAGAAAATATATGAGAGTGAAGCCACTCTTTCAAAGGAAGGAAAAAAATAAATAAACGCACACACGTCAGCACAGACCCCCAGAGTTCAGGAGCAGTCTCCTCCCACCCTCTCATCCCTCCTTTCTTCCCTCTTACTCTGATCATCCTTTGATCTTCCTCATAATGAGTTTCTTTTCCAGTAACAGGTTTTCATCATCTTCACAGCCTATTGATTAGGACTCCTTTCCAGGATTTGGAGATTGCAGTTAAAATAAGGGATGGAATAATTTACACTTCTAATGACATTTCAAAGGAAGGGTATCAGTGATGCCCCCACAGCCCTGTCACCTGGCTGAAACAGATCAGAAGGGAGATGGAAGGGAAGGAGACTGCTTTCTGCAGCATGTTTTCTCTCTCTCTCTCTCTCTCTCTCCCTCCCTCCCTCCCTCCCTCCCTCCTCCTTCCCCCATTTTGCTTTTTGCCTGATGAATGGCCTGACATTGGTGGCTGGCCACCAGGGCGCCCCTGGTGGGAAGAGAAGGCAGTGGGCAGCGAGGAGTAGGAGGAGGAAGAGGAGGCGAAGGAGGAGCTAGGAAGGAAGGTAGATGTCTGTGAGATTGTCTCCATGGCTGAGCCGGGCACTGTGAATTGCCCTAGAATCCTAATCCTTCTGGGCCATAGCTGTCCTTTAAAGGGAAAGGGGATCATCCAGCACACCAGTGAAGTGACCCTGAGGGACCATGGATCAGAGCCCCAGGAACGGCCCAGAATGTCCTCTGGGACCCAGAGTCAGGTGCAGCAGATCACAGGGTGTGTGAAGGAAGAGCACACGGGGCTCTACAGGAGGGGCTGCAGTGTCCAGGGTGGGCTAGCCCTCTGTCCTTTGGCCCTGGCCATCTGTGAAGGGTTGGTATGCACAGGTGTCCTGGCAGCAGACAAACTGGTTAAAGAGCTATCGCTCAGGTGGCTGACCCTGTGTGTCCAGATGCAGCTGATGCTGAAACAAGTGTGGTGGTGATACAGCCGGCAATGCTGGGGCAGGAGAGCCCTCAGCTTGGACACTGAGCTGCAGCGCCCACAGAGCAGCTAAAGGGCCAGTATGCTGGGAGAGGGACCCCAGTAGTCTCCTGTGGATCTGTGCCTTCCTTCCACTGTCAGAGTGGCCTAGTTCCCCACTTTCTAGAATAGAAACACAGATCTGTGGCTCCGTAGTCAAGGATTCTTTTTCATAGTGTTCACTGGAATTCCCCCACTATGGAAGCCAACCATCAAAATCCAGCCTGGTACTCTGGCAGCAAGAGGAAGGCTTGACAGATCGAGTGTCAGGGTGAGTGCTTGCTTTTCCTGGTGTAGAGGTTACACTTTGGACTGCTAACCACAACGTCAGCACATCGAAACCACCAGCCACTATGCAGGAGAAAGATGAGATTGTGTGCTCCCACACAGAGTAGAAGTCTCAGAAACCCACAGGGGCACCCCGACCCTGTCTCTATGGGTCAGAATTGACCCGAGGGCAGTGAGTTCTGGGTTTGGATATGGGTCACTGTCAGTGTTAGAGGTCACTGAGATGGTCTGGACTCAAAGTCGCCTCATGCAGAAGAGAAGAGGACACCACCCAATCCCACGCCATCCCCAAAGCCCTTATGCCCCAGTCCGTGCCAAAACCCATCGCCGTCGACCCATCTCGACCCTACGTAGCGTGTCTGAGGCAACGCGTCTTTCAGAAAGCAGATCGCCTTGCCTTCCTCCAGCTGCAAGACTAGGGGATTCAAACCCCACACTTTGTGGTTCGCAGTTCCATCTTGGCCCAGCGGGGCCACCAGGGATCCTTTTAGAGGAGGAGGCTTCAGAAAGTTCATAAGAAAATGGGGTGAACAAACAATGCACTTGCTGCACAAACTTTCCGGAGCCGCGTGGAAGGGGAGCCACACGGAGGAAGACCCTCGAGGAGGTGGGTGGGCACAGTGGCTGCAGCTACGGGCTCGAACACAAGGACAGCCGTGAGGATGACGCAGGAGCGGGCAGAGCGGGTTGTGCCCTGGATGGCTATGAATTGAAACCAACTTTGCAGCACCTGACAACCATATCGATGTATATGTTTAATATACGTAATTCAACCTGACCGGAGATGGGTGGGGAGGCAGGAAGAAAAGCAACCTGGTGCTCTGCAGGGAGGTAGGCACCTACCAAGCCCCTCTTTGCATATGCTTAATAGACGTCACCCGGCCCCACCTGAGAGGAGTGGCGAGGCAGAGAAAAGGAGGGCAGTGGAACGTCGTACTGCCGATGCGTCCTCGCCAAGGCCTGCCATCCATCAACTTCAGTCGTTCAATGAAGCCGTTGCCAATACAATCAGTCATCTTTTTATTGAATTAAGACAAATGGATGGTTATTAATAGGCTGAGACTTAATGAGGAAAATGCTAGAGCTGCACAGCGGGGGCCGGCGGGGATGGCAGAACCCATACGCAAGCGTGGGACCTCCTTGCAAAGATCTGGAAGCATCTTCAGAAAGAAGCGTGCCTGGTTGGCTGACCCCGTGGAGGCACACGAAGGGCAAGCGGGCCTGAGCTCCGAAAGCAGGGCTGCGTGGTGTGATCCCCCCCCTCAAATACCTTCCGCTGCGCAGTGCCGGGCCAGTGCCTGGCCTCTTGGACCTCGCAGCCCTTCTCTGCCGAAGGTTCCTGGAAGACCATCGTGATGCTGGTCGGACTCTGTGTTTGGAACCCGCTGGGTGAGAGCAGCCTGGTCATTATCTCCATCATCCAGGGTTTGCAGAGAGGTGGGTGTGCCCGGGGTGTCCAGCACAGGCTCGGCCATTGTCCTACAGTACCAGCCATCTGTGAAGCGTTGGTCAAAGCTGGCGGGTTGGCAGCAGGTAGACTGGCCACAGAGCCATCACCCAGGTCACGCATCCTGCATGTGTCTGCCGCTATACAAGCACAAACAGGGCCTCTCCCCACCGCCAAGAAGGGGCGCACCCTGCCAGACTCTGAGATGTGGTGCTGCCCACGTAGCATCTGATGGGCAGGGCTGAGAGAGGGAGGGGTGGGAAGGCATCGCGCAGCACCCAGCACCCAGCGGGGTGGGGTGAGGTGACACCTCCACTGCTCCCAGCACGGGGCTCCCAGGAATCTTCCTGAATGTGCGCGGGAGCCTGGTGCGGACTCTGTTTGGGATGTCTGGAGTCTGTTTATGGCAGTGTTTCTGGGGAAGCAGATTGTGTTCTTTCGGGGCAATTGCTGCAGCTTGGTAGGTCAAACCAACGCCCACAGCCCCATCTGCCCACGCGTGGTGCTCAGCCACCCGCAGTGCCAGCAGCCTGCAGCCTCGGCAGAGAGCAGCCCAGCTCCAGGAATGGGCTTCTGACTGAGGCAAGGGGTGTGAATCCAGAAGGCTTCCTGAGCACAGGGTTCTGCAGGATGGCTTGGAATGTGACCAGAGAGATGAGTTACACCTGACTGCTGCATCTGTAGGTGTGACCTTGTTTGGGAAAAGGGCTTCTTGTGTCACGTGAATGAGGTCACACTGAGAAGGACGTCCTGCTGGGTGAAGTGGAGGGCCAGCAAAGACTGGGAAGGGCCTCGATGAGCTGGCTGGACGCAGTGGCTGCAACAGCGGGCTCGGGTGCAAGGAGGGGCACTTGTGAGATGGTGCAGGAGCGGGTCCTGTTTCCTCCTGCTGTGTTCGGTTGCTTTGGATCATAACTGACTCTAGTCATCTAACAAACAGCACCATCTTCTGCTTGCCCAAGCTCAGGAGTGCCAGCTCTCCTGGCAGCTGGGGCTTAAAGGGGGCCCCTCCAAGGCACAGTCCACTTTATGGTGCCACCATCTCCACCAGAACCCTAGATGGGGGTCTCGGGCACAGCTCCGACTCACCTGTGGACCCGCCCCTACCTAACCAATGCCCGGTCTTACCCCACCTGCACCCAGGAGGCCCCATCAGAGCAGAGAGCTCCTGACAGCAAAGGTCAGTCCATCAATTCTCTAAGCACATTAAGGATGCGTCCAAATGATGCCCCTTTCTCTGACACCTGCAGCCATGGATTTCATCGGGCCCACAAGGTGCATGCTCCAAGCCAATGGGAAATAGAGACCTGAATCACCAGGGACAGCAAAGATGCAGATGGCGTTCTCTCTTGACCACAGGTCAGCTTTTTTTCCTAAATGGTGAGTGACCACTCTGGTTCAAATGATAACTACCTTCACTTGAAGTAGCATTCACCTTGAGCTACGGAGTCATGTCCCATCACGCATGGCCAGGGACCAGCTCTGCTAGAGCCAAGTTGTAAGAGCGCGCTCCACTAGACACTGTGGTCTTGTCGAGACTGGCCTCGCTGGACACGGTGGTTTCGATTTTACACACCTGAGAGGACCTGTGCTGGCTACACATCCTTCTGAAGGAGGACCTTAGGAAGATGGGGATATGAGGGGGCCCACATTCTAGAGCGAAAATTCTGGGAGCCCACATAACTGAGCGGTCCCAAAGAAGAACCCAGGCACCTGTGGAAAATCAGTGAAATCAGAGCATCCTCTTACCAGCCTGGCAGACATGCTTTCCCTGCTCTGACCTGGACAATCCCTACACAGCACACTGCCGCAGCGAGGCGTCTGTCCCTAGCTGTCCAGGCCAGCTTTTATGCTCTGTCTCTAGAACACTGTGTTCATTAAAGTGGGGGGACAGCAGGAAACAGGAAAGCCTTCGAAGGATGGGTTGGCCCAGCAGCATCAGCAATGGCTGAAACATAAGGACATCCATCGGGATGGCACAGGATCCAGTACTGTTCCATTCTGTCACACAGAGGGTCGCTGTGAGTTTGGAAGCCACTCAATGGCACCTAACGACAACAACTAAGAGTCTATGACCAGAAGTGGCTCGTCCTGAGATCTGAGGACAGCCCGTCTCCTGATAGTGCCCCTCTACAATTTTCGAGCAGAAACCATCTGTGGGAGCAGGTGTCTGCTCCCCGCCTCCATCCACTATCTCCCCCCGCTTCCTCTGGGAATAACCAGCTACTTCTTCTCCAGAAATAGCTGCTGAAGTTCCACCACCCCAAGAAGGTGTGGCCAAGAAGAGAATCCCCCTCTAGCTACAGCCGATTGGTCAAAGAGAGCCCATCAGAGTCATTCCCTGGGATTTTGGATTAGAACAAGAAGAGGGCTACTCCCATGTAGCAGTAAGGATGGCAACATGAGCTCTGGGTCCTGATCCTGACTCCAGAGGAAAACTATGCCCTGCACATGCTCAGCAAGAGGAACAAAGTGGGTTAAGGCTTCCATCCCAACTCTGAGATGCGCAACTGATCTCCCAGAAGGTGGTGTTTGAACGCTACTTGACGCTATGGAGATATCTTCGCCCCATGAGAAACACAAAAAGGGAACACAATAAGCTAGGACCCCAATTTGTCTGAAAGAGCGTCGTTGTTCCCATTCAGAAGAAGAATGAGTCATCGCATGACCCACGTCAGTGCACCACACGGTGAGGTCTTGCATGCTGGAAGCTATGTTATTGGTGTTTCAAATATCAGCAGCATCTCCATGGTGGATAGGTCTCAGAGGAGGTTCCAGAGAAAGATAGACTATGGACAAAGGCCTCTTGATCTATTTCCAAAAACCAACCTCCTATGGAACAACAGAATATTGTCTGATACAGTAAGAGAAAGTGAGACATGTGGGTGAGAAAACACTGAACATACACCGTGGCACCAGCAATGGGCTTCAGCAGATCAACAATGGTGACAATGTAGCAGGGGTGAGCAACATTCTGTGGTGGGTGGACAAAACGGACCTGACTTCACCGCTAACCCCACAAGTTTAACAGTAAGTGAAAGTCTGTTGCTTTCACTGTGGTTAGGTGGTTAGGTGGTATTGAGTCAGGTCAACCTCATTGAGTAGCCCAACGAGGGGACAAAGCAATGTGCAATCCTGTGCCTCCCTCACAATCAGCACTTGGTCTGCGCCCATCATTGCAGCTACTGTGTCAATCCATCACCCGGTGGGCAATTCTCTCTTCTGTTGACCGTTTACCTAGCCAAGCATCAGGTCCTCCTTCGACCTAAGCGCATGGGACAAACTCTCACCATCCTTAATTCTAAGGAGCATTTGGGCCGGATTTCCTCAAGCACAAATGTGTGTTCTTTGGGGGGGGGATTCATGGGCTATTAAAATACTTCACTAACACAAAACTTTAAACACAGCCATTCTCCCTCTTTAGTCCTTGTCCGGCTGACTGGTGCCCGTGAGACGACGGGAAAGCCATAGCGTGGACTGATTCTGGATACAAGTAAAGTGTCGATAATGTCCACCTGTTCTGCTTACCACGCTGCTTCTTCGTCTCCTTGATGGGAGAAGTTCTGTTTCCTTTAGGTAACCCTTTGATTTTCATAAATGCTTCAAGGACTCTTTGCTTTCAGCAAGCAAGGGTGTTCCATTTGCATAGTGCACCTGGTCTTCGTATCGTCCAGCTTCTCAGATTATTAGGTCAGCACACAGAGTGAAAATGTGTGGTGAAGGGAAACATGACTGATGCCCACCTTTCCCGATATTCAATCCGGCAATCTCCCTTTGTTCTCTCCAAGCAACTGCCTTTGATCTACGTACAGGCTTCACAAGAGCATTTAGGTATTTGGGAATTCCATTCTTCTCAATATTATCCATATAGGCTCACGATCCACAGGCTGAATGCTTTTACATAGTCAAAAAAAGCACAGGCAAACATCTTCGGAATTCTCTCTTCTCAGTCAAGATGCCTCTGACCCCAGCCAGGATATCACTCATTCAGGACACATCCTCTCCCATATACGGCTTGATTCCCTGGTAGTTCCCTGTGGGTGGCCTGCTGAAATAGCTTTTAAATTATCTTCAGTATAATTTGAGCTATTACTTTTATTTGTGCGAGCTATTACTTTTATTTTCCAATAGTTTGCACATTCTGTTGGAACACTTTCCTTTAGAATGGATACAAATCTCTTCTGGTTGGTTGGTTGGTTGGTTGGTTAGTTGGCTGGTTGGTTAGTTTCAGATTTCAACACACACATTAGAAGGTGTGTGAAGAGCACATACTGAATAGTACTTTGAGAACTAAGTTGCATCTGACTCAAGCCATGTCATTTCCAGTCACCTCATAGGCATGTGAAAGTTGGTCAATGAGGAGGAAGGCAGAGGGAGAGTTGATACATTTGAAATATGGTGTTTTCAAGGAATACGAAAAGGTACCGAGGATGGCCAGGAGAACACACGTGTCGTGGAAGGAGAACAGCCAGGAGATGCCTTAGAACAGATCTGTGAGGGCTCCTCTCATGTACTTTGCACCCCAGGAGAGACCAGCCCTCGGAAAAGGACATCACGGGTGGGGGAAGAGGGTCCGTGGGAAGAAGGAAGACCCTCCATGAGATGAACTGCCCAGTGGTTGAAACAATGGACTTAGCATGACAAAACTTGGGGGACTGACACAGCAGTGCGCCATGTTTCATCCTATCGTGCCGAGAGTTGGCACGAGCCAGAGTTGAGTTAATGGCGCCTAAGAGCAAGAGCTACCTGCAAACCTTTGGTCTCCTTGGTCCAGCCTCCCTCATCCTCGCAGTTGTTTTTATGTCTGAAACCATATTCATAAGATTTTCACCAGCCAATCCCTCACAAGCGGACCACCTATTCCCACATCGTAGTCTGTTAGCAGTCTAGAGCTCTTCTGAAATATGGTCACCCTGGGTGACCCTCCTGACTTTCGAAATCCTGGAAGCATAGCTTCCAACATCCCGGCTACCTGCCAGTCACCACCACACGGCACGCTGATGGACGAGTGGGGTTGGCTCTAGTGGTTGGCGCAGAGATTCGAATAATCGTCACATTAACCGGTCTTCCTTTTAGGCATTTGGGCATCATTCTGTCACTGACAGCATTGTACTTCAGGATAGATCTTGAAATGCGCAGCACTTCCCTTCGATTTATCATGACCCGCTTAGTAAACCGTGTGATCGCCCAACTCAGAACCCTCCCACCAATTCCTGATGGCTCACTGAGGCCGGGATATGCATCTCCGTGGGTTCTGTTTCCTTTTTGACAGTTTCCAATTTTTCTACATTGCTCCTGTGTACATCTTGTGTTCCAGTTGTTCAAGGGCATTCGCAACTGTTTCTTCACATTTTGAAGGTGTCACCATTAACAGGTGGAAGCCCCCCAAATGTCCTTCCTTCCAGGTCGTCAGGGTCAACTCCGCTTTGGGAAAGCAGCCTCTCCAGCCGTGCTTTGAACACCTTTCCACCAGCAAGGATATCAGAGAAGGTTCCGTCGTTACTCGTAGGCCTTCGTGGGTCACATTGTGCCTCAGTGGGTCGCCAGGTTCGTCTCCATAATCTGTCTTAGTCTGGAAGCTCCGTTGGCACTTGTCCAGCTGGGTGACTGCTGGTATTTAAAATACCAAAGGCATAGCTGCCAGCTTCGTGGTAACAAGCAAGCCGCGCTGGCAGAGAGGGCTGGAAAATGCCAGTCATAAAACCTAGACACTGCCACCTGGTTGGAGGAGTAGCTCCCCGTTCGACAGATCAACACACAGCACTTTCCACTGGAGGAGTCAAGCGCTTCCTCACGGTGGTCCTCTTAACCAATTTGGGTGCTTAGCCGCTGAACCTGGCCGATGCTTCAGCTCCTAGTGAAGGACCATTGACTGGAGGTGACTCCCCGACTGTCCCTCTAGAGCAGTGGCCGTCACCGCGGGGCTCGTCAGCATCTCAGGAGCTCCTTCTCAGGCTTATCCTCAGCCTGGCGCTCCTTAGCGGAAACATCAAAGGAAAGGGCCCATGACCTCCGCCCTGGTGATGCTCTGGGGAAAGCATGGTACGTTCTCTGGCAGGAGGGGGGCTGGGCTATGCTCCCCAACATGATGCATTGACACCAGAATTCCTGTACCTGCCTGCGAACGTGACCTCGTTGGGAAACAGGATCTTGGAAGATATGAGCCATTAAAAAGGCAGGAAGTCACAGGAAAGTGAGGCGGGTTCTAATCCTATGTGAGTGGGACCATTGCATAAGGGGAGGAGAGGCCCAGAGAGACAGACAGAGGGAAGCTAACCTCAGACTGTGGAGAATGGGGCATGCGCAGATGCAGAACGCTGCGTGAAGACCAAGGCAGAGGGTGGAGGCTGCTGGATAAGGTACGTCTGGGCGAGCAGGAGCTGGGGAAAGGACATAACAGATGTCCCTCTGTGAGCCTTCCAGGGAGCGTGCCCAGTGGACATGTGGAAGTTACCCCTCTAACCTCCAGAACGATAAGGCCATAGATCTGCCTGTTGTTGGGCGACCTGGGACACTCATCCAATGGATGGCAAGGGACAAAGAGGGGATGGGCTCCCCCTAATTGCAACGTCCCCTTTGCCGCGTGTCCAGGAAAGACACAGCAGAGGCCGGCGCGGTCGCTGTGAGTTGACTGGTCTCCAAAAGGAGAAATAAAGAAGGCAGAGGAGAAGGAGCAGAGCTACAGAGTCTGTCTTCGTATTCGTCGCGAGGCTCCTGCGTACGAAGGAAGCCTGGAGGCGCGGTGGGTAAGCCCTTGACTTCTGACTCAAGGGATGGTGTTTTGGACCCGCCGCTGCCCTGCAGGAGAAAGAGCCAGGCTGTTTCCTCATTGTGAATTGCTCCAGGGAGGATCCAGGGGCCCGTTCTGCCCCGTCACACAGAGTCACTATGAGTTGGAGTCAACTTGAGCACACACAGAGAAGATGAAAGACATTTGGGGTACACGTGTGAAATGCAATGGAGTACAAGGCATAGAGACCCCCTTGTCCACCCTGGTGGAGCGGATTGGGGAGGGTGGGTTCCCCTGCCTCCAGGGGTCCTGGATGGCTCTCATATCACAATGTGGAAGCCACTGTCAATGTCAAGCCAGCGGATGGTCCCACCTGACTGCCTGCCAAAGGCCACTAGCAAGCCCATCTCCACGCCGCCCCGGCCATTGCTACACCATCAGCAGTGGGAGCCGCAGAGCAGCCTCTAGCCAGGCGAGGGCCAGGCCCGGCCTCGGAGATAAATGCGGCTTCTTTCAAGTCACATTCCCCGCATCCCACCTGGGAGACATCCTTTCTTAGGGCCACAACCGCGGTGAGATGGAAACGAAAGAGGGATTAGCGCTTTGCGTCTCCGCGAGATGGGTTTCCGGAGGCGAGTCATATTAAAGTCATCCATTTCCTCTAAACTGTTAAATATTCTCTCGGAAATGCAGGCTGGCAATGAGCAAGGCCATATGTTTGGCTTAGTGGGGCCAAGCCTAGTCCATCTGCATCACAGCCTGATTTACCAAGGCCTGCAGCCGAGACCTGCTTATTGACGGCCTCTTCCTGGCCCGACTGCACGCCACCCCAAGACCATCCTGGGTCTCCATAAAGAAGGATAATGGACCCATTGCTGGCCCCGCCGCCCTGCTGCCTGGCTCTGCCCAGAAGTGCACAGTGTGACTCCAGCCTGGGGCTCGCCGAGGCTACTGTGGACGACGGGTGGCTGCTGGCAGCTCCGAGCAGGCTATTTAAAAGCTTGCTAACAAGGAGGCTTTGGCTGCAGAGAGAAACCCACAGAATTGTGCTCTCGTGGGCAACTTATTCATTTTAGTGCCGCTCAGAGAGGTCTAAAAAGACCTGATAAATACTTAAAATCTGAACGAGCTTGTGAGTGTTTTACAACACAACTGGTATTTAATTAGCCTCAATTCCGTGGTCGAAAGGCACGGGAAAGACACCATTAAAGCGTTTACACACCCAGACAGCTCCTCTGCCCCTGGAGCACACCCCCTACCTGGTGGCGGCGGCGGCAGCGTGGTGGGGGAACGCGGCAGATCATTTTGAGGACCGCGATAAAGGGGAATTGGAGACAGTGACTGGAGACAGGAGCCAAGGGCAGCTGCAGAATGTCAAAAGGACACTGAGCTCGTCTGGGCCTCATGGTTGATGAGCACAGCCGGTGCCAGGCCCCGGGAAGGCTTGGAAGCCCTGTACCAGCCTCCAGGAAGTAGCTGTGTGCAGACCTGCAGAGGGAAGGACTTAGTGACCCAAAGAGGCTGCTCCATGCCCAGCCTGATGTCCTCCCTTTGGAGTCCACAGTAAGCTCCAAAAAGCCCGTGGGGGCATCTGCACTGGGCAGGGATACAGCAGGACACGGCAGCTCCCAGGGGAGACCATGATGGCCAACCCACGCAGTGACAGTTCGTGGCAGGGCCCTTGCCCGTTTTCCTGTTATTTCCTTCCCCAGGGTGTGCTCCGAGGCATGGGGTACAGTCCGGGCAGCTGACAGCAGATGGACTTTGGGGCTCTTGTTGTTGTCAGTGTAGACGTGACAGCTTAAGGCCCAAACCAAGCTCAATGAATCACTTCTCACTCGTAGCGACCCTGGAGGCTGTGGCAGAACTGCCCCTGAGGGTCCCGAAGGGTGTAAATCAGTGGTTCATTCTCCACCTTCCTCACGCCGCGACCCTTTCATACAGTTCCTCATGTGGTGCTGACCCCCAACCATAAAGTCATTTTCGTTGCTACTTCATCACTGTCATTTTGCTACTGTTATGAATCGTTATGTAAGTATCTGAGATGCAGGATGTATTTTCATTGTTGCAAATTGAACATAATTAAAGCATAGTGATTAATCACAAAGCAATATGTAATTATATATTGTGAAATATTTATGTTTTCCAATGGTGTTAGGCGACCCCTGTGAAAGGTTCATTCCATCCACCCAAAGGGGTCGCGACCCACAGGTTGAGAACCGCTAGTGTAAATCGTTACAGACGTGGACTACACATCTTTCTCCCTTGGAGCAGCTGGTGGGTTTGAAGTGCTGACCTTTGGGTGACGAGCCAAGCACGTAGCTGCTGTTCTGCCAGGGCACCTCGAGACCGAGATCCGAATCTAAGCAGCCTGCAGGCAGAGAAGCACTGTACCATCCTCACAATGGCTCTCGTGTCGGAACCCATGGATGCACCACCGTGTCCGTCCATCTCTTTGAGGGTCTCCTTTTTGTGTCACTGTCCCTCTACTTTACCAAGCACCAGGGCCTTCTCCAGGGGAGTGATCTCTGCTGCCTGTTCTGTTGATATGAGATACAGCAGGCAGCAATAGTGATGCGCACCCCTGCCCTCACTGAGCTGACATCCTGGTTGAGGGAGAAGAACCACCCACTTGCAGCGAGGTAGCCCGTCAGAGCCAGCGGCGCCGCAGGGCTGCAAGACTGCACCGACACCAAGGGACCAGGGATGCTCACAGCAGGAAGGGGGCACTTTGGCGGAGACATCGTGTTGAGCTGCTTCCCAGATGGTCAGTGGTTCAAACCCACCAGCTGTTCTGTAGGAGAAAGATGAGACTGTTTGCTTCCATACAATTCATAGTCTCAGACATCCCATGGGGGCAGCTCTACTCTGCCCTAGAGCATCGCTAAGATTTGGAATTAATGTGACAGCTGTGAGTTTGGTTTTTGGTTTTAAGAAGGAGTGGAAATGAGGCACAGGGACACGAGAGATAGATAGATAGATAGATAGATAGATAGATAGATAGATAGATAGATAGATAGATGATAGATAGATAGATAGATAGATAGATAGATAGATAGATAGATAGATAGATAGATAGATAGATATAAGAATAGCCAGTGCACAAGGAGGAGGCAGAGCCAGGGTCCCCTGTGCCAGGAGCAATGAAGGAACAGCGAGTGGGGTTAGAGTGACCTGAGCCAAATAGACATAGGAGAGGCCAGGAGGGGCCTGGCAACTGAACTTGAAGTTCTCATAGACTTGAATCTTCACCCTGACTTAGAAGGAGCCGCGGGAGGTCTGAGGACGAGATGACGTAGTATGACTGAGGACTTCAAATGATGGCCCTGGTCATTGTGCTGCTCTCAGACAGTGGGGGGCTGGGGAGGAGACTATCACCATGGTCTGAGGGAGAGAAGGGAGTGGTGGAAGCAGGTGGGACCACTGGGAATGAGAGATGGTCACATCAGAGAGTCCATCTGCTTCTGAGTAGAGTCAGCCAGACTTCCAGGCTGACCGGATAATGTATGTGAGAGGAAGAGGGGTGTCTGGGGCCCAGATAGGTGGACGAGTGTGGGGAGCCCTTGACTGAAGGGGTATGGATCTGGGCACAACAGGCTTAGAGGAGGCATTGAGCAGTGAGTCCATGTGCATTCAGGCTTGAGACGCCTGTGCAGGTGGGCCATCAGACATCGGGAGCTCTCAGGAGATGTCTGGGCTGGACACACACAACTGAGTCTCTAGTGTGTAGGTAACAATCTCAAGTGGCTCAACACGTAAGCACTCAGCTGATAAGCACAGGGCTGGCTGTGCGAGGCCGGCAGCAGCCCCACAGGAGAAGCAATGTGGTGGTCTACTCCCATCAGGATGGCAGCCTAGGAAGGCCACACGGGAAGTTCTGCCCTGTCCCCTGGGCTAAAAGCGAGTCCTAATCCTTAAGCACCCAGCAACAGCAGCATCAAGATGCTCTTGGACAAACTCACTAGACTCTTGAAGAAGCAACGGGGAGAGAGACAAGTGGGAGTCCAAAGGTGAAGTCCAGGAAGCTCCAACATCAAGGGAATGAGGAGAGGCGGAGGAAGCAGCGGCAGAGACGCAGAGCACAGCAGTAGACTCTGAAGGCAGAGGGGAAAGACGGGAGCCCTTTGGATCATGTGCTTCAAGGAAGAGGGGGAATAAAGGGGTCGTTTATAGAGCTCATCAGAGTAGGTCTGGGTGAACTGGCATTGGACTGAGCACCGTGGAATTCACTGGGGACCTCCCTAAGGGTGGTTCTAGTGCAGTTGAACCCAGTTTGGTTAGATTGGGTGTAAGAACTGATAGGACGGGAGGAACTGGATATGTGGGTGAGTGTAACCAACATCTCCCCAGAGTGTGGCTGTAAAGGGAGGCAGAGACACAGGGTGCGAGCTGTAGGGGAAATTAAGTCAATAAAGGATGGTATTAATGTGGGAGAAAGCCCAGCAAGTGTACACACCAATGGAGTGATCCAGGAGAGAAGGAGGCATGCAGGACGTCCAAGGGAACCGGAGACACGGCAGATGAGCACGTCCCAGCTGGTGGCAGGGTAATCTCACAGGTGGAAGAGCCCCGAAACAGTAAACACTTTCTAGTTCCGCCGTATCCTCTTCCTTACCCATCTTTGCCCCCCTCTGAGCTATGGCGTGTCTGAGCCTAGTGCTTCTAGTAATGATGTCCATGCTGAGCTGCAAAGGTGGCCCCAGAAATGGCGCTTAATGGCCTTAAAGGAGGAAGGGTTGATGAGTTAGGGTTCTGACAGTTTGAGAGGTGGCCATGAGAAATGTCCAATGCAGGCTCCTCTCCCAAGGTTCCTCATCCTTCCTCTCTTGAATGAGCGATGCCGTCACTGTCGTCATCAAGGACGACGTTGCAAGGGCTTTCTCGGGGCACCGTGCTGCCTGTGATTGGATAGTATCTACACAATCACAAGGAAGACCAGTGTTGCACACCAGCCAGTGAAGCCCAGGATGACGAAGCTGAAGAACCCTGCAGATGTCCTGGGCGCATCCGTGAGGCCCAGATGCCAAGCATGGTCCTGGATGCTCGGGGCACGCCGCCAAACAAAGCAAGCAGCAGTCCTTCTCTTCCTGGAGCTCACGTGCTCACCAATGGACCGCCGACATTACACACAAGTAGAAGGGCAGTGATCATAGAGCTTCTGAGGATAACAAGAAAGATTGGAACAAGGCAAAGGGACCAGGGAGGCAGCCCATCTTCTGATGCTTCCTGCACCATTCAATCTCTTGCCTATAGACTCCTTCCGTTTTTTGGTGGGTTTTTTGTTTTGTTTTTGTTGTTTAAGAATTATTTCATTGGGGGCTCTCATAAGTCTTATAACAATCCATACATCCATTGTATTGATTATATTTTTGCATATATTGCCATCATCATTTTCTAAACATTTACTTTCTATTGGAGCCATTGGTATCATGTGTTAGTCTGGGTAGAAAAACAAATTCATAGACACTCATATGTGTATAAGAAATAGCCTTATATACAAGAGCAATTGAATATTGAGAAAACATCCCAGCCCAGTTCAGATCAAGTCCATATGTCCGATATTAGCACATATGTCCCATACCAATCTATAAAGTCCTCTTCAGACTCAGAAAATACATGCAATGATGCCATCAAATGAAGGAAGATCACAGGCCAATAGGTGGGAAGTCTTGTGAATCCCGTGACTGTGGAAGCATCTCAGCACAGAGAGCATCTCTTGCCTCCAAGGAGGAAATACAGGAGTTTCCAGAATCCTCAAGAATAGGCCACGCCCACACAGAGGCCTTATTGGCTGTATCCTGATTGACAGGCTAGACTCCAACCCTACAGTCAGTCTCAGATTGTGTAACTATCATGTGCCAGCTCCTCTTTTGTCCCTCCCTCCCCCTCCCACCACCATAACCCCTTGATAAATGATAAATTATTATTTTCATATCTTACACAGGTCATTGTCTCCCTTCACCCACATTTCTGTTGTTTCTCCCACTGGGGGTGGCGTTAGTTATGTGTTGTCATTGCGATCAGTTCCCCCTTCCTCCCCTCATCCCCCCACTTTCCCCCTACCCTCCTGGTATTGCTCATCCCATTTCTGTTCCTGAGAGGTTTATTGGACTTAGATTCTGTGTGTCATGAGTTCTTATCTCTTTTCTGTACCTGTGCACATGCTCTGGCCAGAAATGAAAGGCAGGACTGGGATCATGATAGTGGGGGGTGAGGAAGCCTCAAAGAACCAGAGGAAAATTGTGCGTTACATTGGCGCTAATCTTCACCCTAGTTGACTTATCCCTTCCTTGCGACCCTTCTTTCTCTGAGGGGATGTCCTATTGTGTTCAGATGGGTTTTGGATTTCTGCTTCAGCCCCCGTAGTTCTCAACAATATGGTTTTTGCTTGATTGTGTGGGGTCTTCTGATGCCTCTTACCTGATCCTGTAGATAACTCATGATTGAATAGGCTGGTGTACTTCCTCCATGTGGCCTTGTTGCTTCTGCAAGATAGCCTCTTGTTTACCTTCAAGCCTTTAAGACCCCAGACAATATATCTTTCGATAGCTGGGCACCATAAGCTTTCTTCACCACATTTGCTTATGCACCCATTTTGTCAGGAGGGTGAGCATCACAGAATGCCAGGCTGTGAGACCAAAGTGTTCTTGCATTGAGGGAGGGCTTGAGCAGGGGCCCAAACTCCATCCACTTCCTCAATGCATTGTCATATAAATATATGTACATAGGCCAATACCTCTATTCTTATGAATTAATATATTTACATATTTACACACCAATGTTTATACCTCTATATCCATAGCTTTGCTTCGTAGATCTTTTCCTCGGTTTTCTTTTATCTTCCTCCTGCCCCAACATTATGCCTCCCCTCTTATGTCTCTTAGTAATTTCTCTCAGTTAGATTGCTGCTGCCCCAACACCCCCAGGATCTCTATGTCCTCCTAGTTGTTGATTTTAATTCCTTAGTTGTTGCTTGTCTATGGTGTTGTTTGTTCACCACTCCCTTTCCCTGCCTCATCCTCCTCCCAAGTCCCTCTGAAACCTTCAATCCTGCTGCTTTCTCCTCAAGTTTGCTTCCCATGTCTATCTTATATATGTAGGCAAAACAACAATAACGGAGACAATACAAAAAGAAAACAGAAGATTGAATAAAAAGAGAAAAAAACACTAGCAATAAAAAAGAAAAGAGCATACATAATTCCAGGTCTGCACACCAGCTTTTATGACTATCTCCCCACTAGGAACTGCCTCTCCGAGCCTGAAGTCTTTTGGGGGGGCTCCTCGTGGGCTTTGTGACTTGGCTTTGTTCCCTTTGTTGATCTGTTATATTCCACTGTGGGGTGTTCAGAGCAGGCTCACTCCTGCCATGTGTCCCCAGCACTGTCCTCTGTCACAGTGTGCTCCAGTGAGGGGACATCCGGTCTCGAGCTGTTGTCGGCCCCACATTCCTCTCTGTGCATTAGCAGCTCCGTGCAGGGACGTCATCCTAGGCTTGGTGTGCCAGGAAGGGGTCTAGTCCCTCACTCTCTCTTCAGTTTTGCAACTTGAGGCTTGGAGTTTTTCTTCAGTTCCCAAAGCTTGAGAACTTCTGAGTGTGCCCCCGCCCCGACCCCCAGACCTTATGGTTTCCAAACCCCGGCTCTTTGCACATTTCATGAGAATATTTTATCTTCTTGCGCTTCTTGTTGGAATTCTCCGTTCGGCTCTCTTCATCAACTCTGCCATCCGCTCGAGCTGCACTACATCCGAGAACAAGTCACAGAGTCTCCTCTGACGTCCACTTTGACCTTGTCTTGCTTTCCCATCTTGTGAATGGCCCGTTGCTTTCCTCATGCAGATGCTCTTGATGTCCTCCCCTAATGTGTCTGGTCTTTGGTCATTCATGTTCAATCCATCACATCCGTGCTTGAGATGTTCTTCAAATCTAGCTGGAATACAGCCAAGGATCTCAGTGACGTTCCTTAGCTCCCCTCAGCTTCAACCTGGCCTATTACAGGAGCAACTGATGTGATGATCCATTTCCGAGTCAGTCCCTGGCCTTCTGTTGGCAGAGATGATATTGAGCTTCCCCACAGGCTTTTCCCACAGTGGTGGTCAATTTGATTCCTGTGCCTTCTAGCTGCCCAGTTCCACCTAAATAGTCACTGCTTCTCCTGCTGGAAAAAAAAAAATCATCTGTTTCCAGTAAAGAAGTCACTGGCTTGCAAAACTGCCCTGTGATCTCCAGCTTCATTTCCATCAGCAAGGCTCAATTCTCCCTCTGTGTTTTCAACTTTCACATTCTGATCACCAGGAATCAGCAACGGTCGCGGCCCCACAGTCCTCTCTGTGCCTTAGCAGCTCCGATTGCACTGACCGAATGAAAAGTTGGTAGGATTCTTCCGCTTCTTCATCACTGGCTTTTGTGGCTGATGAGGATCGGGTCTTCCTGGAAGTTGTAAAGACATTATCCAATCACGAATGGTAGGGTGCTCCCCGACAGATCTTTCGATGTTCTTTATGATGATGAAAATGATACCATTCCCCTTCCGTTTGTCCCCCAGCTATAGCAGACCCTATGATTGTTTGATCTGAAACAGCCCTTTTCTCAACTCGGTAACGCCTACGGCACTGATCTCCATGTGTCTGCTTTCCTTTTTGATGATTTCTAATGTCCCTGCATCCATAGTTTGTGCACTTCACATGCTGAATTATTATAATTTTTTGTAGTTAGTTCAGGTTTGTTTGTTGGCCTTTGGGAGTGTTTTTCAGTCCAGTCTGTTGGGGCACCATGCTCTGGCCCCAAAGTCCACCTTCAGCATTCCCTGGGGACCTTGCTGCTCCATTCCCTTGCTGTTCTGTTGCACCCCTTAGTGTTTTGCCTCGGGGTGGCGGGATCAGATGGGGCGCAATTCCCACACTGTGTCTCCGGTGTTGTCCCCTGTAGGGCTATGGGTCAGTGAGGGACTTCGTGTCTCATAGTGGGGCCGGCCATGTGGTCCTCTCTGTGGACTGGCTGCTCTAACTGGGAACATCGTCCTCATGGCCTGGTAGGCCAGGATGTGCTCCACTCTCTCCTCCTGCCCCTTCATCTGCACCTGTGTACTCTGATCAGATATGTCCCTCTCCTGGAGCTGCAGATTCAGTGCCGTCCTATGAAATAAATTCTGCTGGGGGGAGGACCCGGTGTCCTCTTAGTAGTTGGGATTGGGCCATTGGAAGCTGCTGCTTCTCAGATTTCTAAGGCAATGCTCAGAAGAGATTCGGGCTAGAGCCTATGCTCCAGCAATATGACACTGTCTCAGAGAAAGCCCCAATCCCAAACACGGGTCACACTCACAGGCAGAAGGGTGAGGACTTCAACATACTTTTGAAATTTTTTATGCATACAATTCATA
The DNA here is from genome assembly GCF_050624435.1 of Tenrec ecaudatus. Lineage (NCBI taxonomy): Eukaryota > Metazoa > Chordata > Mammalia > Afrosoricida > Tenrecidae > Tenrec > Tenrec ecaudatus. Next base: position 3,425,201 of record NC_134535.1, read on the forward strand.
GATGCATAAACTCCTATAACATGATCCCACTTTACTTCCATGACTAATGCCTACCAGATGGTGTTTTACTTGCTGTTTCTTTTCCACCTCCACAAGAGCAGGTCCTGCTTGTCTTCTCCACAACGGGGTCACTGTACCAATAGCAGGAACTGGCACATAGCAGGTATGCACGCATACTTATCCATGTCTGACGCTTAAGTCACGCCTCAGATTGAGCTCCAAGAGGGCGGCAGCCCAGAGGGCAGGGAATACTCTGCTTCTCTCTTTGCTCTCCGAGCTAAATAAACCATGGCCATCGAGTTGTCTCTGGGGCATGGTGACTCTATATCAGGTTCCCGAGGCTGTGAATCTTAAAGGGACCAGATAACCCCAAATTTCTCTTGCAGAGCTGCTGGTTGGTCTGAACTGCTGACCTTGAGTTCAGTGGTTCATTGCTTGCCAGGGAGTGCCACCAGTCTTCCTTTAAGCTTGAGTAGATCCTGGGGCTGGCCACAGCCTTCCTGAGGTCCCCATCCCTGGTCCAGCCCATGCAGAACATGATGATGCTCTCTCAGTGGGTTGACTGTGTCTTCAGACTGTTCTAAGCCTCCAGGGAGTTTCTCTGCCTCCTTGAGCTCCTCCCAGGCTTCACCTGTGATGCCTCGCTTGGCCAGGCTCTGCCAAGGAGAAAGCTCAGTAAATAGCTTTTAACTCCAGGCCATTTCTGCCCATAATTGCCTGGAGTGCACTTGCCTTGATAAAGAATGATATCTCATCCTCACCCGATCCAATCCATCACCAGCTCTGCTCTGCTGGAGAGGATGGCCTGCGCCTTCCTACGGGGCACGGCCTCTGCCACCACCGTCCTCTCCAGCATGCCATCTTCTGTGGGCACAGCCTCCCCAGTGCTCAATCCTCAGGGCTGTGCAGGGGCTGGGGCTTTCAATTACCCAGGCCCTTTGTGCCTGGTCCCCACGCTGAGGAGGGAAGCAGGGCTGCCGATCACACTCAGAGAGAGAACTGCAAACATCAAAGCCTGTGACAGAGAGAGATCAGCTTGCCCAACCTGCTTATTTTACCCATGGGAACACTCACGTTTGGAGATGCACTTTGAGGTCATGCTGGAAAGAAAAAAGGCAGGTGTGGAAAATCAATGACATCTCTTCCCTGTCTTGGAGAAGTGGTGGTAGCCTGCTGTCATGAAGACGAACCCACACCAGGAACAAGCACTGGAAAAGCCACCTTAAGAGATGGACAAGAGCGGGGTGAGTTTGCTGAGGACAGGGAGACTGTTCAAAGCTCTGCTGGGGTCCATTAGTCCACAGATGCAGCTAAGGCAGTCCCAAGCTCCCTGCTGTGGCAAACTGACCTCCATCAAGTAAAAAAGTGCATGACTATAGGCGGGTATGCAAACTGTAAAGTGCAAAACCAAGCCAGTCCCCAAGCTCCTGGGTCCTTACATCAAAACCTCATGACACCCACCCCTCCTCTCATGACTCTCTCGTTAGGCAACATTCACATTCAGGACAATAGCAAAGGTCCCCTGTCTATGATGCTGCTCATGACCGGCGTGCCTCTGAGAAGGGTGAAAACCACCGGCGAGGTAGTGCCCTGCTGGTTGTGTGGGTAAAAGTTGTAGATCAGCTTGGCTGGGCTGTGATCCTCGGTGGGTTGGCAGTCATGGGATGGCATCATTTGGAAGTTACGTCAATCTGTGGTTTCCCTCCCCCTTGTGATCCGATGCGGTCATCCTGTATGCTCAACCCTGCCTTCCATCAACATGGCCCGCCCACAAGGCTCAGGGGGTTGTCAGCTATGATGCAGTCAGCTCTCAGTGTCATTTGTAGATGCCACCAAATTGGTTCCGACCCATCTCAACTATACACACAACAGAACGAAACACCGCCCAGTGCTGTGCCAGCCTCACAATTGTTCCCGTGCTTGAGCCCACTGCTGTAGCTGCCGTGTCGGCACATCCAGTTGAGAGCCTTCTTCCTCTCTTTCGCTCCCCCTCCTCTGTCCGAAGCATGATGTCCTCCTCCAGGGACTGCTCTCTCTTCACCTCGTGTCCAAAGGACATGAGATAAATTCTTCCCAGCCTTACCTCTGAGGCACACTCTGCTGTTTTTCTTTCAAGACGGTTTTGCTTGTCGTGCCCCATGGTGACAGCTACTATAAATAATGCAACAGTGTCCATGCTGACATCAGCTATGAGCAACTTTCCTTCAGGGCGAGCCTGCTCCCAATACACGTGGATGATCTGCCAGAACATGCTTGCTTGCTGCTTGATCTGGATCCTGCATGTGACCTCTGGTCTGTGGACCCCCGTCAATGGCCTGCCATGCCGCCTGTTGATTCTCAGAGTCATCGGCAAACTGTCCCCTGACCCACCAAGTTTGGGTTCCATCTGTCATCTGATCAGTCAGTCTTTGATTGGTCAGTCCTTGGAGCCATGGGACTGGAAAGAAGCCTTCCGCCTGATAGTTGGCCCTTGAACTTGGAACGTATGACTGACGGAGACATTGCCTTGGCAACAACTGTCTGTGTACATCAATGTCCACCGCAAAGCACACCACGGACTGTGCTTCCCAGAGAACCCAGCCTCAGACACACTCTGGCTGCTATTCAGGGCCATCAGTCAGTTCCAATGCATGGTGACCCTGTGGACAAGAGAACCCAGCACCGCCCGCCCTGTGCCATGCTCACAGTTGCTCCTGTGTTTGAGGCCCCGGTCATAGCCACGCTGTCCATTCACTCCACCAACGGCCTTCCTCTTTGACTCGCTTCCCTGCTGTACCAAGCACGAGGTCCTTTACCAGGGACTAGAGAGGAACGCACCCATTTTTGCATAAGGACTTGGCTTTGGAGCCCTGGTGGTACTGTCAGGTCAGCACTGGACTGGTAACTGCAAGGTCAATGGTTCAAACCCACCAGCCACCTTGGGAGAAAACTAAATCAATCTGTTCCCCTAAAGGTGTATCGCCCCAGAAACCCTATCTGTGGCCACTCTGAGTCCTGATCCTCTCAGTGGCAGAGAATTCGGTGTTTGGGACTGAAACCTGAGTCGGTCAATAAGTGAGAAGTGGCTGAACTTGCAAATCTGATTTACTTGGTTCGAAACAGCATTACCTGCGAGGGAAATTCTATTACTCTGGTTTCTTAGCTAGTCGTTCCAGGACCTGAGATCACTGGGCAGGAACAGGTTCTCTTCACGCTGCGCTGCGACACGGCCCCGCTCAGAGTCACATCTTCCCACAGCAGAAGCTCTGAGAAGAAGAGTCGCCTAATTCAACCTGAAGGGGGGAGGGGCATTGACTCTGTGTAGGCTTAATTAGTTGGTTATGACTCAAACAAGATCTTTTGACTCAATTTGGTCAATTTACAGTATAATGAAAAAACAAACAAAAAAAAAGGACCAACAACCGATAATTAGTTATTTGATCGAATTCTAATTCTTTTTAATTTCCAAGTAATTTTTACATATAGATCCAATCACACACTCCAGAAAGCGGGCCTTGAAGGAGAATAAGGATCCCACTCTATAGCCCATCAGGCCTGGCTGCACCCTGATGCAGTCACTCGGCATGGATACACCCAGCTGGATCCTGGCTCAGTCACACAGCAGTGGGCTGGAGGTTGGACCCTGGCTCAGTCACTGAGTGGTGAGCAGGTCTGAATGGCCCCAGGCTCAGGTTCTCAGCAGATGCTGGCGTGGCTACTAAGTGGAACATGGGTCTGGCTGAACTCTGACTCAAGTATTCGGCAGTGGACTGACTGGATGTACTCCTTTGCTTCCTCATTCCCCATTCAAGAGTTGAGAGATTTCAACTGATAAAGTGAGGTGTGAGGATAGATACCATTTTCTTGCTGGAAGGTGGCCCATTCTATCAAGATGGGGGAAAGATCAAAGAGGGTCGCATCTGGCATGCTACCCAGTGTTCATAAGCCTCTGGGCCACCTGACTGGCGAGTCATCTGTTGATCTGGGTGAGTCATCACTGAGCCAGCCCTCAGGGCCCCCTCCTCAGGACCCTTCTGACAAGAAATTGAGCAGCTAGACGTGAGCTTCCAGGAGCTCATGTGGTTCTGGGTGAGGCTCAGGCCTCCATGAGGTCCACCAGGACTACCACACTACATCCTATCATGCCTGAGAACCCCCCATCCAAAGAAGAAAGGGGTCCTCACATCTAGTGTCCTCTGTCTCCCTTCTTGGCCCCTTAGAGGGTCCTTTCCCCATCTTTGTCTTTAAATACCTGTGCTCTTCTCCCCTGAGGAACATGACAATGAACTTTTCCCACTGCCATGGAGTCGATTCCAGCTCACGGAGACCCTGTGGGACAGAGGATAGCTGCTACTACTCCTTAGGATTTCTAAGATTGGTCATCTTCACAGGAGCAGACAGCCTCCTCTCTTCGCCAGGGAGCACTTGGTGTGTTTGAACCCCTCACCTTGCAGTTAGCAGCCCAGTGCTCATCCCACTGCAACACCAGGGCTGGTGGAACGTGGGCCATCCCGTAGGTGAACCATTTTGAAACCTCTCAGGTCACATTTCTGCCCCCGTGGGCATGGGTCGAAGGTGTGCTTGAGGAAAATAAGGCCGTCTCTGGGACGCATGGCAAGCCTCACGCTCTCAACAGCACCGACTGGGATAGGACGGGGGAGTGTTTCTTTCTGGTGGAAATAGCCAACATGACGGCACCTCACAATGACAACACCAGTAGTGTGACAGAACTCATTGTCATGTTGCGTGTGCCATCGAGGTGATCCTGATTGCTAGATCTTTCTCCTGCAGGGTTGCTCGGTGAGTTTGAACTCCCAAGACTGTCAGTTGCTGTCAGATGCTTAACTTTTCCTCTGCCGTGACTCCGTGCCAGGACAGCTGGCCCCCTGGATACACACAGACAAATTAGACCAGCAACGTTCCGCCCATGCTAAGCTCGCACACTAGAGATTGGAACCCCATGCCAATAAGCCAATGAGCGCACACACGCTGTGCTCAGAAGCACATTCTACGAGGGAAAAACAACTGCGTGGTAGGAGAGGCAGTCATTAGAGGTGGCTAACGCAATAAGGCTCTTGGGAAGGACTTCCCCAGGAAGGTTGTCCGTGAGTCGGGAGATGAATGACAAGGAGGCAGGCGAGAGCAAAGGAAAGGAGGGAGTGCAGCAAGGGCAAAGGCATGGAGGCTGAACGAGCTGGCCACGCTCCAGGCTGAGAGTGGCTTGCCGTGAGGCCGCGGGAGGGGGGCAGGGCTGCCCTGAGCAGGCGGCAAAGTCACCATGGGAAGTTTCCCTGTCTCCTCTTCTAATTGCAATGGGGAAACATCACAGACTCTTAAGTAAGGGAGTGACAGGTCTAATTTATTTTGTTAAAAGAGCCCTCTGGCTGCTAAGTAGTAGTGGACTGTGGAAGGATAAAAGGGGATCCGGGGACTGGGGATGGAGCTGTAGCATTCATGGGCAAAGGGAGGGGACACGGCAACCAGGGAGTGAAGGACATAACCTGCGGGAAGGGGTGAGGAGCCAGGGGCCACAGAGAGAACTACAGCCTTCATCCGGGAAAGGGTGGGGAACCAAGGGCCACCGCGGGAACACAGCTTTCATCAGAGAAGGGGTGAGGGCCCGGGGAACAGAGAATGAACGATAGTAACCATCAGGGAGAGAAGAAGACATTGGGGCCTGCAATATATGCAAGCAACCGTGTTCTCTCCATGATGGGAAAATTCTCTTTTCCCCTCTATTAGTGCTAACCGTGGACCTTTCAGCGCCACCTGAGGATGCCAACTCTGAAAACAGGCAGATAGGAGATGGGATGCGTGGGGTAGGAAATCAGAGGAGAAGAGAACATGGGGCTTCTTCCTCAGCCCCACGACTGCCACCAGGAAGCACGGCGAAACTGGGAAGGAGAGGCAGTGGAGTTCCCAATGATGATCTGCATCCTAATCAGTCCCTCCACTGCACTGAGCCTTGCTGGCAGATGATGTCTTCCCATGCCTGGGATGACCCAAGGACATCTGTGATCGAGTGTTATCAGAAGTGACAAGTGGCTGACAAGATGTCACACAAGGGCAGGGAAAGGACCACTCATGAACATGCCACAAAGATCAGGCAACTTTCTCCCTAAGGAGAAACTTTTTCAACACAATATTTACACACCTTCCAAAAAGTATGGCCAGAGCGCTCCTTAAAGGCAAGGGTGGTGAGACTTCGGCTTACACACCTGGGGCATGTTGGAGAAACTAGCGCCTGGAGAAAGACACCGTGTCCGGTGAAGTGGAGGGGCAGCAAAGGAGAGGAAGGCCCTCCAGGAGATGGCTGGGCTCAGTAGAGCGAGTCACTGTGGGTTGGAACTGACTTGAAGGCACTTAACAACCAAACAACCACTAAAGTTCCTAGAATAAATGTCTTGTAAAACTGCTGGCTGTTTCTTGAGGGCCGACACATGTAAAATCGGCGCCCTCTGGAAGCGGCCCAGTTCCATGTCCTGTGGAAAACACAGAGACAAGTTGCCCTTCAGAGCCTTGGGTTTGGTTTTATTCAGATGCCCCGGCAGCCATGCAGTGTGGGTGGGGCCATCCTCCAGCCCTGCCAGGGGTTCGTTGGTCCAGCTCTCAGCGTCTTATTCTGGCGCTTCTCTTTTGCGCTGATGCAAAGGTCCTGATGGCCTCGGAGTGGGCTATGTGTCGAACTACCACCTGCGGGATCAGCCGTCCAAAATCATCAGCCAATTCTTGGGACAAAGATGAGGCTTTCTCAAAGAATGGCAGCCTCAGAAACCCACAATGCGGTTCTGGAGGGTCGCTGAGCCGGAACCCGCTGGACAACAGGGAGCTTGGTTTTGCACTGGTGTGGGCAGCTGCCCAATCAGGAAGTGGGGGTGGAATTAACTGTACTTCTTGGTTGGAGGAGAGAGGACGTCCCACCATATGGGAACCATCAGGAACCTTAGTGTGGCACTATCAGCTAAGCATTGGAGCGCTCCACCTAACACCAGAGGTTCAGACCCACCAGGCGTCCCACCAGAGAGAGAGGAGGTTTCTGCTCCCCTAAAGATTTACAAAAGCCCAAGAAACCCTATGTCAGAAGTGACTTGGAGGCGGTAGACTCTGTATGTCAACAAGGAACTCATGACCCATAGGGCTCAGCAGCCAATAAGAATCGGCCTCCAACAAGACTGGCACATACTGGAAGAGGGGCAAAGCAGAGATGCAGAGGGAGCAGGCCAGCGGGGGCTGCTAGGGAATCCCTCTGCTCGCAGCTTCTAGAACAGTCCGAGTGGGCACTACCCACCTCTGATGTACACTCAGTGGTCTTGAGAGAAGGTATCAAGCACCCACCCAATGTAGCAGATAGGCCGCCTTACCCAGTGTGGTGCACTTCCACGAAGGCATGTTCCTACACCCACGCCGTAGGCCTTCACATCTGCCCTGCTTTATACCTTCTGACTAAGTTGTCTCTCTCACAGGTTCTCTGCCCACTGACTAGCCCCCTTCCACGTTCCCTACAAGAGAGTTTGTCCCTGAACCCGGATATAGTCCTGATGCCCGCTGGCCCTCAAATGCCTCTCTCACCCGCATCAGCCTCCATCAACATTGCTCTGGGCAGCAGGAGGACCGAGCTCACAGGGGACAGGTCCATGCCCAGCTCCAGGAGCCCAGCATGGGTCCAGCTCCATGCATCTGTGGGCCTCCAACCAATGAAGTCTTTGGGTACCCAGAGGCAGCTGCCTCTCCTTCTGACAGAGAGTGGTCCTGGTGCAGCCCACGGCATCTCAGTCCTGGGGACAGCAGAGCAGTGAGCTCTGGGAGCCTGCCTTTGTTTTGCATAATATAATTAAAGGCGTCTGCGGCTGCCAGGCGGCCTCCCAGCAGAGACGCTCATTCGCAGGGTGCATTTGCGTCCACAGGGCCCTCCATCACCGCGGCTCGCGCGCGCAGAGTCCCTCGCTGGAGAGCTCTGATCACGAAGACAGATTGTATTGTGCACGCGCCGCAAGATGAATATTTATTCCTTCGGAAAGCACTGTCCTTGCATTTCATTTGCTCATCGGTTTAATTTCAGGCGTGGGGCCGGCATGATTCAATCAGCCTGCATAGAGCAGGAGATGACTGATGTGACTGCGCTCCTCATTTGCCATGTGGAATTTGGACTCATCCTTGCCCCTGGATGCGTGCCCAGCCAGGGAGAGCACCCCCTCTCTTCTGGGCTCCTGTCCATAGGAGCGGCTGTATAGTGCACTTGACCCACCACCTCGGTCTGATCTCCTGGCTATTCGTGAAGGGAGAAAAGTCTAGAAGTTCTTCTTCCAAAGAGATACCCACAAAATAGCATAGATCAGTTGCTCCTGAATGAAGGTGAGGCTTCACCTGGCTAACTTGGGACCGGCCACCCAGTGGCACCAGTCTGCAGTCAAGGACGCCAGGTGAGCTAAAGTAGAGGGTCTGTGACAAAGAGGGACACCCATGACTCAGCGACTGCAGCAGCGCAAACCGTCTCTTCATTCCAAGGTCACAGCAAGCCGGGACTGACCTCCCCAGCAGCCACCAATGAAGTATGGCATGGGCTCATTTTGAAAAGCGATGACACCGTTGTCAGAGTTGCCACCAGATGCTGTGGAGACGGCTCCCACCCCAAGTGACCCGATGTACAGTGGAAGGCCACACTACCCTCCCCGTGCTGTCCTCACAGCCACTGTAAACCCACGAGGACTAAAGAAAGAGCGGCTCTTCTTTAAAGGTACTCTGGTAGCCGGCCGTGGTGACCCGTTGGGTGGCTTCCCACAAGACCTGCAGCTCAACACCGCCAGCCACCTCGGGAGAAAGATGGGGCTTTCTGTTCCTGTAAAGAGTTACAGGGGAAAGACACGGCTCTCTTCTGTCCTGGGAAGAGTTCCAGTCAGGGAAGCCCACAGGGCGGTTCCACCACGTCCCATGGGGTCCCTGTGAGTTCAATTCGGCTCGATGGCAGTGACGGTGGTTGTTTTGGAAAGAGATGCAGTCTCCGGAGTGCACAGGGGCAATCTCCAGAAAGTATAGGGGCAGTTGCCCCCTGGCCAGCAGGGTGACCCTGAGTCAGAATCTCCTGGGGCTTGTGCTCCAGAGGTAATCAGTATGAATGCATTCATACATTCCCTTCTAGTCTTTTTACTATATCTTAGCCAATTCCATGGCTTCTTGGTGTCTGTGGTTCCAGTGTCGAGCAGGACACCCAGCTTATGGGGAACCTGGTGGACGTCCAGCAGATGAGCAGATCCGTGGTCCCTCCCCTGTCCACTGCCTCATCTCTCCCTGTTCCTCACAACAGGAAATGGGAATGCCTTCTCCCTAATGTGTTCACATGAACACAGACAGATGGGCACACACGCGTTTGCATCCACAGAGATGCATGCTAACAAGCACACAGGTGCTCACAGATACTGCACATACACGTAGTGGCAGTAACGTCATCTCCTGTCAACTTGAGAAGGGGTGGAGTCTAGCCTGTCAATCAGGTCACAGCTTGATGACCTCATCTGGAGGCACAATTGAGCAAAATAACTCACTGGAAGCCAGAGGTACTCACTCCTTGTGAGACATTCCTATTAACAAGCCACATAAAGTTATGCCGAGGACAGCCAGAGCCCCGGAGCTGAAGGAGTCAGTCATGTGGAGACGCACGCCAGTGCTGAGATACTTCCACCGCCACTGGATCCACAAGACTCCCCACTCACTGGCCTGTGATCTCCCTGCACTCGGCATCATTGCGTGTGCTGCGTGAGTCTGAAGAGGGATTTATAGACAGGTAACAGACGTATGGGCTAACAGCGGACTTATGTACTTAACCTTGGCTGGGCTGGGACGTTTTCTTAATGTACAGCTGCTCTTTGAAGTAAGGTTCTGTCTTACACACAGGTGAGTGTCTATGAACTTGTTTCTCTTGTCCACCTGAACTCACACATGCTCACACCTGTGCTGACTTGTGTCCCCTGAATGAGGTATGGACGTCCTACCTCTGCATCTGGGAACCATGACCTTATGTGGAGGCTGGGACTCTGAGCGTGCCCTCGCTTACCTGGCCCAGGAGTTGATCTCGACTCAGAATGACCATAGAGGACAAGGAGAAGTGCCCCTGTGGGCCCAGGCTGGCACCACACTGGAGCCGACAGCCAGCTCTCCCTCCAGCGGGGCAGTCAAGCACATTGGCACTGTGCCGCCAGGGCTCCTGAAAACAGGAGCAGCAAGCACAAAGGAAGCAGCCCTTGCCCTGGTGGGCACCTAGATGTGTGTGTTCCCTCCCTGCATGGGAGCGAGTCCTTCATTGACTTCGGCTTCCAATGGCCACAGACCTTAACTCCCTGAATAAAGTTTGCCGAGCAATACCGGAAACGGACGCCTTTCCCAGCAGCAAGCATTAGCAGCAGGTTGTACAGCGAGCCACCTAAGGGCTCACCTCCGCCAGGCCAGGTGCATGTGCTAGTGAAGAAGAATTACACACGCTGAGAGGCGCCTCTCGGGCTTCCCAGCCACGGGGCGACACTGTGCAAAGCGAGGGGACTTGGGGGCTGCTGGGCGTGGTTCTTCCACCTTGAGGAGAGCCTCTGGGGGCAGGGGCTGGAGGACACTTTTGCACACTTACACTCGATTTCATCCCCTCTCGTTTCTCAAGCTCCCCTGGGGCTGGAGTGCACAGAAAGTGCAGCCTTGAGCTTTCTGCTCCAACAACATCATCATCCCTTAACCCCAGGCTCCCGCCGCTTTCCTGACCACCAATGCAGAGGATGCAGTTCCCAGAGAAGGTTTTTAGTCTTATGGCGGACCCCCCTGCCCCAGGGTCTCCTGGTAACCTGTGATCTGGAGCCAGTCCTGAGACCCCTTAATCCCCTGTAGGACCTTGGGAAAGGTTGGGGTTGGTAGGGTTGGGGAGAGAGACACAGGCATGATGTAAAAAAAAAAAAAATGTTCTCCTTGACTTTTACTCCCAATACCTTAGGGTAGCTATCATTTCTAAGCCCACGCCGGGAGGAGTTTTTCCCCCAAAACCCCCGTGCCTGAAGAGAGCAGCTGCTAGGGCTTCTACCTAACACTAGGTGGTCCTGGTGGGTGCACCAGCGGCAGCATTTGCCTGCCCAGCTGTGCAGCACGAGACCCCTGAGGGGCAAAGGTGAAGCACTCAGCCCCTAACAGAGAGGTCGGTGGTTTGAGCCCACCCGGCAGTCCCTTGGAAGAGAGACCCAGCAGCCACTGAGAACGCCACAGAGCAGAGCTCAGGTCTGCCGCACGTGGGGTCATCGTGGACCAAGATCGACCCGACAGCCTTAACTAGCACATAACCACAGTGAAACCTGGACAGACAAACAGAGAGCCTGGCAGTGATGTCACCACACCACCCCCTGCCCTCTCACCCCAGGGGGTGAGTGGGCAGCATGGGCGCAGCTGCTTGGGGAGGAAGGTCAGGGGTGAGGCCTCTGAGTGCTCTTGTCTTCCCCCTCAAGGTGGGGACTGCTGCTCTTGTCCTCATGTCTACGTTCCCTTGGGCACAAAGGGGAAAAGTGATCAGGAACCCCCCCCACCTCCCATGGTATTTGGTCGCCAGCTCACTGGCCAGACTGTCTCAGGAGGTCAGCCTTGTCTGCAAGGGGCGTTGAGCAGGGTAGGATTCCCACCAGGCACGTGGCTCTTTCCCCAGCAACCCCAGTGTTATTTCATCAGCAGTCACAGGCTGAAACTCTGGCGAGGCAAGAAGTAGTTTCTCCCACGACTAATGAAGCATAGCTGGCAAGAATCTAAATGTACTTAATTGATAGGAAAAAATTCCAGAAACTATAGATATGTAAATACATCATATGTATGCATTTATTTATGCACAATATTTATACAAATATTTATTTATATGTATGTAATATGTATTCGTATGTGTGTGATTTATCGTGTACATGTCTACATGTTAATAAATACATAATATATACATGCATGTATATATACATAGGTAATAAAAACAAATATATACATATATAGACATACATGACGCAGGCAGAATGTTCCTAGAAGCAAGGATGGCAAGACTTGCTCTCACGTTCTCCGGACATGCAGTCAGGAGGGGCCAGTCCCTGGAGAAGGGCATCACGCTTGGTAAAGTGGAGGGACAGTGAAAATAAGGAAGGCCCTCGAGGAGATGGACAGACACAGTGGCTGCAGCCATGGGCTCAGGCGCAGGACCAGGACCAGCTGTGGGGATGACACGGGACCAGGTGGTGTCAACGTCTGTTGTACTTGGGGTCACTATGACCCGGAACGGACAACAAGGGCGACATGTATGTCCATGTCCCAGTGAACAAACTTTGAGCTTGGGAGTTGAACAGGTGTGCCTCCATGTTCCAGGCCCAGAAGTCCTCCCTTCGGGGCAGGGCACCACCTTGCCTTTCCATGGCTCATTGTGATGGAGTTGATGGGAGTTTTCCTTCTCCAACAGGTTCCGGCTTTCACAGGTTTCCTGTGCTGCTGCTGCTCGGTATTGTTGAGTCCATGTTTAATCCTCAAATCCCTGTGGGACACAGTGGAGCTGCCCCACAGGGTGTCCCAGGCCACAGTCTTTGTAGGAGCAGGTGACCAGGCCTTGCTTCAAGGGCCCTCTGGGGGAATTCCCAAACACTCTGAGCTCACCAAGACGCACCTCGTCCATTCTCTCTCTCTCTCTCTCTCTCTCTCTCTCTCTCTCTCTCTCTCTCTCTCTCTCTCTCTCTCTCTCTCTCTCACTTTCCTCCTTACCTTCCTGGGCCAACCGCACAGGCTCTGAGATCTGTTACCCACTGAGAAATTCTACAACGCTGAAACACAATGGCTGAGGTTGAATTCTCAGCACATAAACTTTGTGTCTCCTGGCCGGGCCTTTGCACTGAATGGCGAGTGAGATCAAGGAGCCCTACCAGGCCACCTTCAGTGTATAAATGGCCAGCAGACAGTGGGGTGACTTTCACTTGTCTGGTCTGGGGAGCTTTAACGGTGCAGTGGGTTAGGGGATTGGCCCCCAGGGTCCCTAAGAGTCAGATCGACTCAGTGGGCGGGAGATGGGTTTGTCTGGGTATACATGATCCGCTTTACTGCAGAGTGTGACAATACCACGTGCTGGCACCATGTGTGACCTGACCTGCATGTGTGCCGTGAGAAAGCACACGGACCTAGAGAGGACCTCCACCTTCATCACGTCATTGGAAAGGTGAACACTGTGTCTCCAACACGGGGCAGGAAAATCCCAGAAGACAGGACAGTGGAGGCCACTGTTTAGATGATCCGGGTGGAAAGGTCTCTGCCGAAGAAGTCATGGTGTCTGGAACTGTCCATTGGTCGAGCTGGACCTCCAGGTTGCTCAAGGACTTGTAACAGAGGAGTATGTAGACTCTGAGTTGTGCTTGGAGCAGAGAGGAGAGCTTCGGGGAAGTTGGGCGGTGGGGGGCGGAACAGGGCAGGGCATCTAAGAAGGTGGACAACACTACAGGGGCTGAAACCACGAGTTATGGGTTAGTTTGCTTTGGTTGTCGGAGAAAGACAGGGATTTCTACTCCCATGGAGTTTGACTCTGGGGACCGCACCAGGACAGTTCTGCCCTGTCCTAGAGGGTCACTGTGAGTCAGCATGGACTCCATGGAGCGGGGGCGGGAGTGGGGGTGGTTTGGTTGGTTGGGTTTGTTTGATGGGCTTATCTGAGTTCTCTAGGGATGGTATAATGGAAATACCTTCCGAAGGGGGCTTTCACAAGCAGAAATTTCTCCTCTCATGGTTTGGAAGTTAATATTCAGGGTGCCAGCCCTGGGGGAAAAACACCCTGTGACTGTTGGTTGATAGTTTAGGAGAGCGGTAGCTACATAATTGTCAGTTTGAGGATTAAGAGTGGAGGGGTGGAGTCTAGTCTGTCAATCAGGTCATAGCCATTGAGGCCTCTGTGTGGGCATGGCCTTCTCCTGAGGATTCTGGGAACTCTGGTGCTTCCTTCATGGAGGCAAGAGAGGCTCTCTCACTCCTTCACTCCCTTGGAGACTCTCTACTGACAAAGCTGACTTCCTGCGAGACATTCCTGAGGAGAAGCCACATGGACCAACCCTGATGCAGCCAGAACCCTGGACGTGGAGAAGCCACAGAGAGACCCCTACCAGTGCTGAGATGCTTACAACGCCACTGGACTCAAAGACTTTCTACTCACTGCCTGGTGATCGTCCTGCATTTGGCTTCATTGCATGTGTTTTGTGAGTCTGAAGAGGACTTCATAGATTAGTATCGGACCTATGGGAAAATATCAGATTTATGACCTTGAGCTACACTGGGTTGGGATGCTTTCTCAATGTTCAATTCCTCTTGCTTATAAAGCTTTCTTATACATATGTGTCCATGGATTTGTTCCTCTAGTCTCCCCAGACTGACACAGATGGAGGGTTCCTGTCTCCTTTTATCATATGTGGGCTTTGTGTCCTTTGTAGCTCTCCTTGTGTGTTGACATCAATCTTCCCGAATCTAGTCTAGGGAGGTCTCAATTCAGGTACCCTCAATCCAAATGGCTTGCTCTGCTCCCAACTCCTCTTTTGGTGGTAGTAGTAGATTCTTTCTCTCTCTCTCTCTCTCTCTCTCTCTCTCTCTCTCTCTCTCTCTCTCTCTCTCTCTCTCTCTCTCTCCCTCTCCCTCTCCCTCTCCCTCTCCCTCTCCCTCTCCCTCTCCCCTCACTTCTCTCTCCTTTTATCTCTAGTAAGTTCAAAGAGAATCCCACACAATGTACCATGCTTTGACCTGGGTAAAGAGAACTTTATCCCAGTTCAGGGCTGATGATACCAAATAGCATCCTGAGGGTGATTAAGCATCACAGGACTGCCACGTTACATCATTACAGAACTGCTCAACCACTGAGAACCGTGGCCCAGCCGAGTTGGCATGTATCAGGGGCTTGGGGGGCCACACAGACAAGGAAAGATGGACACGTCCACTCGGACCCCGGACACTCTGGGAGAGCAGGGGACGAGGGGGTGCTCAGGGCATGGTTCGAGGGGCTCGAGAGCTTGGCAGAGGAGCTTCTGGAGCCTAATCCCACTGCCCGGAGTGGCACGCGGGCAGGCATGTCTGGAACCACTGTCCTCTCTGTGTCCCCATGAGCTCCGCCCATCTACAGAACCAGTGGGAGAGGAAGGCAAAGGGCTGGGGCCAGGAGAACTTCGGGAAGCTGTTGTGACGGTCCCACCAAGGTCACCAGTGCTACCCGAACAGGAATGCCCCCTGAGTGGCTTCAAAGACAGCATACCGATTCTCTCACAGTTCAGAAAGCTAGAAGTAAGGACCAGGGCAGCAGCAACAGGGGAAAGCTTTTGTTTCGGTCAGCTGGGGAGCAGGGGGATGGGGGGTGCTGGTCTCCTTCAGCTTCTGAGCCTCATGTGGCATCTCTTGTTTCCCGTGTGTGACTCTGTAGGTCACAGGGCAAAGATGTGCCCGTAGGGTTTCCAAGGTGCTCGTGGGTGCACAGGGGACAGCCGCATTTGTCTCCTGCAGAGCAAACAGGGGTTCGAACCATTGCCCTTTCTCAGCAGCCAGGAGCTGGCTCACTGCATTGCCAGGGCTCCTCTGCCAGCACTATAAAACCCAAACCAGGGTCACTCGGGGGCTTGGGGGAGATGGGGGGCGGGAGCTAGCAACAAGAGCCCAAGGAAGAAGGAAATGCTTTCAAACGGACTGTGTTGATGACTGCCCCATTCTTTGTCATATGATTCAACTATGGGATGCCGTGGTGCGTGGGCGAGATGTCAATCAAACTGTTTTTATAAGAGGAAAACAAGCCCGGCGGAGGCCGAAAGGAGGAGAAAGACACATGGAACCAAATTCAAAAGCGCAAAAATAACCCTGTGGCCCCATTGAGAGGGACGCGCTTTGTCACCCTGCGGGTCGGGATATACACTCACCCCCAAGCTCGGCTCTCAGCCAGCAGCCGGGAACTGGCCGGCACGGAGGAGGTACAGGTATGCAGACCTCAGAAACCCCGCCACTGGAGAGCACAGTGGCAGCGGTGCCCACGGACCACATCCACAGGGTGAGGAAACTGAGCGATGGACAGGAAAGCACAGAGAGAATGTGGGGAAAGGATGCGACCTTGCACGAATGACGACGAGCAACAGTAGTCTGCTCTGTAAAACGACACTCAATTGAAAAAAGAAAAAAAAGTTTTGCTTTAATATATATATATATATATCGGTGGGGGGGTTTCCTGCTCATAGAACAATCCGGACACGCATGGTGTCAAGCACATTTGTACACAGGTTGTCGTCATCATGTCCAAAGCATTTCCTTTCTCCTTGAGCCCTTGGTTTGAGCTCCCTTGATACTTTATAAATTATTCTAATTTTCATATCTTACACCATCTGCGGTCTCCCTTCACCCATGTCTCTGTTGTTTGTCCCCCTGGGGGGGGGGTGTATGTCAATCATTACAATCGGTTCCCCGTTTCTCCCCCTACCTTCCCCCTACCTTCATGGTATCGCTATTCTCATTTTTGTCCTGGATTCCGTGTGTGAAGAGCTCTTATCTGTACCAGTGCACACGCTCTGTTCTACCCAGATTTGTAAGGTAGACCTGGGGTCATGAAGCGGGGACGGGGATCAATAAAGAGCTAGAGGAATGTTGTATGTTTCCTCGGTTCTCTGCTTCACCCTGGTTGACTCATTCCTTCCTTGTGACCCTTCTGTGAGGGGATGTCCAGTTGTCTACAGATGGGCTTTGGGTCTCCATTGGACGCCCTCATTCACATTGAAATGGTTGTTTGTTCTGGGTCTTCGGATGCCTAGTATCTGATCCCATGAACACCTCCTGATCACAAGAGTTGGTGTGCTTCTTCCATGTGGGCTTTGTTGCTTCCTTGCTAGATGGCTGCTTGTTTCACTTCAAGCCTTTAAGACCCCAGCTGCTGTATCTTGTAATAGCCGGGCACCATCAGCTTTCTTCATCACATTAGCTTATGCACCCATTTTGTCTTCGGCTATCATGTCAGGAAGGCTTTGGCTATCACTCATAGCAACACTTCTGTGGGACGGATTAGAACTGGCTTCTAACATTTCCAGGATGTCATCTTAGACGTAACCGTCTAAGACAGTCTCTCCCGGGAACGTCTGGAGGGCTTGAACCAACAGCCTTTGGGTTAGCAGGACTGACTTCAGGACTGCTGCTTCTCGCGGCTCCACTCTGTGCCTGCTCCACTAGTTTGAGAAGTGACAGTGCCGAAGACAAACCCTGCAAGGGCAAGGGCAGCACAACAAAGGAAATCCTGCTCCCACGCGGCATGCCACACACAGGTCTCGGGTGTGGGACGATGTGGAGGGGACACCATTCAGCCCACAACAAGGTCCGCTGAGAGAGCACCAGGCCTCCACCACAGATGTTTCTCAACCTCCGACCTTGGCATTGGCCCCAGGACAGAGGATCTATTGGTGCACAATCTGCTGCGGGGACCTCCGCAGGAAGCCCAGACACGGACATGGTGGGTACCATCAGGGAGATGGCCACCAGGAGACCAGCGAGGTGGGTGCCCCTGGGGCACAGGCACAGAGCCTGTGATGGAGGGAGTCCACTGGGGAGGGCTCTGTGCAACCAGAAGTGGAGAGGGAAACAGAGTGGAGAGGGGTCTGCTGGAGCCACAGATTCAAGGGCCAGGGTAAGATCAAGAGTGGGCAGTCTCAAGGGAGAGGGGCCAGGAGGTAGGTCACAGAGAGGGGCTGGCATCGGAAGACCACGCTCCCGCCTGGGCCTCCACTGCCCTGACCTTCTCCTCATCATTTCCACTGAGTGGAGGTGTCCCTGCTATCGGAGTTATCAAGCCAGCAGCAAGCTGGTGGGCACCAGAAGGGAGCACTGTGCCATCTTCACCACCTTGATGGCTGAGTCCTCTATTGAAGCTACTGCTTCCAGCCACCCCACGGAAGGCCCCCCTTGCTTTGGCCGACCCTCTGCGGGAGGTCCTTCCTGATGACGTGTTCAAGCTAACTGTGCTTGTCCTGCTTCTCAGGAGCATTCTGACAGTGTCTCCTCCACCATGTATCCATCTCCCTTCTCTCTGGACTGTCACTGAAGGAAGCCAGGCCCAGCCAGCAGGAAAAGTAGCGAGGGATGTTCTGGGTGGTGTCGGTATTTGGACGAAGTGCATTCCCCAGGATGCGTGCTCTCCTGGAAACGAGATGATGGCCTACAACCGACAGATGTAATCGAAAGGATGAAGTGCACAGGCTCAATGACTCAGGGCTGAACATGCTTATTACCCACCCATCCGGACCACGCACTCGAGAGCAGGCCCAGAGTGCCGTCTGCCCTCAGCGCTCCCTACCTGCGGCTGGACACCCTGCACTGCTCCAGCTCCGCAGTGAGCCCTTCTCTCTCAAGGCTTGATGGTCAGAGGGTCGGAGTTGAATCTCTAGGCAGCAGGGCTGAGCATTCTTCACGGACAGCTGTGGAAGGCACTGGGCAGGACCTGGTGGCACCAGGCAGCAAGGTCACTGCAAGTACAGAGCTAGAAGGCACAGCGGATACTAGGGATTATCGCCAATGTGATGAGAATGGGTGTCATGAGCTTCAGAGGAGCGAGCCCTGTGCACAACAGAGTGAAATGCTGCCCGTCCCCAGGCTTTCCCCCCGACAGACGGGGTGGAGGGGATCAGACCATCGGGGTCTGGAGGGCTTTCCTCGACTGAGGGCTGGAAGTAGATGGCTCAGCTTCTCTTCTAGGCTGAAGGCTCCATCGGAACCTGCTCAGCACCACATGGCCACAAACGCCTCCACTGACTGAGGGGGTGGCGGGCACCCCTGAGATGGCCCGGGCGAGCATTGAAATGAGGTCTCCCACATGGACGGCCCAGGACCCCCCTGAGGCTCATGAGGATGAAGAAAGGGAAATGCAAAATGCAAATCAGACACAGAGCAAAGGGGTTCACTCAGTGCAGACACAGGTTACCTGCTGGGGGATCTGTGTTAAGGTTGCTCTTCAAAACAGACAGGAGTTCAGTCTCCCCCAAGGCTGCTAACAAACTCCCAAGACCCCTAAGAGGAGAGGAGGGGTCCTGGCAACATCCACAGACCCCTCAGCCGAGGCTGGCCCTACGCATTGTCCCGGGAGCAGCCCCTTGAGGAAGTCCCGGGGGACACAGACCAGGCAGGCTCTCCCCGCCACCACCACCCCCCGCCCCCAGGCCTCCCCAGGTCCATGAACCCTTACCTGCCGCCAGTTACTACTCTTTTCTGACCTGGCAAACTTCAGCAACGGACCGTTGCTCTTCTCTGAGAAATCCCTGATTCCAGAAATCATTTTAGGGCAAAACGCAGACAACAGACTCGATTCCTTCGTGCTGCTCACTTCTAAGTGTGCAGCTCCGTGTCACGGAGGCACTTGCCCTGTTGTACGGCCGTCACTGCCTTCGGTTCCCAACGCCTTTCAAGACCCAGCAGAAACCTATGTTCCTTCAGCAGAAGACCACGTTTGCCTCCTACCTGCTCTTAGTCAAAACCAACAAAGCACCATGACGTCGATCCAGGCTCGTGGTGACCCTGTAGGTCAAGGTAGAACGGTCTCTGAGAGGTTCTGAGACTGTGACTCTTTAGGGGAGTAGAAAACTCCATCTTCTCCCAAGATGTAGCTAGTGGTTTCAAACTGCTGACCTTGTCATTAGTGGCCCAACAAGTACCCAGTTACTCATAAACTGTGGTCTCTATGCACTTTCCTCTCCTCGATAACAAAAACAAACTCATTGTCATTCTGACTCACAGCAACCCTATAGGACAGGGTCGAACCGCCCCTGTGGGTTTCTGAGACTCCTTATGGGAGCAGAGAGCCCCATCTTTCTACCTTGGAGCTGACTGATGGTTTTGAACCATTGACCTTGTGGTTAGCAGTCCCACGCATAGCCACTGTGCCACCAGGCCTCCGTGCCTCTCCTAGCTACTTCTTAAGAGTGGAATCGGAGGGTTCTTGTCCTTCTGTGTCTGCTCCTTTCACTCAACATCATGTGGTCAAGGTCCACCCAGGGCCTGGCCTGGCTCAGAGCTTCGTTTTTCCCTCCATGCCCCAGGGATATTCCAGTCGAGGTCCATGCCACCTTGTTTTGATCCTTTCATCTGTTGATGGACACGCTGGCTGTTACCACCTGGTTGGCTGCCGTGGGCAGTGTTGCGATGAACACTGGTGTGCAAGTCTCTGTGTGAACTTCTGCTTTCAATTCTTTGGGGTGGATATCCCCGACTCAGAACTGCTGGGTCTCGAGGGAACTCTGCTGAACTTCTTGAGGACCCGCCTGTCTCTGGCTGGGTGCTGTAAAAGGGTAAAAGCAGTGAGTCACACAAATAAGATCCACAGAGAGATTTCTTCAAGGGGAATGACTCACCCAATTGTGGGGACTGGTAACTCCCAAGTTCATGGTCAGGTAGAAGCCTGAAGATCCCTGCTGGAGCACAGGACTACGCGGGCTGGTGAATCCAAACATCACTGGACTGACATCTGGCTGGATACTTACTTCTCCTGGCTGCCCTCCCAGGAACCTGAGGTCAGGTAGTAAGAAGAGTGCAAGATGGTGAAAGTGTGAGAACATGCATTTATAGGCAGGCCGTGGGCCCAAGGAACTCCCCTTTCCACTGATGGCTGCTCACATCAGCTCACACTATGGAAAGTGATTCCATTGTATTACATTATGGAAGAGCTCTTGGTCCCGTGTCTGCCAAACCTCTGAGAAGGACATCTTAGTCACGTTGACATGTGACAGTAGCCATCCCACCACCAAATTAGCAACCATTTGCCAGCTGGCTACTCTCTTCGGACATGATAGACAAGTGGGAAGAATGGGAGAAATGCAGGAGGAATATGTGTTTTTCTCTGCCGTCAATCACGAGACAGGCTGGACAAAGGCAGGTGGGGACTGGCTTTGACTGGTTTGCAGTTCCAAGTCAACCTCTCTTTGCATCTCTGAATGCCCCACGCCCATCCAGTGTCTCATGTCCAGCAGGTCCACATTTGGTGACTGAAGGCCTAGGAAATCAAGTGAGGGCCCTCAGTGCCCCTCTCAGACAAGGACACGTGGGCCCCTTCAGGAGTGGACAGAGTGGACAAGACCCTGAACGCCGAACAGATGGAAGTCCATCTGGATGTCCATCCCCCTCACCTCCCATCGCAGAACTGCAGGGAGGAGTTTTCCAGCCACCCGGAGGAGGGGCAGAGAAGGACTGGGATGGGAGCGGTGCCCCTGGCCCCTGTGGTCGGTCTGTCTGCATCAGCCATGGAGACAAATGGCTCCGTCTACGTCGACTGCCATTTCCTGACTGTGCTTAAGCGGCAATAAGTTAAAATATACCGAGTTAAAGGAAAGTGAGTTTTTGAGGTATTTTATGTCCCGGGGCTGCCGCCAGTGTGAGTTTTGGAGTGTTTTATACTTAGATCAGCCAGTCAGTCATAAAATAACCATGGGAACAAGGTGGAAAGTAAATCCTAGCAGGTCGAGCCGGAATTGGGCTCTGGGGAGGAGAGGATGGAGAAGGACTGACTGGTTTGTCTTCCGACGGTGACACCAGCGTCGCTGGGAGCCATTCCTGCTGGGGAGTGTCACCTCGGGGACCCAGTCATCACGGATACAGATCACCTTAGATGCTGCCTCTTAGAAGCATTGGACCCTGTGCTCTGCAGAGCCCCCAGCTGGTCCTCAAAGTAGGGTCTGTGGATCCTGCACACAGCTCAGCCTCCTGCCCTGGGCAGACGTCCACATGCAGGGCTGGGCATCTCAGCCGCCAGTCCCCAGCAGCTCTGGGTACATCGCTGGCCAACATCCTCTCCAGGTCACCGTGGCAAGGTGTCAGGGGTTAAAGTACACCCCCCAAAAGGCGTGTTGAAGTGCTACCTCCCGTACCCCTGAACATGACCTTGTTGGGGAATAGAGTCTTTGAGAGTACTCGGTTAGGTTAGCGTGAGTTCATGCTGGAGGGGGACAGATCAAAGCCCGGGCTCAATCGTTTAATTCCTCCTGATTCTTAGAGCGGCACTAGGGTCCTTCCAGGCAGTCCATTCCAGCTCCTCCAGCTGCTGATGCCACTCACTGTGTTGTTTGCAGCCAGGGTGACCTGGCCAGGTGAATTGAAGTGGCCTTCCTGAGACCATCTGTCAGCAAGTCGGGCTGGGGATAGGGACATGGGGCTCCCTCTGTGGCCTCTCAACCACAAGGAGGGAGGCGGTAGCGAGAGTTCCTGGAACAGGAAAGTGACGGTTTCACGGAACAGATGGTGCCAACGGTGTGGATTCTGTCATTCAGCAGCTGGGTGGCACGTGCAAATACGTCCACTAGGAGCTCTCCACGAGCCAATGAAATTGGATCTGGGCACTAGATTGGAGGAAGGCTCCTTAGCAACATGTGATATGCAGATGACACAGCCTTGCCGGGAGCACATGAAGAGGACTTGAGGCCTTCTCTGGTGAAGGTCAAAGAGACAGCCTTCAGTCTGGATCACACCCGGACAGAATGAACCCTGGAGACCCCACAACTGGATCACAAACAGCCTCGTGGGAGGTAGAGAAGAAATGGGCGTTGTCAATGATTTCAGTCTCCTGGGATCGACAATCAGCACCTATGGAAACAGCCGTCCAGAAATCAAACCACAAGCTGCCTCGAGAGGACCTGATGCAAACAAGCTCTTTTGTGCTTCAGAAAGCAAAGACGCCACTTGGGTCACCAAGGTGCACCTGAACGAGACGTGGTCTTTCAATCACGTCCTCTGCAGGTGGGCGTTACACCTCCGGGATTGGAACACGGAAGAGCCGGTGTCTTCCCACCTTGGTTCTACACGGTTGGCAAGGAACCGGGGTCCCCCAAAAGAATGAGACAGCATGTTCTTGGACATCGTGACACCAGAAGGCACCTTGGAAAAGAATATGGTGCGATTCAGGCTCGCTTCCTTTCGGACATGCCGCCAGGAAAGACCAACCGCTGGAGAAGGACAAGAGCTCCGCGGAAGGTGGACTTACCCCTTCATGAGATGGAGTGGCAAAGCAGCAGCACGGGTAGCCTCAAATGGACCAAGGATCACAGAGATGGTACAGAACTGGACACCATGTCCTTCGGTTGCACCTAAGGTAACTTGAGCCAAAGCCAACTGCATGGCAACCTATGGCAATAAGCCAATTGCTATTCATTCATCCCCCGGGGCTGTTGTGAGGACGCATGGAGCTCTGGGACTCCAGAGTCCAAGTTCTAACCCTGCCTGGTCCCCTTGAGCAGGCCACTACACCCTGGAGGTCCTGTCTCTCCCCCGTGAACTCCAGCTCATACCTCCTGGTTATAGACCGATCCCCAACGGCTCGAGCCACTCAGGCTCCGCACAGCAGTAGATCCCAGCCTCAGTCTCCTCACCCACACACTTGTCATCCATCTCCAGTTACTTAATGAGGCCCGCACGGCCCAGAGACGGGAACAACACAGCATCCCCGGGCTCTGCGGGCCCCATGGTGTGATGGCTGTGGAGGGACGGCCAGTGTCAGTAGCTAATTCCTGGAAATTGTTGGGTTGACGCGAAATAAGTGGATGTGCGAGGGCCTGACAGCGTCTGGAAGGGAAGGGGAGGAGAAGGAGCAGAGGTTTCACATGCGAGGGAGGGAGGGAAGGAGGCTTCCTCTGCTAATGGGTCTCACTACTGCACTCGCCCTGAGCTGTGGCCACCAGACAGAAGACACCGCCCCCTGAGAGCTCTGAGACAGCAAAGAGAGCTCTCAAGACAGAAGCAGGACTGCGGGGAGGGCTGCGGGGAGAAGGGGAGACGGAAGTACTGCTTCACCAGCTCAGAAAAGTGACTCCTCGCTGTCTTCTCCACATAGTGTGCATGGACTATGTGACAGCATGCACCACTGCCTGTCCCTGCCGCCCTGGGAACAGCTGGGCTATGACGCAAGCTTACAGGTGAGAAAGCAGAGCCTTGTAGAATGTTGGGTCCAAGCCATTGTGTGTGTGTGCACACGCACACGCATGTGTTAGCCTCTCTTTGTCTCAAGGTCCTTGGCAGTGAAAACCTCCCAAGATAAATCCAGTTGCCCTCCAGTCAATGCCAACTCGGGGTAACCTGTGCTCTGGAGGGGGCTCAATGGCTGATCTTTCAGGAGTAGAACACCAGTTCCTTCCTCTCAGATGCCTCGGGGTGGACTTCAAGCACCACCTTTCCATGTAGTCATGGAGGAGGGTAACTGATCCACCCAGGGACCCCCCAGACCAGCTGCCATCGTCTACTCCAACACGTGGTCACTCCGTGTTGGGTCACGGGAGGACTAGATCCCACAGGAGTTTGGTGGGTGAGCCTCCAGGACCAGTCAGCCAGGCCTTTCTTCCCTGGGTGCATTCCAACCATCAGCTCAGAGTTGGTAGTCAAGCCCCTAACCCGTGGGCACATCCACATCCTCCTGGGTGTTTTCAGCAGGTGCTTACTCACCGAGCTGCGTTCTCCTCGAGTTGGGGGGTGGGGGGATTTGGGAAGTGTGATAGTGAGTTCATGCGTGTGGGGCAGCTCTGTAAGCCAGCCCAGGCATATGGATGCCAGCCCGAGCTCAGCCTGCAGAGGAGATCACACACAGAGGCTA
The DNA here is from genome assembly GCF_050624435.1 of Tenrec ecaudatus. Taxonomy (NCBI): domain Eukaryota; kingdom Metazoa; phylum Chordata; class Mammalia; order Afrosoricida; family Tenrecidae; genus Tenrec; species Tenrec ecaudatus. The sequence continues at coordinate 3,449,757 of NC_134535.1, forward strand.
CAGAGACACCTGGAGTGGCCAGAGCCTGCCTTTAAGCCCATGAGGTGAAACAGAATCTGATGTCTGCCTTCTGGACTCGGTGACCAGGCCTCAGACTCCATCCTGGAAGTCCAGATTGGGAAGAGAAGACGAAGACGGTGATCCTCTGGCATGTGGGTGTGCAGAGACTACTCAGAGGCACCCCTTATCAGACCCACAAGGTGCAAGATTCAGAGGCTCAAGGTCACCTGCAGGAGGCAGGCATGAGAGCCCTGGGTGCCATGTTTGGGATGGATGGGCTGTAAGAGGACAAACAGCCAGGGGAAAAACTGACCCCAAAAGTAGGGGGAAGACTCCAAGGAGACCCCAGCCCAGACCTACCCCTGGAGACACGAAAAGGGTCCCAGATGAAGTCCCAGGTGGACAGCGCTTCCCTCGGGTGTTCCAGGCTGCAGCACCAAGCCAGCCCACTGGTCCCCAACGCAGTGCCATCTTCACAGTCTCCAGAACCTGCGAAAGGAAGAGCCGAGGAGTCAAGCCAGTCCCGACTCAGCATCTACTATCCTGGCTCCTCCTCTCTCTGCCCGTGGTCCACGTCCAGTAGTTGATTTTCTGCCTCCTCTGGGCTGGTCTATGGTATCCAAGCATTAGGCGAAGACATTGTGTAGCTGTGGGTACTATTTGCAATGGATTGACTTTAAAGAAAGCGTATTACCCTCCAGAATGTGCGTGGGACTCATCCAATCCGTGGATGACCTGGAGAGCAAAAGGAGAGGGATTCTGTCTCCAGACTGTAGTGCGGGCCTACAGCTACACATGTTTCCAGCCTGCTTCCTGGTTGACGAATGTGGGACATGCCAGCCCCACATCACGCAAGCCAATTCCTTAAAAGTCACCCATCTCTCTCTGCATCCATCTACAGAACACATCACACTAGAAATGAGTCACTCCACTATGAGCCAAGATGCTGGAGGTTGGAATCCACTCAGAGGCATGTCTCAGAAGTCATATTCCGGAGAACCCTATGGAGCAAAGATCCACGCTGCAGCCACCATGAGCCAGAATCAATCCAACTGTCATTAACAACTGTGATGGAGCTACAGATGACGGAGATATGGAGAGAGGAAGGCCACGCCCCATCAGATTTCTCTCTCTGGAGAACCCTGACCAACACCAACACAGCTTTTCAGAAGACAACTGGTCAGGGCTCCCGGGGCCTACTGGCCACGATGGTTTGTCCAGCATCTGTCTCCTTCAGGGAAGCTCCTGTCATCACCATCTCAGGGTCAGCTGTGCATTTGGTCTGATGCACCATTAGGTGTGGACATTCCGAATTGTTGAGTCCTTAGTGTTGTTGAGCTGGCTCTGACTCATGAGTGCTTGTGAACTACAGAATGAAGCACCGCCCGGTCCGGCCTCACAGTTGTTCCGTGTGCGAGCCCATGGTGGCCGCCACTGTGTCCATTGTCTTGTCAAGGGCCCTCCCTTCCTCACTGCCCCTCCAAGAAGGATGTCCTTCTCCGAGGACTGGTCCCTCCTGACAACACGCCCAAAGTATGTGAGACAAAGCCTCGCCATCCTTGCCTCTGAGGAGCATTTTGGCTAAACAGATTTTTTTTAATCATTTCATCGGGGGATCTTACAGCTCTTATCACAATCCACACATACATCCATTGTGTCGAGCACATTTGTGCATATGTTGTCATCATCCCTTTCAAAACATCTTCTTTTGCCTTGAGTCCTGGGAGGCAGCTCAATTTTCCCCTCCCCCACTTTCCTTGATAATTTATAAATTATTATTTTTTCATGTCTTACATCGACTGCTGTCTCCCTTCATCCACTTTTCTTTTTCCCATCCCCCTGGCAGGGAGTTACATGTAGATTATTGTGATCAGTTACCTTTTGTCCCCCAACCTTCCCCTTACCCTCCTGGTATCACTACTCTCAGTATTGGTCCCGAAGTGGTTATCTGTCCTGGATATATGCTCTGGTCTAGCCAGATTTCTAAGGTAGAATTGGGGTCATGATAGTGGGGGAGAGGGCAGAGTGGAGACCCAAAGCCCATCTGTGGACAATTGGACATCCCTTCCAGAAGGGTCACAAGGAAGAGACGAGCCAATCAGGGTGCAGTAGAGCCTTGACGAAACATACAACCTTCCTCTATTTCTTTAATGCTCCCGCTCCTTACTATCGTGACCCCAATTCTACCCTCAAATCGTGATAGGGGTCAGTGGCCCCGTAGGCAAGGCTTCCAATCCCATGGGACATGTGATCCCGCTGTCTGTCTTCCCTTGGATCATTCAGAATTTTCATTCCAAGGAGGCCCCTACACCTCCATAGCCGAACCAGGCAAAGGCATGTCTCTGGTCTGCGAACCCACCCATATCAGGCCGCCTTCTGTACTGTGTCAGCGGTGCTCCTGGCACTGGCTGCCAACAGCCCTCCCCATAAATAACTTGGTTGGTGTGTCTGTCTCATGAACTATCGGAGCATAAAGGATGTGACTTCACCTAAATTCAAGTGATGCTGCTGAAGTCTCACTGACGAAAATCAAGGATGGCAACCTTCGGTATGGATTACAATCTCAATGTCAAGGAGACCAAAATCCTCACAACTGGACCAATAGGGAACAACATGATAAATGGAGAAAGATTGCAGCTGCCAAGGATTTCATCTTGTTTGGCTCCACAATCGATGTTCATGGAAGCAGCGGTCAAGAGGTCAAAAGACACGGTGCACTGGGTAAATCCACTGCACGAGGCTGCTTTCAAGTGTTGAAAAGCAAAGCAAGGGGGTGACTGAGATCTGAGGCGCACCTCCTATGCATGTGAAAACTGGACATTGTATAAGGAAGAAGAATCGATGCATTTGAATCGTGGTGCTGGTGAAAAATATTGAAAATACCATGTACTGCTAACATAAAATAAACAAATGTGTTTTGGAAGAAGGATGGCCAGAGCGCTCCCTAGAGGCCAGGATGGCAAGGCTTTGTCTCACATACTTTGAACATGTCAGGAGAGACCAGTCCCTGGAGAAGGACATCCTGCTTGGTGAAGTGGAAGGACAGCAAAAGAGAGGAAGGCCCTTGACAGGATGGACGGACACAGCGGCTGCAACCATGGGCTCAGGCATAGGGATAGCTGTGAGGATGACACAGGTCCGGGCAGTGATTCGTTCTCTTACGCACGGGGTTGCTACAGGTCAGAGATGACTAGATGGCATCTAACCACATCGATGAAGCCATGTACAGCTGTAGTAGGTCAGGCCTGGTGCTCCTCACCCCAGGGTCCATGGTTCAAACTCACCAGCTTCTCCTCCTTGGGAGAAAGATGAGGGCTGTCTGTCCCTATGAAGATGTACATCTTCAGGAACCCCGTTTGAGGCCCCTCAATTTAGCCAACGGCCCTCGGTTGGGATTTTCAGGAAGTAAGGTGGTCTTGACCTTGCTTCTGCCGAAGAAGATGCTAATGCCACGGGATGTCCTGAGGATTGCGCTAAGGAGTGGGGCTTTTCTGAGCAGCCTGCATCCATGAGCCTCAGGAGACGTGGGTAAACTCGTCATGGACATGAGACATGCGAGAAGCCTCATCCATGACCAAGGGCGCTGGGAAGCTGTCAAGGGCGCAAGGGTGGCCAGGAAAGCCCCAGATCTGCAGCCAGCAGGGCAGCAAGGGGCATGCCATGGGGTCCCCTGTGTCAGCTTGACCCCTGAGCTCATGGCCAGCACCAGTTGGCCAGCGGCAGAGGAGGGAGGAAAGAGAGCACCGTAAGTGGTTGGTGCCAGAGAGGATGGAGATGAGGGGAGGGGTGCTGGTTAGTCTCCACAGGTTGATTCTTGTCCCTGGAGCCAGTCTATCAGCGAGGGAGACTGGGACCCAGGCAGCCCTCATGGCCTCCAAGCCAACAGGTGTACACTCATAGTAGGCTGCCAAGGACACAGGTAGCTTGGAGCTGTGCTCTGAGGATGGCCAGATGGGACCACCTGGGGACCATTCCTGGGCCACTGTGCTCAGAGCAGCAAACACCACACAGGCAAGCCAGAAGTGAAGGGAGTCAGGGGCTCTCAGGATGCCCATCCCCTCAAGTGCCACCCTGGTGACCATGACCACCCACTGGAGTGGCACTGAGTTTGTCCTCCCTTGTCACTGACTGCTAGTGCTGGCACTCCATGCCTGCATGACACGGCTCGTGACCTGGTCAGAAGGGAGAGCGGTCAAGTTGAAGTGCTTGTCATATGTCCATCCGTGTGACCTTGCGCCAGTCACTGCAAGTCCCTTACCTGTGCAGCCTCTTCACCCTCACCCCCGCCAGCCTGCTGTCCACTCTCAAGCCCCGCTGCGGCCACAAGCTGCTGTCCTGTGTCCCCTGGGCTTCTCGAAGGACACCGTCAAACCCTTATGAGAAATAAATTAGGTTTGGATTGGCTCCACAATAGGTGAGCAGAGTGTAATTGAATTTCCTAACTTTCAACCAGCTGTTTTGCGTGACAGAAATGATAGGCTTCCTGCGAGTCCATTCATTAGCGCAAACCATGTGGACAATGAGCTTCCGTGTACAGAGCGAAGCCAGTGCGGTGCAGACCTGGGGATGAGTGAGTGCCACCCAGCTGCTGGCCAGACCCCACCCTGGGTGGTACGCAGCTCAGACCCAGGGTGGGGTGCACAGCCAGTATGGTAACTGGAGCAGGGTCTTCCTGGTGAGGGAGGTGAAAGGTGAGCTGCGTCCTGACGCTCACACCTCACTCACCACCGTGGAGTTGATTCTGACCCTTAGTGACCCTACAGGACAGGGCAGAACTGCCCCTGTGGGTTTCTGAGATGGTGACCCTCAGGACAGGGTAGAACTGCCCCTGTGGGTTTCTGAGAGGGTGACCCTATGGGAGCAGACAGCCAGAATCAATGGGAGACAATGGGTTGGGCATTTGTCTCTCTCTCTAGATATACACATATATTACACACATATATACTCACACATATGTATTAGACACACACATACATAAATGGGTGTGGGTGGAGTAAACAGTTAGCTGCTCCCCCAAAAGGGCATTGCTTCTAAAACACCGAGGGAGCCTCAGAAGAACGGCCTGGCCATCTCCCCAGGGGTTGTCATTCCCTGTTCCTGCTCACGGCCACAGAGTCCATTCTGACTCGCAGCGACTTTAGAGGACAGGATAGAAGTGCCCCTGTGGTGTCCCAACACTGTCACTCTCTTATTTTCCAATCACCTTATGGGGCTCGTACAGCTCTTATCACAATCCATCCATCCATCCATCCATCCCTCCCTCCATCCATCCATCCATCCATCCATCCTTCCATCCTTCCATCCATCCATCCATCCATCCATCCTTCCATCCATCCATCCATCCATCCATCCATCCATCCATCCATCCATCCATCCGTCCATCCATCCATCCATTGTGGTGAGCGTATTTGTCCAGAGGTTTCCATCATTTTCAAAACATTTTCTTTCTACTTGAACCCTTGATATGAGCTCATTTTCCTCCTTTCCCCACCCTCCCTCCCTCATGAACCCTTGATAACTTTTCTTTTTCTTTTTTTCATGTCTTACGCTGACCTCTGGAGACTGTCACTCTTTGTGGGAGTAGAAAGCCCTGTCTTTCTCCCTCAGAGCAGCGGGTGGATTGGAACTGCTGATCGTGAGGCTAACAGCCAATATGTGACCACTACGCTACCGGGAACCGAGTCCAGTCAGCTCTGATTGGTGGAGACTGCTGGACAACAGAACAGAACCAAAGGCTGCTTGCTGCCTGTTCGCTGTGAGCCTGAGCCCACCGCTGAGCCCCCGCGCACTTGTGGGCCTGCAGCCTGGGGCTTCCCCTCCCGGCATGCTCTCCGGCGTGTTCTACCACCAGCCAGAGGGTTTCCACTGGCCAGTCTCCAAGGGGAGATCTCCAGGCCTTTCTCCCTACTCTGGTTTCAGTCTGGAAGCCCCACTGAAAGCGGGTCCACCCTGGCTCCCCCTGCTGGGATCAGAAACACCGATGGTCCGGCTTCAGCATCCTGGCCGCACCGAACCCTTGCAAGAGGACGGGCTGGCAGGTGTGCCCCGATCTGTTGCTAATGCTCTTGGAGGTGTCTGTTTGCCTGTGCAGCCTTTCCGTCTATGAAATCCAGAATCGGTAAGTCTCCAGAGACAGTGACTGAAGTAAGAGTCGCTCAGGGTGGTGGGGGGGAGAAAGACGAAGCTTCCACTGCGGTGAAGGGTCCGTCTTGGAGACCCGCAGGGGCAGTGCTCTCCTGTCCTCTCGCTCGATGGCAGTGCGCTTGGTTTGGTTTAGGGCTGTGTCAGTGGAGGTTGGGGGCCAATGGGGCACTAGCAATCAAGAGCCAAGAAAGAAGAGGATGTTCTAAAATCGATGGCGTGCTCCTTCCACAACTAACATGCTTAAACTATTGAATTGTATGATATGTGAATTATGTGTCAATAAAACTTTTTAAAAGGTTGTTTTTGTGGTTGATGTTTCTAAAGCCAACTTGATTCTCACTGCTCTGCACACCTGGAGTCCACAGTGGGACTCCGCCATGGGGGCAAGAGCCCTTCCCCGGCTATGACCTCACACAGCCACCATGCCCGTCCTCTCTTAGAAAGACAACAGTCACATAGGGCCCACTGACCTTAGTACCCGGACCGGACACCTCTCTATTGCCCCAAACAAGGTCACACTCTGTCCGGAAGCAGGACTGGGACAGACCTTTCTGGGAGGCACACCGCAGTCTCTAGCTGGGCACTTCAGGGATGCTACTCAGATGCCTGTGGGCTGGCCTCCTGAGAGGGTCCCTAAGAAGAAAGCCAGGGTAGGCCAGTGCAAGAGGGACCTTCCTGGGGCCCCAAGTCCTGGCACAGGTGACATCCTTCCTGTCAGCCGCCGTCCGCCAGCCTCAGAGGTCAAGTGATTGAGCACTTGCCTCGTGGGCAGCTACCGAGGCCTCCCTGGACCCCCAGTGCCCCACTGGATGCCTGCCCTAGAGAAAGCAGAGTGGGCGCAGGGCTGTCAGCCCAGGCCTCAGTCAAATCAGGGGATAGAGTCACTGCTCCATCCTCTCTGCGAGGCTCCTCAGCTTCTCCATGTGCAAAAGCAAAAGCTCAGAGGCCCTGGGCCACACAGTGGGCATCCAGCAGCGCCCACCTCCGCCCTCCCGCCGAATTAGAATTTAAGCAGAGAAAGCTGGGAAATTGCTGGCCCCGGGGGGAAATTGCCTTCAATGGCACAATTTACAGCAATTTTGACAATCGAGCCACACAATCGGAGCAGACCATCGCAGGGAGGGGTGGGGGGGATGTGGCGAAGAAACTCTTTATCTAGCCAAACGGTCCTGACCATGACAGCATGGCGTGGCAGTGGCCAGTGGCCTCGGTGGCTGTTCTCATCTCTGGGAGGGATGCGGGCATTGGCCAGTGGCCAGAGACCTCAAAGGGGCATTGCCACCATGGAGTCTTTCTTTTTCCTGGGCCACTTGGTGTCAGCCTGACGCAGGCTCCAAGGAACGGCAGGTGGTGAGGGACACAGTGTTCCCTCAAGGTTGGCTCCCTGTGCCCTGGCTGGGGAACTCGGCCCACAAATAGAGTGTCTTGTGGGAGGTGGCAGCCACCTGTCCCCAAGGGATCTGAGCTGGCTGGGAGCTCAGAAACAGAATGTGACCCCTGAGGCCATAAGTACCGTCCACTTCCTGCCCCAGCGACTGCCTGGCCAGTCTTCTTCGGGGTCCAGAGTGATCCAAAGCACAAGGCTCCACAAGTGGTCTGCACCTCTCTGCCCCCCGGGATCTGACTGAGGACTAGTACCTTTCCAGCGCGTCAGCAACCACCGCCCTCGCTGGCCTGGTCGCCTGGGGACAGCAGAATGGACATTCTCAGACGGCTGAAATACGCGTGTCAGAAAGTATCTCCCTGGTGTCTTCTAGTGGCCCCATCACTCAGACCCCTGCTTCCCTCCTCAGGGGCTAACTTCCCTTCCTTGGAGTCTCTCTCCCCTTCCCTCCCCTCCCCTCCCCTCTCCTCCCCTCCCCTCCCCTTCCCTCCCCTCCCCTCCCCTCCCCTTCCCTCCCCTCCCCTCCACTCTCCTCCCTTCCCCTCCCCTCCCTTTCCCTCCCCTCCCCTCCCCTCCCCTCCCCTTCCCTTCCCTCCCCTCTCCTCCCCTCCCCTCTCCTCTCCTCCCCTCCCCTCCCCTCCTATCAGGACACTAGTCTTGGCTTTCACACCACACCCACATGACTGCCTGGTAGTCTCCTCATGCTTGTGGGCTTGTGGTTGTAATTAGATGCCATCAAGTCAGATCCGACTCATACAGATCCCACGGACAACGGTTCAAAACCTGGACTGAGCCCTCCTCACAAGGGTTGTCGATCTGTCTCATTGCAGGCTTCCTCTTCATCATTGTCCCTCAGACTTGACCGAGCATGACGTTCTTTTTAGGAACTTGTCTCTCCTGACAACGTGCCCAAAGTACGTGAGAGGAAGTCAGGCCATCCTTGCTTACAAGGATCACTCTGGCCGTACTTCTTCCAAGGCAGGTGTGCTTGTTCTTTTGGCCGTCCGGGGTACTTTCGATGTTCTTCTCCAGCGCCGTGCTTCAGATGCATGCGTTCTTCAGCATTCCTGACTCAGGGTCTGACTCTCACTTGCACAGCCCGTGGCTCCAGTCAGCCACACGTGAGTCCGCCAAGTGACTCTCGTACTCTGACGCGTTAAAGAGGTCTGTGGAGCAGACTTACCCCATGTCATGTGGCTTTGCTGCTACCCTGAGCACTGATTGCGGATCCAAGCAAGACAGCACCCCTGACAACTTCGTTCTTTCATCTGTTTATCTTGATGCTGCCGATTGGTCTAGGTGTGAGGATCAGGGCTTTGTTTACATTGAGTTGTCATCCATACTGAGGGCTGAAGTCCTTCATCTTCGTCAGTCTGCCACACAAACATCACACATGGGAACTATCAACCAGCAACTGGGTGGCAGGTTGACTGCATAGGACCACTTCCCTCACTGAAAGGGCAGGGTTGTCTTCTTCCTGGAAAGGGCACTTTGGGAGACGATTTGCTTCCCTGCACACAATGATTCTGCCAAAACTACCGTTCAGGGGATTACAGGACGAGTCATTCACCAACGTCCTGACCAATCCCACCTCAGACCGAGGAAGGGCAGCAGGGAGCCCATGCTCATGGAATCCGTGGGTCTGACCATGTTCCCCATCACCCTGAAGCAACCAGCTTGATTTGCAATGGAACGGGCATCTAAAGATACATCATGGCACCAGCTTTGTGCCAACGCCTCATAAAATTGCAGCAATGTTCTCCAGGAGGCTGTCGATGCTCTAAACCAGCATCCAATCTATGATGCTGTTTCTCCAACAGCCAGGTCTCCTGAGTGCAGGAACCAAAGAATGAGAATGGTCATGACACCACTCACCATTACGCCTAGGGGCCCGCCCACCACATGTTCTGTTCCTGTCCCTGAAGCCCCTCGCTCTTTGGGACCAGAGGTCTTAATCCCAACGGAGGAACATGCCAACCTGGAGAGACAGCATTGATTCCATTGAAATGGAAGCTAACAAAGCTTCTTGAACATCTTGAACTGCTCATGCCTCTGGATCAATAGGCAAAAAAGGGCCTCACTGCATTGAGGGGTGTGAGTGATCCCGATTACCTAGGGCATACTGGATTAATATTGCATCACGATGGGAACGAAGAATCTGTCTAGAACGCACAAGATTTCTTAAGCTGACTGAGTTCTATCCTGTGCTGTGATAAAAGCCAGTGGGGGACAACAGCACCCCATTCTGACATGACTACTAATAGCACAGATTCTTCAGCAAGGAAGGTTTGCGTTACCCCACCAGGCAAAGAGCCATGACGAGCAAAGGGGATATGGAAATGGGTCGTGGAGGAAGATCATTCTAAAGACCTGCTGCGTCCCCATGACCAGCTGCAGAAAAGGGGACCACAATGGTCGCTAGTAATCCCTATTTATATTTTTGTTTGTTTCCTTATAAAATATAAGATAAGATCTTTTCATTGGGTGAGTGCCTTTTCAGTTGCCCACGTGTTTGTTGTATCAAGTGGAAACTTGCTGTCTTCTTTGTTCAGTGACTGCATATGCTTACAGAGTTGTGAACACGTGTCGTGTAGACAAGGGGTGGTCTGTGATGGCTCAGGAGCATGTCAGCTCGATACTCCTACAGGTAGAGTTGGAGCCCAACCGATCAATCAGGCTATAGCCTGATGACACACCTGTGTGGGTGTGACCTTTGGTGTAAGAGAGAGAACAAGCCGAGCCAAGTTTGCTTTAGCCCTCTGCCTTCTGCTGGATACAGTCGGTGGTACTCGGATTCATTGACCTCCACATCGATCCAGGCTGTGGTTCTCTTCCGCCCACTGTTTCCTCACACTGCTTTCTCAGCTTTCACAAACACCGGAGTCAGGAGAAGCCAGGCTTGAGTCAGACTGGACTTAGCTCCGTCTGTAGCCCTGAGGACCATTTCTCGATATAAATCTCTTCTATGTACAAACACTTACAAGCATCGCTGCCTTTGCTTTTCTAGAGAACCCAACTTCACAGGCAACGCATGGTTGGAGGGGTTCACGATTCCATCTGCCACGTGACCCCGTGTTAACTTTCCCAACCACTTCTACAGAAGACGGACTTCGTAGGAAATAGAAGTGAGCATGTGCGCACATCTTGCGGGGCATGCAGTTCAGCCCAAACAGATGACTCGTCTGGAGGAGATGGTTGCAAGATGATGAAAGTTAAATCCCATGATTCCCATGACCGGCTCCCACCCAGCCAGGGGTGGGGTAAGCACACCCTGCACAGGCTAGTGTGAGGGTCCACTGAGCAGAGTGAATTGGCCTCCCATGGACCAAGAAGGGGACAGACTGCAGCCCATCTAAACGATGATCTTCTCATTCAACAATTAGGGGAATGAACTGGAAGCTGACTAATGAGACCAACTGTTTATCAAGTCTAATGACTTTCTCCCGTGGGAAGGTGGATATCAGAAGAAGGTCCAGTGAGTTACCACTTGCCTACAACGCTGACCCCTGACCCCTTTGTCTGAGCCTAATGCTCCAGCAGGGATCCTTGACATAAGGAAAATCTTATTCCCAAACGAGAGTGCATTCATGGTCCAGGATTAACAACACATATTTGGGAGCACGTGTGATTCAATACCCTAAGAGTGGGGAGCAGATTTGGGGCCAAGTGGAATGACGGGAAGAGGAGGAGCAAGCTTCGCAGATGGTTCCCAGTGCTGGCTGGAATGCAGAGGTCAGGGTGACTGGAGGGACACTACCTTTCAGGTCTCTTTTACCACTTCTAGAGGTCAAGTTCAGCAGGGAACTCTCTGGCAGTGCTCCTAGAAGGGGGCCCACTGCCTCTCCTCCTGGGAGACCTGAGACTGCGGCCTTTGCAGAGCATGGGCATGGCCACGCTAAACAGACCCCTGCACCAGGACACCCACCGCCCAGTGGCTGCACCCCAGAAGTCTCTGTAGATCAGAGTGTGGGCAGAACGCTAAGTGGGGGTGAAGATAGAAGAGCCTCTGGCTCCAGCTAATTTGTGCCCAAGTGGAATGGGTTGAATTGTGCCCCCCAAATCTGTATTGGAATTCAAATGCTTATATGAAGACCTTTGATAATGATCCTGTTCACAGAATAGGTTTTCTTGGTTGATTAATTCAATGTTATAGATGTAGAGATAGATAGAAGATAGATGGAGAGATAGATAAATAGATAGGAGAGAGATAATATATAGCTACTTGGATCCCTTTAATAGCTACTTAGATATATATATATATATAATATGTGTGTATGTTTTGTGTGTATATATATACCTATATATTCATTGGTTCTAAGTCAATTCCTACTCACAGTAACCCTATAGAACAGAGCTGAACTGCCCCACGGTGTTTCCAAGACTGCAATTCTTTCTGGACCAGACCGAACTCACCTTTCTCCCATGGAGGGGTTGCTGTGTTCGTCCCACTGACCTTTTGGGTAGCAGTCCAATGTTTACCCCCTGCTCCACCATGACTCCTCTACCCAAGTCTGGTGGGCCCTATATCAGCTCACTCTGACCTGATGGGGGCAGACCGAGGCAGTCACGTGGTTAAGGAAACCATGAAGTGGGGGGGGGGGGCTATGTGGACACGTGGGGCCAGGCAAGGAGAGTTGGTGGTTCAGGCTGGCCACCCTCACCTCTGCGTGTTCTCTTTGTCTTGGTCGGGTCATGCATGATGGCACCATGGAGGCACACATCTGAACCAGGGAGGTCAAGGAGGCATTGCAAACTCTGGGCAGGACCTCAGTGAGCCTTTCACTTGGGCGTGTCAGCACCTGCCCACTGACCCAGCTGCCCGCCTCCGCTCACAGCCCCTGCTCTTCAAAGAGCCATCTTGCTGACAGCTGTGGGTGCCAGACAGCTGTTGTGTGTTCACCCCGGAGCAAGTGGTTCTTCCTGGTGAGGGAAGTAATTGCTGGATGTGGCTTCTGTCACATTATTTATGTTTATGACACGCTTCCGAGGAAAGGCATCGTCTCCGTGCTTGTTACTCGTGTTGCTGTTGTTAGGTGCCATTGAGAGAGTTTTGACTAATGGGGACCTCGTTGACAACACACTTCACCATCCTCAATGCCACTGCTGTCTTTGAGCTCACTGCTGCAAACACAGCGGAAGGTCTTCCTCTTTCTCACGGACCAAGCATGGTGTCCTTCTCCAGGGACTGGCCTCTCGTGGTAAATGCTCAAAGCACATGAGACTGAGCCTTACCAGCCTCACTTCTAAGGAGCATTAAGGCTATACTTCTTCCAAGATGGATTTCTTTGTTCCTTTGGTAGTCCATGGCACTTTCAATATTTCTAACAGCTCTGTAATTCAAATGCATCAGTTCTTCCTTGGTCTTCCGTATTTCACGGCTAACTTTCACGTACAGATGAGGCCATTGAAAATCCCGTGGCTTGGATCAGATGCACCTTCGTCTCCAAAGTAACATCAAGAGGTCTTGTGCAGTAGATTTGATTGATCACTGGATCAATCCTTGATTTCATGACTGCAGCTTCCCTGGGTGTGGACTATGGATCCAAGTAAGATGAAATCCTGGACAACTTGAAGATTTTCTCCATTTACCATGACGTTGGCCTCCCAGTAGCATAGTAGTTGTGTGTTGGGCAGCTAACCACAAGATCAGCAGTTTGAAACCACCAGCTGCTCCTTGGGAGAAAGATGAGGCTTTCTGCCCCTGTGAAATACCCCCTGATATATATATGATCAAAGGCATCCTGGTTTTGTTTCTCTAGAGAACACTGCCTAACACAGTCCCAATAAAACTTCAAATTCCATGTGTCCAAGACCAAGGGTTTTATTTTGGGGGTTGAGGTTTTTTTACTTCCTGTAAGCCTGCTTCTCACTCTGTCAAAGTCTCCACACTCGGTGTCTCGGCATCTCTTGACTCTGTTCCCTGCTGTCCCTAAATTCAGCACACTGGCTCATACCTTCATTCTCATTCTCTCTGCCCCTCTCCTCCCCCAGCCCCTCCTCACCATCGATTTCCGTTAGTCTCAAGGCTGTGGAGACGGACATTAATGTAGTCCATTGTCCAGTAGACTCCTGTGTCCATGTGTCTTTGATGTTCATCACTCTCCTTCCCCACAGACAGGGAGAGACCAGCATTGCTTCCATACATGGCTCTTCATGAGCGTTTAAGAAGCCACCAAAGGTGATGGGACATTTCTTTGTGGGTATGGCATGCCAGTTGATCTAGGTATCCCCTCAGACCAGTGACTCCTGACCTCAAGGTGTTTTATTCTGTCTAAAATGTCTCCATAACTCTCCTCCCTGTGTGTCTCCCCACATTCGTGGCTACAGTGGCAGGTGTGGTGGGGGGCAATTTCTTAATGCGACTCTTCTACCTGTGTCTCTGTCACTCCAGCTAAATGATGGAGTGAGACTATGCAAGTAGAGCACGTGTCACACTAATAGAGGGGATCGGCCAGTTTGACTAATTACCCCCCACCCCACCCACCTGGATTTACACTGAGCCACTTTGAAGCAAACGCGGAGCAAGAACAGCCCAGGGCTACAGAGAGCTCCAGAGCTCCATGGGAAGGAGGAGGCTGAGCTCAGAGGCTCCGCAAACTGTGGGTCAGAACAAGAAAAGGTTAGCAGAGACTACGGAACTGTGAGACCCAGTGATGCACAGGTTTCCCAGACCATGGGTCAGAGGTCAGGGGACCCCACGTGTGAGATCCAGAGGGAGGTTGAGTTGGTGCAGAGAAGAGATGTTGCTAGGGACCCAAGACTTTATCCCTACTGTTTGCTGATCCTGACTTTCAGTAACGTGTTACCTTCCCTAATAAACCCCCCTTAACCATGAGGACTGCCTGTGAGTTCCATGGGACCACTGCAATGGCTCACCCAACCCAGCACAGATGTGGAGTGGTGTGGGGAAACGGATGGTGTCAGACAGGTAAAGAAGGATGGAGCAGGAAGTGTGTCTGGTCCCTGTCTTGTGGCAATAGAAAGCCAGAGCGGGTCTTCTGCTACGTACGGCCACGCTCCATGCCAGTTAGTGAAGCAGCAAAGCTCAGTGCTCAGGTACACATGTCCTTCGTCTCTACATATTCCTGGACATCTTCCATTCTCCCTGTGTGCTATTCACGTCCATACGCACAGCTCGCCGTTCTTGCAGGGATGTGTGTATGAGGCCATTGCCCTCAGTTGCCTTTAACCCTTGCACTCCTTCTGGCTCTTTCCATTCCCATCCTTTGTGCTCACCTCTCTGTCTTATTGCCTGCTGCCTTCCCTTTCACCCAGGTTCATTTTCTAGAAGTAAGTCCACCCAGGTATGGGCCTAAAAGCCCTGTAGCCCAGTGACTTATACATTGGACTGTTAACCGCAGCTCAGCAGTTCATGCCCACCAGCCGCTCCACTGGAGAGAGAAGACATAGGCCCGCCCACGCCGACTAAAGTGATGACCGACCAGCGTCGATCAGCCTTTGTGGGTTTCCAGGACTGCAGGTCTTCATACGAGGAGGAAGCCTCACATCTCTCTCCCTGGAGTGGCTGCCGGTTTCTAACTTCTGGTCTTCTGAGTAGCAGCTGACTCCTAGCCCCCGGAGCTGCTCGGGCCCCTTGAGCTGCCTACATTGTAGAGAAATGGGAGCCCCCGCACAAATGGAACCTAGCCCGGCGTATCCCAGCCAGGTGCGCACGGTGCCCTTCTAGATCAGAGACCATGTGAAGGGCCATCCACGGAAGAAAAGCTGCACACGCTGTAGTACACACACGTACACATGCACACACGGTGGAATACCACTCGGTGTTCCCAGAGCCTCGATGATTTGGTGAAGCACCTCATGACCCAGGACCCTGGAGGGCATTGTGGACTCAGCCAATCACAAAATAAGCACTGCTGTCTGGGAACCCCGTTGTAAGATGTCAAGTGAAGAATTTCCTCCTAAAAGAAACCTTCTCCTTGAAGCATCGGTTTTCAACATGTGGGTCGTGACACCTTTGGGGGTCGCCCAATTCATCACAGTAACAAAATGACAGTGATGAAGTAGCAACGGGAATAAGGTTATGGTTGGGGGCTCAGCACCACATGAGGGACGGCATGAAAGGGTCGTGGCATGAGGAAGGTGGAGAACCACTGTCCTGGGGGGTGGGCTTTGCTCGACACTCTGGCCTGAGCGAGGTCTTCCAAGGACGCCGCACGCCACAGCCAGAGCGAGTGCCAGGCTTGAGCCCAGCCATTCCTGGTGACAAATCTTACATGCTTCCTGGAGTCATGTGGCCCCTCTGAACCCGCTTCCTCACTCATGGGACAAGGACCTATCTCATAGGAATTCTGAAGTGTTTTGCTACAGGTAAACCTATTGGGGGCATTAGCTGGCAGAGTACATAACCAATAAACAGTTTCTTTAAAAATAATCATTGCTTTTGTTCATTCAAAGCCCTTGCGCAGCTCCTACTCTCTGCGAAGGTCAGCTTCTTTTGGCCACCTCTGCAGCCAGTTGACCTTGAATCGATCCTGCCCCGCAGTGACCCGGTGCCTCTGGGTGGAGTGGAACTGCCAGCCTTTCGGTTAGCATCTGATCACATAACCACTCGGGATTCTGGTGTCATGGCCTCGCCATAAATCTTCAGTTCCGATTCCTGAGCCCGCTAGAACTTGATTCCCCAAGCTGCATCCAGGTGCTGACCCATGCAGAGGAGCGCCGGCGTCTGCAGACCCTCGCCTCTCCCTGAACAGTCAGGGCATATGCAGGTCTGCGAAATCTGTTCTGCTGGAAGCTCGCTGGACACACAGCCGTGGGCACATCCACACGAGCACCCGCGCACACGGATGATCCTAAAGGAGCCAGCCTTTGGGGAAGGGGTGGGGCTGGCCCGTTAAGAGAGGCAACGTGAGCTCGGTGCCACTGTGACACTGTGACGCTCTGTGGCCGTGGATCCTGAGACCAGCCCTGCCTGTGCTGGTGGGTGTTTCACAGCCATCTCTCCTAGGTGGCCGCGAGCTGATTGGTCGCATTTGGTGGTTCTGTAATGTGTGTAAGTCCACGGCACGGTGTGCCCCCGGGTGGGCCTGAAGACGCTGAGGCATCTAAAGGTACCGGGTGGCACTATCCCTTGAACAGGATCCTGTTTCTGTAGAGTCAGAGATTTCGGCTTCCTTTAGCACCTGGACACCTGCTACCCAGTTAAGACGGTTCTGACACTGTGGTCACAGCAAACTTTTTGAGTCTGAATGCAGAGAGCCATTTATCATGAATTATGATTATTCTCCCCCCTACCAGTCTGCAGGCTTCCTAAAGCAAGCCTGAAGAGCAGGGGGACAACTGTGTTCTCTTTGGTTGAATCTCCCAAAGCTACACCTTGGCACCGCCATCCGCCTGTCAGGCAGGCCTACCTACTGTCGCGGCTGGTGTGCTGTGTGATGCTGGAAGCTATTTCACCGGTGTTTCAAATGACAGCAGGGTCACCGTGGTGGACAGGTTTCCGAAGAGCTTCCAGACTAATTCAGATGACGAAGAACAGTGAAAAAGTATGCGCCCCAAAGTCAGCCAAAGAAAATCTTTTAGGTCTGTGTTAGACCGGGTTGACCGGAGAAACAAATGCAGCAATGCTCATATATATATATATAAGAAACAGATCTATTTCAAAGAGCAATTATAGACTGACAAGACATCCAAGCCCAGTCCAGAGCAAGTCCCTAAGTCCGACAGTAGCCTGTAAGTCTGATACTGGTCCATAAACCCCTCTTCAGACTCACACAGTCACATGCAAGGATGCAAACTGCGGGAAGGTCGCAGGCCAGTGGGTGCAACGTCTTGTGAATGGAATGGCAGTAGAGGCATCTCAGCGCTGGTGCGGGTCTCCACGTGGCTTCTCCAGCTCTCTGAGCGTGGCTCTTCAGCAGGAAGGTGAAGCAAGTCTCCACAAGCCTCCATGTGGCTTGTCAACAAGAAGACGGAGGCAGAGCGAGAGGAAGTTCCCAGAACCCTCATGGGAAGGCCACACCCATAAGGAGGCATCATCAGGCTGTCACCTGATTGACAGGCTACCTTAACATTATTTTTCAAGCTGGCGTGAAATTATGTAACTACCACAAGGTCACAACAGAGCATTATTCAGCATGACTGCTTGGGACTCTTCATCAGGAGGGATGAATCACTGCTTGGTGAAGTGGAGGACCAGTGAGGGTGAGGGAGAGCTTGGTGAAATGGGCTGACTGACAATGAAGAAGATGACTCAGGACTAGGCATTGTGGGCTCTGTTGTGCATGTGGTCACAGTGACTTAAGCCAACCTCCACTGGTATCAACACCCTGGCGGGACTCCCAGGAGGCACCTGAGTCACCAAGTCCAACGTTCACCCATCAAAAGATCCAAAGAAGTCTCCCTGTGGAAAGTCAATGCCAACTCATCCACAGCCAATTCAGAGTCAACATCTCCTCCCTCCTTGGTCCTGTTGGTTTATCCCTGCCTCCTTGGCTGCCCACACCGCTTGGCTTCTGGTGGGAGCCTTCTAAGGGGAAACATATCTGTAGACTCTGTCCTTCAGTAGTCAGTAGGAAACTTTCCTTGCTTTCCCACTGAACAAGGTCTAGTGATGACAGACCCCAAAGGCACAGATGCTACATCGCTGCATCTCCGGAATGTCTCTCTGGAATTCCCCAGGGCACAGAGCCCTGGCCTCTGCCCCCTTCTCCAGCTGGGTTCTGAGGGGGCATCTGGTAGGCAATGGCAGAGGCAGACCTTCAACCAGAACCACTGACTCACAATCTGGACACTGGATTGTTCTCTCCTGTCACATCCCATATCGACATTGACGCTAAGAAGCTGCTCTTCCTCCGAGTTGAGGACTGGAAGTAGCCACAGAGGAGCGTGAACTGTGCGCCAGTGAACTGTCCCCTACAGCTGCCGTCCAAAGAGCCATGGCAGGGTCTCCTGGCATCCTCAGGACCAGCAGGCTGGGGTCTGCGGTTGACGGCATCTCCTCATCTCCCAGACTAGAAAGCGAGGCCATTTCTTACTTAGGAGGGACTGTAAGGTTCAGAATGAGACAATAAATGGAAACCAAATGCCAATGCCTGACAATAATCTCTGGTTTCTTCTTTCAACTCGGTCTCCAGCAAAGGTTGGTGCTGGCTTAGTCACCCATCACGCCACACTTACAGGGTCTTGGCTGTGTTGACTCCTTCCTTGCCGTAGCCCTGAGAGCTGCTTGCTCCCTTTGCTGGCAGAGGGTCCCCACGTGGACTCTGTCTCCCCCCATGTGTGGCTCTGTGTCCCTTCTGCTTTGTTTCTATGTGACTAGGCTCAGAGAGACCCTACAATGATAAGACCCTCTGAGACAAAAAGGAAAACCACCCACAGGTGCAGGGGTTGTGATTACAACACACCCATTCTGCACAGCCACCGGTCACTCCCTGAGAGGCATCAAGAGGCTGCTTTCAAACACCGGTCACTTTTCACTGGATGGGCCGTCCTTGAGTGGATCTCACACTACAGCAGCCCTGCCAACGGATGCATGCCTTCGATACCAAGAGCTGCTGTCGCAGAATCCCACAAGCGGATGGCTGGAAAGCAGAGACGCGGACACTGCTGCTGTGAGGGACCCCTGGTGGTGCAGCGATTCTGCAGAGGGCTGCTAACTGCAACGTCGGCAGTTCAAAGCCACCGCTGCTCAACAGAAGAAGGACAGTGATCCCTACTCTTGCAATGATGTGACAGTCTCAGAAACCCACAGGGCAGCTCCACCCTGTGCTGTGGGGGCTGCTAGAATCAGAATTGACTTGATGGCCGGGGGTCTGGTCGGGTTTGGGTTGTCAGGTGCTGCTGACTCAGCTCCAACTCCTAGCGCGCCGACGTGCAACACAATGAACTCACCATGTGGGAAGATACAAGCCCAAGTTTAATCCACCAGCTCCAGGGGAGGGTTTCTTTCCATCAGTTCTCAGGGGAAATCTTGGTCTCCGCTCCCATAACCTTGGCACTGGGGAGGTCTTTGGGGTTCGCCTGTGGCATCCACCTGCTCCGGTCTGTGTGTGCCTCTCTCTGCTCCGTTTAGATCCCAAAAGCCATTAGGGTGCAAGACACACACTGCACCAATCAGGCTTCGTGAACGAAAGGAAGAAAACGATTCTCCAACGCGAAGGCAGTCCCGGGGCTTAGTGTTGTGCTGCTTGATGACGGCAGGGAGTTTGGTTGGGGCTGGGTTGTCAGGTGCCATTGATCTGTCTCCGGCCCACGGCGACCCGATGCACACCTGGAGGAAGCACTGCATGGTCCTGCGCCATCTTCACAATTCTTATGCCCGAGCCCATTGATGCTGCCACTGTGTCAACCCAGCTCATTGGGGGCCTTCCTCTTTTTTGCCACCCCTCCACTTTGCCAATCCGGATGTCCTTCTCCAGGGACTGGTCTCTCCTGACAACATGTCCAAAGTATGTGAGAGGAAGTCTTGCCATCCCCGCCTCGAAGGAGCACTGGGGCCCTACTTCTTTCCAACACAGAGCAGTGTGTCCTTTTAGCAGTCTATGTTGCTTACACTAACTAGTCTTCTTGCCACAATTCAAGTGCATAGCTTTTTCTACGGTCTTCCTGATTCAATGTCCAGCTTTCCCAGGCACACAGGGATTGGTGCTCCAATACATATTCTGGGGTGCGCGTGTACAGCAACAACACAGAGACCCAGACTGTGCGTCTGGGCCACCCTGTGACCGAGGAGTCTTCAACTGTCTGTCGCCGTGCATGATACCAGGCTAGGGCAGGGAGGCTATCCATCTGATTCATTTTTACGATCTCTGCAAATAGGAGTCTTGGGACAAGAAAGCGCATCGCTGGCTCCTGGAGCCTTTTAGAAAGGACGCTGGAGTGAAGGAGGGGTCCTTGGATGCTGGGTGCCTCCCTCCCCATGACAGTAGTCACTCCCTTCCCTTTCCAGGCAATGGCCTCATCCATCAGCAACACCCCAGAGGCCAGCTGCAGCTGCTCCACACAAACATCCATCCTTCGCTCTAAGAATGGTCTCATCATTATCCCGTGTCATGATTATTTTGACAGGATAATTTGAAAGATAACTTATTGAGCATTTAGTCATATTTGTCAAATAAACAATGGAAAACAGTCTGTTTTCTCTCCATTGCCGAGTGGCCTGCCGGCAGACTCAAGGATCCACAGGAGACAGCCTGGATTCATGGCTCTCTCTGTGGGCGGAGACGGAAATCAGAGCTGGTCTCCGGCAGAATGCGGAGAAAATATCCCGCTTCCCAAAACGGTGCCCACCCCTATGGGGTCCCCTTTGCTAAGCACCGCTGAGAAGTTTTAACATTGGCTTTATCCGCACTACAGGTAAAGCCTAGGCAGCCTAGTGGTTGAGCACTGGGCCGCTCACTCCAAGGTCAGCTGTTCAAAACCACCAACCACTCCACTAGAGAAGGATGAGGCTTTCTACTCCCTGAAAGAATCAGAGTCTGGGAAACGCAGAGGAGCCGTCCTATTGCATCCTCCCCTGTCCTAGTGAGTCGTTAGAAGCTGGCATCAACTCGATGGCGGTGAGTTTGGTTTGGTTTTGACCGTCCCTATGGAGGCCAGCCCCTGCAGAGTCCCTCATTCCCCAGGGATCACCCAGTCTGTGACCTCGTGGCTGTCCCTCTGTGATCCAGGACCCACTCTCCTCCTCAGCACCCCTCCACCACTCTCGCCCGGGCATCGTTGCTGGTAGTTACTGCCATACTGGCGCCAACTCTTGGGGGCCTGCTGTATCACAGAGAAACACGCTGCCAGGCTCTGCGCCACCCCCACCACCAGGAGCACATTGGAGGCACCATTGTTGCAGCCATCTCCCAGGGGTCCCCCTCATGGAGGGATTCCTCACTTTCCCAGAACCCCCACTGCACTAAACAGGACGTCTGTCTCTGGTGGTTGAGCCTGTCTGGTCTGGTAGCGCATCAAAAAGGAGTCATGGTCTCACCATCCTGGATCCAAAGGAGCGTTCCCGCTGTATTTCTTCTGCTTTGTTTGTTCCGCATTCTTGGTCAACATCCCACTCAAAGCACACCCGTCTGCTCTCCTTTTTCATCATCCAGCCTTCCCGTGCTTTGAGGCCACTGGAAGAACATGATGTGGGCCAGGCACACCTTCATCCTCAAAGGGGTGCCTTTGCTTTGGAAGACTGGAAAGAGGGCCTCCGCAGCAGCGGCATCCCACGCAGTACGTCACTTTATCTCTCCACTGCCGCTCCCGGGGCGTGGATGGTGGCTGATCCACTAGCATGGAAGCCTTGCAGAGCTCGATCACGTCATCGTTTATCGTGGAGCTGTTTATTGGCACCCACCCTGCCTGTCCAGAACTGGAATCAATCCCGCAGTCCTACAGTTAATTCCCAGGTTTCGCTGCAGACTACGGCGACAAGCAGTTGCCAGGTGTCTACCAGAAGCCAATCGCGCATGGCTGCTGGGGTCAGAAAGAGCACCTCATGGAGAGAAGAGAGGCCAACCCCTGAGGATGGGTCACAGTCGGTAGTCAACAGTGGATGTTCTGGCTGTCGGAAGCTTTCGCTGAGGAGAGGGCAGAGCGAGTCTGGGCTGTAGGAAGGGCACACGTGTGTCATCTACTTTTCCAGTGTCTCTCAAGTCCCCTCTCTCCTGAACCTGGGCATTGCCAACCCCCCGCCCCCAAGCTCACAGCAAGGTGACCCCTGCTAGGCTGATGACCATGTACCGGAAGTCCTCTGGTGTGACCATCAGAGTCACTTGTCTCACTGACTCCCGTGCCTTCTGCTGGCAGACGGGCGCCCTCACTTCCCAGCACTCTCCTGTCCCCTGCCTTTCTCTGACTCTTCCCAGGGTACTGGAGTGCTCCTTCCCCCAAAGTTGGCCAGGCCTCTTCTCCCTCTGGGACCCCACTCAGTCGTGTGGCCATCTGTGCCGTCTCATGTGGACAGCAAATGTGCTGTCTGGTTTTCCCTCTGCTGACCTCGAAACCGACGCCCTGCATGGACATCCATGGGCATGTCCAAGAGGACACAGCCCAACCCCAACTCCCAATCTGGACATGGAGCCTGTGGCCCTGCCCTCTCCACGTCTCAGGAAATGGCACCTCATCTCTTCCACGCTCCAAACGCAAAGCCTCAACGGGGTCCTTTGACTGGCTCCCTCGGCTGCCTCCCCCTTCCAAACATGCAGGGCCCCTGAGTGCAGAATTTCTCACCCAGATTACTGTGAAGCATCTCAGTGACTGCCCGCCTCAGTCCTCCCAACCCACAGCACATTCTCAGCATTGAAGCCCACATGACTCTGCAAATGACAGCGTGGCTCCCCTCAGCTCAAAAGACCTCCATGTTCCACTCTCTCATGGAAGAAAATGGGGGTTTCCTCTTGGTCCACACGCCCCCTGAGATCTGTGCCTTCCTCCTGCTCTGAGTCCATGCACTAGAAGGACGGTGCTGGCAAAGTATCCTGAGAGCACTGGGGACTGCCCAAAGGCCAAACAAGTCCTCCTGAGAGGCCAGCATGGAGAGACCACCTCACGCGCCGTGGACATGCTGACAGAAGAGACCAGTCCCTGGAGCAGGACTTCGTGCTTGGCAAAGTGGAGGGGCAGCAACAAAAAAAGAGGCAGGAAAATCCTCAGCACAATGCATCGGCCCAGTGACGGCAGCATTGCATCCTCAGCACAGCAGGTTGACCCAGTGACGGCAGCATTGCATCCTCAGCACAGCAGGTTGACCCAGTGACGGCAGCATTGCATCCTCAGCACAGCAGGTTGACCCAGTGACGACGGCAGCAGTGTGTTCAGACCTCAGGACCCCTGTGAGAAGGGTGGGGGACCAGGGGGGCTTTGTTCTGCTACACACAGGCCACCACGAACAAGAAGCACCCACTGCACCTACCGGCAGCAACAACTGCCCTGACACAGCGGGCCTGTGCTGATGTCTTCACCAGCTCTGATCCCGCCACTGAAGTCCCCTGGATGCGCCTCGAACTTCCTGCACATGCATGCTCCTGGCTTGGGGTGGGGCTGGGGTGTCCCACGTTGTTCCTCTCTCTCTGCCTGCAGTTCTCATCCTCAGACATCCCCACAGCTCCTCTGTCACTGCTGCCCAGCTGCCACTACATTGCCCCCGAGCACTCTCTCTAAGTGGCCCTTGAACTGGGGTGCTGGCGAAGAGCCACAAATTTGCCATGGACTGGAGAAGAGCAAGCAAACCCACCTTGGGGGAAGAGCTTGGACACGAGGAGGATGAGACTTCATCTTTGGTACTGTGAACGCATTGCCAGGAGAGTCCAGTAGCGGGAGGAGGACACGGTAAAGGAGAGTCATTCGAATAAAGAAGACGTTTGTGTGAGCCCAGGTAGAGTAGAGAAACAAATTCATAGACACTCATATGTGTGTATGAAAGAGCTTTACAAGAGCGAGTGTGTATTAGAAAATCATCCCAACCCAGTCCAGATGAAGTAGCCCATATGTCCAATACCAGTCTATAATTTCCTCTTTGGACTCACACAACGCAAGCAGTGAGGCCGGATGCTGGAAGATCGCAGGCCAGTGAGTGAAAGTCTTGTGGATCCAGTAGCAGTAGAAGCATCTCAGCACTGGCATAGGTCTCCATGTGGCTCCTCCAGCTCCAGGGCTCTGGTTCCATCAGCGTAGCTCCATGTGGCTTCAGCAGGAAGAGGAGGCAGAGCACGTGGGTCTGGCCTCCAGGGAGCTACTTATCTCCATGGTGCCTCCAAATAAGGTCATCGAGCTGCAACCGGATTGACAGGCTAAACTACACCCTTTCACTCTTACCTAGTCTCAAGTTGACAACAGATTATATAAGCAGCACCACCACCAATGAGATGGATTGTTTCGGTGCCCACAAGAATGAGCCCCCGCATCACAACAATCATGAGCAGGTGCCAGGGCAGCGTTTCGGTCTTCTGCACGGGGGGTACTGTGAGTCAGAATCCATGGATGGCACCTCACACCAGCTGCTCACAGCACACCCTGCGCGCCAAGCCGTCCACGATCCACATCTTCCCCTTTACCTATGCCACTCCTGTGTTGGCCACCCTAAAGCCTGGGTAAGAGCATTAGGTACCCTCAAGCCTGGTCCAACCCATAGCAACCCCTGCACACAACAGAACGAAGCACCGCACGGTCTGCTCCTTCTGCACAACCATCCCCAGATCTGAGATCATCGTCCATCCCACGTCCCCCACGTCCATCCGTCTCATGGAGACCCTCCTTCTTGCCCGCTGCCCATCCATTTTGCCAAGCACCCTGTTCTTCCCCTGAGACTGGTCTTTCTTGACAACACGTCCAAAATAGGTCAGACAAAGCCTCACCACCCTGGCCTCCCAGGAGTCCTTGGACCTTACTTCCCTCAACTCAGATCGGTTTGTCCTTTGAGCAGCTCATGACACGGTCAGCATTCTTCCCCAGCACCGCAATTCAAATGCCTCCATCCCTCCACGGTCTTCCTTATTCAATGTCCAACGACTGCGTGCCTGGGAAGCAATGGAAAACACTGAGACACACCTTTGTCCTCATAGGACCCCCTAGAATGGACACCCCATGAAAGCAGAACGTGAACTGTCTTGACCATGTCTCTGCCCTCAACACTGGGAACTTGATTCGGTTCACAGAGGCGGTCCTGTGTGAGCGTGTGCTGGATGCACTGACGAAGCACAGGAATTCACGGAGCAAGCTGGCATATCCAGGTGCTCTGTAGCAGTTGAAGGTTCGTGAAGCAAAGGGCACTGGAGGTGGCAGGGGCCACCAGCTGTCACGTGTCACCTGCTCCCACTTTCACAACCACACTGGACATTCCCCAAGAATTCAGCTGTTGCTCTTGATGCAGTGGAAAACTATTGGAAAAAGGGGCTTCTGTTGACGATTCCCCCACCCTCAACTCTGTCAGGAGAAGGTGGCTCGTGGCACACTGGCACTGTCTTTCACCACTTTCCGTTCCAGCTCTCCTCTCTGCTGGCCTAGGTGGACGTGCCGCTCAGTCTCCCCTCCACCCGGGAGCCGCAGGCAGCCCAGAGAAGGAACCAGATGACTCAGGGCCCCGATTCAAGCTTTGGGACCTGCCCACTCCTAGTTTGGAATGAACACTATGAACCTCGACATTGTTGCCGATAGAATAATAATAGATCTCAAGCACCAGGGGGCCGGTCGTCGGGCATAACTAGAAGTCCCTGGCACAGTACAAATACTCGGTGCACCTTAACCTTCAACGCATGGGAAAGATGCGCATCCCTAAAAGGAGAGTGATATGAGTGTGTGTGTGCCTCGGCCCCCTTCATGTGCGCCATGAAGCGCTGATCAAAGGAGGGTCAGCAGGTGACCCTTAGAACACAGAAAGGGACACTGAAGAGACCTGGAGGAGAGGGAGGGCCTTCACTGAGGGCTGAGAGATGCTTCAGGTTCCACTGTGCCCTGAGCGCTCATCTACCACCGGCTCCTCCCCCTCTCCCCTCCAGCCCTCACCACGCCCCCCCTTTCACTCCACCTCCTCTGCTCCTGCCCCTTAGAGTAAAGAGAGCGCTGCGTGGTGGTGGATGTCTTACATCCCTGCTGCCGACCAAGATAGATGACCCATTTCCCCTCAAGGGAAATAAAGATGTGATTGAGCTGGTTGCTTTCATGCTCCGTCCTTTGGGTTCCCAAAACACTTTGGACCGACCTCGGCTGTAGCACTCACGGTGAATTGCAATTGATTTCTTGGTCTCTCTTCTTGAGAGCTTTGAACATGGCAACTTCATCTAATCAATTTCTAAATCCCAAATGCTTCACAGGTCCTGGAACACAGTAGGGACTCAGTGAATCCGTATTAATGGATGGATGGATGGATGGATGGATGGATGGATGGATGGATGGATGGATGGATGGATGTGGAGGTGGGTGGATTAATAAATAAATGGATGGAGAATGAGTAAATGGGTACATAGTTTGGATGAGTGGGTTGGTGGATGGATAGGTGGGTGGGTGAATGAATGGATGAGTGGGTGATTGGATGGATAAATCGATGAATGGTTGATAGATAAATAAATAGAGGGTGGACACATAAGTAGGTATGTGGATAAATGAATGAGTGGATGGATGTATAAATGGGTGGGTGGGTGGGTATGGATGGATGATGGATTAATAGCTAGATTGAGAAGTATATGGAGAGAGTTGATGGGCTGATATGTAGATGGGTGAGTGGGTGGGTGGGTAAAAAGATGAGTGGGTGGCTGGCGAGATGGATAGATGGCTTGGGAGCTAGATTTATGTGGCTGTGATTCCTGGACAAGCATTCAGACCAAAAGCAATAGATGGAGTAGCCTTTGCTAACGACGTGGAGAAGACATCCAGACTGCAGTGATGAATTTCACAGGAAGGGGGAATATGGATTACCCTGAAAATTAATGAAACATAGACAAAAAAATTAATGATATGAAAAATGACTTATGAGAACAGCAAATAGCTTCTATTGACCATATGCTATGTAATTCCCTACCTCCTAAATCATAGTAAACCATGGCCTGAAACACTGTCTACCTTTGTGAGGGGCCAATCTGGTATACCAACTCACCCTACTTCCTACCTGTCGACCCGCTTCTTCCACCAGAGGGCCCTCATTTCTCTAAGCTCAGTCTCCTCACCTGCAGGTCGGAGGTGCTGACAGCTCTCCTGTCTGCCCCAGGGGATCATTTGGAAAAGGATGTGAAGTAATTCTTTTGAAAAGTTAAAATTGCTGTTCAGGTATAAATGACCATTTCTAGACTCTATAATTCAACACTTGAATTAATTCAGAGGTGGATCTAAACCTTATTCAGCATACGTTTGACAAAGCGTTCTCTAAGGTACTTTCCCTTAAAGCAGTTAAGAAAATAAATTGACTTCAAATCTGCAAAAGCTGTCATTTAAATGGAAAGGGCTCCCTACGAGTGGCCCTTATCTAATAAGGCGTCTTTGTGACCCCGCTAGGTAGAGACTGGTTGCTTTGAAACACTGTATTCCGCAGTCATTAATCTCCTCCTTCACGAAGTCACAGATAAGCTCTGTCCCGGTTTGAACCCCTACCCCAGGGGTGTTGCACACCATCCGTCACCTCCGATTGCAGGGGCAGGGAATTTGTTCCTGTGGCTCCTACAGCCAAAGACTCCGGAACTCCCATGAAATGACCTTTCCCTAGGTGAGAAGGTGGGGGAGACGCCATCCTGCTGGGTGTAACATGAGCCTTCTCAGAAGCTAGAGTGGGCATGTCACTACCAGCAAGAGCCAGCATCGGAGCACATCCTCTGGATCCCAAAGATCCCTGTGCAGAGAACATCCTGGATCCAGAAGACAACTGGGAGCAGCAGAGGCAGGAGCCAGAGCAGGGAACAGAGTGGCAGACTTCCCAAGCCACGGAGCAAGTCAAACAGAGCGTTTGTGCAGGAGGCTGGCTGGTGGAGTGGGGGGGCCTCTGAGCACTCAATTGGGGGAGCTGGGCTTGCTGACTCACGGAGCTTGAGATGAACCCCTTCCAGTTGAGGAGTGGCCTGCTCTTGGGGCATTTGTTTGTAGACTTGGAGGAACTTCGTAACACGTCTGGACTGAGCAGCTGTATCCCGAGTATTTCTCACCTGCGCCATAACCTGTTCACCTGCTGCACCAACCTCACGATCGTCTCCATGG
The DNA here is from genome assembly GCF_050624435.1 of Tenrec ecaudatus. NCBI lineage: Eukaryota > Metazoa > Chordata > Mammalia > Afrosoricida > Tenrecidae > Tenrec > Tenrec ecaudatus. The sequence continues at coordinate 3,477,907 of NC_134535.1, forward strand.
TCTGTGAGTCCAGGGCGGCTGTGGAAAGAGCAGAGTGCTGTGCATGACGGAGTACTGGTTTGTGGTCAGGGTGGTGGTGGTGGTGGTGGTGGTTGTGGAGGTGGTGGTGGTGGAGGTGGTGGTGGAGGTGGTGGTGGTGGAGGTGGTGGTGGTGGTCGTGGTGGAGGTGGTGGTGGTGGTGGTGGTGGTGGGGTGGAGGTGTTGGTGGTGGTGATGGTGGTGGTGGTGGAGGTGGTGGTGGTGGTGGTGGTGGTGGTGGTGGTGGAGGTGGTGGTGGTGGTGGTGGTGGTGGTGGTGGTGGTGGTGGTGGAGGTGATGGTGGTGGAGGTGGTGGTGGTGGTGGTGGTGGTGGTGGTGGAGGTGGTGGGGTGGAGGTGTTGTTGTTGGTGATGGTGGTGGTGGTGGTGGTGGTGGTGGAGGTGGTGGTGGTGGTGGTGGTGGTGGTGGAGGTGGTGGGGTGGAGGTGTTGTTGTTGGTGATGGTGGTGGTGGTGGTGGTGGTGGTGGTGGTGGTGGTGGTGGTGGTGGTGGAGGTGGTGGTGGTAGTGGTGGTGGTGGTGGTGGAGGTGGTGGTGGTGGTGGTGGTGGTGGAGGTGGTGGGGTGGAGGTGTTGTTGTTGTTGGTGATGGTGGTGGTGGTGGTGGTGGTGGTGGTGGTGGTGTTGTTGGTGGTGGTGGTGGTGGTGGAGGTGGTGGTGGTGGTGGTGGTGGTGGTGGTGGTGGTGGTGGTGGTGATGGTGGTGGTGGTGGTGGAGGTGGTGGTAGTGGTGGTGGTGGTGGTGGTGGTGGTGGTGGTGGTGGAGGTGGTGGTGGTGGTGATGGTGGTGGTGGTGGTGATGGTGGTGGTGGTGGTGGAGGTGGTGGTGGTGGTGATGGTGGTGGTAGTGGTGGTGGTGGTAGTAGTGTGCAACAGAACAGAACAGTCCGACATGCTCCTGACCACTAGTCAGTTTGAGCCCAGTGCGGTGACCACTGTCTGTCCATCTCCTTGAGGGGTCCCCTTGTTCTTTGCTGGCCCTATACTCCACCGCGGAGTGTGGCACAGTTGTCCGCTGAACCATCTCTGTGTGTCAGGAGTGGCCTCTCACACACACGTTCTTCCACGACCCTCCTCGGCCTGGCGGCTGCAGAGATCCAGTGGATGTCAAGTCTTGATCAGCATGCAGCCTCATCCCCAACTGGACGCTCCGTCCAATGGGTAGGTCTTGACGCCCTGCTTCTTCACCCCACCCGCACTCCCACTCCTAATATTACACACACTGGATGGCCGAATCAGAGGTCCGTGGAGGTTTTGAGTCACTGGGCGAGAGGGGAAGGAGGTCTTGCCAGGAGGTTCCTAAGTAAACAGCGTGGACCTCCCTTCTCCCGAGCTCCGCCGCGCTCAGGCCGAGCAGCTTCTGCCTCCTGGGTCTCCCCAGACAGCAGGTAGGCACATGCTGCCCCACACCCACCGGCTGCCTCCCTGCAAGGTGGTGATCCACCGCCAGCTCCTTGCTGCTGAGCATGAACCTTGAAGCAGGGACTTCCTTGTGCACTGGAACAGTGGTCACTGTGGCTGCTCCTGGTCCACCTGGGCTCACCTTCACAGGGGGTCCCACCCATGTTGTGCCCCTGCCCCACCTGGACTCAAAGTCACAAGTGAGGGGGTGCTACCTGTGTTCATGTACCTTCCCCACCTGGGCTCACATTCACAGGTGGTGCTACCTGTGTTCATGTACCTGCCCCAACTGGGCTCACCTTCACAGGGGGTACCACCCAGGTCGTGTACTTGCAGGCACCACGGGCCTTCTTCTGGCGCTCACTGCACAGCCACCCAGGACATCTCAACATTGATGTCCCCGCACAGTTGTGGCCGCCACCTTGCTGCCTCCCCTCCATCTTAGACGAGGAAGCAGAGACGCCAGTGGCCAGCACACACCTGAACTCTGCCGGCTTCGTCTGCTCTGCAGGTGCAGGGGGCTCGATTGGCAAAGAGCCCCACGCCCGTTGCTGTCAGAGCTCAGCACCGCGCACTGGTCAGGACAGAGAGAAGGGGCCTTCCATCAGCACTGGCTGCTCCAGGGAGGAGATCGGTTCCAAACCCACATGCTTGTCTGTCCTGGTTTTCTTTCCCAGATGTGTCCCCTCCTCAGGCTCTGGGAAGAACACATCCTCTCCCTTATCCACAGCCAGCTCCTTGACCTCGCTGGTCCTCCTTCATACCCCCGTTCTTGCCTCTTACACTCCCCTGCTATCCTGAGACCACCACCCCAACCCCACCCTCGGCCTCCTATACCCGCAGGGCACCCCTCTGTACCTGAGGCCCCGTTTCTGGAAATCGTTGCCAATACTTGTGGTGTTCGGTTTATTGGTGTGGGCGCCAGCATTAGAAATGGTAATAATGTGCTCACAAAAGCAGCCCGGACCTCAGCGGAACCCCAGAGACAAACCTGGACAGACCGGGGCCCCTTGATGATCCCATATACACACAGATGCGCCCAGACAGGCTGACATCGGAGAGCAACTTTTACCACGCTTCCAAACTTCTCTTTCTTTTCATCATCTGCCGGCAGCAAACTGCCCCCCTCCCACCTCCTGGAGACCCCATGGACGCTGGAGGGAAACCCTGCCCCCACCTGCGCCGCCCCCACGTGAGGCTGCCCATTGCAGTTCTACTATCCATGTGAAGTCCATGTGCTGATTTCTGCATGTTGACTCTCAGGCCTTTCTTCCGAGCCTTAGACTGGGAAGGCTGTGGAGTTCTGTTCAGCATCCTGGCTGTATGCCAGCCTCTGCCAGCAGGGGCGGTAATGGCTGCCCAGGTAGTGGTCTCCTTAGAGAACCAGGAACATCCCACCCATCCCCAACCCCATCATGTCCACCATGCAGCCCAGGTGCTGACCTGCTCCCTTAGCCTGGGCCCTGAGGTTGAGGACCCCAGCCATGCTGGCCTCACTGCTCCTGACCCCCCGGCTGCATGGTGGACATGATTCTGTCTGCTCACACCTGGAGCTTCTGATAGCACCCTACAGCTGTGACAGACAGCTAATCTGCCCCTAGGAGAACGGATGGGTTAGGGAGTTTTGCATACAGCAGAATGGATGGGTTGGTGAGAACCGGTCACATGACCTGCACTGGGCCAATCAGAGTCCCTAGGTTTGGGATTGAAGCCCATCCAGGTGAAGATACGCTGGTGGCACAGGGGACCATGGGCTGAGCTGCTAACAGCTTGGTCAGCAGTTTGAAACCACCAGCTGCTCTGTGAGAGAAACTCAGGGTTGGTCCTGGTCTACTCAGGCTGCTGTTCACATTGTGCCCCCAGCGGTCTTGCGAAGAGGCAGTCTCCTCACTACCCATCCATACCCACCCCACCCCACCCCCAGCCCCGGCCCCTCACGAGAAAGTGCACTGGTCACCCCTCCTCCATGGACAAACCGCGGTGGCAGCTTCTCCCTCCCGCCTGAAGCACCAGCAGGTGTGCCATCGACCCTGTGAGGACAGTTCCCCTGATGTCACTGTGCCCTCCCCATCACCCCAAATGCTCTTTTCCATTCAACTCACCAAGGGCATCCACCCCCACCCCACCCCTGCCTGCCTGGCATCCGACAAGCCCTGTGTGTCGCTACAAGACTGGCTGTGATGTCTGGCTTTCAAATACCAACGGAGCCTCCTGGGGTGGGTAGGCGCCAGGGGAGCTTCCGGTATCAGAGCAAGGCAGAGCAATGGACGTCCAGACACCAGCCAGAGGGCACCTGGTGGATGACAGACGCACGTGGTTTGAGAGAGTGCTGTAGGACAGCGCAGGCCTGTCCCTTTGGCATCCTAAGTCTGTCCATCCTGACAAGGACAGACAGCCTCTGCTCTCTCCCACAGAGTGGCCACTGGGTCTGACCCTTCGGACTTCCGGTTAACCACACCAGGACCCCTTTTCGAATGGACTGAGCGCAGCAACAGTGGCGGTGACGATGGTGTGACTCTGGGCAGCCTTCTGGTCACTCTGCTGTGCAAGGACAGGGTCCTCAGGAGAGGGATCCTGACTCCACAGGAAGAACAAGTTCAACTTCAACGACGCAATTCACCTCCCCGTCACTTCAGGAAGGCTCTCTTAGGCAGCCCCGCTTTGTTCTATTAAACGGGTGTGTTCATAAGAGCAAGGCGTGTACTCGCCTGACTGTTTATGATAGAAAATAAAGCTGCAAACAGTACAAATGCCCATTATTTGAGAACTGACAAGAAAACGTGATGGTGCACCCACACATCGGAGGAGCACAGTGTCCTTGCAAGGAACGAGGCGGAGTATCTTAGACACGTCTAAAACACATCACACTGAAATTACACAACAATTCCCCAAATCAAAAGCAAAATGTAGCACAGGGCAACTGTGCAGCAAGCGAGGAGCTGTACCATGGGGGGAAGTTACTTTAAGTGAATTTTAAAATGTAGTTACTGGGCTGTACACCCCTAATTATATCTCTCCTGAAGATAAAAAAGGGAAAAGAAGTGGGGGCAGGGGAGCTTAAGCTGCCTTAGTGATCATGTCCGTGACAACATCTAGAAAGCGCTGAGATGCAGAGAGAGTTGACAAAGAAAATGAATACATTGATACTGTTGGAAGCCAAGACCTGGGTGTAAGAGACCAAATACATCAATGTCTCCCACCTACATTTTCATTGGAAATATCAGAGCCGATTGAAAAGAGAAAAGAGATACCCATACGGTGCCGTGCTGTCAGATTCTGTGGAGTCACTGCGCCCTGCACACAGCGCCAGGAAGCACCGCCCGGTCCCGCTCCAGCCGCACAGGTGTCGTATGAACCCATCGTCGCAGCCACATGTGAATCCATCCTGCCGCCCCTCCACTTTCCCAAGCAGGATGTCCTTCTCCAGGGACGGGTCTCTCCTGACCACAGGCCCAGAGCACAACTCAAAGACGAAAGACGGAGGGGCTGTTCTAGAATGCAGCACTAGATCTGGGGGTTGTTTGGTCATAAGGCATCTTTTGGGGACGACTGGTGGATCGGCTACAGACGAGCGGACCACGCTGCGTCAGCGGTTCGTCCCTCTCAGGCTGTGCGCTGTGGTTCTCGGAGCTGTGGGTGTGAAAGAGGAAGGTGTGGTAAGAGCCCACATGGACATGTTGGGAGGTGGAGAAACACCAGTTTACCACCAGCTCTCCCATAATTCAGGGGACTTACTACCAGGGGATGGGGAGGCCAGACTAAACCTGCCAAATGAAGAAATAAGCAAAATTTAAAATACGGAACTCCCTCAGGGTGAGTGGCAGATGAAGCCTAGAGGGGGGTGGAGAGGAAGAGGGAAAAATTACAGAAGAAGAGAAATTAAGAGACACCCTGGAAAATTCAGTGTGGGAACTTGAATGGGTTCCTGATTCAGAGAAACTGTTCAAAGGAATGACAGGCAACCCAGAAATGTGAGCACCGACGACTTAATCATCTTAATGATTTATCGCTGAGTGTGTCAGGCAGTTGTTGCTATTGTGGGAAAGACAAGGCTGTCTACTCCTGGAAGATTTAGAGTCTCGGAACCCCCGGGGCAGTCCTCCTCCTCGCTGTGTGGTCCCTGAGAGTCAGAATCGACTCCACGGCAGTGAGAGGCAAGGAAGGAACTGCTTTTGTGGTTTTGCCACTGGTGCGTCCCTTTGATAGACGGGTCAGAGGGCCTGATGTCTGCAGCTCAGGTCGGGCTGACTCCGTAGGGTGGGTGAGAAAGGAGATCGGGGAAGCAGGAGGAACTGAGATGGGAGTTGTTGAAGCTGCGTGGTGGGTGGATGGCGGTTCAGGTGTATGGACCACCCTTGCAGGCTTCTCTGGAAGCTTGAAACTCCCCATCACAGAGAATCTGAACAACAGCTACAGTGCCGATGTGGAGAGACGGCCAAGGCAGAGGAAGGGCCTGAAGCAAACAGACGATGCCCGCCGGGACCCTCATTCTGGAAAAGGAAACAGGAGAGCAGTACGTGTTACAGACCCCGAATCTCTCAGATACAAGCAATACAAAGTGCGCGTGTCCATGGACACACACGTCACCGCACAAGAGCGCGCTGAAACATTGAAGGTGGAGGATGGTACTGTGAGCACTAAGGGGAGGCGGCCCAAGCCCTGTGCGTCCAGTCACCCCACAGGCTTGGGAAGCCGGGCACTGCCTAAGGGAGACGGAAGGAGAATCGAGGCGCTTGCTTTATGCTGGTGCAGGATGCTATCGAACATGCCAGGGACTGACCAAAGAACGGCACAACTCTCGGAGGAAGCACAGCCAGAGGCTGCCTAGAGGCCAGGATAGCGAGACTTCGTCACCTCACGTACTTTGGACATGTTGTCAGGAGAGACCGGCCCCTGGAGCAGGACATCGTGCTTGGCAAAGTAGAGGGGCAGCGAAACAGAGGAAGGGCACCAATGAGAGGGATGGGCAGTGTCTGCCACCGGCGGCTCAGATACCACCAGGATTTGGGAGGACGGCAACCGTCCCGGCACCTTTGATTCGGCTACACACAGAGTCCCTATGCGGTAGCACCTGACAACAGCAACATGCACCTACGTGACATGTATCATTCTATGTTACATGCATGTGCATATGTGTGCATGTGTACTAGACACAGAGAGTGGGAGAGGGAGCGAGAAGCAGCTCTAGGCAGAGAGGGCCAACTTTTGAGTGAGCAGCTAGGTGCAGGCCCGTCCCACCACCCAGGGCCTCCACACGTATAATTACAAACTTTAAGTCCTGTTGCCATTGTCAGGCACCATCAAGTCAGTTCCAGCCCATAGCACCCGGGCACAACCGAATTAAACACTTCCCAGTCCTGCACCGTCCTCACAATGGGTGCAGCCCCTATGTCCACCCATCTCCTGCCCGTGGGTGCAGCCCCTATGTCCGCCCGTCTCCTGTCCGTGGGTGCAGCCCCTATGTCTGCCCGTCTCCTGCCCGTGGGTGAAGCCCCTATGTCCGCCCGTCTCCTGGCGGGTCTTCCTCTCTTTCTCTGCCCCTCCACTTTACTGAGCACTATGTCCTTCTCCAGGGACAGGTCTCTCCTGATGACACGTCCAATGTCTGTGAAGTCTCGCCGTCCTGGTTTCTTTCTAAGGAGGTCCTGGCTGCCCTTCTTGCACGGCAGACTTGTTCACTCTGGGGCAACCGTGGGACTTTTAAAACGCTACTTGAACTCCATCATTCAGAAGCATCTCCTTCCGTTTTCCTTCAGGGTCCAGCTTCCCCGTGCCTACGAGATGCTTGTCCTACCATGGGTTGGGCCAGGACACCATTAGTCCTCAAGGAGCCTTCTATTGTGAAGGCCCTGCTGGAGGAGTGGTTACACGTCGGGCTGGTACTAGCTCTCTCAGCCGTTCAAGCGCCCCAGCTGCTCCACAGGAGAAGATGAGCAGGCTTTCCGAAGTGGTACCTCATCCCAGGAGCAGACAGCCCCGCCTTCCTCCCAGCAAAGGAGGGCCTGGTGGCTGCTTCTGCAAGGCCTCCTGCACTTTGATCCTGCTGCACCGCTGCGTGTGGGCGGTCATTTTACAACTTACCACCACTTTGCATTTCAAAAGAATGGCAGTATTTCTAAAACCCAGGTGAACTTAAGGGTCCTGCCAGGGGAGATTGAATAAATAAACTGAAAGGAGCTTCCATGGGTGACCCCTCTGACTCAACCTTTTAAAGGCCTACACGGGTGTGGGGCAGACGCACAGCAGGACATCCTGTCCCACTGCCACCCTGTCCTGGCCTTTCCCACTGTTGCCCATGAGACTACTATGCATCAGAACTGGTTCAAAGGCATCTGCGACAAGACGGTCCTGTAAAAATGCCTCTGTGGGCAGGTACCAATTCTGAAGGAATGGAAACGAAGTGTAGCTCAGCAAGATCCTCCACTGTCTCAGTACCCCATCACTGAAGTCACAAATCTTCCCCGCCCCCCAAGCCCCTCACCCTGCCACCCACAGCCCAGCAGAGCTGGGGCCTGGCACATGCTTGTCCATCACAATTGAGCCAGTTTGTACAAATGCGGGAGCTTTGGGCATGTACCTCGTTGGGTCAGCGTGCTGCGTGTTCCTAAAGAACTGGGCCATCTGCTCCTTCATAGCAAGGCTGGTGCGTCTGGCCGACCACCCAGCTCTGGGAAGCCGGGAGGAGGCCTGGGTGGGGGAGAGCCCTGGCCTCCAGGCAGAACGTAAAGCAAGGGGTAGAGACCCGGGGGGCGGGGGGAGGCACCATACAGAAATAGCTGGAGCAGGGGAGAAGCAGGATGCTGGGGCCCAAAGAGCTGCTGCTGAGCCTGCTGGTGACCAGCCAGGATTCAAGCGCCCTTGAGAGGACAGGCGCCGGGTAGGTGGGAAATTCATGTTGAGCATCCGTGCCAGCAGCTCACTAAGGCTCCACCAGGCAGCTACCTCTGAGGCATTGCCCGGGTGAGCTGCTGGACGTGCAGCTGATCCACCTGCTCAGGTGAGCAGACATGGAGGTGGAAATGGACTGGCAGCCACAGGATGCAGAGCAGGTCCCAGGAATGAGCTACCTGGGACTGCAGGAGGGGGAGTGGGGAGGAAGAGGCTGTCTCACTTCACTCAGACCAACTCACTGCCATTGAGTCGATTCTAATTCGTGGCAGTGACCTTATAGGACAGAGTGGAACTGCTTCTAAGACTGTAACTTTTTGAGGGAATAGAAAACTCTATCCTTCTCCAGTGGCAACAGCTGGTAGTTTCGAACTGCCGGCCTTGCAGTCAACAGCCCAACGCAAGCCAACACCAACACCAGGGCTCTTAATTCCCAGAGTCGCTGTCACGGAATACCACAAGAGGGTGGGTTTCCGGAACAGGCATGTATTTTCTCACAATTCAGACCCTCCAAGTGCGAGTGCAGCTCAGTAACTTGACTGCAAACCATTGGCTCCACCAATGGGGAACCTTGTTTCTGCCGTGGGCCGTTGGGATGTCGAGAACATCATGTGAGGGCTGTCCTGGTCAGCATGGGGTGAACTCCACCCCATGAGGGCTGGACCTGCTTCTCCTTGGTGAGGCATGTGACGTGAGCTGATGAGGAGTCTGTGGGGCTCATAGGCCCCTCGGGCTGCACGTCCCACCCCTGGTCCAGGGTCCTTGTCTCTGCTTCTCCAGGCAGACACCATCCTTGGAGCCCCTGGTCTGCCTCTGTTGGCTTCGGGGGCCAGCCTGCCCTGAAGGTGCTTGTGTATGGGCTGCATCTGCCCTTCCGATGTGTCCAAAGCAGCTGGCTTAAGACGCACCTTACACACACCTGGTCCCAATCACACAGACAATCCCCTTCCTGGAAGGGAGTAAAAACCACAGGGATGTTGGTGATGTTGGTGCACAAGAGAACACTGCCCACTCCGGCGCCATCCTCACCATTGTTTCCGTGCTTGACCCCCTTGTTGCCTTCCTCCTTTTCACTGTCCCTCCCCTTCACCAAACATGACGTCCTTCACCGGGGACTGGTCTCTCTTGACATCATGTCCAAAGTCTGTAAGATGGGAAGTCTCGCCGTCTTTGCCTCTAAGGAGCACACTGGCCTTACTTCTTCCAAGGTAGCTTGTTGGTTCTTTGGCAGTCCATGGCCCTTCAATATTAGGATTGGCAGCATATGTGTCCGGGGTGGAGTTAGGACAGGATCCAATCCCTGACAGAGGCTTCCCCTGGGACTGCTGGGTGTAGTTTGAAGGGTGGTCTCTGGTAGCATGGCATGAAGACATCTCACCAGGCATCTGGCATGTTCACTGGTTAGGGCCCAGCCAGGGAGATAATGCTGTGTTGGGCCTGGGGGTGACGGAACCCTAGGGGTGGGCTTCGGTGTGGGGAGTGCTCAGTGTCAGACACCCCAGATCTGCAGAAGAACCCCAGGATGAAACACTGCTATGGGAGACCCGGGTCTGAGCCTTCAGAGCCACACAACCCTGGGAAAACCACTGAGACTCTGTGAGCCTCAGTCTCCCCACTGTCGACCACGAGCAAAGCTGCAATGCCCCTCCCGGCGAGGCTGGCGAGCGTCGAGGGGTATGACATCAAGGAGCTTGTTAAGTCCCGGTCACGGTCATCCTCCAATCATCCTCATGGCTCTTCTCTGCTCCTGCTCGTGCCGTGTGTTGGCCATTTGTCCATGTTTCCTGGACTTTGCCAGTTGGGGAACTGATTTAAAATTATAGCCTGCTAATGTGGTTTTTGAAAGTTACTTTACCCCGGACAATGAGGAGCATAAATCCATAGGGTTTTACAAACCACTCAGGCTAAATATGAATTATTTTGTCCCTGTTGGAGAAGCGGCAGGAGTTCACTTGGAAGGTGCTCGGCACGCTGCTGCCAGGTGCCCAGCAGAGCCCCAGTGCCTCTCAGCCAGCAAATGAGGGTGTGGCAGGAAGCAGGAGGTGGTGGGGGAAGCGATCCCCTGACTGTTCTGTACCCCTGACAGCGAGGGGCACCCTCAGGGGACAGGGTGGGGGTAGGGGTGGCTGGAACTTTGGTCACTGTGGCAAGTCCCTGCCCAGACCCTTTGTAGGCAGCCACCTACTTGAAGTGGCTCTTCTAGCCAAAGTGTCCGTCCCTCCATCCAAAGACCCGATGTTTCTGGGTGGGAGAAGGTGGGGGAGATACTGATAGATAGACTCATCTGTGAGTGCCGGTTGACAGCAGTTACTGTGATTGTTGTCCTTTTGTTTAAAACGAGCCCCCTGGGAAGCAGGAGAGGGAAATCTCTTTACCAGCAAGAGTCAGGAATGGAGTGCATCCGCTGGACCCGAGGTCCCTGCGCAGTGCCCCCCTGGATCCAGACGACAGCTGTACCCTCAGAGGAGCAGCAGCAGGATCAGGAGCCAGAGCAGGGCACAGAGGGAAGGCTTCTGACTCACAGAGCAGGTCAAGCTGAGGGCTGTTGTGTGGGAGGCTGGCTTGCGAGTGGGGTGCCTCAGGCGCTTGATTGAGGAAGTTGAACTTGCTGAGCCATGGGAGTGGAGCTGGGGGCCTTTGGGCTGAAGCTTACTGGAGTGGGTGCCTCTGGGCACTTAATTTGGGAGCTGGGTTGGCTGATCCAGGGAGCTCAAGGCTTTGGGCATTCATGAGCAGCCCTGAAAGGCCTTGGAAGCCAGCCCTGAGTGGCATTTGCACCTTAATGGGCACCTGTTCGTGTCTTCTATAAACCCTGCATGGAGAGCATTGTCTGAATCCTGTGGAGCAATCCAAGTAGAGCATTGCGTTTGCGAGAGCACACCCTTCTTGCCCAGCCTTCAGCTTGCCCAAGTCGTCCTCCGTCCCTGATAGCAGCCAGCCCGTCCTCACAGGCAGCCCCCCAGGATCCTTCTGCGTGTGCATGCTTGCAGGAGGGGCACGGGGCAGCCTGGAGACCCTGCCCTAGCCTCTGCCCTAGCCTCTCACGTGCAGACCTTTCTGAGCAAGTTTGGTTGATTGGTAGGCTGGCGCCAATACCTCCTATTTCCCTCGGTATGTTTCAGCAATCATAAGGCGTTACCGGTTGGCAAATCCAAACGCATATTGTTCTTAATTTGAGGTTAATTATATATAACATTTCCAAGGAGGTAATCTCATTAATTCTGATTTGCTCGAAACCGTGTGAAAGCATGCCGTGGAAGACCAGCCCCCTTGAAGGGAGCACTGCGACCTGCATTTATCAGTGAGGGTGAGCCGGGGTGAGGGTGAGGGGAGACGGGGGTTCTGGAGGCTTCTCCAACACCAACAGCAAGCTTGACCGGGGAAGCCCAGCAACCCCGCAGAGGGGCTCAGGCCCAGCTCAGGATGCACGCCCAAGGGTTTGAGAACTTGTGCCAGATGGATAAAGGAGTACCCAGGGACCTCAATGGAGCCATGACGGTAGCAAATAAAAGGAAGAAATGGTGACCTCGCCACCATTCACTCATCTGCAGGTGCTGACTCTGGGCTGGTTCTGGTGAGGGAGTCATAACTGCCACCACCAGTCACACACACACACACACACACACACACACACACACACACCAGCAAGGGTCTCTGGGAAAATAGTGAGCTTGCTCAGCAGGTAACGGAAGAGATGGTGGTTCATGGGAAGAAAGGCCTGACTGTCTCCTGTCCCCAAGCCAGCCCCAAAAACTCATGAAGCAGAGTCTACTCCAGAACATTGGCACGTGTCTACGTAGTATTATAAACATGGTTTTATAGAGGGTCTCCGGGGGCAGGGTGGGTATACTCTGATATCCTGTGATTTTTTTATGGTTGTGTGGTGTGCTCTCCACTCATAATGACCCCATGCACCACATAAGGACACACTGCCTGGTCCCATGCCAGCGCACAAGACTCCTCATGTTCGACCCCCGTGATGGGGCCATGCTGTCAGTCCAATTTGCTGAGGGTCTTCCTCTATTTCGCTGCCACTCCCCTTTACCAAGCATGGTGTGACGGTTGGGGACTATGCCAACTAGAAGCTCGTGGGCAAGGGTAGGGGCGGAGCCTAACCTATCCATTCCATCCCAGCCAGATGGCACCTCCTTGGTGTTGGAAGCCTTTTTGTCTGAGACACAGAGAGACTGAGCCGAGTCGGATCCCCTTTGGCCTGTCGCCTTCTGCGGAAGCTGGATCTTGAATCTGGTCCCTCCACCTCCTGTTGCATCCCCGGTCTATCCCAGGAACCATGAGCAGACTACAGACAGTGGATTCATTCAGCCGACCCCAGACCTCTGCACCACCAGCCTGTGCCCCTGCTGCCTCTGCTTCCTCACCCTGATTCCTGTTCAGGGGCTTCCACCAATCTGGAAAAGCCTGACTTGAACCGTCCTGGACAGGACTATTTCCACAACTGTGTGAGCCATTCCTTGATACAAAAGTTGCTAGTGGTGTCTTCCTGGTGGACATCCCACCTTCTGGTGGCAGTGCTTCTGCATCTGCTTGAGACCCGAGTGGAGTCAGTGTTCATGGATTTTGCTATGAACAGCAACCTTGGAGATCCGGGTCCACCCATGGGGAAGGTGCCCAGGAAAACCCACATGTGGGGCGCAATTGTCTTCTGACACATGTGGGGTGCTTGGGGTGAACAGACTGGACAGAGCTGGGCTTGTTCTCAGGTGGGTCAGGATGGGGCAGTGGCTATACCAGGCATCATGGTAAAATTGAGGAGGGCAGTGAATACACAGGACCTCCTGCCCTTCTGGACACTACAGCTCAGCGAAGGCTATGTGACCACATTAAAAGGCCTGAGGGGTGATGGTGAAGGCTAGCTGGCTGCCAGAGGCTCCATCTCAAGGTTGGCCTTCACAGACAGACTGAGCTTCGAGGGAGAGAGGACTGCAGGAGAGGAAGGGGTGTGGGCAGGAGCAGACTGTGCAGCCGGAGATCAGTGGTGTGAGGGCACAAATTGGGAAGGACAAGCCAGTCACAATGGACTGAGGAGGTTCCTGGTGCTGGAGAAACTGAGCCAGAGCCTGGGGGCTGGTGATGCCTAGACCCTCTTTCTGGGATTCCCCTGGACAAAGCGTGGTGCACAGGTGTCTAATCTGCCCTTTTCTCCAAGAGATCCTAGTCCAGCTGCTGTTGACCCATGATAAACGTGCCATAGTCCACCACTGGGGAGCCTGGTGGCTCAGTGGGTTGTGTGTTAGACTGTGAGAGATACAAGGTCAGTAGTTGGAAACCACCAGCCACTCTTTGGGAGAAAGATGAGGCTGTCTACTTCCACAAAGAGTTAGTGACAGGTTGGGAAACCCACAGGGGAAGTTCCTCCCTGCCCAGTAGGGTGGCTGTGAGCCTGCGTGGATGCCATGGCAGTGGGTTTGGTTTGGTTTGATGAGTCTGCTGCAAAGACTGTCACAAAAAGGAACACACTTCCTCACAGTTCCCTTGGCTAGACGTCAGAAGGAAGCCTGCTGGCTCTTCACCCCAGCTTCCATAACCACCCAGCATGCCTCAGCCCCATGACCATGTCCACTCAACCTGGCCTCCCTCAGCACTATGCTGGCCCAGGTGGGAGAGTGTGCAGCAGCACCCACAGGATTTCAGAGCCTGAGCTCTGAGCATCTGTTGCCAGCCCTTTGTTTTGTGGTGCCTCTGGGTGGACTTGAGTTTCCAACCTGGTCACTAGCAGCCAGGCATGTTGGGCCACCAGGGACGGCTGGTGACTGAGTGAGTAATGAGGGCCACCGCATGAGCTCTATGAAGCTGGGGTCAGGGGTGGCGTGGAATCTAGTGGGGTTAGGGGTCAGGATGGGGTTTCTGGAGCCTACAGAGAAGAAGCAGTTATCTCCATGGTGGCCGGGGTGAAGATGGGGACTCAGGCCCAAACCCCTCATCTTCAATCCAACTCACAGCAGCCACCTGCACGGCAGACTAGGATGCTCCTTGGGGTCTCTGAGAAGTCTTGCTGGGTTTGAACTGCTGGCCCAATGCTTAACCCACTAACTCACTGCCTTCCAGCCAATGCTGACTCATGATGATGCCCTGGGGGTTTCTGAGACTGTAACTGTTGACGGGAGTAACAAGTCCAGTCTTTCTCCATTGGAGCTCCTGGTGGTTTTGAACTGCCGACCATGTGGATTGCAGACCAACTCTTAACTACGACACCAGGGATCCTTACAGCTCCACCAGGGCTCCTTAAACATACAACCACACCAAAATTCAAACCCACTGCCATGAGTGGATTCTAACTCACAGCAGCCCCGTAGGACACAGTAGAACTGCCACGTGGGTTTTCACGGCTGTAATTCTTAACAGGAGTAGAAAGCCTCATCTTTCTCCCTTAGAGCCGCTGGTGGTTTCAAACTGCTGACCTTGTGGTGAGCAGCCCAACACATAGCCCCTAAGCCACCAGGACTGCGTCAAACATAGGACAGAGCCTGTGAAATTGAATTACAGGCAGCCTTTGTCTCTGCATGGGCAGGTGAGGGAATGAGACAACGCAAAAGTGGACACGGAATTACAACCTGTGATTTAGGGATCAGAGAGCTGCATCCATTCTGGGCACGGAAGCTTATTCAGAAGCCACAGTAATTACAGGAGTGTGTGGCCAGCCTCCGGACGAGAGAGGCACAAAGAAGGAGCGTGCCGCAGAGGATGATGGTGCCCAGACATAGATGGTCGGAAGATAGAGACCGTGTTTTCTATCGCGGGGCGAGGGGGCCCTTCTCGGCTCGTGTAATTAGTATAACTGGTCAGCCCTTTGGGGAGATAGCTAAACAGCGCTTCCTTTAGCACGCACTCTAAAATGTATCCCAGATGCAGCTGAGATTTGAAACCTCGTTAAAAGCATCGGCGGTGTTTATTTTTATAATCAGTGAAGGAATAGTACTTCTCGGATAGCAGGATGAGGCATGATTTGCTAAATCCACCTCCAATGCAAATCTATAAAGTTAAGATCGCAGGCTCAGAACTCCCAGGGGCAGCTCTGCTCTGGCCCACAGGGTCCCCGTGAGTTGCCACTAGCTTGACAGCGGTGTGGTGGGTTTGTTTGGGTTTGGGGAGGGGTCTGGAGTGGGAGGGGTGGCTTCTTCTGGTTTTGTTTGGTTTGGCTTTGGGTTTTGACACTTTACTGTATCTTTCTCCCTCGGAGTAGCTGGTGGGTTCACATCAACATCCTTCCAGTGAGAGTTGCAGGAAAGAAAGAGAAGAGGGGCGGGCCTTGCACCCACTGACCTGCACGTACACTCACTGTCCAGCAGGATGCCTGGTGCCTACCCGCCTCCCAACCCCACCCCCTCCCGATCTAGAGATGACCCCCTGCAAGCAGGACTACAGCCCTCTCCCTCCTTCACCCCATCTTACCTGCCTGTCTTCTAAGCCCGCCCTGCATGCTGAGCTCAGGTCCCAGGGCAGACTGCATGGGCCGAGCTCAGAGTTTACAGGCTGGTCAATCCTCAGGGAGCTACAGAATTGCCATATAGGCCATGTTTGGATGTGGGGGTCCTGGCGAGGAGGACGCGGGGCTGGAGAGAGACCAAGGGGCCAGGGGACTCTCAACAAGGTGAGGAGGAAACATCTTGGGGGACAGGAGGAGGCAAGCAGAGGGAAGAAAGGGGAAGAGAGGATTCAGGGTAAGCTCTTGGGGAAGAGATCCTTAGAGAGGGTCCTGGCTCCATGGATGTCATGCCTACAAGCTCCTGTCCTCAAGGAGAAAATGTTCAGGGCCGGGATGTCTGGGAACCCAAGGCCCCCACCTTGTCCCCTGAGACCTTCGCCCCAAGAACCACATCGCCGAGCCCCTGCTTGGTCCCCACATCAGAGGTAGCTAGGGATGGAGTCGCAGCCCCTCCCTGCGCCCTCCTCAGCATGACATCCTTGGGGGTATAGCCGCAGGAGGGGGTCCTTGGCCCCTCCTTTTGCCTTCCCCCAGCAGTGCCTGTCCCTGTCCCACCTGGTCTGCCACTGTGGCCAGTCTGTGACCATGGTCAGGCCTGTGCCACCTACAATCGGACTCCGGGAGAGGTGCTTCCTGGTTCTGAATGGAAGCAGATGGGTGCATCCCTTGGGAGAAGCCAGTGGCAGTGCAACAGGAGGCTGGGACCCAAGCTGGAGGAGGAAGGAGGTGGGTGCACAGATCCGGCAAGGGCCCAGGGGTCATGGGTGGAATCAAACAAGTGATTTCTGCTGGCCACTCTCCCCTGGGCCCTGCCGTCCACCACGCAGCGTCCTCAGTGACAAACAACTGGCCCTGCATCCCTACTCCCCTAGCCTCCCCACCTCCTCAGCTTTGCTTCTTGCCTCTCCCAGTGCCCCTTCACAATGGGCAGCTCCTGCAGGAAGGGAAGCCAGGGAAGGATCCCTGAGGGCATGCGTGTCCATGTCATCCCCTGGCAGGTGAGCATGGCCCGTGAGGTCATCTGTAATTCCTGAGAAGCGGGCCCCACTTCCTCCCAACGCCCCGCAAGCTGACTCCTTCTCGTTGGCTGTTGTTCCTCAGGAAGCTCTGCTGAAATCCATTCACTAAGAGTGACCCTGCTGGGTGTCCTCACGGGTGTCTATGAGCCTGCATGCGCCTGACAGGAGTGCTTGGGTTCCGGGCAAAGAGGTCACAGAAATGCCATTTGCCCCAGCGTGGAGACCAGAGGGACTAGGTGGTGCCCGGCTACCAGCCCTGGAAGAGATCACGATGAGAGGTGCTGGCTGCATTGGGAGACAAATGGGGATGAGAATTCCAAATCAGAAAAGAAGACTTGGCTTCCTGGTGGGAGGGAGACCCCCGGAGACAGTGAATAACCCCGTATTCACTCCACAGGTGTGGGGCTTAACCCAGCCCCATAACTCAACTGCCAGCCTGCAGAGTGAAGGACTGCAGCAGCAGAAGGAGGCACGCAAAGGCCTTCTCCCTCCCAGGAAGGCCTTGGCTGGCCTGTGGACAGCACATTGCCCCCACCCCCCACCCCCAGGATTTCAAAGCACATTTGCAGCCAGCGGCTAGAGGAGATGGGCCCAGCAGCAGCCCTCTGCAAGCCGGAAAGGTATTTGTTAGGGTTTGCTTTCTGTATCTTTCTGCTCTCTGGGTCTTCCCAACCTGCTGCTTTCAGCGCCTTTGCTGCCAATTTAGTTGCTGTTGGCTCACCTGCTCCACCTGCATCTGACAAAACAAAGAAGATTCCAAGTGGCCAATCGTCCTTCTCCGGGCCTTCCCCCCACCCCCAGCCACCCACCATCACCCCCACCTCCAGCCACCCCATCTGTCCTGCGGAGTCTCTTCAAACCTGCGCGAGGCTCCCCTTAGGAGTGAGGAAGCTTCGGACGCCTATGCCTGCCCTGTCAGGGAGGTGAGGAGCTGTCTGGGGATCTCATTAGGCTGCGCTGCTGTTAGGGATGATGAAAGGGCCGTTTAGAGAGTCCCAGCTCTCCCAGGAATCTACCAGCTGCTCCAGGAGCGGCGAGTGACGGTCTCCATTGCTCCTGACCAACTCTGAGTGTCGAAATCAAACACACACAGCTTCCTCCCAGGTCAATACCGGCCCCAACATCTTAAAATAGCCCTGTGAGAGATACCAGGTCCAGGAGACCCTGAGGGGAAGGGTCCTGTGCCATGTCCATGTCAACCCTGGCAGGGAGAGTGGCAGGCACTTGACCTTGGTGGCAGGCACTTGGCTTTGGTTCATGCAAGAGCAGGCAAGAAGCTGTCCTGCGAAGGGAGTCCACCCATCACCAACAAACCTGTGGCTTCTCTGAGTGTGGTTTCACCCAAAACAACGATCTGCCACCAAGACATCAGCCCCCAGAAACCCCAGGAACCCAGGTCTACTCTGACGCACCCAAGGTCACCAGGAGTTGAAGGTCATGCGGGGACACTGTTAGGGACATAAACGCTACAAACTCACTCTCACTCCTTTATGTTGTTTCTCTTTTAATGTTTGACCCTAAGTGCACACAATTGGATTATTCTTGGTCTTGGTCTTGACCTTGAACACAGACCCTGGGACCTGAGCAGAGACCAGACAGTGCAATGGCTAAGTCTCTGAAAAGACCCCATGAACACTCACACCCCCAACACACACATAGGTAGACTAGAGAAACTCATAGACACTCATATGGGTATAAGAAAGAACTTTATATACAAAAGCAGTTGAATATTGAGAAAAGATCCTAGCCCAGATCAAGTCCATAAGTCCGATATTAGCCCATATGTCTGCTATTGATTTATAAAGCCCTCTTCAGACTCATGGAACACATGCAATGATTCCGAATGTAGGATGATCAGAGGCCAGTGGGTGGAAAGTCTTGTGGATCCAGTGGTAGTAGAAGCATCTCAGCACTGGCAGGTGTCTCCACGTGGCTCCTCCAGTTCCCAGGGCACAGGGTCTATCAGCATAGTGCCATGTGTCTTTTCAGTAGAGCGTCTCTCAGGGAGAGAGCAGAAAGGAGGTGTCTCCGGCCTCAAAGGGGGAACACAGGAGTTCCCAGAATCCTCAGGAGAAGGCCATGCCTACACAGAGACCTCATTGGCTATGACCCAATTGACAGACTAGATTCCACCCCTTCACTCTTAATCCTCAAATTGACAACTGATTATATAATTACCACACACAGACACACAATGTAGAGACCCTGGCATTCATATGTTTGTGCATGGGGGTGGTGAGAGCTTTTCAGGGATGGTATGGCATGTGACAGACATGTGTATGTCGCCTGAGATTGGGTCTTGAAAAACCCAGTAGGTTTCCTTTCTCAGAGGTCAACGCAACAGGTATGAAAGACTCTGACCTCAGGTGGCTTCACACTGGGAGAGCATGTGGCAGGGACACGCAGACAGAGCTTGTGAGGAACCAGCTGTGATAGCTCTAGAGACCCCCAGGGCCCCAGGTGGGCCCCTGGACTCGTTCCTTTTCCATCTTCTGTCCTTAGCCTGGACGCTCCTCTGAAACCTTTGGGTGGCCCTGGTAGTATTTGAAATATGAGTGACAGAGCTCCAGCACCATGCCAACACACCAGCCACCACAGCAGGACAAACTGACCTGCGTGTGAAAGGTGGACACTGAATAAGGAAGATCGTAGAAGAATGCACTTGAATTGGAGCTGGAGACTAACATTGAAAGTAGTGGAGTGCTAAAAGGGAAACCCGTCTGCACTGGCAGAAGTAAGACCGAAGTGCGCCTTAGAGGCAAGGGTATCAAGACTTTGTCTGAACATACGTTGGGCACATTATCAGGAGAGACCATTCCCTGGCGAATGACAGCATGCTTGGTAGACTGGAGGGACAGTGAAAGGAGTTGGATTGACACAATAGCTCAAGCACAGGAACAATTGTGAGATGGCTCAGGATCTACTGCTGTTGTTGTTGTTGTTGTTAGGTGCCATCAAGTTTGTCCTGACCCATAGCAACCCAATTCAGATCCATTTGAATTGTGGTACTGGGGATGTGCTAGGACAGATCAATTCTAGCCAGAAGGTCAGCTCAGAAGGTCATGGTGACATTTGAGGGGGGGGGTCAAATAGGAGGGGGAAACTGCAGTACTCTGCTCATTCTGTGCAGGTGGAAAGGATTTTCCTAAGAGATTTTTGTTAGGAGACCCTACTTCATCCATCCTGCAGCCCTGATTCTGCCTCTTTAGACTTATTTCTGTGCTCCAAGCTCAAAGAACATTGAACATGAACAGGAGTTCAGCCCCTCAAGGATGCCAAGAATGGCATCTCAACGTGGTGTGAGCCAGAGAGTTCAGAATCTTTCCGGGAAGGGCTAAAGAGATAGAGGTGCCCCCTTCCGAAGTGTGTAGACCCAGACGAAGGGATGCTGAGAAACACAGCATCATGTTTTGATTCATATGTTTAATGCAAATGGATCGATACTTTATTATTCTTGTAACTTAGCTGAGGGCTTGCACTTCAGATCCACAAGAACCAGCATAGGTGTGGGCCTGTGTCTGCATTCTCTGTTCTGTTCCATTGGTCTACACGCCTATCCTTGCATGAACACTCTGTGATCTTATTGACAATCACTGTATGAGAATATGTGATAATCAATTGTCAAGTCCACTGTAATTTTTTTTCTTTTTTAATGCAAAATTTTTTTCTGTTTACTAAACAAGACTTATATAGCTTTAGTTCAAAAAACAAAAAAGAATTTGAAAAACAAAAATCTAATGGAACTATGGGTTGTAAGAACATCTGTAAGAGATCCCAATTAAATGTTTTTAAAAAAAATAAAACAGAAACAATGGAAATAAGATGCTATTTCAAAGTCCAGGCCCTTCCAGTCTTCCAAATACAAGAGCTCGGAAAACTGTATATGAAAATTGGAAGAAGACAAAATTACAAATGAGCATTGACTTTTCAAAAAAATCAAAATTTTACATAGCATGAAGGATCCATCCTGGGACTAGTGAATTGCCTTTTGAAAGAGGTAGAGGTAGGGGTTGGGCGGAAACAGAATAGAATCAAATTCCAGTGTTCCAAGTCAACTTGTTATACATCATTTTTTTTCTTATGCAATATTCTCTTAGCTATTCCTAGTACTTTGGATTTCCATATTTGGTCGATGCCATTGTTGCTTTGCCTACTTACATAAGATAAGCATGGGAAGCAAGCGCGAAAAGAAAGCAATGAGACCAATGGTTCCAGAGGCCCTTGGGAGAGACAGTGGGGGGGGTATGTGAACAAACAACACCATAGACAGGGGAACAACTAGGGAATTAAAACCAACAATGAGGAGGATATAGAGATCCTGTGGGTGTTGGAGCAACAGCAATCTAGCTGAGAGGAAATAATAAGCGGTGGAATTAGGGCAAGCGTGACGGGGGTCAAGAGGAAGGTAAAAAGAAACCGAGGAATGATCTAGGAAGCAAAGCTATGGCTAGAGGTATAAGCACAGGAAT
This sequence comes from Tenrec ecaudatus, assembly GCF_050624435.1. Taxonomy (NCBI): domain Eukaryota; kingdom Metazoa; phylum Chordata; class Mammalia; order Afrosoricida; family Tenrecidae; genus Tenrec; species Tenrec ecaudatus. The sequence goes on from NC_134535.1 coordinate 3,499,163, forward strand.
GTACATATGTAAATACATTAATCCATAAGAAGAGAGGTATTGTCCTATATATATAGATGGCAATACACTGAAGTAGTGGACGGACTCGGGCCTCTGCTCATACCCTCTCTCAATACAAGAACACTTTATTCTAACAAACTGTCATTCTGTGATGCTCCCCTCCCAGCACAATCACTGAAGATAAAATGCATGCATAAGCAAATGTAGTGAAGAAAGCAGATGGTGCCCGGCTATTAAAAGATATAGCATCTGGGGTCTTATAGGCTTAAAGTTAAGCAAGTGGCCATCTAGCAGAGGAGCAACAAGCCCACATGGTAGAAGCACACCAGCCTGTGTGATCATGAAGTGTCATAGGGACCCGGTAACAAGCATCAGAAGACCCATAACAAACAAACAAAACATATTGTTGAGAACAAGGTGGGTCGGAGCAGGGGCATCCCCCCACAGAGGGGTCACAGGGAAGGGATGCGTCAACCAGGGTGCAGTAGAAGGCCAATGAAACACGCAGTAGTCCTCTGGTTCCTTGAAGCTTCCTTACCCATCATTGCCATAACCCCAGTGCTGCCTCTCATTTCGGACTAGGCCGGAGCATGTGCGCAGGTACAGACAGCAGATAACTGCTCAGGACACAGGGAATCCAGGAACAGGAATGGGAACAGCGATACCAGAAGGGTAGGGGAAAGCGGGGGAGGAAGGGGGACCCGATCACAATAATCAACACATACCACACACACTCCTTCAGGGTGATGAACAACAGAAACCATGGGGGAAGGGAGACAGCAGTCGGCATGACATGAAGATAATAATAATTTATCATCTATCAAGGGGTCACAAGGGTGGGGGGAAGGTAAAAAGAGGAGCTGACACCAAAGGCTCAGTAGAAAGTAAATGTCTAGAAAAGAATGATGGCAACATATGTACAAATATGCCTGATAACAGTTGATGTATGGACTGTGATAAGAGTTGTAAGAGCCCCCAATAAAATGATCTTTTAATATAAAAAATTCTTAAAAATGTACACATCCCCAAAGAAAATTTGCAGGGTCTTTTATCAAACCATACCGCTGCATAGATAAGGGCGGGCCAAGTGGACATCTCCACACAAATTAGTATCTGTAGTCCAAGGACCATGGTACAGCAGCGGCTTGCCGGTCAGTGGGGAGCAAGGATTTCTCTAAAGAAAAGTGTACGTCTCACGGCATTTTGCCATCCCAGTGGTGTAAACACTTCCACCCTGATCAACTGTGAGTGATTCAGGAGAAGGCACCAGTCACCGATGTGGGAAGAGGGACATTCTGCCAGCCAGGTGGACATCATTCTCCATTGCCTGGGTCTTCCGCCATCTCTCCACTGTATGCTTTCTCATGTAGGGAGCTGCATGCTTATTGCTAGGCTTGGGAGGATCTTGTACACGCTGTTTAAAATGGTATTTAAACCTTTTAACCTCTAATTTGTGTCTCAGACAGGGGGCCACCATGCATGCAAAGATAGACAATCACAGATTAAGTGGTTCATTAAAATTACAACACTGGAGAAAATACTAGTGTTGAGCTTTCCAGACCCCCGGGCCTTCCCAAAGCAGGACAACTGATTTGTGTAGCCTGACTACTTTCAAGCACCGTGGTTGTCAACCCCCCACAGTTTGCCTGCATGCTCTTTTGGAGTACTTTATGCAATAAGCATGTTTTCTTCAAGCAGTGAGGTGAGAATTCTTCCTTTCTAAGGAGTCTCTATCCAGTGTTCGCCTGGGGAGGTCAGAAAGCAGCACTCCTGGGGTTCCAGTGCAGGCTGGCACGACTTTTTCCCAAACAAAATGTGCCTGAGCATGACTGCTGCCAGTGGACGGCTGCAAGCCAGTTGCCCCAGTCATATGCTTGTCTTCGTCTCCTTGGGGTCCCTGCAAAAGCCGGGGGGCGGGAAGGTCCAAACAAAATTGTGACTTCCTAGGGGACATGCGGAACCAGTGAAGATCAAAAGGTCAGCCCAGAAGGTTGTGGGGACTGGCTTTGGAGGATTCCCAAGGGGTCATCGTGATAGATTGTCTGGACTGACACAGGCCAACCGTGAAGACTAATTATGAAGACGGAGCACCGTGCTGATGAGAAAAGGCCAGGAGAATTGCGCACATGCCAAGCCCCCCTCCTCCCCACCCCACCCCTAGCAGGACAAGGCTCCTGTTCATTCCTCCAGGGCAGCAAGGCGTGTCCTGCAAGACTCACTGGAAAACCCAACCCCATTCCCCACCCAACCCTGCACTTGCCCCTCCAGGCTCTCGTTCTAGCAAATCAAAGAGCTTTTCAAAGGTCAACCAGCTGAGTTCCTGCAGGATACCATTGTGATGGTATAGAGCGAGGAGCGCAGAATTCCTTGGGGGAAGGGTTAGGGGAATACTGCCTTCAGAAATGGCCACACCTGGATGGGAGCTGTCTTGGGGAACAGCTTCACGGTTTCCGGTTTTTGCTTGAGGAAGGTCTCTGTGACGATGCAGCCTTGCTCTCTGATTCACTCTGTATCTCTTCGCTTCTGTTGGTGCCTAAGGCTTGCCGTAAAATAGGGACAGGAAGTGGGAATAACAGACATCCTTGCCGCTTTCCATTTCTCGAGGGAAAGGATTGCAATCCCACAGCACTGCGTGTAAGGTATTCTGTGATTTGCTTATAATAAGCTTTTAAACATTAAGGGAATAGCAGACCTCTCGTTCTGCTCTTTCAAAAACACGCGTGGCAATATCAGGTTCAGGGTCGGGCTCCTGTCTGATGTGGAACGGTCACTGGTTCAAAACCACCAGCCTTCCTTTCTCTCTTCTTAAATTGGTCTCAGCAGGCGCGTATCCACTTCTTTTTTTTTTTAGCCTTTTCAAAAGATCTAATTTTGAGCTCTGCTGCCCCTCTCCCTTGTATTAATTTCTGCTCCTGCGTTTTTCACTTGCTTCATCTTACTTTCTTTGAGTTTAATTTGTGATTCTTCTTCGAACATAGTGGCGGGTAATTAGATCATCAGTTTTCAGCGTTCCTTATTTTCGGAGGTACGGATTTGAGAACAGAACTGGCTCTCTAGGCTGGGGTTAGCCGTTTCTCAGTTTGTGTTTTGTTTTCAGTCATTGCTTATCTCATAATGTTTTAGAATTTCCACTGCCATTTTCCGGTTGACCTTTAATTTCCACATTGGTTAGGGGCAGGGTGGGACTTGTTCTAGTGCTCATTGTTTTACTAATTGTAGGCTGATTCTTTTTTTAATGTTTCATTTTTTAATCATTTTATTTGGGGCTCACACACTCTTATCGCAATCCATCATTGTGTCCGGCACCTTTGTACATTTGCTGCCCTCATTGTGCTCAAAACGTTTGCTTTCTACGTGAGCCCTTGGTATCAGCTCATTTACCCCTCCCTCCTGAACCCTTGATAATTTATAAATTGTTATTATTTTTTCATGTCTTACACTGACCAATAGCTCCCTTCATCCCTTCACACACTTTTCTGTTGTCCATCCCCTGGGGAGGGGGTTATATGTGGATCATTGTATTCGGTTGCCCCTTTTCCCCCCACCTTCCGTCCACCCTCCTGGTATGGCTACTGTCATTATTGGTCCTGAGGTTTTTGTCTGTCCTGGATTCCCTATTTCCAGCTCATATCTGTATCCGTGTACATGCTCTGGTCTAGCTGGGTTTGTAAAGAACTAGAGGAAAGTTGCATGTTTCATCAGTGCTATACTGCACCCTGACTGACTCATCTTTTCCTTGTGACCCCTCTGTGAGGGATGTCCAATTGTCTGAAGATGGGCTTTGGGTCTCCACTCTGCACCCCACACCCCCCCCCCCCCGCTCATTCACAATGACATTATTTTTGTTCTGGGTGTTTGATGCCTGATACCTGATCCTATCCACACCTCCTGATCACTCAGGCTGTGTGCTTCTTCCATGAGGACTTTGTTACTTCTCAGCTAGATGGCCGCTTATTTATCTTTAAGCCTTTAAGACCCAAGATGCTATATCTTTTGATAGCTGGGCACCATCAGCTTTCTTCATTCCATTTGCTTATGCACCCGCTTTGTCTTCAGTGATTGTGCCAGGAAGGTGAGCATCATGGAATGCCAGTTTAATAGAACAAAGTGTTCTTGCATTGAGGGAGTACTTAAGTAGAAGCCCAATGTCTATTTGCTACCTTAATACTAAACCTATAAATATATGTACATAGATCTATTTCCCTATTGTCATATGTAAACAAATTTACAAATGTACATACCTGTATTTAGAGCTCTATAAATGCCCTTTGCCTCCTAGTTCTTTCCTCTATTTCCTTTTACTTTCCTCTTGTCCCACTATCATGTTCAGCCTTCATTTGGGTTTCAGTAATTCCTCTCGGTCACATTGCCCTTGATCACACCCTACAGGCCTTCTACACACTCCTCACCATCAATTTTAGATCACTTGTTGTTCCCTTGTCCCTGGGTTTGTTAACACTCACTTCCTTTCCCCCAAAAACCCCCTCTCCCATGCCCCCCCGGCCAGACCATTGGTCCCATTGTTTTCTCCTCCAGATTGTCCCGCCTATCTTATCTAGATAGACATGCAGAGACAATAATAGTTCCCGATCTGACCCCACCTCACTGAGGCAAAACACTAAGGACATGCAACAGAACAGCAAGGGGAGCAGAGCAATGAGGTCCCCAGGGAATACCAAAAATCGACTGTGGGGCCAGTCATGGCACCCCATCAGATGCAACCAGAAAACACTCCTAAAGGTCAACAAACAGACCTGGAACTATTTATAGGCTTTTCTTTTGTTGTTGTTGTTTCATTTTCTTTTGTTGCTTTGCATATCTCATGGTGGGGGAGGCCCTATGGTCCTGATCTGAACAGTAATACCGTCCGTGGGGCTTGGTGGACCAGGATGTGTTCCACTCTCTCTCCCTTCCCCTTCCTTTGCTCCTGTGTGCTCTGATCAGACATGTCCCTCTCTCTGAGCTGTAGCTTCAGTGCTGTCCCCTGAAGTGAATTCTTCTGGGGGAAGGGGGACTGTCCACGTGGTTGGGATTGGAGCAAGCCCCTCAGATCTCTCTTGGTTCCCTGTTTCAGGCTGGCATGTTGCATTCACATCTTGACACCCCTGGTTGAAGTCTGGTCCCTCTTTCCCCGTGGACATATAAGCAGTACCCTCCCATTGAGTGGGTTAGTGCCCTGTTCCACTGCCACCCATGTCTTTTTTTTTTCTTCCCTCCTTTTTAGTTGGCTACCAAATGTATCCCTGAATTTGGTCCGGCCCCTGCCATACTACCTGGACCTCACTCCAGGAATGTATGTATAGAGTAACTTTTTCCTTATGCCCCTTTTGCATTTCTAATCTTACCTCAGCAGACTCATGCTGTTCTTGTCCTTTTGTGCTTGGCTTACTTCTATTTGCATAATTCCTCCAGTTCTTCCCATGGTGCGATGTGCTTCATGCACTCGTCACTGCTTTTGAGGGATGCGTAGTACTCCATTGTATGTATGTACCACAGTTTTTTAATCCATTTGTCTGTTGATGGAAATTTGGGTTGTTTACAACTCCTTGTGATGGTGAACGGTGCCACAATGAACATTGGAGCACAGATGTCTGGCTGTGGTTTGTTTCTTGCCTCTTCTGGTATATGCCCAGTAGGGGGATTGGTGGGTTGTATGGTAGCTCGATTTCCATCTGTTCTGGATATTGCCAAATCGATGTCCATAGTGGCTTTACATACCTACACGTCCACCAGCAGTGGACGAGAGTTCCTATCTCACCACAGCCCACCAACACTTGTTATTTTCTGAGTTTTTGAATTGGGGTGTCTTTGAGGGTGTTGGGTGGTATTTCATAGTTGTTTTAATTGCATTTCTCTTATGCTAATGAGCGGGAACATTTTCTCATGTGTTTATTGCCTATTCGGATTTCTGCCCCTGTGAAACTTCTGTTCAGGTCCTTTGCCCACCTCCTCAGTGGGCAATTAGTTGTGTGTGTTTTTTTTTCTTTTGGAAGCTAGCAGAGTATTGTAGATTTTAGTAATATGGCCTTTGTGTGAAGTGTCATGGCTAAAGATGTTTTCCCAATCTGTGGGCTTTCTTACTACTCTCTTGGTGACCACTTTCGATGCACACAAGTGTTTTATCTTCAGTATATCCCACTTTTCATTTTGTGATTCTCTGTATTTGTATTCTCCCCTATTTCTGATAGCCTATGTATTCCCTGTGCCAAAGTTCTCAGTTGTGTCCCAATTCCCTCATTGATGGCCCTAATAGTTTGGGATTTCACTTCAAGGTCTGTGATTCACCTGGAGTTTATTCTTGTGCATGGAGTGAGATAAGGGTCCTGCTTTATTTTTCTGCAGGTAGATATCCATTTTTTCCAACACCACTTGTTAAAGAGGGCATCGCTTCCCATTTGATATTTTGGGGGCCCTTATCAAAGATCAACTGTCTGTATGCTAATGGCTTTAATTCTGGGTTTTCAGTTCTTTTCCATTGGTCTGAGTATCTGTCATTATGCCAGTACCATGCGGTTTTGACCACTGTGGCTACATAATATGTGCTAAAGTCAGGTAGAGCAAACCCTCCCATTGTGTCCTTCTTCTTGAGTAGTTCTCTGCTAACTCTGGGCTTCTTCCCTCTCCATGTGAAGTTGGTAATCAGTTTTTCCAATTCATTGAAGAAAGATGATGGTATTTGTATCGGGATAGCATTAAACATATAGAGTGCCTTGGGCAGAACTGACATCATTACTAAATTGAGCCTTCTGATCCACAAGCATGGTTTATTCTTCCATTGGTTGAGGTCGCTCTTAGTTTCTTGTAATATTGTTCTGTCGTTTTCCTCGTTCAAACCTTTTGTTTCGTCAGGTATATCCCTAGATGTTTCCATTTGTGCTTGGCTATTGTGGACACTACCATCTTTAGATCCCCTCTTCTGTGGTCTTGTCCGATGTGCATAACAGTCTGACAGACTTCTGCTTGTTGACCTTGTATCCTTGTAGGCTGAGTCGAACTTTACTCCAAGATAGCACTCAGCGTGAGCTCAGTCCTTTGTGGTGTAGGGGAAGGTTGTCATTGTCCAGTGTGCCCACGATGTCTGGTGGCCCCCAGGCACAGCTGACCATAACAGCTCTTGGCCTGTGTCCACCCCAGGATCTCTTGTGAGTCACTGGGTTCCCACTGGCTGCCTCACAGAAGCACTTCAGTATGTCTTTCCCCCTAGTCCATCTCGGATGGTCTGGACGCTCTGCTGAAACGTGCCGGCCATCACGGCAACACAGCAGTCCGCTTTAGAATGGCTGCCCAGGAGGGGCAGTGGACCCCTGGCTAGGAATGAAATCTTGGTCTCCAGCACAAACACCAAAGCCAACTCCCTGCCATTGAGTCACTGCCGACTCACAGCGACCCTATGGCAGAGGGTGCAACTGCTGTGGGTCTCCTAGACTGTCGCTTGCTATGGGAGTACAGAGCCTCGTCTTCCTCCCTGAAGCAGCTGGTGGTTTTGAACTGCTGACCATGCTTGTTAGCAGCCCCTCGTGTAACCCTCAAAGCCACCAGGAAGGAGAAAATTCTCCCACAGAGGCTCATCGGCTTCATTGTGAGGGAAACATGTCTTTATCCTCTGGCTGGATTCAAAAACTGTTTAAACCGTTGGCCTTCCTGAACGTTACCATTGCATGCCTGGATGCGTTTCCTTTCGTTCATCCCACTCTAGAGATTCCCTCTCAGTTGTTTTAATATGACCTTTTCATGTCTCCTGCTATCCTCTGCCGGTACTTGAATCTATCAGATACATTCATCATGCTTATTTGACTGTTTGACTTGATAAACCCCATAACTGGCATTTTGGTGAGTGTGTTTCAACAGCTTCTTTCTTCTCCTCTTTAATATCAAATCAATGCCTGGTTATCCACACTGAGTGATGGATATTGTATATGGAATAATGTAACTTTCTAATTTGATAAAAATAAAATAATGCAATTTGAGCTTCCAGATAATGTTATCATTCTACAGAGAGGATTTACTTTTTAATTTTGCAGCCAATTAAGGCAGGAGCAGATCTCTTTAATGGAATCAGAGGTCACAATGATTAAAAGTGAGCTGTCAGCCTTTCTGAGGACTGAGTTTTCCCTGGGTTATGTCCCTGCTGCAGAGCCTGGAACACGGGGGTTTTCCAATAAAATCCTGGAATATTTCACCAGGGCAAGCCATGACTGTCAGCTGCTGTGTACAAGGCCCCATCAAAGCAGAAAGCCACACCCACAGCCATGGAGTGGGCCCCACCTCCTAGTGACCCTACAGGACAGAGCAGCCCTGCTCCTTGGGGGTCTGTGAGGCTGTGAATCTTCCAGGAAGCCGACTTCCTAATTTGTTTTCCCATGGAGCGATTGGTGGGGTCAAACCCTCACGTTAGATTAGCGGCACAGAGCTCAACCCACAGAGCCAGAAGCTCCCAGAGACCCTGGGATTCGACACTGTGCCAACCAGCCGATGGGAAAGGGCCGCTCAGCCTCTCAAGCTTTCAGCAGCAGCTGGGGAATCGGCACAAAACCTTAATAAGGAAAAGCAGTGCCAGATGTCAGACTCTGATCCTCCTCTCCCCCCTCCTCTCCCCTCCCCTCTCTTTCCCTCCTTCTTCTTCTTTATTTTCTAGGAGTCAACCCTCCCTCCACACACATTAGTTCTCTGACATTTTCAGCTCCATTACTGGTCCCTTCTCTTTGTTCTCAGTAGAAGAGGCAGTCACACTCACATGGCCATCCACCTCACTGCCCCAATGCCAGGGAGTCCACTCTGACTCATGGTGACCCTAGAGGACACGGGAGAACTGCCCCTGTTGGGCTCCACAGTTGTTAGGGACCATGCAGTACGTTCCAGCTCTTAGTGGCCCCACCTACAGCGTGATGCAACACTGTCCGGTCCTGCGCCGTTTCTGTGTTTGAGTCTGTTGTGGCAGCCACTGAGTCAGTCCATCTTGCCAAGACTCGGTCTCTTTGTTGGTGGCCCTTTACTTTACCGAGCTTGGTGTTCTTCAGGGGCTGGCTCTCCTGCTAGCATGTCCAAAGTATGTGAGACTGGGCCTCACTTCCAAAATAGATTCGCTTGTTCTTCTCTAAGTCCAGGGTACCTTCCATATTCTTGACCAGTACCATACTCACGAGCATTCATTATTTTTCACTGTTCCTTACTGAATGACCACTGTTCATATGTATCCGAGGCAATTAAGAATACCATGGCTTGGGTAAGGCACACCTTAGTCCTCAAAATGACATCCTTGATCTTCAATAACCTGAGAGAGGTCTGTGGAGCACATTTACTCAATCAATATGACCTTCCATTTTTGATTGATGCTGCCATGAGCATCGATTGTGAACCCAACCAAGACGGAATCTTTGACACGTTCCATCTTTTCTCCATGTATCCCCCTGTTAACTATTGGTCCAGTTGTGAGTCTTTAGGTCTTCCGTTCATTGAGTTGCACTCCACATGGAAGGTGGAAACCCTGCTCATCAGCAGCAAATGCTTCAAGCCCTCTTCACTTTCAGCAAGCAAGTTTGGGTTAGGTGCCTATCGCAGGTTGCTAAAAAGCCCTCCTCCAATCCTGATGCCACATTCTCCTTCAAACAATCCAGCTTCGCTGACTATTTTCCCAACATACACACCCAGTAGGACACCACGCTGATGTATCCCTTTCCTGATTTTCAACCAGATAGCATCCTCTTGTTCTGCCGACATGTGACTGCTTGCTCCACATGCAGGTTCTGCCGTAGCACAGTGCAATGTTCTACAATTCCTCTTCTTCCCGGTGCTACCCATTGCTTGTTATGATCCACACAGTCACATGCCTCTGCCCAGTCAATAAAACACAAGGAAACATCTTTCTGGTGTTCTCTGCTTTCAGCCAAGATCATCTGACATTAGCACTTCTCTCCCTTGTTCCACATCCTCTTCTGGATCCAGCGTAAATTTCTAGCATCTCCCTCTCCATGGACTGCTGCAAATATGTTTAAAAGGCTTTCAGCAACATGTTACTTGGATGTGCTATGAACAACACTGCTTGATAATTTCCTTGTTCTGTAGGGCCGACTTTTGGGGGAGGATGGGTACAAACATGGGTCTCTTCCTGTCCATTCTCCAGGTGGCTGTCTTCCAAATTCCCTGGCATAGGTGAGTGAGCCCTTCCAGTGCTTTATCGGGATAATGAAACATTTCCATTGGTGTCCTTTCAATTCCTGGAGCCTGGTTTTCCACGAATGCCTCCAGTGTAGCTTTGGCTTCCGTGGTCCCCCTGGCTCTTCATCATCACCAGTACCTTATTTCCACAACATGCCATGGTTTCTCTACGCAAGAGCCTCACCAGATGGAAAATACAGAAGTCCGATGGGCTACATCTGTGAGAACAGACTACGGAGAAGCTCGGGATCTGCAGCCCAAGCTGGGCAGGGGCTGACTGAGGAACAGACCAGAGGTGGCTCAGCTGTAAGCTCAAGTTGATGTTGAAGATGTCATATGCTCATAAGCCACCTCTTGAAATGGCTGGACGGGGACCAATTGTTTTTGGTACAATGGCTCTGTATTTCTTCCATCTTCTTTGGATGTTCCCTGTGTCGTTCAACAGTTTGTCTATAGAATCTTCCAGTGTTGGAAACCGAGCCTGGAGATTTTTCCTTCGGTTATTTCAACTGGAGATATGCTGAGTGTGGTCTTCCTCGCTGGTTTTCTCAAACCAGGTCTTTGCCCATTCCACTCGATTACTTGGCTCCTCAAAAAACTGCCTTTGGAACTTGCGTGTTCAACTCCCCGATGGCATCATTTCTTCCATGTGGCTCCGTATCCTACATTCAAGAGGAAGTGTCAGAGTCTCTTCTGACATCTTCGATTGTTTTTCTTTCTTTTATTCTTCCCTTTTATTGTTTGTTTGGGTTTTTTAGTTGTTTTTTTTAATCTTTATTGAGATATAATTCACATTCAATGAACTATCCATGTTTCAAATATAAAACTTGATGAGTTTGACATATGCATAAAGCCAAGTGTATGTCCATAAAAAATACAGCGACCATCGCCTTCTTGCCTCTATTAATGACCTTTTGCTTCTTCATGGAAATGTTCTTGATGTTATCCCCCAGCTCACCAATCTCCTGTCATTAGTGTTCAATGACTCAAATCTCTTCTTCATATCTTCTCAAACTTCAAACGGGATATAGTCGAGGTCATTCTTGTACTCTTTTGAACTGGCTGTAATTTTCTTCAACTTCAACTTGAGCTTACAACTGAGCATCTGATGATCTGTCCCACAGTCAGCTCCTCTTCTTGTTTTGGCTGCAGACACCGAGCTTCTCCGAAGTCTGTTCTCACAGATCCAGTCCCTTCGACGTCTGTGTTTTCCATCTGGGGATGTCCGTGGGTGTAGTAGCCACTTTATGTTGGTGAAGCAGTTGTTGGTCTTACAAAATTCTATCTTGTGATCGCTAGTTTCATTTCTATCACTAAGGCCATATTTTTCTTTTTTATATAAATCATTTTATTGGGGGCTCATACAACTCTTATCACAATCCATCCATCCATCCATTGTGCCAAGCACATTGGTACGTTTGTTGCCATCATCAATCTCAAAACATTTTCTTTCTACTTGAACCCTTGGTATCAGCTCCTCATTTTCCCCTCCTTCCCTCCCTCCCTCATGAACCCTTGATAATTTATAAATTGTTATTGTTTTTTCATATATTACACTGTCTGATATCTCCCTTCACTCACTTTTCTGTTTATCCGTCCCCCAGGGAGGGAGTTATATGTAACTCAGTATGATCAGTTCCCTCTTTCTCCCCCACCTTCCCCTTACCCTCCTGGTATCTCTACTCTCATTATTGGTCCTGAGAGGTTTATCTGTCCTGGATTTCCTGGGTTTTCAGTTCCTATCTGTACCAGTGCATATCCCCTGGTCTAGCTGGATATGTAAGGTAGAATCGGGATCATGATAGTATTTGGGGAGGAAGCATTAAAGAACCTGAGACCCTTCTATCAGGGGATGTCCAGTTGTTTACAGATGGACTTTGGGTCCCTAATCTGCACTCCCCCTCATTCACAATGATATAATTTTAAGGCCGAATTTTCCAACCACTATTCCCTCCTCTTTGTTTCCAACTTTTACAAACAAATCATCGTAATTGTCAATTCATCTTGATTGCATGTGTGATCAATTTCAAATTGAAAATGTTGGTAGACTTCTTCAATGTCTTCATCACTAGCTTTAGTGCTTGGTGCATCAAGTTGAATAATAGTTGTATTGATTGAATTTCCTTCTATGGGTATAGATAGCGCCCTATCACAGACACCATTGTACTTCAAACAGATCTTGAAATGTCCTTCGTGATGAACGTGACACGATTCCTCTTTAGCTTGTCTCTCCCGGCACAGAGAATCACATAACTATCTCATTCAAAATTACCAATACCGGTCCATTTCAGCTCCTAATGCCTAGGATATCAATTTTTATGTGTTCTCACTTTTTGAAGACTTTCCATTTTCCTAGGTTCATCCTTCATATATTGCCAGCTCCAATCCTTAACTGATGTTTGCAACTGTTTCTTCTCCTTTGGAGTTGTGCCCATCAGCAAACGAAGGTCCTGAAAGCCTCATTCCATCCGGGTCATGATGGTCGACTCTATGTTTAGAACGCAACTCTTCCTCCACCTTAGTTTAAAAGCATTCTGCCCTGAGGGGCCCATCTGTGGGCATCATACCTCACAGCACAGTGTGGTCTTCATGTGGTTTCAGAGGCTACTCCCCCGGAACTAAAATCCTGATTCTTTCTCCATAGTCTACTCTTAGTCTGGAAGCTCCACTGAAACCTCTTCGTCTTGGGTGAGCCTGCTGATATTTGAAATGCCAGTGATATAGCCGCTGGCAACACACAGACCAACATGGTGTGGCAAACTGATAGACATGTCGTGGTACAGGTGTTAGGATTTACAGCTCATATTTGAGGGGACACAGTTTAATCCAAACAATAAAATGTACATTTTACATATATGAGGGAACTTCTAAAAGTTCACAGATAATTTCCATTCTCTTTTAATTCCATTCATCCATGGATGTCTTGAAGTCCCCCTGTATTATCCCAGTGTGGGGGTTCCCCCTTTGGTTTCTTTAAAGGTTTACTTTGAAAAGCAAGGGTCTTTTTAAAATGTGATCGAAACTACTTCTGATCTTTTTCTTTTAAGTTTGATGTCCCATCAAAGAAATCCTTACCTAGAACAAGATCATACAGTTTTACCACCTGGGTTATCTTTGGGGTATTTCATAGTTTTTGTCCTTACCTTTATGTTTATGATCCATTTTGAGCTACTGATAACCTTATGGCCAAGTCAATCAAGGAGGGAAGAAAACGAAAAAGGAGAAGAAAGCATTGCCCAAGAGCGGAAGTGAAAGAGAAGACCCCCTTCCCAATCCCACTGAAGCTTACAGTGAGAAAGGGGCGGGGGATTAAACTATGCAGTGAACTTAACAAGTGACACAAAGAGGCCAACTCCTTAAGAGACACAAACCAGCTGAGGTCCTCAAGAAGGAAAAGGCAATCTGGTCATCAAATAGCTTTTCAAGACATTGAATCTATGCTTTAAACGCTTTTGAATTGCAGCGCACTAGAGAATAGCGGCCCTCTGTATGAACTGGCTGCAGGAACAGCCCTTCACATGCAGGACAAGAAACCCTGTGGTGCACCTTGGACCATACAGGGACGTGGGCTTGGCATGGACCACACACCTATGTGTAGAGTCTAAAACTCTAAAACGTTTTGCTGAAAACAATTTTTAACATCATTCTGTTTGGGGCTAGGCAAAAGGTTCTTAGGACATCATAAGTGTACATCATAAAAGACAGGTGAACACATTGGATTTGTCAAAAATGAAAATGTTTGTCCTTTTAAAGGTTAGGAATTCCAAGGGTCCTGGTGGCTCTGTGGGATGAGCATGCGGTTGCTAAGTCCGAGGTTGGATAGGGGTTCAAACCCAGGAGACATCCCAAGGGAGAAAGAGGAGGCTGTCTGCCTTTGTAATGTTTTATGATCTCAGAAACCCTGCATGACAGTGGGTGTGATTTGGTTTAAAACATAAAAAGACAAAGAAGAGAATGTGAGGCAAAAATTTTACATACCTAACCAGAACATATTTAAAGAACTCTCAAAACTCAGCCAGAAGAAAGCAAACGACGAGAGAGAGAGAGAGAGAGAGAGAGAGAGAGAGAGAGAGAGAGAGAGAGAGAGAGAGAGAGAGAGAGAGAGAGGTGGGTAAAATAATTAAGTAAAATCTTCACCAAAGAAGATATGCAAAGATCAAGTAAATACACGGTAAAATAATTGGCATTGTTGGCTATTATGGAAATGCAAACTTGAAGTCAATGAGGAGACCCCATTAGAGACAAATAAGAATAAAAATGGGCCTGGAAATGCTGACAACTTCTGGAAGGGATTGGGGGCAACTGGAAATTCCCCACTTGCTGGCGGAAAGGCAAACCAAGACAACCCCACTGAGATAATGGTTGAAGGTAAGCATTACCTAAATTAAACAGTCCAGCAATATCATCCCAAGGTCTTCATCTCAGGGAAATGAAAGCACGTGCGCAGACAGACACCTGTATGTGATTCTTGCAGCGGCCGTGCTCGTCATTTGCGGCCATTCCGGCCATCTGTTCTCACTCACAGAGATGCTGTAGGACCGACCAGAATTGCCCCCTCGGTCTGCTGCAATGGCTTCCAAGGTGCTGAATCTGTGTTGCTGCTGCTGCTGCTGCTGCCGTGGTTGGATGCCATTGAGGCAGTTACAAGCATGAGATGCTGTATATAACCGAATGAAACACTACCCGGTCCTGCCCCGCCCTCGCGGTTGTTGCCATGCCTGCGTGTGCTGCTGCCATCCCTGTGTGGATCCCTCTCACTGAGGGCCTTCCTCTCTCGCGCTGCCCCTCCACTTTACCACGCAGGATGTCCTTCTCCAGGGACTGGTCTCTCCTGAGAACATGTGCAAAGCACATGAGAGATGTCCCGCCACCCTTGGCTCACGGAGCACTCTGGCGGATTTGTTCGGTCTGTGACGGCCCATGGGACTTTCTGAGTTCTTTGCATCGTTCGCATCCTTTAAGTCTTCAGAGGCGCAGAAAGTCTCGTCTCTCTCCCACAGAGCAGCCAGCGGGTTTGAATGGCTGACCTTGAGGTTAGCAGCCCAACAGTAACCCACTACACCCCCCGGAAATAACCCAAGTATTCATCAGCAGGTGAATAAATGCTGATACAGCCATACCACCGAATAGGACACAGCCACGGAAGCAAATGTCGTGAGGGGGCATTGAGTCAGCTCCGGCTAACTCTTACAGCAATCTTATGAAGAACAGAAGGGAAGGTGCCCCGGGCCCGGGGCATCGTCATGATCATGGTAGATGAGAGTCCATTGGCTTGGCTCTTGGGTCATGTCGAATATGGAACACGCCTGCACCATGCCCGACACTGCTTCAGCAGCAAGCTGGAATGGGCCAAAGGATGGGAGTAGCAAGCAGACCAGTGGCTGCCAGGAACCAAGACTGCGGAGAGGGTTTGGCCTGCAGAGAGATGGAGGAGAAGTTAGTCATGGAGAGGGCCTATGCTTGGATTTAGGAAGTGGTTCGTGACTGCGATTTATAGCGTCGTCCGTGTTTGCACAGTTCTGCACTTTAAAAGGATGGATTTTTATTGCCGTAAGAACTATGATTCAATAAAACAAGACGAAAAGATCGCTAAGCAGGGCAGCCATGGCCTCAGACATAAGAACAATTGTGAGGATGATGCAGCGGCGGGCGGTGACTCTTTCTGTTGTACGCAGCGTCGCTGTGGGTCATGAACTGGCTCAAGGACACCTAACGACAACAAGGGTAGCTTGTGAACAGGCCTGCTTGGTTTTGCTTTCCTACATCATGTCTGTTCATTTCCTCTTGAGCTTTGTAACCCTAGCCTGACAGCTGTCTCGCAAGGGGAGGATCTTTTGCGTCTGCACCGTATTAGGGTTTGCTTTAGCCCATCTGCTTCCTTGGATTTTTGTTTTCCAAGTGGGTTCAAATACGTTTTATTTTTAGTAACCCACACAACCTGTTCGCGCCCCACGCCCCTTAAAAAATAACAACAAATCGATGTCTGTGCTCCCAACAAGTCAACGTCCACCTGAGTGAGGAGCCAGGGGGTCATCTGTGGTCACTGCCAAGTCCTGGCGTTGTATGGATGAGAAGCAGAGGCGTTAGGACAATCGGTGCGAAAGGCTAGTGCCGGCAGCATTGGCTACCATTTCTCCACACCTAAGCTGCCCTTATACGAGCTCTGGCAGCAGAGTGGGCTATGGGTTGGGCTGCTAACCATCAGATCAATGGATCCAAACCACCAACCACTCCTTGATAGGAAGAGTTACAGTGTTGAAACTCACAGGGGGAAGTTCTCCTGATCCCATAGGTTGTTCTAAGCCGAAATTGACTCAATGGCAGAAGCGAGGGAGCCCGTCCTTAATGACCATCCCCGAGCAGGTGACATCATCCCCCCAGCAGCCCAGCAGAGCAGCCATGCCCTCTGTGTTGGTACTCTCGCCCACAGGAAACTGGCTGGTTTTGAAATCAGCGAGGTCCGCTTGGTTTCACTCAGTCTCGTGTCTCTTCATCAAGTTCACCTTTGACGGATTTCACGTGATCTTTGATGTCCATCTCATAGGCTTTTGTGCAAAGCAGGTTTCCTGCAAGTGGTGGTGGATGGCAATATCGACACCATTGACTGCTGAACTCGGGGTTCCCCTTCACCTTCAAGACCTGTAGAAGGCATTGCCACCGTAAGGGAGTGAGTCATCAGAGGCACCTGCTGCCTACAGCCCTTCTTGCCAGCCACCTCCAGGAATGGCCAGTCCAGTGGCTGTCTCTCAGGTCACATAAATGTCTGAGAACATCTCATTGTGGCTGGTGAGGTCCCCAAAGGCAGTCATGATGACGTACAGGAAGAGATGAGGGGGCTAATGACGGCTGGCTGGAGAGGCAGAGGGCTCAGGAGAGTGGGAGATGCTACTCTTGCAATTCTCGACATCATGTGTGCTGCACACGTTCCTGACAATGACGCAAAGTCCGGTCTCTGACCTGGAGGTCTCTGAAGGGCCGGATCCAAATTCTGACCAATCTTGGGATGTGCCCACCTTCTGTTTCTGGATCACCACCCCCATCCCAATCTTCCTGTGGGGCCAGGGAACTTCAGACCTTGTTCTGTTTCTTCCTCGGTTGTTGACCTACCTGTGTTTCATGTATTTTCTTGATTTGGGAAAACTGAGAAGGAGGGTAAGCAGAGGGCTGCTAATCAGAAGGTCGGCAGTTCAAACCCACCAAATGCTTATTCCACGGAAGGAAGATGTGGCAGCTTGCTTCCATAAAGGTCCAGACCCTTGGTAACCCCGTGGGGCAGTTGGCTCTACTCTGCACTTCCATATCACTGTCTGACTGACGGCAGTGCATGGGCACGTGTTCCAATTATTAGTCATTTTGTTTTTAAAACAAAGTTTTTAAAATAATCATACATAACTATGACTAGTCTCCTGGCATGCCTTCAAGCGTCCCCATATTTGTCCTGTATAATGTCTTGGCTCCGGCTTTACTTTATTAGTGCCTCATGCTCTTTGGGTTGTTTGCCGCTTGCTGGAGTCTGTGCATTTCATTGTGTTATTACAAACAATAAATTCTTGAATGCATTCACCAACTCTGCCACTTTTCTATTTTCTACCTCGCTTGCTCCTGCCTTTATCTTGATTATTCAATAAATGTTCTGCTTTCTGGCGCGTTTTTTTGCTTTTTCTTCCCGGTGGTTTGCTGGATGTTGGTGAACAGTCCCTGGCAGGTTGTTTGCAAGGTTGGCTATAAGCACCCCCTCCCTCGTCTGCACGCGTCCCCTTAGGTAGTTCCCTCCCACACTGACTCGGAGCTTCACCAGGGACCGGCCTTCAAATGAGGAGACCAGACTAAGGCTGGCATTGGAAAGAGTTAAAGGTGTTTCTGCACTGGGACTTGCTTTTTCGCCGCCCTAGAATGCCCCAGATGGTCCCTGAACACACTGAAGCCTGCCTCCTGGGGAAAGCGCAGGTGCAGAAGAACCAGTGCCCCCGAGCCAACAGCCTGCCACCCACCAGCTGCATGAGTAAGCAATCCTAGACCAACCAATCGCCCACCAGCTGAACACAAGCATGGGAGTGCCCGCGGAGACTGGCCACCCCAGCCCTGAGCAACAGGACCCAATACAGTGGTGGTTGCTTAGAGCCTCTGTGTTTTGGGGTGGTTAATTATGCACCCAAAGCCAGCAAATGTAAACATTATGTTTATAATGTTGGCTCGCTTTCTTTCCTCCTTTTTTGAAAAGATAATAAAGTAATTTCTGGTTATGAATTTTCCTTTGAGAATTTTTCTGGCTGAATGCCATACATTTTAGTACATAGTGTTCAGCACTGTAATTGAAATATTATTTTCTTTTCTGTTTCGTCTTGTTAATAGTCAGTTAAGAGAACAGACTCCTCACATTAATTTCTAGCTTTATGGCATCCTCGTTTGCAAAAGGAACCTGAGCAATTTCTGCTTCTTTTAAATGATTATTGTTTTCTTTGTGGCCTAACAGTTCATCGATGTTTATAAATGTTCCAGCCACTCGGGAAATGCAGACCCTCTAGGGCTCATAATTCAATGTCATTGCAATCAGCCTTCTTGGAAGGACAGAGCTCTTGTCCCTGGTACCTCCATGTTCCCCACAAGTGACCATTGCCTGGTGCACACTGAGTGCTTGTTTGTTGAATGAATGGATGCACTGAGCTAATCATTTCCGTTAGATCCCACAGTGCCTTATCATGATTTATAATTTATGACTTATTGTTATGAGTTACCCTACAAATAAGGCAGAACGTAAAATGGATGGGTTGATCGCTTGGTGGCCATCGTGTGACCATCAATTTCTCTCTGTGTACCTAGTGCTCAATCCCCACTGAGTTCCAGAAAATCACAGGGCAGCTTGATCAATTTACTGACAAGAGATTTTCCCAATGAGGTCAAGGCCACAAGGCATAGAATCCACAGAGCCAAATGCCCCTTGGCAACATTGTAACCAAGATGGTCTCTCTCTGCTTTTCTGTTTGACAGTTGCCACAGCTGTGAAGGGTGGTCACTTCCCTGGAGAATGGCGTGATGGCCTCACTTTTGTCCCAGGGATGGCAGGTGAGGAGCTGGTACTGAACGCACTGCCCTGCTGACCCTGCAGAATGTGAGCAAGAGTGGAGCCACAGAAGCTGAAGGGGTCCCCTCAACTCTGAGGCAGCGGGTGCTGCTGGGACACAGGCACTACAAATGACTTCAAAGAATAGAACGGATGGTCTCCCAGTGTTGGGGGCTAGGAGTTCAACATGGCATCACTTAGGACAAGATTCTCTGCCATTCCTTAGGGCCTCTTTCACTGCATTTGTTTCTTGAGTTTATTCTGATCCCTTTATAAGACACCACTCAGAAGTGATTAGGTTTAGGACCCAGCCTAATCCAGTAGGCAGGAGTCCCCCTGGTGCAAACACTAGCTACTCAGCAGTCAACCCAAAGATCTGTGCTTTGATCCCACCAACTGCTCTGGGAGAATAGACCTGGAGATGTCTGCCAGTACAGCTAGCAGCTCGGAATCCCTAGGTGGCACTTCTAGGCTGTCACATGGAGTTGCCCTGATTGACTCAATGGGACACCACACATTACTGTTGTTGTTGTTGCTGTTAGATGCCATCAAGTCAGTTCTGACCCATGGCAACCTTACGCACTATAGACGACACACTGCCCAGTCTGGGCCATCCTCACAGCTGTTTCTATGGGTCTGTGAATTTTATATTCAAAGACCATAAAATTGACAAATCCATCTCCTCAAGGGCCTTCCTCTTTTTCGCTGCCCCTCTACCAAGCACAATGTCCTTCTCCAAGGACTGGTGTGTTAGTTCAGTAGACTAGAGAAACAGATTCATAGACACTCATATGTGTAAAGAAAAAGCTTTATATACAAGAGTGATGGAGTATTGAGAAAACATTCCAGCCCAGTACAGATCAAGTTCATAAGTCCAATATTAGCCCATATGTCCAATACCAATCTATAAATTCCTCTTCAGACTCACGCAGCACACGCAATGATGCGGAATGCAGGAAGACCACAGGCCAGTGGGTGGGAAGTCTTGTGGATCCAGTGGTGATGAAAGCATCTCAGGCAGGTGTGGGTCTCCACATGGCTCCTCCAGCTCCAGGGCTCTGGCTGCATCAGTATGGCTCCATCAGGCTTGGAGTCAGTAATGTCTCTCAGGGAGTGACTGTATCTGGGCATCTAAGGGCTATTTATCTCCACGGCTCCTCCAAATGAGGTCATCAAGCTGTTACCTGATGGACAGGATAGACTCCACCCCTTCACAAGATGACACCAGATTATATAACTGCCACAACTGTTTTATCCTGAGGACATGTCCAACGTAGGAGAGATGAAGTCTTGCCATCCTTGCCTCTAAGGAGCATTCCGGCTGTACTTCTTCCAAGACAGATCTGCTCATGCTTTATTCAACTTTCACATGCATATGTGTGCAAGAACACAGTCGAACCCACAGCGCCCCACATTCCAGTGAATGAGAACCCCTCCCCCCACCTGGGTGCTCCACCAAGGCTGAGGGTGGGCAGGGAGAGCGTCTGAGGACTTCACTTTTCATTGGGAACTAACTACCCAGAGTGCGTTCTCATTGCTCAACGTCAGTATCTTCTGTGTGACCAGCTGCTCCTCCATGGGACACCATTTCTTCTGAGCTGTCAAGGAAACAGACGAGGGAGTGCATCCAGGGCTGAGTGGGCAGCTGACCTCTGAGGTAGCCAAAAATCACGATCCATTCTGACCCGCTTCAGAGACAGCCTGTGACTGAGAACATGGGTACCGGAGCCAGGATGCCCGGGGTGACCTGGAATGTGCACAAAGAGCCAGTGAGTAAAGCCCAGGAACAAGTCCCCCGCCTGTTGGGGAGTCTCAGTTTTACAGAGCTGGATACTCATAGGACTCACCTGGAAGAGAGGAAACTCAATGGCGTGTAAAGGAAGGGTTCAGGCACGTGTCGGCATCCTCGTTGGTATCACCTCATGGCCTTCACTGGTGTGATGACCATCCACAGCTGCGCTTGGGTCTGGTAGCTCTTCACCTGGGGCCTGTGCTCCTGGGACACAGAGCCTCTCCCACGCTTTGCATCCCACCTTACTACACGGAACCAGCTGCCCCAGGTGACTTGGGCCAAACTCCTACAAGGCCCTCCTTGCCTACCTCTGAGAAGAGGTCCAGACACAGCTCCTCCATCTTCCACTCTGTGACTCACCCGCGTGGCCCAGCACTGCTGTGCCCAGTGATCTATGGAAACAAAGCGTGTGGTGACTGACTTGTCAAACACCGAGTATGCATCCACCTGTCACTTAAGTCTCTAAACCTCCACTAGCCTCAGCTGTGGCACTGTGAGGGCAAGGAGGAGAAGCAAGGATGTGACTTTGAGGCCTAAGGTGTGCCTGGCCCAAGGCAGGTATTTTTAATCACCTGGGATGCAGGTGAACACTGGACATGGTGCCCAGGACCTAGGAAATCCCCAGGTCTTCGACTGTAGCCATGAGAGCCCATGAGCGCGCCTCCTGAGCATATTGTACTGTCGCTGGACATTAAGTACGGCACAAGGGAATTCCGAGACCAGCAAGACTTTGGACACACCTTCCCGGGCCTACCTGCGTCCTGACGCGAGGGTTTACTTCATTCTTGTAGTTTGCCGGTCTTTTCAGCGGCTGTGTTCCATGTGGCGTTCCATGTGGTAAGCCCTTTCCCGCTAACAACGGAGCGGGTTATTCAAAGAAGAAACCCCAACTTTGCACGCCATCGATGCCTGCTTCCATCCCACAACGTCAGGCTTCTTAAAAGCAGGCCCTTCCACCCCCTGCGAGCCAGCTCTCCATCCTGCCTACCCCCCACCACCCTGTCTTCTTCCGTCTCCCCCTCCAGCCACTCCGCTTCCTCTCCCATCGGTGGAACGAGGAACATCTCGTAGGGGCAGTTTGTTCACACCCATCGTGAATCACGGCACTGCCTCAGTCGGCAGGACTTCGTGCTGGCTTTTCGCTCTTGATGGTGAGCTGAGGGGAGGTGTGCAGAGGGCGCTGTTTTATGCTCAACCGGTCTTCCACCCTTGGCTTCAGGCCATGGGCATGGTCCCCTCACCCTGGCACCACGTTCCCATGCTCGTCTTGGGTTTCCGTCTCCATTTTTCCATTTCCTAACTCTTCCTGCCTTCCGACCTCTGTCCCTGGGTACAGGCTACACTGTCGGTTAGAGACAGGGATGTTGGGCAGATCATTCAGGGTAGGCCCGCTCATCAGGGGACATCACCAAGACCCAAAAAGAGAAGACGTGAGAAGACGTGACCTAGACCCGTGTGGGTCTCAGGACATGGCCACCAGCTCCAGGGAAGAGGGCAGGTCTTCGCTGGACTTGCTTCTGCCTCAGCTCTCAAGGACACAAGAATAGACATAGTTCACCATTGATGCCCTGTCCACTTCTGAACCCGCGACAAGACCCAAGGCACCATGCCATCTCATGGTCTGATGGGGAGGCCATCCCTGAATGTCCAGTGCAAACGACCTGCCCTCACTCTACACCAGGGGCCGCGTGGGTCAAGGTCAGTGCGGCCACTCCCAGGAGGGACCCCGGACGACTGTTCCAAACTGACTCTGGCTGTGATGAAGCAGGGCTGTTCCCGGCCAGAGCATGTACTTAAGGATGCTCACCGAGACACGAGACACAAGACACGCACCCTCCGTGGCAAAAACAAAGATGGTACACTCGGCGCTCGCCGAGACAGCCAACCTGGGTTTTTTTTGCTTTTTTCTTTCCCGAGCAGAAGTCTGTCCACACTCGAGCGCCTTTACAGCCTTTATTAAGAGCGGCGAGAACTCAGTCTATTTGATTTATAATTGAAAATCATAAACTATAGCATTCACCTGCTGTTCCCGGGCACTGGTGGAATGATACAAGGCTATTTCATCACTCAGCCTCGTAATTGGCACGAACCCGCATCAGTATGCGGCGGGCGCTCCCAGAGGCCCACTAACAAGTCGCTACCACTGCACAGGCTGGGGAACAGGGATTCAGTGAAAATATTATTTCGCATTGATTTATCCTCCAACTTCTGCTCTGGGGAGAGTCACTGGGGCGCATGAGGGCACTGTGTGCATGGAGGCTGCAGGAGGGACAGGCCCGGGGCTAGTGTGGACACATGGTCCCCATCTCGCCCACGGGAATGTCGCCTCTGCCGGGAGGGCAGACGGACCCCTCCTTGGTCACCCTCTGAGCGCTGAGTCCAGTCCAGAGCTCATCCGGGTCCGGGCAGTGCCTGCAGCCACACTGGGAGGCCCAGAGGGACAGAGAAAGCAGAGACCATGTCATCTAGATCCTTGTGTCCTGAGGACACACGGCCACCAGCTCCAATAGGTCCACCAGCTACAGAAAGGCTTGACACCGCTGGGCCCTGGGCACCTGGAAGGACTCCGAACACATGCCCATTCATGCAGAAAAAGGACGAAACCACCGCCTTGCAGCCCACCTTCTGCAAAAACACCAACTTCAGTCCGAGAAGGAACCTGCGGGTCAAACCCGAGTGGTTCCGCTCAGACCCGTGCGGGGGCGGCTGGTCTCCCGGGAGGAGGTTTGCAAACCTCTGGTTGTAAAAGGGAAGAGCGACAAGCATTCAGCTGCATCGAGACTGAGGGCTGTGTCCATTAAGAGACCCCACAAAGAACGTGGAAAGGCACTTTTTCACCCTGGGAGGCAGCAGACAAAATCCACAGGAGGTCAGTAGCTGGTGTGTGCACATACAGATCCCGCCTTCAGAGGGAGCGTGGATCTTAAAGCCAAGACAGGCCACCCCGGGCTTATATAAGAGAGGTCTTACTAGAGCGTAATGGGCAGATGCACAAACTCCAGGCGCGCTGCAACTCAGAAGCGGACCTCACACATCACTGAGAACGCGCCCGGCTACACGGCGCAGGATGGCACGCATGGCATGAACTGCAAACTGGCAGGTGAGGGGCACACGGTTTGCATAACGCACACTCGGGTCAGCTCGGAGTGAGAACTGACTTGATGGCAGTGATTTTGGGGGGGTGTTTTGTTTGATTTGGGGTGTTTCCAGGTTTTACGCATTGAGCAGCTAACCACAAGGTCAGAGGTTGGAAGCCACCGGCTGCTCCCGGGAGAAAGATGAGCCTTTCTACTCCTGTCAAGAATGACCGTGTCAGACACCCACAGGTAAGGGTCTACTGCGCCCTACGGGTCCATAGGAGCTGGGACCGAGCGGACGGCTTTGCGCTCGGTTTTGGTTTGGAGTATTTATTTGTCCACCTAACAAGGATTCTCGTGCTGTGAACAGTTAACATGGTCGGCTGCTCACAGAAAGGGTGCAGGTTCTAAACTTCCTAGGGGAGCCTTGGAAGAAAGGTGTAGCCATGGGAGGGGGGGCGCTAACTGGCCTTTCCTCTCACTGCCACTGAGTCCATGCTGCCCCCTAGCAAGCCGGGAGGGCACAGTAGATCTTTACCTGTGGGTTTCTGAGACCATCTTTACAGGAGTAGAAAGCCTCGTCGTTCTCCCTAGGACCGACTGATGGTTGCAAACTGCTGACCTTGTGGATCACAGCCCAATGAGTACTCACTGCCATCAAGCAGACTCTGATTCGCAGAGACTCTGTAGGACAGGGCAGAACTGCCCCCTGTGAGTTTCTGAAGCTGTAACTCTTGACAGGAGTAGAAAGCCTTGTCTTTCTCCTGCAGATCAGGCCGGTGGTTTAGAACTGCTGACTTTGAGTTAGCTACGTGTTGGTCTGCAAGCCGCCTGCTACTGGTTCTATTTCAAAAATCATCCTGCAGTAATATTGGCCTTTTAGGATATAGTTTCGTAAGATTTAAGGCCGTCAATGAGTTGCGTTGGCCCAGTGGCTGAAGCCATGGGCTCAGCACAGGAACAGCTGTGAAGATGGCTCAGGACCGGGCAGTGGTACCTGGGGACAACAACAATGCACACTTATGGGAACACTACTCTCATGAAGGAGGGGAACAGCTCCTTGCCCGGCTTAAAAAAAAAGCCCTCTATAGGTTCCTTTATACGTACACACAAACACACACACGTGCACACACACAGGCGTACACACCACTGACCTGTTCTCTGGGCTCCCACTTCTGTCATTCCAGGAGGCCTCGTGGATGCGGGTTTGTGGGCCTGGCTGAGCAGAGGCCTCGAGAGACATCCATCCATGCTGTTTCTGTCAGCTCTCATTCCTTTTGCCCTACAGTCACACCGCAGCGGGGAGTGGCTACTGAAGAGGGCCCAGTGGCACAGCGGTTAAGTGGTTAAGTGCCACTATAATGGGAGGGTTGCTGCTTTGAAATCACCCAGCCTTGCCAGAAATGAAAGACCTGTGGTCTGCTCCCATCAGCATTTTAGCCTCGTGGAGACCCCAGAGCAGGCTGGAGAGCTGGGGCAGAGCCCTTGTCTTCCCTTGGCCTTGGATACCAAGCGGAGGCCGTTTCTGAGACACCCTCAGCCGATGGCAGCAGAGTGGACAAACTGTCCACCCTCACATCCCCTTCCACCCCCAAACATCAGAAATGCAGCCAGTGTGACCTCGAACAATAACAACAAAAAGAACTATGTACAAACTGTCTATAAGTTCTCTGTGCTGATCCTCCAAACAACCAATAAAATATCAGTGACCAATAAAAATGAAATGAAATCCAAAGACTCTAGCCTTGGAGACCCTAATGGCTCCTCCGTCCTATAGTGGGCACTAGGAGTCAGAATCAACTCCAGAGGTGTGGGGTTTGGTTGTTGGTGGTGTTGTTCTTGCTGTTGTTGATGTTGATGTTGCTGTTCTTGGTGATGTTCTTGTTGATGTTTTTGTTGCTGTTCTTGTTGCTGTTGCTGTTTATGTTGATGATGTTGATGATGTTGATGTTATTCTTGTGGATGATGTTGTTGATATTATTGATGTAGTTGTTATTGATGTTGTTGCTCTTGTTGTTGTTGTTAGGTGCCATAGAATCAGTTCCCATCATCAGTTCCCAAACGCCTCCCAGTCCTACCCCACCCCTTTGACTTTTCTTCTCCCTGTTGTAGAATGCGATCTTCCCCTTCACCTAAGTTAGCGTCTGCCATCCTTGGAGCCTGTTGCTTCTCCTGTCCCTCCTAGCCCTATCTGACTTAGCAACCGTTAAAGCCTGTTTCCTTTGGTACGCAAACCTTTGTCTGGGTTTTTCCTTTGTAACGGACGGTGGCCCCAGAAGTAGATCACCAGGTCTTCCTTGTCCAGCCACCAACTTCTTAATGAAGAGCTGAGCACTTCGCCAAGGAGCCACCAGGGCTGCTTCACGAATAGTCCTACCACTCTTCTTCCAAAGGTTTTAGCATTTTACTCTCACGTGAACATCCATTTCCTTTCGCAGGGAATTGATTTCGTATAACAAATAACCAGCCCCATTCCATCAGGTTGATTCTGGCTCGCAGCGATCCTGTATAGTGTCTCAGAGCTGTAAATCTTCATGAGAGGTGACAGCCTCAGCTTTCTCCTACAAAGCAGCAGTGGGTTTGAATCTGGGACCTTGCAGTTAGCAACAGAAGGTGACACAGCAACATCAAAGCTTCTGGTTTTTGTGCTCACAGCCATCAAGTCAATGGCGACTCTTATTGGCCCCAGAGGGCACAGTAGACCTGCCCCTGTGAGTGTCTGAGGCTACAGCTGTTTGAGGGAGTAGAAAGTCCCACCTTTCTCCTTCAGAGTGAGCAGTGGCTTCGATCTGGTGACCTTATGGATCACAGCCCAGTCCGTAACAGGGCTCTCCTTTTGTGGGCCGTTTGCAACAAAGCCGTCTTCTCTGCTTTGGATCACTTCTTGGCCTGGGTCAAGAGTCAAGCTGTCTGGTTTCTGTGTGTCTGGTGCTGCACTTTCTACTCTGTTCTTTGGGTTAATAAGGCTGCCCCTTCACTTACATCCCTGACTTAATTCCTTACAACCTTGCGCCAAAAATAAAAATGAATTTTTAAAATCCCACTGCTGTTGACCCTTTTCCAACTCCTGGTGACCCCACGTGTCAGAGGAGAGATGATTCCTTGGGTTTCTTTGCTTATAATTTCTATGGAAATAGATTTGCAAGCCTCCCATCGGTGGAAACTGAACTCACACACATACGCACGCACACAATAAGCCAACATCCATCCAGTCGCCAACCTTTATCTATTGATCTTGATGCGTCGTTTTCATTGCTGGTCTATAAAATGTGATGAGTGCGTGCATGTGTGTTCCTGTGTGTGCGTGCATGTGTGTTCCTGTGCGTGCGTGCATGTGTGCGTGCGTGCGTGTGTGTGTGTTTTGACCGGGTGTGCTGTAACTTTACTAAACTCACTGATTAGTTTGGTAAACTCCTTGCAGATCTCTGGAAATCATTGATGTCAGAGATGCCTGACTGAGAACAGAGTTCCAGAAAGATATGTACTTGTGTTCCGTTGACTATGCAAAAGGGTTCAGCTTTATGGGTTATAATAAATGGTGGATCACATTGCAAAGAATGGGAAATCCAGATCCTTTCCTTGTGCTCATGTGGAATCTGCACCTGGAACCAAAGGCAGTTGCATGCATAGAATAATGAACTGCTCGGTGGTGTAAAATAAGGAGAAGTGTGGGCCAGGGCTGTATCGTCTCACCATGCTTATTCAACCTGGATGCTCATCAATACACCAATAAGCTGGGCAATATGAAGAAGATAGAGGGAGGTTTATTAATGACCTACAATATGAAGATGATACAACATTGCTGGCCAACAGTGAGGAGGACTTGAAGTACTTGCTGACGAAGATCAGGGACTGCAGCCTTCGAGATGGATTACAACTCCATGCAAAGAAAATCAAAATCTTCACAACTGGCCCAATAGACAAGCTCATGATTGATGGAGGAAAGATTGCAGTTGTGAAGGATTTCATTTTGTTTGGATCCATAATCAATGCCCACGGAAGCAGCGATCAAAAGATCAAAGGGTGCATTGCCTTGAGTAAACCTGCTGCAGAGGCCCTCTTGAAATGTGGATGAGCAAGAAGGTCACTTTGAGGACCAGGATGAGACTGAGCCAAACCACAATATTTCCAGTCACCTCACACGCGTGTGAAAATTGGATACTGAATTAGGAAGACTGAGGAAGAACTGATGCATTTGAAATATGGTGTTGGCAAAGAATATCAAAAGCACCAGAAGAACAAATAAATCTGTCCAGGAGAACACTCCTCAGAGGCAAGGATGATGAGACTTACATTCAGGTACCATAGAAATAGCAAGAGCTCTGAAGGCGAAGAGATTGGGTGTTGAGAAGCCAACTGCAAGGCCAGCAACTCAAAAGCCTGCAGGCTGGCTCCTCCCACAAAGAGTCACAGTCTCAGAAACCCCCAGGGGCAGGTCTACCCTGTCCTCGAGGGTTGCTGTGAGTCAGCATCGACTTAATGGCAGTATTCTTGGTTTTACTTGTTTTACTATGGAAATGTTATTCTAAGAGACCAGTCCTGGAGAAGGACAGCATGCTTGGTAAAGTAGGAGATCGTCCAATAAAGAGGAAGACCGTTGAGGAGAAGGACTGACACAGAGGTTACAACCACTGTGGTAGTTACCTAATCTGTGGTCATTTTGAGACTTAAGGGTGGAGGGGTGAGGAGCTGATACCAAGGGCTCAAGTAGAAAGAAAATGTTTTGAAAGTGATGATGGGAACATGTATACAAATATGCTTGACACGGTGAGTGTATGTATGGATTGTGATGAGAGTTGTACGAGCCCCCAATAAAATGATTTTCTTTTAAACGGAATGATGGATTGTCATAAGATTTGTAAGAGACTCCAATAAAATGATTTAAAAACTTTTTTAAAGTGAAGGGGTGGAGTTTAGCCTGCCAATCAGGTCACAGCTTAATGACCTCATTTGGAGCTGCTAAGGAGATAAATAGCTTACTGGAGGCAGGACACTGAGATACTCCCCATGAGACATTCCTGAGGACAAGACACATGGAGCTATGCTAGAGCCCTGGAGCTGAAGAAGCCACGTGGGGAGACTGCCAGCGCTGAGATGCTTCCACCGCCACTGGATCCACAAGACTTTGCACCCACTGGCCTGTGATCTTCCTGCATTCAGCATCATTGCATGTGTTCCCTGAGTCTGAAGAGGAATTGATAGATTGGTATCGGACATATGGGCTAATATTGGACTTATGGCCTTGATCTGGACTGGGCTAGACTGGGATGTTTTCTGTGTTCAATTGCTCTTGTATATAAAGCTCTTTCCTATCACATATCGGTGTCCATGAATTTGTTTCTCTAGTCCACCCAGACTAAGACAACCATGGACTTAAGCATAACAACTGTGAGGGTGGCCCGGGGCCGGGCAGTGTTCTGGTTGTTGTGAGTGGAGTCACTGGGTCAGAACCGACTGTAGGGCACGTCAGAACAGCAACAACAACATGTACCTAATACACCCATCGACAAATAGCAACAATTGTCCTTTCTTCTTTCCAATCAGAATTCCTTTTATACTGTGTCAAAGACCCAGCCTCAGTTTCATATTCTTCCCTGTGTCAAATAACAATCATTTATGTCCGCTTTTTCTGTGACTGTTTCCTGTGTTCTTTGGCCATCGCTTTTCCTCCAGCCCTAATGGGAAAATCTTGGAGTTCCCCAGATGTTACAGACAGCCACTAAGCGCGTGGTCTTCACGTCCACCCAGTGGCACCTCGGCCAAAGGGCCCGGTGAGTGACTTCCAAATATTCACTCACCAAAAAGTGGTTGGAGCCCATGCTACTCTGACATGGACAGAGAGACAGCCATGAGTCAAAGCTGGCTTGACAGTAACTGGTGACTGGTCAGGTAACAGCTCAGATAATTGATTTGGATCAAGTCTTTTCTCATCAATGCATTAAGTGCTATAGATTCGCCTCTGGAAACTTGGCTAGCTTCACATTTTTACATGTTTTATCTTCATGTTTGTTCGGTACAAGACAGTATCTAATTTCTCTTAAAATCCCGAATCAACCATGTGGTATCTAGAAGGGAACTGTTCAAACTCCCAAGTGTCCGAAGATTTGCCCGTTTTCATCCTCTTGTGCATTTCTAGTTGACCTCCATCCATCCTTAAAGACAGCCCTTCTCCCTGCTTCCATTCTCTTAAACTCACAGCGCATGTCTTGGGACCGAGACAGGATCCGTCGCAGCAAACGTTCTATGTGCGGGGAAAGCATGAACATCCTCCTCCTTACTGGTTGAACGGTCCTTCCAGCGCACCACTTACATCCGCTCAGTTGGCTGTGTGGTTGATTATTCTGCTCCTTGAGAGTTTTCTGTTTGCTCGATCAGTTCCCCAGAGGAAAGTGCTCAAGTCCCCAGATACAAAACCCAATTTTGTCCACTTTTCCTCTCAGCTCAATCAGGCTGGGCTTTGATTATTTGGAATCTCTATTTTTAGTTGCAAAAAAAATTTGCAATTGTTATGAATAACTTTCCACCCCACCCCCCTTCATCCCTAGCCAAGTCTGGTGTGAAGGTAGCTGCTCCAAACGATCATTTCTGTTTTTGTTGTGTTCGTTTGTTTTACTGCGTGTTTGTTTGGCATATTCTTACTCGCTGTTTTACTTTTAACTTATACTAAAGTCTGTGCTTTCTTTTGGACAACATATGGTTATGTCTTATGGAAATCAATTCTAACAAGATATCTCTTTTAGAAATATAATTTTACTACCTTTTGTTTAATAGCTCATCAGTTTTATATCATACTGAGATGTGTTTCAAATGCTATATAGCCTGCCCTTCCACAGCGTGCCACTGGTTACATTTAAGTATGTGCACAGGCGGTCAGCCATCATGGTAATCTGGCTGTAGACTGTCCCGCCAGGTCCCCACAAGAAATTCCATACCTGTGAAGGGAAGTCAAAAAGTGTTGCTGCCAAACCCCTAAAAAATCTTCGGAAACACAAACATCAACCCTGGACCTCTGGCTTCTCAGCATCTCCTCCCTCTGGTTCTGCTGACTTCTGCTGACGGTACTGCCAACTCTGCAGCCCTTCTCTGAGGGCTCCGTGATTTGCTACTGTCGTTGTCGTTGTTGTTGTTGTTAGGATCTGTTGAATTGGTTCGGACCCAAACCAACCCTATGCGCCAAACACCACCCAATCCTGTGCCATTCTCAAACACGGTCCTCTACTTGATCCATCTGGAGACGGTTTGGGCAGCAGTGCCTGTAAGCTTGCTGCAAAGCTTCAATGGGTGGGGATGGTCCCCCACCTGAGCATTGTGCAAGATTCTCTATCAGCCCTGACCTTCAGATCATTCTATTGTCAGGGCGCAAAACATATTCATTTTTTGCAAGGTATCCTACCTGATGAGGCCAGGGCAAGTGTATGACTGAGAGAACCTGTCTGTGATCCTACATGGTTGGCAGAGACGTGTTTAAATACGGTTTTCTTGGATTAAACCTGTGCATGTCCCATCTTAAATCTGCAGCCCAAGACCCCTTTCGAGTGTTGAAGAGCAGGGATGTTACTTTGAGGACTGGGTGCCTTGACCTTGGTATCCTCGGTTGACTCAGAAGCACGTGCAAGTTGGACATCAAAGAAGGAAGACGGTAGAAGAGTCGATGCATTTGCATGGCGGTGCTGGAGAAGAACATTGAAAGTACCATGGACTGCTCAAAGGACAGGCCGATATGTCTTGGAAGAAGTAAGGCCAGACTGCTCCCTAGAGGCAAAGATGGTGAGACTTTGTTTTACCTACTTCAGGCAAGTCGTCAGGAGAGACAGGTCCCTGGAGAAGGCCATCACACTTGGTAAAGTAGCAGGGCAGCAGCGACAGAGAGGAAGGCAGTTGATGAGATGCCCTCCCCCCGTGGCTGCATCAATGGGCTCGGACACAGCAATGATGTGGAGGATGGCACACGGCCCTGCAGTGTCTCCTTCTGTTGTGCACGGGGTCACTACTGGTCGGAGCCGACTCGATGCCCCCAAACAGCAACACAATAACAGGGGTGAACTGAAGAGCTCAGAGCAAGGCTTTTTGACTGAATCTCCTATTAGCGTTCCACCTCCACATCGCCCACCCAACACCCAGAAACCACGCATCT
Source organism: Tenrec ecaudatus (assembly GCF_050624435.1). NCBI lineage: Eukaryota > Metazoa > Chordata > Mammalia > Afrosoricida > Tenrecidae > Tenrec > Tenrec ecaudatus. The sequence continues at coordinate 3,531,382 of NC_134535.1, forward strand.
CCTCGCTCTCCTTTCTGGACTCGCCGGTTCCAAACCGTGCAAATACATGGAATGATGCGTTTGTAAGTGACCTCCAATCTTTACATTTAATGGACGTGTTTAGCCTGTTTCCCATGTCCTGGGTGGATTGTTTTACTATTTTTAGCATTTTGACTTTACCCAGTGAGCTTTTGAGACTCTGCATTCTTCCGTAGACTTTTTAAAAAATGTTTTAAGCAGCTGTTCTAGGAATTCTAAACACACTCCACTTCTCAGGCTCGATGAACAATTCACATTGTGTCCCTTTGAGTGGAATGTCGGAAGGTGAGCATCGCGGGGGTGGGGGGATTTTTCCTTCCCCTTCTCCGTTGTCCTCACGTGGGCCTATTGCACCCTAATCGCAGGACTTCCTGTCCACGCCGTGATCCTGTTGTGGCCCGGGTCCTGCAGTCAGACTGGTTTTAAGGAAGTGAAGGGGAGAATAGATTGTTATGCCAACCCAGATGTTCACAATTCCTTTTGCTCTTGCTTGGCGACAAGGGTGTCACTGTGGCCCTCTGCTAAGATTCCCTTTCCGCACAAAGAACTCTTCTTTCAGAATTTCTATTAGGGCTGGTTCTCAGGCAACGCATGCTATTAAGTTTCTTTCTTGTACGTCTTTCACCTTGATTCCTGGACGGTGCTTCTGCTGACTGTAGGATTACGGGTTGACAGCTCTTTTCTTTCAGAACGGTAAAGAGGTGATGTAAATTCTCCCTGCGTCTCCCTCTGGTTTTCTGTGATCAATCTGCAGCTATTTGAATTTCTGCTTCCTTACAGGTTCTTCAGCATCTTTCTCTGGCTACTTTCCAAGCCAGTCACTGCTTTGGCTTCATCTTTTCGTGACTTGTGTTTCCCCTCGAGTTTGAATTTTAGGTGTTCAGCAAAAGAAATTCCTTGGATGTATCCCACCTGGGACTCTTGAATCTGTAAGTTTATGTCTTTGTCCCAAAATCTGAGAAATGTTGCATCGATTTTTCTTTGGATATTTTGGCTTCCCTGTGGTCCTTTTCCCCCCGAGATGGTAGACATGGAGGTGGTGGTTGGCCTTCACCCGGTTCCACCTTTGGGAGATTTTATAGCGAAAAGAGAGAGAGGTGCCTGTTTCTCTCCATCTGGGGCTCTGATGACATGCAGATGGTGGTGGTGGCGGTGGTGGCCGTGGTGGTGCCGGTCCTCTGCCCTCTTGCTGATTGCCGGTACTTCAGTCCGTTGTGGTGATGCGTTGTTCTATCACATTAAGTTGTCGCTCACTCTTTCAGCCTTTTAGCAGATGTGATGTCCTGTTCTCATGACTGGCCTTTCCTGATGACATGTCCAAACTAAGGGTGGTGCGTCTAAGGAACATCCTGATTGCCTCCTTCTGCGGATCGCATGGGTGTGAGGCGGCCGATCTTGCCTTGGGAGTGCCTGGAGTCCTTCTCATTTTGCTCAATGTATTTCATCTCCGCTATTCAGACTGGATAATGTCTGTTGATCTACCTATAATTTAAATAACCATGTCTTCTGTCATCTCCAATCTGTTATTAAATCTTTAAAGTGAATTTTTCTTTGTCTTTTTGGTTCAGCTCGCCGTGTCCTTCAGCGCGGCCGTGCCCACGTTGTCTTTCTTCAACGCTCTCTTTACCGAGACTCCCCGTCTCTCTACTCATTTCCAGAGCACTTGCCCTTGCTTCTTGGGGCAGAGTGCCGAAAGCTACTTTTAAGGGATGTTCAAGTAATTTCCCCACCTGTGAGAGCTCAGAGCAGATGTTTGCTGATTGTCTTTCACCTCACAGGTTGCCTTTTTCCTGGCTCTGTGCAAACCAATTTAATTTGGATGGTGCCTTGATGCTGTAGTTTCCTTTTTAAAATCTCCTGGCATGCTATGTAGAGGGAGCCCCATTGATGCACAGCTTGGGGGATTCACCAAAGCATCCATATTCCATTTAGAGACTAGCTTCATTTACTTCCACTCTGCAACACCCACCCACCACCCCCGGCCCCGGGTTCTGTGGCTCTCTCAGTCCTCCATCAGAAACCTATGCCTGTCATTCATGATCGAGTCAGGATCTAGACCGAACATCAGGAGGACAGCGAGAGAGAGCAAATAGGAATCCATCCTGTGATTAAGACCACTTCTAATCAGAGGGAATTTTAGGTGGATCCCAGTCTCCATGTTTACTGTTCTCACATAGCGTTGTCTGAAGCCTGAGGCTGGAGAGAGTGGATAGAGGAAAAAACAAAGGAGGCTGGAGGGCGGGAGGAGAGGGAAGAAGGACAGAAACCTGTGACATTTCACCACAGTATTGAAGCGTCAGAGTTGCCATTCTTGGGCCTCAGGCCACTAAGCGAAGGCTTTTCACACTGTTCTTCCACTTTGAATGAGCCCAGAGCAGAACTGCTCTGCAGGGTCCAGACCACAAGGCCTCCACTCTCTCCCATGCAGCAAGTGGTGGGTTTGAACCACCAACCAGCAGTCCAGTGCTTAGCCCAGTGCGTCACCCAAGCTTCTTGTGTTCTGGGCGTATTCCTATGTTTCACGCTGCTCTAAAGCCAGGCTGGGCACTAGCCAATAGAAATAAAACTGCAAACAGACCACGACTTTGGGGTAATTAGGATATCTGGTCTCCTTCACCAAGCCATGCGCTCCCACTACTGAGAGAGGTACTCCACGTACTCTTACCCAAGTCTGAGGCGAAGACCCACCTCCTCCAGGAAGTCCTCTCGGAGGCCCTTTCTGCAGAGCACTCCCTGGACCGCAATGTGCCCTGGTGGCCCTATCTTCCTTTGTAGCTCCCACTGACCCCAGCGGGAGCAGAATGCCTCTCTTAGGGAGAAAGGGGTGGACTGCTCAGGGCGGAAACTCAGCACAGTCCAGCTAACCTTCGGGGCACCCGCTTGCTCCTGTCCTAAGAGCCCACCTCTAGGCAGCAGCTCTTTGGTCTTTGAGAAGCCCCCATATGCCCCATGCCTCTATGGGCGAGGTGGACCCTCAACCTGCCTCTGCTCGACACCACCTCATAGTTCTGAGTGATGGTCCTGCCCAGGACCTGTTCCCACTGCCCCGGAGTCAAGCCAACAGAGCTAGTATCCCCAGCCAGCAGGCTGACCCCTTTCACCTTGAAGGCGGTGTGAAACGGTCTGCCAGGGGCCAGCGGTGTCAGAAGCTGCCTACCTTTAGGGTGGGGGGAATAAGGACCAAGATCTGCCCAGAGGACCCACAGGAGAAGGTTGGATGGAGCCCATCTCTCCAAGCTTTTTGCCAATCAGACACCGGCCAGTCCTCCCACAGCACGCTCTCCTCCTCTGGCTTTCATGATTCATTTCAGTGCTCACCCAGGCCTCATGGATCATACAAGGGGATACCTCCCCAAAAGGAGGAAGTTTCTTTTTCAAAGCTGAAAAAAAGAATTTCTATACATAATTTTTTTTTAAACCAAACAACCTATCACCTTCAAAGTACTCTCCATTACACTTAATACAGTGGTCAATTCTGCTATTCCAATCGTGGAAACACTTTTCAAACTAATCGATTTGGATGGCTGACAGCACCTCCCTCGTTTTTTTCTTCACTTCTTCTACTTCATCAAATTGCTGTCCTTTCATGTCCCTCTTCATTCACGAAAACAAAAAGAAATACAGAGTGAGGTCCGGTGAGTAGGAGGTGTGGGGCAAGAAAGGCATGCTGTTTTTTTGCGAAAAACTGGAGCACTGAGATGGCTGTGTGAGCAGGTGCCTTGTCTTTACTTAGTGGCAAAACCAGTCCCCGTCTGCCACAAATCAGGCCTGTTTTGTCGCACACTGTTACGCTGTCTTTTCAGAACCTCTAAATAGAAAGTTTGATTAACAGTCTAACCTGGTGGAATGAACTCCAAATGGACTATGCGTCCACATTTTGGTACATTTGGGAAGTTGACAGACATCCAGAATGAGGTTTGTCAACAATCGACATTTCACCTTTTTAGAAATGAGAAAAACACTGGTACACTTGAGTTTTCCCACAACGTTGTCCCTGTAAGCTGTTTCAGCATCACAACAGTTTCTGCGGCATTTTTTCACAGCCACCCACGGTTCTCTTAAATCTGCCATCACACAAAAAAATGAGGCTCAAGCGAAACTGCTTTTACAAAAGCTGTCACTGTGACCAGAGAGCATCTTCCCAGGCAACACCACTGGGCGCACCAACTCAGAGTTGCTTGATGCTCGCCTGGCGGGGGAAAGGGGTACTATGGGCAGAGCTTTTTTTCCATTTTGGTTTGTTTTTTCTTTGGGGGCTGGGGGGTGGGGAGGCGGGAGATCCCCCTCATACTTAGAGCGAAGTGGTTTACAAAGGAAGTTATAGGTCACAACTCAGGACCCAGACTTGGAAGCCTGGGGCCACACCTCCCTTCTTAGGGGTGGGAATCTTACTCAGTTTCGCTCAGCCTCCTCTGGAAAGACACCCTCAGCCCTGCGAAGACTTCTCCCTAGACTCCTCCAAGGCCTCTCCCTCTGCTGGTGACAAGGCCTTGACCCTTGACCCCTGTTAGGGATCTTCAAAGGGGTCCCTGATCTCCTCTCTTTCTTCTTTCCCTCTTCTGCTTCTTCTGTGGGGCTCTCTGCAGGGACTGACCCCTGAGGTGCCTGGAATGACTTGAACCTGCAGCCTTATGGTTGGAAGCAGAGCACATAGACACAGCCCACTGAGGCCTCTACCTCCGCTCGGGGCTTCTTCCTCTGTTTCTCTAGAGCAGGGAACACGGCCTGCCTCTTGCCAGATCCCAGGACACAGGCAGGAGCCTGGGGCCACTGCATCTCACCGTGGGATGGCCCCCAGCCCAGACTTGCTTCTCCCGCCCAGAGCACCAGCAGCCGGCCATCCGGTCCAGGAGGGATGCTTATGTGCTTCAGCATTCCAAGCAGGCAGCAGGCTTTGTGTCACACTAACAGGTTTTTCTTCTGGGTCAGCGCGCAGAAAGAACAGAGGATTCTGGTGTGGTTACAGAGAGGTGGCCGGGCGTCAGGGGTTAGACACTAGCCTGATATGATAGCAAACCCAGCCAGCCAGCCAGCATCTGCAGGGTGGCCGATAAGGTTTCCAGTGCGGGGTGGGGGCCTGCAGCCCGGCCCCAGCCGCCCCCACTAATGGCTGCCCGACCTTGGGCAGGGCCCCCACCTCTGTGGGCCTCGTGACAATGAAAGGCCCCCTCCTCATGCCAAACATCTCCTCCCACCTTGCATCTGTACTAGGACTCCACAATCCAGCAATGTGGCTTCTCCATGGAGCAGCTCCCTGGGGCCCCCGGGGATGCAAATGATTAACAGGTTCAACAACCAGGCAAAAACTATATGTTCAAGACACCCAGAGGCGGCGCCCTCACCCCCAAAGAAAGGTCACAGGTGCGGCAGCCCCAGAACACAGCTGTCTCCTTGTCAAACTCTCCAAAGCCATGAGCTGACCTCAATCCCACTTCCACTGGGCTTGTCTCCCTCTGTCTTGTGCTGTCTTCACATCAGAGAACCTACAACTGCATACTCAGGACACCTGGATGCTGCACCATCGAGGGCCAGGTCTGCAGTGGACACACTGGGAAAGGAGGGTGCAGGCATGCATCAACAGACCTGCCCCAGTGCATGGCTCTCCCCAAGTCTGGTGTGTTGTCCCCAGGCCCTCAAGGAAAAGGCCTGGCTATGTCTCCCCCTCGAAACCCCTAAGCCTGTAGTTTTCTGTTGTTGTTGGATGGAGAGCCAGCAGCCCTCCCATCTCTGGACGCAGATCACCTGACCTTTCTTCCGAGATGCCTCTGGGCAGACTGGAACCTCCAACCTTCCTGCTGGCAGAAGAGTCTTCTTCACCCCTCGCCCTTCACTAATGCCTTCCTCTTTCCCACTGCACTACCATCACAGCACACTGGGTACACAGCCTTACCAACCTCATCCTCCACCTCCTGGCTGCCAGGCTCTTGGAGACCAGGTGTAGGGGCTCTTGGTGGCCAGGCTGGGTGGGCAATGGGATGGTGGGATAGGGCCCACTGGTACATGATGAGGCAGACTCTCTCCCTCTGATCTAGGGCTCCAAGCAGGGCTGCCATCTGGTTCTTCTGCTTCCATCAGGCTGATGAGGGCAAAGCAGAAGGACCCTGGGCTGGGAAAAGGTGAGCTGGGGCCATAGCCCTGCTGGAAAGGGACCCTCTCTCTGAGAAAGCCAAGGCAGCATGCCCACTGCCCACTGCATAGCGACTGTGGCCCTTGAGTGACGCCGTCAGCAACCACATGCCCCCCCGCTCAAACAGGGCGGCAGGGGCTCCCATTCCAGTCTTTCCTGCCCCAACTGGGTATCACCAGGGCATCAGGCTGGGTGGCACGTTGGCAAGTTCACACCAAGGTAACCCAGGTAGAGGCAGGTGCGAGGAAACCCCAGGGTGAGTGCCGTCCCTCCCAGTGTCAGCCAGCTCCCGCCACCCTCGCTCAGCCCACCAAAGACCTCGAGCACGCGCTGGTGAGCTGTAGAAAGGGACAGAGGCATGGGCCGAGGAGCCTGTCCCCTGGTCCAGCACAGCCCAGTGGACGACATCCTCTGAGCAGTTTCTTCACAGCCCCACAGGCCCAGGAAAGCGGGCAGGGCAAGGTCCAGGGATGAGTGGTTTCCTGAAGGCTTGGACTCTGGCTGTTGGATTCTGGCTATTTGGGACTGGGCACTGGTGTTGAGTGCTGGGGATTGGTATAAGAAGCTCATGCTGGGTGCCAGGTGCTGGGTGTTGAGTTTTAGTGGGTGCTAATATTGACTCTGGGTGTTAGTGTTGACTGAGCTGGGTGCTGGTGTTGGGTGGTGGGCATTGGTGTTGAGTGCTGGGTGTTGAGTGTTAGTGGGTGCTGGTATTGATTCTGGATATTAGTGTTGATTGTACTAGGTGCTGGTGCTCATGCTGACGCTGGTGTTGGGTGCTGGGTATTGGTAATGGGTGTTTGAGGTAGTTAGTTTATTGTGGCAGCCTGTCCGATAAACACATGTGGGGTTAATTGAAGGGCGGAGAGATAAATGGCTCTGTGAGCCTCGCTTTTCGTGTCTCTCGTTCAAACCAGTGTGCGGCTGCCTTGCTTGTTCAGTGCCTCAATTTGCAAGCTACACTACCTGTGGGACGCCTAACCTGGGGACTGTATCGTTGTAATTTGAGGTTCCTTCAAGACCTGCTTCACCACACCATTGGAATTTACATCTCTTGAGCTGGGGACTGACTATTGGTGATCTGACTGTTGGTGACCTGCCTTGCTGTTCGCTGCCTGTGCCCAGATAGCCTGGATCTGTCTACAGAGGACTACCTGGCGACTTGAGGACTACCCTCAGGACTTGAAGGACTGCCAGTGTCTCACAACTCTCACGGCAATGAGTTGCACTGAGTTATTTGTAGTGCGTTATAATTTAACTGTTCATTTCTTGTGTCATATACCTATCTGTATAAATATATATATATATATATAATTATTAGCAATCTGGTTTTGTCTCTCTAGAGAACCCTAACATAGTGTTGGTTGGGTCTCATAGATGAACAAAGAAATCACCTGCCTCAGGGTCAAAGTGCAAATCATGAGGACACTGGTGAACCAACATGGGCACTTGGGGGTGTGGAGGTGTTGGGGGAAGGGCAGGGAGCCCTGAGGGGCAGATGAGGGGCAGGCAGTGCTGGGCCCTGCTTTCCAGGTGGAAGTGGAGGTACAGGGGTGAGTGGCAGGGACTACTGAGGGATGGTGAGGGGCAATCAGGTGTCCTCGGGGAAGGACAGGGGCCAAGGAGCAAGGAGAAGACACTGAATGTGTGGGGAGGCGTGGGGGCACTGTGGTAAGTAGCCACTTGTGATGTCCCAGCTAGGCTTCCTGTGCAGCCCACGTCCCGCTGGCTTCTCTTCTTTGGCTTCAGGAAACAAACCTGCCACGTCTCATGACATGAACCCCACTGTGTCCTCGGGCTTCCTCATTGCTGCTGCCAAGCACACAGGGTGCCCTTCTACCCAATAGCAACACCCACCTGTGTGTGCCCAAGAACAGGGCACCCAGGGCTGCACGCTCTGCCTGCTCTCAGCTGCTTGACTCCTTTCCCACTGAGGGTGCCCCCACTCAGAGGGAACCTGGTCCTCTCCCTGGAACCCAATCCCTCAGCACCACCCAAGTGAACCCAGGAAGGGTGCAGGGTCTGTCCCCTCTGTAGTCCCTCAGGCTACCCCAGGACCCCAGCATCACAGACATGTCTACCGGGTGTCCATCTGCCACACTGACACCAAAGTGTAGCTGCAGGTGCCATGGAAGCCCATTGGTCAGGGCTTTGCTGGAATGGAACCAGCAGGGCGGCTGCACATAGCCAAGGTTGACATATTCCTGGGCACCACAATCAACCACAGTGCCCAGGTCCTCATCCTGGTGGTCTTCAGCACAATGAAACGGAAGGAGAGCAGCAGCATGATCTTCAAGACAAGCATGTGTCCTTGCACTCAGCCACTCTGTGTCCTCCAGAGCCCCCAAGCATCACAGCCGGTGCTGAGCAGACAGCCAGCATGCGTGGCCCTGGGAGCTTGGCCTGGTGGAGACCCCACAGTAAGGGGACGCAAATGCACAAGGGTCAGTCAGAAGGAGTGCGGCCAAATCATAGAAACCACTATGCCACAAAGTGCCAGGATGTGAAGCAGTGTTTCTCAACATACGCTCTAGCTCTACATGCTGCTGAAGGGCCGTGGAGTAGCGGGTTGCGGTGATGGAGTGGGCTGTGCAGTGGGGCTTATGCAGCGGGCTGCCCCACAAGATGCTCCGCGGGAGAAGAGAGCGGCTCGTGTGCTCCCATGAAGACTGCGGTCTCGGAAACCCCACAGGGGCAGTGCGGCTCGGTGCGATAGAGTCTCTAGGGGTCGGAATGGACTCGGTGGCGGGGATTTGTTCAGTTCTGGGGTTTCCTCCAAGGAAGTCAATGGAGGCGTTTGGCTTGTGCTACAGGAGAAGAGCATTGAAAGTACCATGGACTGACGAAAGGACAAACCAGTCAGTCTTGCAAAAAGGATGGCCAGAGTGCTCCTCAGAGGCAAGGACAGCAAGATGTCTACGCACAGGCTTTGGACACGTTGTCAGGAGAGAACAGTCCCTGGAGAAGGACATTGTGCTCGGTAAAGCAGAGGGGCCGTGGAAAAGAGGAAGACCCCCAAGGATATGGACTGACGCAGTGGCTGCCACAGTGAGCTCAAGCAGGGGAACGATTGTGAAGGTGGCCCAGGACCAGGAAGTGCTGCATCCTGCTGTGTATCGAGTCACTATGGGTTGAGACTGACTCAGTGGCACCCAATGACAGCAACCCCCAAATTTCTGTGCTCTTTCATTGACACCATCTGTGGCAGTTACATCATTTCCTGTCAACTTGCAAAGGGGTGGAGTCTAGCCTGTCAACTAGGAACTCCAGGATTCTGCCCTGGAAGTGAGACACATTCACTTGCTGTGATACATTCCTGATGGCAAGCCACAGGGAGCAACACTGATGGAACCAGCCCTGGACCTGGAGGAGCCACGTGGAGACCCACGCTGGTGCTGAGATGCTTCCACTGCCACTGGATCCACAAGACTTTCCACCCACTGCCCTGTGATTTTCCTGCATTTGGCATCATTGCATGTGCTGCGTGAGACTGAAGAGGACTTTATATACTTGTGGACTTGATCTGGACTGGGGTGGGTTGCTTTCTCAACGTACCATTGCTCGGGTATATAGAGCTCTTTCTTATACACATAGGAGTGTCTGAATTTGTTTCTCTGGTCAATCCGGACTCACACACCATCTCAAGTTTGGGCATCTTGAGCGACTCCAGCTGTCTTCCTTTTCATTGGTCGTTGAGTCTGGGGATCAAAAGAAGTCTGAAGAGTGAGGTGCTCCAGGGGCTTCCTTAGGGGCAGTACTTGTAACCCCCATAGAATGACCAGGCATGTGGTAGTGATGGAGGAAGCAATCCTGTGGGGACATGTCCTGCCCTTTTCACACCAATCCAGGTTCCAATTTTCTTTTTTTAAAAATAAATCATTTTATTGCAGGCTCTTACAGCTTTTATAATAATCCATACATTCATTGTATCAAGCACATTTGTACATAGGTTGCCATCATCCTTTTCAAAACATTTTCTTTCTACTTGAGCCCTTGGTATCAGCTCCTCATTTTTTCCCTCCCTTCTCCACTCTCTCACCCTCACGAACCCTTAATAAATTATAAATTTATTATTATTTTCATATCTTACACTGATATCAGTCTCCCTTCACCCATGTTTCTTTTGTTGGTCACCCTGGGGGGAGAGTGTGTTATACATTGATCATTGAGATCGGTTCCCCACTTCTCCCACACCTCCCCCCTACTCTCATGGTATCACTACTCCCATTACTGTCCCTGAGGGGGTTATCTGTCCTGGATTCCATGTGTCGAGAGCTCTTGTCTGTACCAGTGTACACAGTCTGATCTAGTCAGATTTGTAAGGTAGAACTAGGGTCATGATAGTGTGTGTGTGTGTGTGTGTGTGTGTGTGTGTGTGTGTGTAGCGGGGGGAGATGGGTAGCATTAAAGAATTAGAGGAATGTTGTATGTTTCACCAGTGCCATAGTACTGGCTCATCCCTTCCTTGTGACCCTTCTGTCGGGGGATGTCCAATTGTCTACAGATGGGCTTTGGGTCTCCACTGCAGGCCCCCTCATTTACATCGATATGATTGGTGGTTTGGGGGGTCTTCTCTTAAACCTTCTTCATAAGAAACGCCCTGCAATAGCCCTGGGTCCTTCTAGAAAGTGTCCCCTTGGGGATCCCTCACATCAGCCACTAGCACCTTCTGAGCTGAACTCCCTGCCTTGAATTTCACTGGCCCAGCAGGTCCCCTCAGAAGCTACTGTTTCGATTGGAGCTTTTGTGAAGGCACCCCAATGAGACCAAAAGAGCCTATCTGCAGCCATCCACTGGCCAGAGAGATGCATGTGAACACGTTTTGCTTGGTCTGAACCCATGCACGTATGGACTAGCAAGAGCCATTGTCTTATCCGTGTAGCTACAGTAATCACAGACTTAGTGAAGCTGAGGGATGACATGAGGAGGGTGGGGAGAGAATTCCAGAACAGTAGGGAGCATGGGAATGGGGCACCTGGAGGGCGTTGACGAGGGTATGAAGCAATGACTGATGATCATGGGGCAGTGGTCGCCTGAAATGCTGTGGATAATAAGAAAGGTGGACATTGTGTCCAGGAAGTGCTCCCTTGTAGAGTGTGTGAGTCTGGGGCGACTAGAGAAACAAATCCATGGACACACATATGTGTATAAGAAGGAGATTTGCATACAAGAGCAACTGAACATTGAGACAACATCCCAGTCCAGTCCAGTCCAAAGTCACAAGTCCAATATAGCCCATATGTCCAACACCAATCCATAAAGTCCTCCTCAGACTCATGAAACACATGCAATAATGCCAAATGCAGAAGATCACAGGCCAGTGGCTGCAAAGTCAGTGCTGGTAGAAGCATCTCAGTGCTGGCAGGGGTCTCCACATGGCCATTCCAGTTCCCAGGACTCCATCAGGGTAAGTCCATGTGGCATCTCCTCAGGGAAGCCTTGCAGGAAGTCAGCCTTGTCAGTAGAGAGTCTCCAAGGGAGTGCACTGAGAGAGATAGTGTCTCTCACCTCCATGAAGGAATTACCAGATTTCCCAGAATTCTCAGGAGAAGGCCATGCCCACAGAGATTTCATTGGCTATCTCTAGATTGATAGCCTAGACTCCACCCCTACACTCTTAATCTCCTCAAATTGACACCAGATTAGGTGACTGAACATGGAGCCAGAGAAACCACTTGCATATACCCAAGATGGAAACCCTAGAGACGAGGAACTCAAACTAACCAACGGCAAACAAAGTTGGCCAGCGAGCCAGGCCTTGGTATTATCCCAGTTTGACCACCAGCAAGAGGAAGCACTGAATGAGGAGGAGGAGGAGGAGGAAGAGGGATATTTATAGGCCAACTGCTGGGGGGAATCAGCAAGACTGAAAATAAATGAACTGGGTGTTCCGTCTGAGAAGTTGAAGGGAGCCAGTGTGAACTCAGGAAGGTGGGAGAGGAAATCGAGGAGCTAATGATGGGAAGCGAAGTTCAAACAGAAAGGATCAACCGAGCTGCACGTTGGGGCCGTGAGCATCCTGATGAGCTCGACAAGCTGGCTGTGAGTCAGCAGAGAGAGGAGGAGAACGGAACAGACAGGGGGCGGTGGGACTTGGAACTCTCTCAAGAGCAGAGAGCAGGGTGGAGACCTGGGAACAGCAGTGGGGACTGCCACTCTGCCTCTGGAGCTGAAGCTTCCTGTTTCCTAAACCAAAAACGAACCCCACTGCCTAGAGTGGATTCTGACTCAGAGCAGCCCCACTGGGTAACATCAAACTCTCTTTTCAAGGGTTTACCCTTTATAACCTGGAGGATTTGAACCTCTGGACTTCTGACTAGCAGGCAAGCGTTTAACCTCTGGGCCACCAGAATTCCTTCTGATCCCTTGCTGTTGATGTTAGACACCTCTGAGTCGGCTCCCACTCAGAGAGACCCTGTGTGCAGCATAATAAGACACCTCCTGGTCCCAGGTGATCCTCACATGATTCTTATGCCTGAGCTCATGGCTGCAGCCACTGTGTCCAGGCATCTTGTCAAGGGCCACCCTTTGACTTTACCCAGCATGATGTCCTTCTCCAGGGAGTGTCGCTCCTGACAGCTTGTCTCAAGTGTGTGAGCCCTGTGAACTAGGAGTCACCCCTCCAGACCTACACAGCAGAATCTCCACCCTGCTGGCAAGGAGACGGAATAAGAACGATGTGAACAGTGGACCCAAATCCCAAGATAAAGTTCACCCCAAAGAGAACAAATAAAGTGCGGTGGATGCACATGTGTTTTGGTTTCCAAAAGCCTCACAATTGGACCTGTAGGTAACACTGAGATTAACAGCGACGAGATTAAAATTGTCACAGATTTCGTCTTGCTTGGATCCACAGGCAACTCTCGTGGGAGCAGCAGTCAGGAGATGAAGGGACGCGTTGCACTGGGTGCATAAACCGGCTGCGCAAGACTACAGAGTTGAAAGGCAAGAATGTTACTTTGAGGAGGAAGGTGTGCCTGACCCTAGCCAACAACCGCATACACGTGTTGTGGTTACATAATTGTCAATTTGAGGATTAAGCGTGTAGGGGTGGAGTCTAGCTTGTCAATCAGATCATAGCCAATGAGGCCTCTGTGTGGGCGTGGCCTTCTCCTGAGAATTCTGGGAAATCCAGTACTTCCTCCTTGGAGGCAGGAGACACTGCCTTTTCTCTGTCACTCCCTGGGAGACATTGCAGCTGACAAGACACATGGACCTACACTAGTGCCCAAGTTGGAGAAGCCACATGGACCTACTCTGATGGAACCAGACCTCTGAAGCCGGAAAAGCCACGTAGAGACCCCTGCCAGCACTGAGATGCTTACAACATCGCTGGATCTAAAGACTTTCTACCCACTGGCCTGTGATCTTCTACTTTCAGCTTCATTGCATGTGTTTCGTGAGTCTGAAGAGGACTTTATAGATTGGAATCGGACATATGGGCTAATATTGGACTTGATCTGAACTGCCTGGGATGCTTTCTTGATGTTCAATTGCTCTTATATATAAATCTCTTTCTTATACACATATGTGTGTCCATGGATTTGTTTCTCTATTCCACCCAGACTAATACACATGTGAAAGGCGGACATGGAATAAGAAGACCGAAGAAGAACGGATCCATTTGAGTGACGGGGCTGGTGAAGACTATTGAAAGTTCCATGGCCCGCCAAAAGAACCAACAGATCTGTCTTGGAAGAAGTACAGCCAGGAAGCTCCTTCTAGGTAAGGATGTGATACTCTGTCTCATGTACTTTGGACGTGTGGTCAGGAGAGACCAGGCCCTGGAGAGGGACATCATCCTGGTACAGTAATGGGACAGCCAGAAAAAGAGGAAGAGCTTGGACAAGGTGGGTGGACACAGTGGCTGCAACAGCGGGCTCCAACCTAAGGACAAAGGTGAGGTTGATGCAGGGCCCAGCCGGGTTTCGTGCTGTTGGGTATCAGGTCACGAGGAGTCAGAACCAACTGGACCACACCTGACAACAGCCACAGCTGCACATACGGGAACTCGGTACAGGAGTCTCCCGCAAAAGACACGGGAAGCCCCGCCTGGGAGGGAGGAGCTGACATGAGAGTGGCAGCCAACAGGAACCCATAGGAGGAAGTAGGGTAAGTGACGGTGAGTGCAGGGGACTGAAATAGGTGCGTTGAGAGAAAATCAGTATAAATTGTTGGATGTAAAATGCATGATCTTCACCTATATCACAATAAGAAAAAAATTTTGCAAGAAAAAGAGTCAAACATGCTAATACTTGTGAAGACAGGACAGCCTGGTGGTGTCCTGGTTACGCATTAGCCTCAATCCCCATGGTTGGCAGTTCCAAACCACCAGCAACACCAAGGACAAAAGACTGGGCTTCCGACTCCCACCAACAGTTACGGTCTCAGGATCCCACAGGGAATCGCTAGGAGTCAGCGTTGACTGGAGGGCAGGGAGTTTGGTTTGGGTTTTGTGAAGATGGCTCCAGACCAGGTAACGTTTTGGTCTGTTTTACGTCAGTCTGTTTGACGCAGACCCACAGTGAGCTTCTGTGAGTCCATCCTTCTTGAAGCCACCCCGTGAGGGGAGCCGGACTGCCCCACAGGCTCCCACACTTCTCACATTCGAGGATGCCGACTGCGCATCAGTGTCACCAGGGTGCCTGTCACGACGACGACACGGAAGCTGCTCACATCAGAGTCCGAGGAGCGCGTGTCTCCACCCCTGGATCGGCCTCCGCTACCACTGAAAGGGAGAAACCCACACAGAGCGTCTGTGACCGTGACGTGGAAGCGCAGAGTCCACCATCAGCACGACCACGGAAGAGGGCGGGCCGGCGGGGCCATGGGAACTGGGATCCTCTCTGCTCCCAACCATCTGCTCATTTAAAAAAACAAAACAAAGCAACCCATCTTTTCATAAGAGTCCTGAAACAAAAATCCCCTCCCGGGGAACAAAGCAGAGGCCTGGGCACCTGGCTGTGAACAACGTATGACGCTCCAGCCTCTCTCTGCCCTTCTCCTCCTTCACAGTCTGGGTGCCTTCAATCAAGGGAAATGACTGATAATTGACTGAAAGCGCTAGAGATAAAGAGCATATAAACCGTATTTCTATGCATGGATAGAGAGAGACACAGAGACACCGAGAGACAGTTTATCTCTGTGTCGTGTTTCACTTTCCACGGGGCCGCAGTGAGCATGCAGAGAAGCAGCAGGCAGGGGAGTGTATCCAATGGAATGTGTAGGCTAGTCTGCTGCCAAGGGCATCTCGGAAGTATCAAAGGTGTCTTAAAGAGCTACGATGCCACTTTGAGGACCAAGATGCACCTTATCCGAGGGTGGTGTTTCCCATCACTTCCTGTGTGCGCAAAGCTGGGCAGTGGCCGAGGAAGCCCAGGAAGGATTGACCATTTGAATCACGATGTTGGGGAAGAGGACTCGGTGCACCCTGCACTGCCAGAAGGAAGACCAAATACACGCTAGCAGAAACGAAGAGGATGGTGAGACTTGACCTTGCGGACTTTGGACATGTGACCAGCAGGGATCAGTCCTTGGAGAAAAGCATCTCCCCTGGTAGAGGGTCAGCGAGAAAGAATGCAGCAGTTGCATAATTTCGTGTCAACTTGATAAATAGAGCGGGGGTGGGGTGGAGCTTAGCCTGTCAATCAGGTCACAGTCTGCTGATGAGGGCTCCTGGTGTGCATGAACTTCTCACGAGGATTCTGGAAACTTCCTCTCTTTCTCCCTGGGTACAAGGCCATACTTTCTCTCTGCTCCACCTTCCTGTTGAGGAAACACTCAGAGAGCTGGCAGAGCCAGCGCTGGATTGGATCCACAAGACTCTCCACCCACCGGCCTGTGATCTTCCTGCATTCGCATTATTGCCTGTGTGCATTAGTCTAAAGAGGAATTTATGGACTAGCATTGGACATATGGGCTAATATCAGACTTAGGGACTTGATCTGGATGGGGCTGAGATGTTTTCTCAATGTAAGATTGCTCTTTGATGCTAAGCTCTCTCTTACACACATATGAGCTCCTCTGGATTTGGTTCTCTAGTCAACAGCCATAACACAGAGACAGACCCTCCAAGAAATGGGCGGACACGGTGTCTAGAACAATAGGTTTAAACATAAAGCAATGCTTGTGAGGACAGCACGGGACCAGGCAGTGTTTTGCTCGGTCGTGCTGGGGGTCATTGTGGGTTGGACTAACTCAATGGCACCTAACGAACAACATCTGACTTAGTCCCGCATAAAGGTCGATGAGGTGGAGCTGAGAAGAGCAGTCAGTAGCTAAAACCAGTAGACATTGGCTCACAGATTCGTATCCCATGGTTCCCTGGCTTGGGCTGAGGGTCCAGACACAGAGGTACAGGGGCACGGAGAATTTTTTAGCCCTTCATCAAGGATCCACAGCCAGTCAGGGAAAGTTGAGCGAGTTGGTAAATGACAGTGAAACAGACACACAAAGGGATGGCATCCTCAGTCCTCCCATTCACAAACATCCCACCCAGGTGGTGTAGTGTCCGGCGGAGAACAAAACCTTAGAAGAAAACATCAGGGGGTGTGCTCTATTTTCTCAAGGTGGAATCCTTGTCTTCAACATTTAAAGAGGTCTTGTGCGAGATTTAGACAATGCAACATGTCACTTGATTCCTTGGCTGCTGCTTCCACTTCCGTGAGCATTGATTGTGAATCCAAGTAAAATTGTGAATCAAAAAAACTTCCTTGACAACTTCCATCTATCATCCACTTTTCTGTGGGCCCAGTGGGAGGATTCCGTTTGTTTACACTGAGCTGTGATCTGAAACTGAAGCCTGCAGTCCTTGATTTCCAACAGCAGTTGGGTCAAGCCCTCTTCACCTTCAGCAAGCAAGGTTGTCTTGTCTGCACATTTCAGGTTGCTAATAAATCTCCGTCGAACCCTTAGGACATTTTAAACTCTTTCAATGAAAATAGCACTCGAAATAAACTTGAGACCTGAGCCACAGACAAGGAAAAGTTGGTCTTTAATGAGGTCGGGAAAGGATTTGCATCCAGCATATGTAAAGAGCGCCTACAAATCAATAAGACAAGAGAAAACATCCCCAAGAAGCTTTAGGAGACCACCGTGGACACGACAAAGGCAGAGAAGCACCTTGTCTCTAGGGGCCATGGACCATAAAGTGCAGTGAAAGGCTTTCCCATCCCAGCATACGGTGTCATTGCTATACTTTGAGCCCACCGTGACTTGTGGCAACCCTGTGTGAGCACATATAGCTACCCCACAGGGTGTACTAAGCCAGAATTATCAAAGAAGCCACTGGGACTTTTATTCCACGGAGTCACTGGGTGGCTTTGAACTACCAACCTTTTAGTTACTAGCTGAGCACCAACCGCTGGGCCTTAAGAACTTGGTAAGCATCTCAAATCCCAGCAACACGAGGGTTGACAAGAAGACCAAAAGGAACTCCTGTGCACACCGTGGGAGACTCGTTGCCACTCCTGCTTTGGAGAGTGGGTTGACAATACCTCCATGGGTTTGAGGATACCTCAACCTGCAACTCTGTCTTCAGAAGGAGTAAAACCAGAAGACACCTTAGAAGCCTGGATGGCAAGATGTCATCCGAGGTACTTTGGGCTTATTATCAAGAGGGTCCAGAGCCTGGAGAAGGACATCGTGATTGGAAAAGTAGAATCAGCATGAAATAGAAAGACCCCCAAGGAGACCAATGAACACCGTGGGGATGGCCGTGGCCTCAGACATAAGACAACTGGGAGGAAGGTGAAGGACAGAGTAGTGCTTCGTTCAGTGATGCAAAGGGCTGACACAGGTTGGAAACAATTCCATGGCACCTGACAACGACTCCCTGCAGGCGAGGAGCTTCGTTTCCTGGTAAGCATCCCAGAAGAGCCCTTGTATCTTTGAGCAGGGCACTTGGTACAAAGGTCCCCGCTGCCTCGCTCTGCTGCTGGAAAATTAAGAACGAACTCCCCATCCATCAACACAGAAATGAACACACACATTTTCTATAATTACAGGGCGAATTGTGATAAAGGAGTTCAAATGAATTTCAAACCTCAGCATGCCAGTAAAAAACAAAACAGCAGACAAGATAGGAGAGCATAGCTATAAGGTGTTCAACCCCCAAAGCAGCCTTATTCATGTTCTGATGGATACATGCGTCATCAACATAGGAAGTGCGGTTCACAACCACATACACGAACTTCCTCATTGCCTATGTTCCAACCCCTTCCCATGCCCCCAAAGAGATATAAGCTTTGGTTAGAAATAAAACCTCATGAGAGCTCTCTCCTGCCCTCTCGTCCCCACCTCCATGTGGACCACCAAGAGAGCGGAGGTGAGCAGCGACCATGAAACGTGTCTGACTTCTTTATTTTACTTTCTCTCCTATCTCTCCTATGACTTTACTATAATCTTTATATATCTTAACCTCTTAACCGTACAATTTGGACCTACCGAATCCGTGATTAGTTATGGCCCCACACGAGGAGAAGCAGAGGGCTGGGAGTGAGCGGGTCAGGATGGAGCCTGGAGAATTCCATTTATCTGAATGGGCTGTTTGAGTTTAAAGTCTTTGTGAAGGGATTTGAGAAAGCTTAATGCTTCTCATTTTACTTGCTGGGGACAGAGCCCTGGTCACCCTCTGTGTGCTCGGTGCCACGTGTGGTTTGCAGAGGGAGGGGCCCACCAGGAGGACAGACTAACAGAAGCAAGCAGGCCAGTCCACACTGGAGAACCCGGAGCAGAGGAGAGAGGCCAGGATGCGGAGCATTTCAATTAGAGAGGGTGGGGAGAGGGCTGTGTAATTGGCGACATTCAGGGAAATTGCTAGCTTGACTCCCTTCATTGGTCAATTAAACCTCTAAGTGGAATTTTGCAGGGAGGGGCGAGGGGGGAGGGGAGTGCCGTATGCAGACCCCATTAAAGACCCAAGAGGCAGAAGAGGAAAAAGCTCTCTACCTGGGCTCTCAAGCAGATGAGGGTGTGGGAGGATCAGAGGTGGGGGGCAAGGGGGCGGGGGGAGGCTTCCTGTGCACAACTGCCAAAAACGCCATAAAGGGGGAGCTGGATAAATTTTACTATTTGCCACATCAAATAAAAGAATTTTATCCTTGCAAAAACACTATAAACAACATTTAAAAGCAAATGACAAATTTTACAAGGTGGAAAAGAGAGGAAGGGGGATGGGGAGGGACCTGCAGCCAAAGCAGGGTGGACTCTGGGTGAGTGGGGGGTCAGTAAAGAGGGAGTCGGATGGGAGAGGATTGGGGGCAGGTGTCCTTGCGGGGCCACCCTCTAGCCCGCAGCGGGTAGGTGGTATTGGATGAAGGCCTTGGCAGTAAAGTCAGGCGGTCTGACCAGCAGTGGGTCCAGCTGGTTCCCTGTTGGGAGGGACAAGACCCTCCCTCCCTCCTCAGATGGGTGCTGACTGAGAGAGAGACTGGAGGACTGGCCCTGGTGGTGCAGTGGTGAAGCGCTCCACTGTGAGCCGCACGGTGATGTTTCAAACCCACCAGAAGCTCCGCGGGAGGAAAGACAAGGAGACCTGCCCTGTGAAGACAAACCACAGCCTGGGAGCCGCGCTGTCCCACGGGCTCGAGACGAGTCAGATTCCAGAGCATCCACCAACCTCCGAAGGAGACCACGAGAGAGAGGCTGCCCTGTCGCCTGCCCTCTACCACCCCCACGTGCCGGGCACGGGGGACTCCACCTGTGAGCCAGAGGGCAGTCTGCAGGTGCTCATTCGGGGAGCTCCCAGGCGCCCTGTGAATATAAAGGAGCTGCTTTCCTTAATAACTGGAAGTAAAAGTTTGCGTAAACGCGATTGCCGACGCGCTAATAATCTGATCTTTCTCGGCAGGGTCAGTCCTCCGGGCGCTGTCTGTAAAGCAAATGTTTGTCATCTCCCAGGAAGCACTGCTCGGGCATAAATAAATCATCCTGCAGCCGAGCTGGCACACACCTGGCCGGGGATGATGGGCTTTGTGTTTGCCCGTCAGGAACCCCCTTGGCCCCAGATTTTCAAATTCAGAGGGTCTCCTTGTAGCTCTTTATCTAATGCCCGGGCCTGCATGCAGGAGCCGGCTCACCTCTCCCTTTCCTTCCCCGATACCCCCTGGACCAGCGCTGGCTCACCTGCCGACGGAGGACAGGTAAGAGGGAACTCACCTTGGTGAGGCATCGGCCAGGGGCCAGGATGGTTGGCCTAGTTGATCTATCTCAAACTCACCAACAACTCACAGCACGTAGTCGATTCTGACTCACAACAACCCTGCAGGACAGGGCAGAACTTCCCCTGTGGGTTTCTGAGACTGTCACTCTACAAAAACGGAAAGCCTCCTCTTTCTTCCACGGAGAGGCTGGTGGTTTTGAACAGCTGACCTGGTGGTTAGCAGCCCAGCATGTAGCCCGCAGCTCAGAACCCACTCCCTCCAGCTTCCCGGTGCAGAGGGCATTCTCCTCTGGGCCACATCAAGGTGAGTGCCGGCTCACCTTTAGGGCACTGGCTTCTCCGTGACCCCACCCCATCTGGGTTTCACCTGATGGCCTTGTGGCTTCCCTGGTTTCCCCATCTTCTCCCCCTGGGCTGATGCCCACTCCCCAAGCCCACCGAGGCCACATCCACCCCAGTTGCACCACCTGCATGCCTGGTACTGTCATGAGCCAACGCAGGTCCCATCAGACACTGCTGAGTGGACAGAGGGCCAGCTCCCTGCTCCAGCCCTTCCTCCAGACAGCAGGGACAGTATGTCTCCAGACCTAGCCAGCTGGGGCCCTGCGCTGTGATCTTCCCCCAGGTCACACAGTCAATGCGTGTGGTCAGTGGAGTGGCCGCGTCTCCTTCTGAGAACAGGTGGTCACAGCCCCGTATCCTCCTTCTCTCTCTCTCTGGAGGTGGGGAGCTGTCATGTTGTAAGGCACCCCGGGCACAGCTCAGAGTCAAGTGGACCCTCCCCTGTGTGCAGTGGGCCCCTCCTGCAGGACACCACTGCATCTCAGCCCGCTGTGGACAGGTTAGGCAGGGCACTCCAGGGGGGCTGGCATGGAGGGTGCTGGCCCCTCGGGGACTCAGCTGCCTCTGCTGAGCCCACAGAACTTGCACAGTTTCACAGTCCCTTGTCCACGCCCACCCCCCCCCCGAAGAATTCTCACCGTCGTGGGCTCCAACACACACTCTCTAGAGACAGGAGAGGTGGGGTAAAGCTGCCCACCAAAGCCCAGCTCCTGGCCCACACAGCCAGGATCCAAACCCAGTGCCCACACTGGGTGACCCTGGTATGGTTCAGGCCACCAGCCACTCGGCGGGGCAGAGAGGCTCTCTGTGTCCATAAGGGGTGCAGCCTCAGAGACCCTATGGGGTGATTCAGCTCCATCCTGCAGGTTCAGCTCGGGCCTGTGGGCTCATTGGGTCAGAATGAACTCAAAGCCCTTGGGGAGTTGAGGGCTGTGTGCAAATGGGCTCATTAACATCACAAAGAAAGCTTTCTCCTCCCATGGGATGACATCACAAGTGTAGAACCAAAGCACTGCCCTCTGGAGAGTTCCAGTCAGTATCTACCCAGCACAGGTGGGGGCTCCCAGGGGGGTTGAACCAAAGACCTTGTGACTAGCAGTCCAACACCTAGCCCGCAGTACCACCTGGTGGAGGGGTTAGGACGTACAACATATCTTTTGGGGACAATTCAAATCCGACCATGGCTGAGTGGGTCCTGGGGATTTCTGGACACTCTTCAGGGGTAACATTCACCCTCCCTGCCACCCTCTCCCCCCCAGACAGAAACCCACCCCTTATTGCCCCTTCAAGGCACCCTTCCTGCTGTTCACTCCTCACAAAGAACCCCAGATGTGGAAGGAATGAGGGGTCACAAAACCCCCCAGATGGCATGGAGCAGTGGGGATCACAGAGCCTCCCAGGTGGGAAGGAGCAAGGAATTACAGAGCCCCCATAGGGAAGACACAGGGAGCCCCTGCACCTCTTGTTCTACTGCCAAAGGACAGCAGTAGGCAAGCAGGCCAGGAATGAGTTACCTCCTTGCAGGCCTCCTGCTCAGAGGTCGGCTGAAATGAAATCAGGGGTGCTGGACACTCCAGCAGCAGAGCTAGAGGGGCTCCCTGCCTCTGCTTGCCACCAGATCTCCCCACTTACTGAGCGGAGTCTTTCTAAGGCCTGGGCATCAGCAGGCTGCACGGGGCACCCAGGAAGTGCCCCCTCCTCTTTCTCAGAGCTCATAGGACAGGGTCTGCTGTACCTTTTAGAAGACATTTCTCTTCCCAGAAATGAGACAGGCCCAGACCACTCTGCTGCCCCACCTCTGCTGCCCCCACTTGCACTGAATGCTGTTCCCCCACCCAGAACCCCCCGATATTGCTCACTGGGCATATTGAAGGCCTGGGGACATTGAAGGACAAGGGGCTCCAGTCAGGCCCAGCAATCCCCAAACCCACCAAGGCCCTCAAGGAGCAGCTGCCCCATGGCTGCCTGGGAACAGCAAATGCCATCTGAGTCAGACAGTCTCGGGCTACTCTGGGAGACACCATAGCGACCCTGACCGAGGAGACCCACTCCCCACAGGGAAACAGCCTGTGGTCACTGGGTCTCACTCAGTAGGACCATGGCTGCCCCGGGCAGAGGCTTTGACGGGTCTGAGATGGCGGAAGTACTGGTTGGGCCACCGTGTTCATCCCTCAGGATAAGTCTGCTCTGCCTGGTGTATCCTGTTCTTTGGACCCCAAGCAGAGGGACCAGGGACAGCAGGGATGCATGCCGTCTTGTTCCAGAGTCCGATTCAGGGCTAAGGAGGGGACTTCTTTGGTTCTCCCAACTGCTGGGGGGACCAAGGTGGTCCTGGGCTGGTGGCCACATCTCTCCAGCTTTTGGCTCCCGCTCTTTGTGGGTCCCTCTGTGCCTCTTCTTCTCTTCACAAGGACATTAGTCATGCAGAACGACCCTCCTCTGGCAGGACTTCACGCTGAGAGAACCACCCACAGCTGCAAAGACGTGTTCCAAACATATTTGCATGCATCAGGACTAGGGCTTGGACACGTCTTGGTAGAGGGCTGACAAATCAACCCGTAACACTGGTATGACCAGACAGAGGCGATTGGTCAACCCGCCCGGGTTCTCCTCGTTGGACTGCTAGCGCCAAACTACGTGCGGTCCCCAAGAGCTCTCTCAAGCATTGCCTGTGGGCCTTTCCTCCAAGCAGCTCCTACACAGGCCAGTGGCCCAAGTTCAGAGAGGCTGCCCAGATGCACAGGGACACAGCTGGGGAGGATGGGGGAGCACACCACCTGTCTCCATCCAGGGCCTCCTCCCCGTGCTCCCCAGCAGGCCACCTGCATACAAACACATCCACAGGTAATACAGCATCCCCATCAGCCCGTGGGGGTGGGGGCTCGTTTTACATCTGGGAGGCATTGAGCAGAAGCCACCGTAAAGGGGAGAATGGCGATCGAATCAGGGAACTGTGGCACTTTCCAGAATAGTTTATGGGTTAAATAAAAAGAAAACTCTGGTATTCCATCCTGCGATATTGAGCAATGCTCCTGAGGCGATTTGGATTTTAAAGCATTATTGAGCTGTTCCTGTAATGTAAAATATACGAGATGGACATAATTAAAAAAAAGGCACTTGGTTCAATATTTTTGCCAGACCTCGGGGTGAGAATATAAACTAGTCACAAACAGAGAGACGCCAGACCTGCGGTGACCTGGTCAGGACAATTCCATGGCAACACAGGGTCGCCAACACCGGGGAGGTGGATTGCAAGGCGAGGGGGAGATAGCCCACAGCACAGTGGACTGAACACACGACAATCTAGGTGTGTTGTCAGGTGGCATCAAGTGCAGTCAGCTCCGACTCTCGGCGAGCGCTTGTGCCCAGCTAGGCGGCAACCTAAGCATCTTCACCAGGCTTAAGCCCGTTATCACTGCCACGTGTCAACCTGTCTTGTCCAGGGCGGGCCTCTTTCTCCACCCACCTGTGCTTTTACCAAGGAGCCCTGGCCGTTTGTTGGGTACACGCTAGGCTGTGATCCACATGCTCGGTAGTTCAACACCAACCGTCAGCTCCCCTGGGAGAAAGGCCAGGCTTTCCACTCTGGTCCGCAGTGACGGTCTCAGAAACTCACAGGGCATTGCTGTGAGTCAGCTCTGACTCGACGGCAGTGAGTTTGGATTCAGGTTTGTGCTTACCATGTGAGCTGCCCTTCGCTAAGATTGGTCCCTGCCGATAACACGCCCGAAGTTTCTGGGGCAGAGTGTCCTTATCCTCATGTGTGAGTCTGGGTGGACGAGAGAAACTAATTCATAGACACTAATATGTGTGTAGGAAAGAGCTCTATTTAAAGAGTCATTGTACATTAAGAACACATCCCAGCCCAGTCCAGATCAACTCCATAGTTCCATTATTAGCCCATATGGCTGAAAACAGTCTATAAATTCTTTTTCAGACCCATGAAGCACATGCAATGATGCTGAATGCAGGAAGATCACAGGCCAGTGAGTGGAAAATCTTGTGGATCCAGTGGCGGTGGAAGCATCTCAGCACTGGCAGGGGTTTCCACGTGGCTCCTCCAGCTCCAGGACTCTGGCTGAATCAGCGTTAGCTCCATCAGGTTCATCATCAGTGATGTCTCACAGGGAGTGAGCGTGTGTCCCACCTCCAGTGAGTGATTAATCTCCCCAGTGCTTCTAAATGAAGTCCTCAAGATGTGACCTAATTGACAGGCTAAACTCCACCCTCTCACTCTTAAGTCTCAAGTTGACAACAGATTATGGAACTACCACACATCACCTCTGCGCAGCACTCTGGCTATGCTTTTTGCAAGACAGGTCATGATGTATGTATTCAATATTCTCCACCACTGCTGCCATTCAGATGCGTCAACCCATCTTCATTCTTCCTTACACAGAGGTCATTGCTCTGAGATGCCTTCAAATTGGCGCTGGATGAAAGGGGTCCCATGAGCCCCAAACAAAACACTCCCCAGACTGTCCCACCTTCACAATCGTGACATCCCAGCCTACTGTGGCAGCTGCTGCATCAGTCCATCTCCTGGAAGATCTTCCTGCTTTGTCTCTGACCTTCCACTTTACCCAGCCTGCTCTCCTCTTCCAGGGACTGGCCTCTCCTGATCACATGCCCAAGGACGAGAGTCGTGTTCTGGCCATCCTTGCTTCCAAGGAACCTTCTGGCTGTCCTTCCTCCCAGATAGATGTGTTAGCTCTTCAGGAAGCCCAAGACACTTTGCATATTCTTCTCAAGCACCTTAATTTTAAGCTCGTGGATTCTTCTTCTTCGGTCTTCCTTTGTCATGGTCCAGGCCTTACGTGCATGCGGGATGGTTGCAGATACAGCTTTGGGCAGGGCACCCAAGTCCTCAAGGTGTCATTTGGGGTCCTCAACACTTGAAGGAGATGGTGTGCACCAGATTTTCCCAGCGCAATACCTCGCTTGATTTCTGACCGCTGTATCCGTGAGCATTGACTGTGGACCCAAACAAAAGAGAAATATTTGAAAACTCCAATATTTTCTCATAATGTTGGCTATTGGACCAGTTGTGTTGTTGATGTTCAGTCCCATCGTACAAGAGAATGAAACACACCAGGCCCTGCACCACCCTCACAAATGTTCTTGTGTTTGCTCCATTGGCGCGGCCACTGTGTCCATCTGGCTCCTTGAGGGCCTTCCACTTTCTCACTGCCCCTCCACGGTCCCAAGCATGGTCTGCTTCTCCAGGGACTGGGGACAAGGTCTCACCATCCTCACTCCAAGGAGCATTTTTTTAATTAGCAGCCTATGGTACTTTCTGTTCTAACAGTTTTATTGGCATATAATGCATCTATCACACACGTCAATAGTTAAACCACATCAAGAAGAACTGTACAGTAGTCAGTACAATATGTTTTAGAATGGTCCCTTCATTGTAGTTGCCCTAGTTGAACTGCTTCGACTTTCTTTGGTGTTCGCTAGTCCATGTCAAGCTTCCGGTATGAATGTGAGGCTCTGTGTGTTCTTTACAGAGAGGTGTAGTCCATGTTGAAAGCTTCAGCCTTTGACCTTCATCAGGAAGTGCTTCAGGCATTCTTCCCGTCCAGTCAGCAAGGTCGTGTCACCTGCCTGTGGCAGGTTGTTCATGAGGCTTCCTCTGATCCTGGTGCTGCTCTTCTTCCTCATCTCCTATCGTTAGCTCCATTTACAGATTAAACAAGATGGTAAAAGGATGCCACCCCAATTCACACCTTCCCTGATTGCAAACCATGCCCATCCCCCTATTCTTTGTCAGTGACTGCCTCGTGGTCTATGTCGAGGTCCACGTAAGCACAATGAACGAATCCAGGCTTCTCGTTCTTCTCCAGGCTCTCCTTAGAGTGTTAGTATCCACACCGTCCAATGCCTACGCACAGAGGGTAAAGCACAAGGCAACAGCTTTCTGGTGTTCTCTGCTTTGAGCCAAGAAGCTGACAGAATGCTGCAATTTCTTCAGGGTGGACTTTAGAGCCTGGTGTGGACCTCAGCATTAGCTCGTCTCCCTTATTGCTGTTCTTAGGGGCTGTCCAGCCAGCTCTGAGCCCTCGCCACCGACACACAAGAGAACCCAACAATTCCCAGTCCTGCCCGACTTCCCAATGGTTGCTATGTGTGAGCTCACTGTTGCGGGCAGACCTCAACCCATCTTTAAAGGAACATGACACTGCCACAGGCAGCATGGTCCCTCGAGGTGGACCTGGAAATGTCCTTTTGAAGAGAATGTGATGCCATCCCTCTTAAATGTGTCAGTGCTGCATCGTCAATCACATTGACTGACTCCAAACGAACACAACCAGTTCAGTTGGACCTGGAATAAGGAAGCTCTCAGAAGAGCAGGTGCATTCGAACGGTGGTGCTGGACTGGAGGAGACTGCGGAAAGCGCCACGGACTGCTCGGAGGACAAGCCAGCCTGTATTGGGAGAAGTCGGGCCCGCGTGCTCCTGAGAGGCAGGGATGGCACGACTAGGTCTCACAGACTTTGGACATCTTGTCAGGAGGGACCAGTGGCTGGAGAAGGACGTCATCCTCGGTAAAGTGGCGGGGCAGCAAAGAGAGGAAGGCCCTTGACGAGATGGATGGACACAGGGCTGCAGCCACGGGCTCAGGCACGGGAACAGCTGTGGGGATGGCGCAGGGCCATGCTGTGCTTCATTTGGTTGCACATGAGGTCACTATGGGTCAGAGCCAACTGGATGGCATCTCACAACAGCTCAGTAAGCTCGCTAATGCCCAAGGTATCGACCTTCATGTATTACATTTCATTTTGATGATTTCTGATTTTCTTAGCTTCTTACTTCACACATTCCATGTTCTGATGATTACTGGGTGTTTGCAGATGTTTCTTCTCACTCCGTGTTATACCCCATGAGCAGATAATGGTCTCAAAAGTTTTGCTCCATCCGTGTCGTTAAGGAAGCAGGTCTTCCCCCATCACAAGTTGACTCTCCTCCAACGTGAGGGTCTCGTCTTCTGGCATCATATAAGACGGGATGCTGCTGCTCTCCGTAAGATTTTGAGTGGCTAATCCCTCTGAAGTCGACAGCCTATTCCTTCTTCCTAGTCTGTGCTTAGTCTGGAAGCGCTGCAGAAGCCTGTTCACTGGTGACCCTGCTGCCCTTTGAGACACTGGTGGCATCTCCTTCAATGTCACAGCAATGCACAAACCACCACAGCACGACAAACTAACAGAGGAACTTGCGTATGAAGCGGTTGGAAACACCATGGCCTTGGTTGTGACCAGCACAATCCTTACAGTAACATCTTGCTCTTCACGGCCTGTAAAGCGGTCTCCTGCAGCGGGTCTGCCCAGTGCAATAGGCCTCCGGAGTCCCCACTGCTGCTTGCATGAACGCTCGTTGTGGATCCACGTCAGAAGATACCCTTCACGACTTCGGTCTTTTCTCCCTTCATCCGGATGCTATCTGCTGGGCCAGCTGTGAGGTGTTTTGTTTTCTTAAGTTGCGATGTAGTGCACACTGAAAACTGAAGTCTTCACTTTCAATAAATGCCCCCAAGTCCTCCTCACTCTCAGCAAGCGTGTGTCATGTGCACGTTGCAGGTTGCCGATGAGCCTTTCTCCCATCCTGACACCCCGTTCTTCTCCACATCGTCAGCATGGAGATTCAGTAGGTGTGGGGAAAGGATCCGACCCTGACACACGTCCTGATTGAAAACCAGGCAGCCTTCCCTTAATCTGTCTGAACAACTGCCTCCTGGTCTGCATGGAATCTCTGCCGTTCTTCACAATGATATCGTAGTTTGTTATGATCCACACGATCGAATGCCTTTGCATAGTCAAAGAAACACCAATTCCTCATATTTTCCACATTTCTAGGATTTTCTGTTTCCAGCCAAGATCCATGTGATGTCGTCAATGATGGCCCTCATTGCACAGCCTCTTTTTAATCCAATTTTAATTTCTGGCAGCTTCCTGTTAATGTACTGTTACAACCCTTTAGAACTATCTTCAACAAAATTTTACCTGCATGTGACAGTGATGGCATTCTTTGAGAATATATTTGCTTATTTATTTGCATTTTGTGGGTGACCTTTCTTTGCAATGCGCACAACTATGGATCTCTTCCAGGGGGATGACCAGCCAGCGCCTTCCGAATGTCTAGGTGTAGTAGAAGAGGGAGCACTGACAGTATTGCTTCATTAAATAACAGACGTGATAACACACCTGATCCTGAGGGCACAGGCTCACCAACAGTGGAGGTGACATTCACACATGTGACCAGAAGCTCTCCCCAAGGACATAACACCTTAGGATCATTTATGACTCAGCCCATGTATTATGAATCTAAATATGTAGTAGGCATTGAGTTAGTACTTGGAATATATTAAAGAACAGCACATCTGTCCCGTGTCCTGCCCCAAATGACCCTCTCACCTATAGAGAGATAGATGTCATGTAGGCAAGTAACAAAATCACACACGTGTTAGTATTCAGAAAGGACGGGTGGGGCCTCATTTGGTCTATGGGGTGTGAGGTAGGCCTCATTCACAGCAGGTCTCAGAGAAAAACTCTAGTGCCAGGTTATGGGATGGAAAAGACAAATGCAGACCAGGCCACTGTGACCCCAAACAATTTCATGTTCTGGCCTCGCCCAAGGGTCTCTTGTCTATAATCTCCCTTTCCATTAGCCTCCAAGTATCAACTTGCACCTTTTCATGCACTTGGAGTTCCAAACCACTTGTCCAATTGCAGCTACTCCTCTGCCACAGTGACCCACCCAGTGGACAGGCCACCAGCCCCTAGCTCTTAGAGGCCACTCCATAGATGTGTCTACTCCAAAGAAAGGAGATCTGCGGTATGGGCAGTGAAGGCTGCCTGGTCACTGGGAAGAAGTCAGGCACAGAGCTCACTCCATCAGCCAGGTCAGGCTCCTGACAAAGTTTCCTGGAGACCTGGCCATTTGAGAGGCTTACAGAGCCATCGGGCAGATGTCACTGAAGTGCACACACCTTTCCTCCTTGCAGGTGTAATGGTATGTTTGGGTGACAGTCGCCTGTGGTTACTGGCTGTCTTCTACTAGACTGTTTTGTTTTGTTTTGTTTTGTTTTGTTTTGTTTTCAGAAGCAGATCACTGGGCCCTTTTCACAACTGGACCAACAGGCAAGATCAGAATCAATCAGAACTGGATTGAAGTTGCTGAGGATTTTGTCTAAGTTGGATCCACAACCAATGCTTTTGGGAACAGCAGTCAAGAGATCAAACAATATATTGTATTGGGTCAATCTGCTACCCGAAACCTCTTGAACGTGCTCAGAAGCCAGGATGTCCCTTTGAGGAGTTAGGTGTGCCTGACCCAAGCCAGGGTCTTGCCCACTGCCTCACACGCTTGGGAACGGTGGACGTGGGATGAGGAGCACAAAAGGGAAATCGGTGCGTTTGAAAGGTGCTGCCGGAGAAGAGCGTGGCAGGTGCTGTGCGTTTCCAGGATAAGCAATGGCCTCGGGAAAAGCACAGCCGATGCTCCTTAGAAGCAAAGATGCCAAGAGTTCACCCCAGGTACTTTGTGCATGTTATCTTGAAAGATTGGTCCCTGGAGAAGGACATCATGCTTAGTAAAAGAGGAAGATCTTCCAGGAGATGGATTGACCCGGGGGCTGCAACCATGGGTTAAAGACAGCACGGATGATGAGGGTGAAGACTGGGCAGAGTTTGGTGTTTTCTACGCCATGTCACTGTGAATTGGCGGTGGAATCGAACCACCAGCTGTGCCATAGCTCTGCATCCTGGCTCTCCCACGCCATGACCTTGGCACCACCACTTCCTCTGGACCCTTTCTTGTGTGGGTGCACTCACCTCCCCTTTTGCAACTGTTGCCTGGACCGCGTGCTGCTCATTCCCTGCCTGCAGCCATGGGGACCTTCAAGGACGTGCACTGGACCTGGACTGGGGGCAGCGAGGAGGCAGAGACGGAGCTGTGGGCATGCCACAGGTGCTGGTTGATGACGGGAGTAACTACCAGGACAGGCAAGGCTCCAGGAAGTGGGACATGCTCAGGGTCTCCAACGCATATCTGGGCTTCACAGCACGGCCAGGATGGAATGGTGCTGGGCCGCAACAGAGGCGGCCAGTTCTCCTAGCTGTGTCTTCTGGTGACACTTTGTCATGTGTTTTGTCCGTCACCTGCCCATCAGAGCTGAATCTGTCACTCATTCTGGGGGCGTGCCTTTTTCATTTCACACATATTGCATGCCTCCTTCCAGAATCTCGCTGGCCCAGGGATAGCCGCTGACAATTGCCACCAGCCCGCTCCATCGGTGTTTGCACATTTTCATCCCTTCCCCTGCACTCAAGGGTCCTTGGTGGCAAAAACAGTTACACGCTCAACTGTTAGCCGAGCGGTTGGCTGCTCAGCCCACTTCAGCTGCCTCAGAAGAGAACACCTGGAGATCTGCTCACAGCGCGCATCGCAGAATCATCAACTGTTCAAGATCAAAAGGGCAACAGTAACCCAAGGTCCAAGGGCAGAAGGGCCAGGAAAGAAGCAGGCCTGAGGAGCAGAAACCCAGAGAGGATGTGGGATAAGTGATGGGGAAGGAGAGGATGCATTGGATGAGATGAAACAAAATGCATATGAATTGTTGAATGCAAAACCAGGGTCTGCTCTGTGCACCTCCACCCAATTCACGAGGGTTTCGGCACAACCATAACCAAATCTGTGGAGAAACAATCCTCTGTCATATGGGAGCAATGAGATGGAACCAACTGGATAGCAGCTAACAAGCACATGACATGCACCCAAGAAGAACAGTCCAGCAGGGCCCAGGAAGAGCTGAGTAGCCATCAGGACAGGCAGGCTAGACCGGGCTCCTGGCCCTGTAGAGAGGACTAAGCCACAGAACACGTTGAGGGGACCGGTATCCACCGAGATGTGGTATCTAAAAAATAGAAAATTAAATAGAATAAAACCCACTGTTACCAGGTTGGCACCAACTCACAGGGAGCTGTGTGGTTGAGAGAAGAACTGTGCCCACAGGATCTGCCATGGCTGAAGCAGATCACCAAGGCTGTCTATTAATCGTTTTAGTGGCATGCAGTTCACATAGCGTATTGTGCAAAAATCACCACAATCAATTTTAGAACATTCTTTCTCTTACACTTGTTTTTAGCTCCCTATTTTCCCCAAGCTCCCCTGCCATGCCCATAGGTAATTACTAATCTAGTCACTGTCCCTATAGATTTCCCTATCTCAGACTTTGTATACAGAAAGTCACCATCATCATCTCAACCACCACCATGACCACCACCACCATCATCATCATCATCATCTTCGTCATCACCGAATTGTCATCACCACCGCCATGACCACCATCATTGCTATCACCTCACAATCATAACCATCATCATCATCATCTCCACCACTACCACCTCAAAACCATCACCACCACCATCATCACCATCGGTATTCAGCATCATTCGCAGAAGAAGCCCAGGAAATCGTGCACTTACACGATGGTCTTTGGAAGGACAGGCCTGCACCTCTGTGGCCAGGCACTGGGGCTCCTTCTTATTCTGCAGCAATGCCACATAGATCTGAGTGTGCCCAGCAGACCCCAACCCAGAGCCCCGGGAGGCCCTGCCTCTGGTCTGACCTGGTTTCACGGTTTTGCCTAAAGGGGCTCTAAAACTGCTGAATACAGGTGCGGGTGGGCCACCTTTCCCTGCCTCACCTTTGAGCTCTGAGCCCTGTTCTTCCACGGGCTGCTGTGCGGTCTGAGGACGTCTTCTGTAGGTCTGTGGTTTCCCATCAGCACCCAAGGACGCTCCTCTCTCAGCGTGAACAGAAGGCAGAGAGCTCTTAGCCCAGGCTTCTGCTGAGGATGCCCTGCTCCTGTCTCTCAAACTCGTTCCTAGGCACTGAAGAAAACACACAGAGTTCCTGGACAAGATAGAAGGAGCGAGGCTCTGAAGCAAAACCCTACCAGGGGCCACAGTGGAGG
The DNA here is from genome assembly GCF_050624435.1 of Tenrec ecaudatus. Classification (NCBI taxonomy): domain Eukaryota; kingdom Metazoa; phylum Chordata; class Mammalia; order Afrosoricida; family Tenrecidae; genus Tenrec; species Tenrec ecaudatus. Next base: position 3,564,004 of record NC_134535.1, read on the forward strand.
CCAAGAGGGCTTCCTGGAGGAAGCATTGTTTGACCTTTGGCTTTGTTTGTAGTCAGCTGGCTGTCTGTTACTCCAACAAGGATGCCACTCGATTTCCACAGGGAAGGGCTTTGTCCCCATGCCTGGAGCCTCCAAGTGCATGGAGGCGAGTAGTAAAGACCCCCAAGTTCAGCCCCTGGGTCCACTGCACATACAGCTTTCTATCAGGAAGCTGAGGTCCATCCCCACTGCCCCCATCCCACCCCACTCACTGTTTCTCCCAGCCCTTCATCTACATGCTCAGCTGTCAGGAGTTCTCTACATCCAATTCCCTCTCAAGCCAAGCTTACGATTCCTATACACACATGTGCAAGGAACACTGGGACAGGCACCACCACCCCAGAAAGGGCTTCCTCACTCGCCACTTCCTCAAACCCCCCACCCAGCAGACTGGGGGGGGGGGGGGTGGCTGCCACCACAGACAAAGAAGGACTCACACACATGACAAACCAATAGACATCGTTGCCTTGAATCTCTCTCCGGAGTCCAGTCAGATTTGCCCTGGGTGTTGGCCTCAGAGTTGAGAGGGTGAAACATGAGCAATTGGGTTTAGGGGTCAATGGGTTCTGCCTCAACCTCACAAGTCCCCTCCAACGCCGACCCTAAAAGCCAGAGCTCATCTGATTGGGTCCAGCTGGATGGAGGGACTGGTTGAGAAGTGTCTTCCTCTCCCAGAGTCTTAGCCTTCTAGCCCTGCGGTCACAAAAACACAGACATTTATATCTGCACGGTTTAGGAGGCTACCGGCCTGAACTCAGGGCCGCAGCTCTGGGGCTTGGCTTTTGCTGTGGGTCAGCAGGCCCTGGGCTCTTTCCAGCCCTTGCTCCCTGCTTCCTCAGTGATCTTCATGTGGAGTGGCACCTATGGTCTGCCCAGTTGTGGCAGTTACACAATCTAGTGTCAACTTGAGACTATTAAGAGTGAAGGGGTGGGGTTTAGCCTGCCCATCAGGTTGCACCTTGATGACCTCATTTGGAGGTGATATGACAAGCCACATGGAGCTGCTCGGAGAGAGCCAGAGCCCTGGAGCTGGAGGACCCACGTAGAGACCCACACCAGTGCTGAGATGCTTCCATCACCACTGGATCCACAAGACTTTCCACCCACTGCCCTGTGATTTTCCTGAATTCTGCATCATTGCTTGTGTTGCGTGAATCAGAAAAATAATTTACAGACTGATGTGAGACATATTGGCTAATATCAGAATTATGGACTTGATCTGGACTGGACTGGGATGTTTTCTTAATATACAATTACTCTTTGATGTAAAACTCCCTCTTACATACATGTGAGTGTCTCTGAATTTGTTTCTCTAGTCTGCCCAGACTAATACACCACTCTACTGGCATCTCAGCTCCATCATTCTATTTCTACTTTATCTCAAAAGAATGACTTAACACACACCCAGGCTAATCCTGAGTCATTAACATAACCAAGAAAACCCATTTCCCCAAGGGGATTATACCCACCCACAGACACAGAGCTCAGTATTCGCAGCACATTTTCTGGGGACACCATTCAATTCCTAGTGCCCAGCACCTACACTCACATTGTAATCATCTTTCGGCGACCGCCCAGGCTTCCCATGGAAGTGGGGTGGGCATCTCTGTTGAATTTAGAGCGGAGATGACAGGTCAGCTGCCTCCAGTCTATCTGCATAGTAATGAGGGGTTTGGTTTCTTCCTTCCATTTTCAATTTGGGTTGAGAGGTACTGGCGTTCTGATCCAGGCTGGAGAAGGGAAGGGCCTGTTTTCCTTTGCTCACTCCTAATTTGTACCGCTGGGTGTTTTCATTTACACTCGGAGTTCATCACATGCATGGGGGTTGAGGACCTCGAGGCCTGTTCCAGCCTGTGAGCAGCGTCCCTCCCCACAGAGAGGACTGTCCATGAACCCTGCAGGTACAGTCAGCTTGGACCTTTGGGTGCAGTCCCCATCCCCCAGGGGTGTCATTCCTGAGAACCTGGGAGACAGGAGCCACTGTCTGTGAGGTCAGCCACTTGGTCCCGCTGGGAGTGCTGGAGGCGGTGGGGTGGGGGGTGGGGGCAAAGGAGGCACTGTTCGTGCATGAACAAGGGAGAGAGGAGGGAACTAGTTCCAAATGAGTAGAAATCACTAAAAGATGGAAAGCAAGCGCTCTCTGGAGGCTGTTCCCATGCACACACACTCCATGGCCCCTGGCCTTCACAAGGAGCCCAGGCAGGGAAGGTGCTTCCCTGTGCTGAGAACCTCCTAGACTCAGGAGATGGTCAATGCCAAGACGCATAGATCTCACCAAGCAATGCCAGGCCCACCAGTTCTGGAATGAAAAGAGGCCAGGACCTCTTGCGAAACGGTGAGCCAACAGACAGAGAAAACCTTTCCCAGGTCAGATTTTGGAGGATGCAGGGGCTGGGGAGGTGCATCCCATAGGAACAGCAGGGAGCCATATGGCATGGCTGTCAGGACAGGGTGGGCAGGGAAGGAAGCCCACGCTAGGGAGCCATCACTCAGAGGTCTACAGCAGGTCCACCCTGTCAGGTGGATGACTTCAAACCCACGAGCACACTCCCTCACACCAGCTTCTGGGAGAAGACAAGCCCTGGAGTAGGCCTATGGCAATCTCTCGGTGTGAGAGGAGACTGGCCCTCCCCCAGCGTCCTCCCCATAGCTGCACGCCTTCATCTCTGGGTGAGTTCCAATCGCCAGTGCCTCTGGGGCACTTGCCCATTCCCAGCACCCAGGGCCCCTTCTCGGGGACAAACATTCACTAGAACAGAGCAGTCCGTCATTTCTGCTCTAGGGAACATAGAACCACATGGCTTTGCAGTGGGCACCCACTGAGCTGCAGCGAATTCAACTCTGTGCCCTGGAGGGACAGAGCCAGGCAGCGCCAGAAGAACCCCCCCCCCCATATTGTTCTCCATGAGTGTACGTCTCAGGCCGTGGAGCAGACAGACCCAAGATGGCCAAAACAAGCCCACAACCACCCCCCTACCCCCACCCCCGTGTGCTATGGAAGCTTCAGGATGTTCCTGGTCTTTGTCCCAGAGGGAGAGACACACGCATCGGTTTGGGAGGGTGTCTTCGACCTTCACGAAAAGAAAGAAGTGCTCATGGAGGTCGGTCACAGTGAACCCCTGACCAACCAAGGTGGCAGGAAGTGGGGAAGTGACCAGGAAGCACTGACCAGAAACCATGGGAGCTGCTCCTTATGGGCAATCGAAGGGAACTTCAAGGCACAATTTTGATTACAAGTCATTTCAGCACCTCCCCCCAATTCCCTGGTGACTTTAGAGCCAAAGTCATGCCTCGACTGTAAACAAGGAATTCCCCCCAAATGGCTGCAGTCTATTCCAGGCAGAGGGAAGTATAAAGAGGTTGATGATCTCTGTGTGGGGTTTTCAAGAAAGACTTGACACTGAGGGTGAGGACTGAATAGGGGTGGGAACTGAGAAGCAGCTTTCGGAGGTAATGAAAACACAGGCAGGAACTGCGGGGAGTCGTCTGGGGACTGTGGGGGGCTCGATGCTTATGGAACACCAAGTGTTTCATAAACATCAGGCAACAAGAGACCAGAGCGGGGAGGAGGGCAAAGACCTGGACGTGCGGGACGCACATGGCTCATCCTGCCAAGGGGCTCGGCTGCCTTCTGCAGGCTCAGCGGGACGGGAGGCTCCTGGCAGGGAAGGGATAAGGGAGCTTTCCAGTTCTCCACGGTCCCTTCTGGTAGCCTTTAAGGAAAAGTATTCGGAAGGGCAAGAGAGGTGCGTTAGCTGCTTGCAGAGTCGGGGCGACGTGCTGGGGTTCAACACGCAGGCTCTGGGAGAAGGTAAGGGGTGGCTGGGAGAAGATACAGTTGGCGCATTAAGGGGGCCGGGGGTCAGGGCAAGGATGAGTGGCATCCTGTTCTGATGGTGGACGGGACCACTCCCCAGACAAAGAGGCACGCTACACCCTCCACTTCCCCGAGCATCCCAAGGGCAGTCGGTGGAATACCTGTGCTTTCATGTTCTCCGAGCCCTGTCTCAAAGACCACATCGCTCACCTCGTCTCGGTCTGTGTTTGGCAGAAAGCCAACAAGCCCAGGGAGCATGCAGGCGCCCGAGACGTAGCTACAGAAGGAGCACTTGGCAAAGAGATGTCCCCTCCAGTTGGGATTTGTTGCTGCCCACAAAGTGTGCCGACTCACGCGATGCTGCCTGCAGCCATCTGGGTCGGCAAATGCAAGCCTGGTTTGCAGCTGACTCTGCATAATACGGGGCACGAGTCAAGAGAAGACTTTGGGACCCTCCCAAGCCCAGTCCTGAAAATGACCGGATGGAAAGCCTGGGATTGGGCAGGACACTTGGAAGGGCTGATCTGGAATTGCTCCTGATGGGCCCCTGACATGACTGGAAGTTCCAGGACTCAGAGAAACAGGATGGGGAAGTAAAGACAAGATATTTGGGCAATAGCCCTCGATGCTATCTTGGCCAAGAATCCCCAAACCCACTGCCTAGATTCTAGTTAATCTGACTCATCACAACCCCACAGAGGGCTGCCGAGCGTTAGGAAATCTTCACGGCAGCAGACAGCCTCGTCTCTCGCCCACAGATCAGCTGGTGGGTTTGAACCACAGACCTTGCAGTTGGTAACCCAACACATAACCAATAGTGATGCCAAGTGGTAGACAGTGTCGATTGCAGGGTTCTCTGTGGGATAGGCTCATGATTTGGCTGGGGTTTTCTCCTTACCAGTTGGCCTTTACATAATTTACACACAAATCGGATGCCCTGTCCTTTTAAGAAACCCTATGCTATTGTTGGCTGCAGGTGACCCACTTCGACTCAAGGTGACCTTGAGTACAACAAAACGAAACGTTGTCCTGTCCTGCGCCATCTTCCCGGTCATCGAGCTGTTTGCGTCTATGGCTGCAGCTATCCAATCCCAAGTGATAGGTTATCAATCAACTCTCTCTGGGTGAAAACCATCTGAGCTGATTCTTCATCGTCTGGGAGAAGATGACGTAGGAGCTTGCAGATATCACCTTGGCGATGCTGACTAATGGACAAACTAAAGGGACTGAGAGAGCTTGTAGTGAGTGAGTGCGGACGGCTAGCCATCTGCAGGAGAGCTGAGATCTTCCCTGCCGAGGCACAGATGTGCCACTGAAGAGAAGACGTTCAGCAGATAAAGATGCCTTGCAATCTACTAGGAATCTCACAAACCACGTCCAGTGGAAGCAAGTGGCAGATGGTTAGGAGCGAAGCCCTTTGGAGAGGGCTGTCTCTGGGTCCTGGACCACCTGAGCTTTCCCAGATGGAGAAAATGTGTTTTTTGTTGTTTTTCCTGTTTGTTTGTTTGTTTGTTTGTTTCAGAAAGCTTGTGGTCCAGTTCGGTTAGGAGCAGGATGAGCCTTCATCTGTTCAATCATTCAGATGAATGCACGTTTCAGCCTGTGTTCTGGGCAGCCCCGTTTCAAGTCTTTGTTAGCCAAAACCAACAAAGGGCTAGCACCAGATTCATGTCCTCCAAAGGCTCACAGGAGGGGACGCACGCCAGCTGCCTAGTTAATCTGGCTGGAACCTCAGTCATCTTTGGTTTGGGCCTCCCTGCACCTCCCACGTTTGGAACAAAGATTAATAGCGTGTGGGCCTTGCTGTCAACGAGCCGTGTGCACCTATACCTGTGGCCTGTGGCGCTCTGTTCCATAGCAGCTTCAAAGGGAGCAAGGCAGTCGGGAGGGAGTACTGGGTTGGTGATGGTGAGGGCGGCATCCAGAAAGCTTCTGGGAGGAAGTGGGAATTTGGATATGACTCAAAAAGACAGTAAGAAGAGCCAGGTAATGGGGAGTAGCTGCGCCTACATGGAGCCAACCAACTCAAGGCGCCATCAAATGGCACTCAGGAATGCATTTGCTCCAAGGCGGGGCAAGTGGAGTCATGAGAGCTGGGGGTTGGACCGCAAGCAGAGAGCAGACTGCACTGATTCAGTCACACAGGACAAGAGGCTGGGATCTGTTTTCCAGATCACGGGAAGACATCAAGTGCGGTTAACCATAGACTCAAGCTCCGAGCAATCTGTGTCTCTGTGACAAGTAACAGTATCCCAGAGAAGAATGAAGAGTGCGCAAGTCATGCTAGACAGTGAGGGTGGAGGGAATGAAGACGGTCACCACCTGCCACCCTCAGTGGACAAGTCCCTCTGTGTCAGCGCCCAGCTCTTCTCTGAAAACCACTGCTGTTGGCAGTGCTGCTTCCCCCTTAATATCCTCAGCACTTAGTACTCACCAAAATGATGTATCTGTCATCAATCAATACTGAAGGTCAATGAGCCATGGCCAAGGGCAAGCCCAGCAGAACTCAAAGGAAAACAGGGAGTCACACGGGATTCCCACAAGTAGACATCCAGCCTCTGATTAATGGCAAAGTAGTTTTCACAAAGAATGCCCCGGAGGTCTAGTGGTTACACTTTGGGCTGCTAACCACAAGTTCAGCAGTTGGAAACCACCAGCCACTCCTTGGGAGAAAGAGCAGGCTGTCTACTCCCAGAAGGGCTACAGTTTCAGAAACAGACATGGGCAGTTCTACCCTGTCTTGTCCTATAGCATCACTAGGAGTCAGAATAGACTCAAGGGCAGTGAGTTTGCTTGTTGAGTTTACTTTTCATATTACATTTCATAGAAAATATGATGACACAGTACCCTTGAATGTGTGTATGCCTGGGGGTGGTGTGAGGAATTAAATTATCTTTTGTGATAGGTAGTTTTATTGTGCCAACCTGGCCAATGAACACACATGGGATTAATTTAAGGGAAGAGAGATCAAATGGCTCACCTTTCTTGTCTCTTACTCTCTGATGATCAGACAAGTGTGTGACTGACTTGCTGCTTCTCTGCTTCAACTTGCAAGCTACACTACCTGTGGGACACCCAACCTGTGGATTATGTCACTGTAGTTTAAGGTTCCTTCAAGACCTACTTCACCATGTTACTGCTATACATCGCTTGAGCTGGGGACTGTCGAACCCTGTCATTTGGCTGACTGTTGGTGACCTGTCCTGCTGTTTTCTGCCTGTGGCCAGATAGCCTGAATTGCTCTACAGAGGACTCAGCTGTCTGCTTCCTTGACTTGAGGGGTGGCCCTCAAGACTTGAATGACTGCCAGTGTATTAGCTGTCTCATGGAAGTGAATTGCACTGAGCCATTTGTACTGCTCTATTGACTGATTAACTGTTTATTTCTTATGTTATATAATCAATAGATAGATAGATAGATAGATAGATAGATAGATAGATAGATAGATAGATAGATAGATAGATAACCATAAGTGTCCTGGTTTTGTTTCTCTAGAGAACCCTGCCTAACATACCTTTTAATTCCATTTCTCCATGGCCTCACATGCATGTGAAAGTTGGACACGGACTAAGGAAGACCGAAGAAGAATCGCTACATTCAGACTGTGGTGCTGGAGAATATTGACAGTACCATGGACAGCTGAAAGGACGCACTGATCCTTCTTGGAGGAAGGGCAGCCAGAGTGCTCCTGAGAAGCAAGGACTGCAAGCCTTGGTCTTACATCCTTTAGACATGCCTGGAGGACATTCTGCTTGGTAAAGGTGAGGGGCAGCAAGCTAGAGGAAGACCCTCAGTGAGCTGGGTTTAACATGGTGGCTGCAAGAATGGGCACAAACAGAACAGCGGTTCAGAAGGTGGGTGACATTGTGTTTTCTTGTGCCCCCTCAGATGCCTCCTCTGTGTTGCGCTGGAAGAAACTGGATCTCAAAGGAGCCTCTGAAGTCACACAGCTACGGTGGCTTCCTCTGGGGCTCAGCTCCAGGTCTGCTCAATCTTAACCAAGAACCATCCCCAGCTCACCAGGGGTCCAGGAACAGATGCCCACAGAGTGTCCTGGACATCCCTAGCTCAGGTCTCAGCTTACACGGATCAATGCTCCCCTCAACCGACTCTCCCCCTGTGCCCAGTCCCAACAGCACTGCCGTGGTGGCTTGCAAAAGCTATAGACATTAAATAAATCCACAAGATCTCCATGAGAGGTGGCACCTGCCAGTGCCATGGGTGTGCACAGCAGGAGGCCCCCGGAAGCGGAGACTGAGAAAGAAACAAGTAAGAAGTAGACAAAGCCCACGAAGATGTGTGATCGTAGGATCAGGATTGAGGGCAGAAGGGAGAGAAAGGGAAGGGGAAGTTGGCAGCATCAACGGCTACCAGACCTTTCAAGGGTGTCGTTCACACTGTGTTCCTAGTTAGCAAACCCACAGCCCCTGCCCGTGGCTCCACGAAGAGGCTCCATCTCCTTCCTGGCTGTCCTCTCCAGGTGAGGTGGGTGGCTGGGTGGTTGGTCAGTAAGTGGATTAATCCTTTGCTTGGTTAGTTAACTGGGATTGTTTGGGGTTTGATTTTGGTTTTGTTTGGGGTTTTTTTAATTTTTGCCTCCAAATGACAAGTGTTGTCCCTGAAATCCAACAGGACATGTTCTCACTGCCCTTATTGGTTGACGGGAAGTAAGCACATTGAGAAGAAACCCAACCAACCAGCACGCACCTTAGAACTGAGAATGGTGGCGACCGGAGGGCTAGCTGAGTGCAACACCCATCACCCTGTAGGCGTCTCCTTCTGCCCCCACTGCTGCGTGTGCTGCCCTCCCGAAGCCGCATGCCTCATTGCTTCCCACAGAGAACTACATCTGCAAACTGGAGACACAAATGATCCAGAAATGACTCTGCCCCTCCCTCTGCCCATTCCTTCTCCTCACCCACCACCCTTCTCTCACCCTTCCCTCTTCCAGCAAAGATAATCATAGTCTAAGGCCTGGGGCAGAGGGAGCCACCACCCACACTCAGGAGTAGAGGCTGCCATATGTCAAGAGGGCTGTGACACCTTGGGGCAGGGCCTCTGTGACAGTTACATCATCTCCTGAGAAGGGGTGGAGTCCCACCTGTCAATCAGGCCATAGCCAATGAAGCCTCTGTGTGGGCATGGCCTTCTCCTGGGGATTCTGGGAACTTCAGGATTCCTCCCTGGGGTAGGACACACACTCTCTGCTTTGTCTCCCTGCTAGACATGCCTGGTAACAAGCCACATGGAGCTACACTCAGGGCAGCCAGAGCACTGGAGCTGGAGGAACGCCAGCACTGAGATGCTTCTATGGCCACTGGATCCATAAGATTTTCCACCCACTGGCCTGTGATCTTCCTGTATTCGGCATCATTGTATGTGCTGCAGGAGTCTGAAGAGGGACTTACTACTGGTATCGGACATATGAGCTAATATCACACTTATGGACTTGATCTGGACTGGGCTGGGGTGCTTTCTTAACGTATAATATTGTTCTTTGACATAAAGTTCTCTCGTACAGACATATGACTCTCCCTGGATTTGTTTCTCTAGTCTACCCGGATTAACACAGCCTCTGAGTCAGGGGTGTGCTTTAGCACACTCATGTCCAGAGGCCAGAGCTGCAGTGTTCGGGAAACCCCGTCCCCTGTCTTGGACACAAGGACCCCGGGTAGCACAGTGCTTGAATGCTCAGCTGCTCACCCAAAGGCCGGCCATTGGAATCAGCCACAGCGGGGACGAAAGCTGTAGAAGCAGAGTTCTGTGAAGACGCACCACCCTGAGAGCCATCACTGCACGTCTACCCGTCCTCAACAGTTCCCATGAGCCAGAATCACTCTGTGGCGACGGGTTGGCTCTTGGGTGTCATGTGCATATTAGGCACGTAGGACAAGCAATGGGGCTCTGAATGACCACTTGGACACTCACGGCTGACAGGAGTGGACACCGCGAACGGTCCTTTGCAAGGTGAGTCACTGAGACACTTGTCCGGACAAGCGCCATGTTTGCAGCCTGGCACGTGGTCCGAGTGGACGTGAAGGAGTAGCTGGCCCCTCCGCGTTTGTTCAGGCCCCATCCTCAATTAGCTCACACGCAGCTGGAGGCTGAAGTGCAGACGTAAAACTCAACCCAGGAGTCTTTTTTAAAAAATCCCTCTCCCGGTAAGAGTTCTTCTGGAAACAAAATCAACCCCATTTAACTTATTATTGAAATTGATGATCTCTTCTCCAAGACCCGGCGGGCTCGCTCGGCCTGGAAGAAGACACGTGACTGATGACGCCGGCGGGGAAATGGGCCATAACGAGGCAGGGACTCTGCCCAGCAGGAGGCCTCCCACCAAGCAACTCACAGCACTATTTCATATCCAACTGGAGCCGGGGGAAGCGGGGTGGCAGGGGTTGGGTCAGAGAATGGGGTGCATGACGCAGACCCATGGGGTGCGTGACGTGGAGGCCCAGGGTCTTCCAGACTAAACCTGGAATAATGGCCCCATGCATCCAAGGGAGACCAGCTGGATTGCACCACCCTGCTCCAACCTGATGGATTATCGTGGCCCTGGGCATCCAGATCCATGAAGGAGGAAGGGGCACATGGTGGGGGTGAGTTGGCGTTGCTCAGAAAAGAGAGCACAAGGGACAGAAGGGAGATGCTTGGGGAGTTGGAAACCTTGGGGCTCTCCATAAGCGGGACCCACACACACACACCCCCAGGTCTCACAGGGTCTCGGGCATCCTGTCACTGAGAAGACAGGACAATACAAGGTCAGAAGTAGTCGAGCCTGGGCCCCTGAGAATTTTCTCCATACGTTCTAAATGCCTCACAGAAGGGTCCTTGTTTTATGAGAGTCCTACCCATAGCCCCTCCTTCCCCAGGTCAGTGGATGTTCTAAACAGAACAGGGCTCAATATACCAACCCAGCCAACAGCAACAGAGCCCTGAGTTGCGCTGACTTTCAGTCTCAGAGCATGAACTGCCCCCCCACCCCTACCCAGAGCAGCTGATAATATACAAAGGCTAAGCCATGCTCGGGCACCACCCACACTGCCCAGCCCAGCCCAGTGCTGCTGCGTCAGCTCTGCTCATAGCGAACACTGCAGGACAGAGTGGAACTCTGCTACACAGTAGTTAAGACAGTACATTTCAGATTGCCTCTTCTTTCTCCCACTGAGCACCTGGTGGTTCAAACCTCCAACCTCTCAGGTAACAGCCTGGCGCTTGGCCCACCATGCCCCCAGGGCTCCAGAGGAACCCAAACAGAGGGAAACTGGCCCTAACGCAGAAGCGTGAATCCATCACTCCACGGACGGATGGAGCAGATGCTTCCCAAGCCCCTGCTCTGGTGTGGCCCTCGGCTGGAGGAGAGCCCAGGGGGCGCCTGCAGAGAGAGCTCCATCTCCTCTCCGCCCTGCGGTAGAAATCACAAGGTCCCCAGTCACTGGAATCGGGGGGTTGCCGACCAATATGTCCAAACCGAACCACAAATCCTTGGCCCCTCTCCTCTTCGAGAAATTGGAAGTGAGGAAGGTGTCACTTGGTCGCATCCTGGGCAGAAAGAGGTGGTGAGATGGATCGAATTGCACCCTCATCTAAGCCATGTGGCTGAGGGTGAGACCTGGCTTGGAAAAAGGCTCTCTGGAGATGCCACCGTGAGGCTCCACAGGAGAAGTGGTTGCTCAGCGCCCTTGCGTTGATGCCAACTCCAACCACTGACCCTGAGCACAAGGGAACGCAGAGGGAGTCCTGGGACCAATGGGCGCGCTGCTCTTAGACCAGAGGCACAGCACAATGGGGTGGGAGGAAGGCACCATGGGACAAGAGGACCCTGTTGTAGCTTCGAACCACGGAAGGGCTGGCGCTGTCAGAGCTGGAAGGGGCAGGGAAGAGCTTCACCTAGTGCCTCCAAGAAAGAAAGCACGTCTCCGGGGACACCTTCGGACCTGCTGTCAGGAGAGCGCGGTCCCTGGAGAAGGACATCGTGCTCGGTAAGGCAGAGGGCAACCCGAGAGAGCAAGTCCTTCGACAAGATGGATTGGCACCGTGGCTGCAGCAGCGAGCTGGGGCACAGGAACAGCTGCAAGGCCGGCGCAGGCCCGGGCAGTGTTTCCTTCGGCTGTGCTTGGGTCGCTGTGGGTCGGAACCGGCTCCATGGATCCACACAACAACAGCAGCAGCAATAACACTTTGGTGTTTGACTCTCGCTTCCAGACCAGGGAGCACGGTGTCTGTCCCTTAAAGGGAAGCCGTCCGTGCTGTTTCCTTATTAAAGCCCCAGGGAAAGGAAACTACCGCGCAGGAGAGAAAGAGAGAAAGAAAAGGAGGCCCACTGGTACTGTGGGTTAGAAGTTGAGCTGGTAACCTCAGAGTCAGCAGTTCAAACCCACCGGCTGCTTGGTAGGGAGAAAGATGAGGCTGTCAGGTCCCATAATGATTTACAGTCTCAGAAACCCAACGCAGATGCCCTCAGGGGACACCCAGCCTTTGGGGATGGTCACTGCACACCATGGGAGAAGCTAGGGGGATCTAGGGAGGACAGGCCCTCCCCAAGACAGCCAGGACCAGGCTATTGGGTGGCATGGAGCCCACCATGAGCCCACCTCAGACATGGACCCCAGAGTCCGCCGTGGTGGTGATGGCCCCCAGTGGAGTCTGGGGTACAGCCAGCCACAGGGACCATCTGGCAGGCCACAGAGCTAATGACATCTGAGATGGTCGTTTTGTAACATTGAGCTGAAAACCTCAGTGGTCTGGCGAGGACTATCACCGGGTTAGAAAATGGCTCTATCCAACTGGGCTCATTCAGGGCTGAGCTAGGGAGCCCAGGGGCCAGCGGTCATTGGGGACAGTCTGGCCAAAGGGGGCAACTTGTACTTGGCCAAGGCCCCTGGGATCCCCACGAGGAAGGGTGACCAGTCCTTGGCACCCGTGCCCCAAGAGCCCCCAGGCCCATCAGTGACACTGGGAATCACGAGAAGGGGAACTCTGTGGACAGCAGGTGGACTCCACGGAAAGTGGGTGCGCTCAGTGAGAGCCAGTGTGTGTACGTGGGAAGTGGGCGGAGTCTCTGGGCAGCGGGTGTGTTGTGTGAGCAGAAGGGGCCATGTGAGCAGTGGATGGGCTCCATGAGCAGTCGATGGACTGTGTGGGAAGTGGGTGGACTATGTGGGCAGTGTATCAACTCTGAGGCCAGCAGGTGAGCTGTGTGGGCATCAAGTGAATGGACTAAGTGGGCAGTAGATGGCCTTGTGGGTGGTGATGGACCGAGTGGATGTAGGGGTGTATGGGGGCAGCAAGGGGCCTCCAAGGGAAGTGAGTGGGTTGCTTTGACAGCAGGTGTGCATGTGGGCAGTGGGTGGATTCTGTGGGCAGCAGGGGGCTGTGTGGGCAGAGAATGAGTAGATTCAATAGGAAGTAGGTGAGTGATTGTGTGAACAGCAGACACACGTGTGGGCAGGGAGTGGACTTTTTGGACAGTGTATGGGTTGTCTAGGCATCGGGTGTACCTGTGGGCAACAGGTGGGCTGTGTGGGCAGCAGGTGAGTGGGTTCCATGGATGGGCTGTGTGGGTGTCAGGGGCGCTGTGTGGGCAGCTAGGACTTCCTGCGGTCAGAACCGAGGGAGCCAGACCTGGCAGGAGGGTTAGACGAGCAAGGTAGAAGAAAGATGATGTCCTCTTAGTAATTAAATACATCAAATTAATCACGATGTCACTTTGGAAAAATCAGGTTCCCACAGGAAGCAGGAGTCCACTCAGAGGCGGCACTGGAGAAATGAGGGCTGCTCTTTGCAGAAATCCAGCAGCCCAGAGGAAGGTGCCGGAGGAGGGGCCCTGAGCTCATCCCAGCAGGAAGCCCGGCCGCCTCTGGGTGGGTGGGTGGGAGCGTGGGGGCTCAGAGACCATGTGAGGTAGCAGCAGCATGTGCCATCCCCAGAACTGCAGCCTTGCCTCCAGGAAGATCCCTACCATACCCTTCCCACTCTCAGCTGCGCAGGGCCACGTGGACTGGGGTGCCCACCAGGGACAAGGTGGCTCTGGGAGTAGATGGTGAGTGGCCAGGCCACCTTTGCTCCTGGAGAGACCTCAGGAAGAGCAGGACCTCCCCAGAGGGAGATGCCATAGCTCGGTCCACTCTTGGCCCCAGCACTCAGGCCCCCGTCAGTCTTCTTCCCTCAGGCCGTGGTTGGCCAGGAGGGGAACATCCCTGCCCCTGAGCCTCCCAGCTACACCCCAAAGGGTGGCCTTGCATCCCCTGTCCCCATGCTGAGGGACATCTGCTGGGAACACAGACAGTCTCCCTGGAACTCGGGGTCCTGGAAGAGCAGTTCTGAGCAAGATCCCAGAGCCCCCGGATCGTCGCCAAGATGGGGGAGTGAATCAGGCCCCACAGGGTCAGAACCTGACTCACATGATGAAGAGGAGGGTCAGGTGGGGGCTCATGAGGACTCAATCCCATCAAAGCTGGCTTCTCCAGGTACATGACCCCCTCCAACCAACACCCCATCCACTCCCCACAATGCCCGCCTCCTGGGTGTCCAGGCCCTGCGTGCCGGGGGCTTGGGGAGAGGGACAGCTCCCTGCAGACTCTGAGAACACCATAGGACTCTTCTACCCCAGTGACCGATGTCCCCGTCGGCATGCAGACTCTCACACTCAGACACACACACGTGCACACTCTCACACGCATGCACTCACACAGACACAGACACTCACACGCATCCACACACTCACACTCACACTAAAACACAAGTACTCACACAAACACAGACTCACACTCACATCCACATTCATACTCACACACGTGCACGCTTAACCCTGTACACTCACACTTGCGCTCACACGTACAGTGGCCTCCCCTCGCTCAATCTCACACCCTCATACCCACACACACACTCATCAACCTGCATTCACACACTCACTCACATGCACACACACTCACTGCATTCACACACTCACTCACACATATACACTCTCACAATTGCTTGTGTGTACAATGGCCTCCCCTCCCCTTATTCACACACTCATCTACCTGCACTCACACACTCACTCCCATTCGCACACTCACACCCTCATCCCCCTGCATTCACACACTCTCACATGTGCGTGTCTGCACAGTGACTCCCCTCCTCTCTCAGCAGCCTGCCTGATGACCAGCACCAAGCTCCGGGAGCATGCTCCCTCCCTGCCCAGCATCCAGCTGGTCTTGTGCTGGACCTCTTGTCCAGGCTGCGGTGCCCATCTGTGTCCTGTCTCCACAGGGCTCCAGCACACCAGCTGGTCGGGGAAATGTTCCCTTCTTCACCTGGGGCCGGACAACGGGGCTGTGGTTAACTCCAGCCGCGGTCATGAAATCCACACCCACGAGCACAGGGGGCTTCGGAGGCTGCAGGGACGGCATCCCAGTGGTGGACAGCCTCAGAGGTGGGGTCACCAGCCTTCTAGCACCTGCGTTGACACCCTCTAACCAAAGACCAGTGCAGCATGACCCCCTCACTGAGGCAGCCCAGCTCCCCCTGGCAGGGCCTGCCCCTCACCAGCCCACACGCCCAGCCCTGCCCCCAAGCCACCCTCTCTTGCCCCATCCCCAGCCTTCCCTTGTCCTGCCCCAAGTTTGAGACCCCACTCTCTGACCTTCCCAGGCCAGGCTGCTGCCTCTTCCTGGAAATCCTCCAGGCCCCTGCAGGCAGTGCCTGCTTCTCCTGCCCCCTTACCATCTTTAGGTCTCCCCGACCCCCACCCCAGCTCACCCTCTGGGCTGCAGCAGGGGCAAAGGGCACTGCCCCAGTGACAGCCAGCACACCCCACACTAGCCCTGGCCAGGCCAGATGATACTGAGGGTCCCAGGATGTGCCCTTTGCTTCCGACAGGAGCTGGTCCCAGAGTGCCTGTGTCCTCATGGCTACTGTGACACCAGCATCAGCAGACCCCCCCCCCCCCACACACACACACATACCCTGTGGCTCCACCCACAGTTGGGGAACCTGAAGCCTTGGACCCCACCCCCAGTGCTCCCTTCAAAGTCATTCCAAGGGCCCTGGAGAAGGCAGAGCCAGCTGGGGGCTGACTTCAAGGCCTCTGAGTTTGGGAGCTGCTCCTCAAATTTCCATGAGTTTGCATAAAATATTCAAACCCCAGAGCATCTGTGAGTGTCACGGGAGGATAGAGCGCTCTCCATCTTCCTTGTCCTCTTCCACTGCACCCTGCCAGAGCCCCTTCCTCCCCTTCTCTTCCCCCTCCTCCCCTTCCCTGTGAGACCCCTCTCCCTCCCAGGCCTGGATTCAGAGAGAGGGTCCCCAGCTGACACTTTCACCCCTCCATCTGGCCTCCAGAACTCCACTTAGAGACTACATCTCCCTTCCTGCAAGGGGTCTTGTTCCTGGTAATTTCTTGCTGAAGCCCCAAGAGACTCACTGGCCTGGCCAACACCAAACCGACAGCCATTGAAGTGCCCTCTAGGACAAGGTGGCACTGCCCCTGTGGGCTTCCAAGACTGAGGCTCCTTCCAGAGCACAAAGTCTCATCTTTTTCCTGCAGAGCAGCAGGGGATTTCGAACTGCTGGCCTTAAAGTCAGCAGCCCTAGGCATCCCCTCCCACTAACCTCTAGGCCACCAGGGATCCAGGCCTCAATCTGGGTTCAGCCTTGCTGCAGTGGGACTTTGAGCACGCTGCCTGCCTCAGGCTTAGCCTCCCCTCCTTCACTGTGGGGACAGAGCAGGGCCCACTGGTGGCTTAGGGTGGCAGGCATGAGAGATGCTTCCGTCCTTTGAGATTCCATCCACTCCCAGATGCTCTCTGCACAGCTTGGAGTCTTCAGCACCTTTGGCTCCTGCTCACAGGCTGTTGTGTCCTGCTGTGACCTGGTGAAAGCACTTACCAGTGTCAGTACAGGGATCAGGATTCACGCCATCACCTGACTGGTGGCCTCCACAAAGACCTTATTTTTAAACGCGCGATCTAGGCTGGGTTCACAGAGACGGGGGTTTAAAGCAGAGCACATCTGTTGGGGGCGGGGGAAGTCCATGCACTGCCCATCTGTCACCTCCATAGGGCTGTGTGAGGCCCGATGGCCAGTAGGAGTTGGTGGTCTTACCGCAGCACCTTCTGCTCACACCTGCTTCGCCTGTGGCTGCGCTGGTCTATCTCCGGTGTGGAAGAGGAGGGGAGCAGGGAGGGGAGCCTGTGGCTGGCCAGCGTGGGGACAGCCCAGAGCTTGCTCGATTGGCGTCCAGCTCAAAACACTGTGAAATGCCCATGGTATAAATAAGCCTTGCGCCAATCGAGCGATCGAAGCGCGTGGACAGCCTGTTTAGTATTGATGAACGGTTCATTAATATGAACACTCGCTACATTTAGCATTTCTTATTGCCAATTAGTGTTAATGCCTCCGCCACACTCCGGACGCCTCAGGATGAGTGGTTGTCTGTTTCCTGGGGCCGGCGCGGTGGAGGAGCATCCAGGGAGCTGGCGATGAGCCCCCAGGTTGCTGCAGACAATTGTTCCAGGCTCAAGAGGCCTGAGAAGCAGCAGGAGCGGGAAGGTCCCCAGACCCCTCTCCTTGAACTAGAGGAGACCCAGTGCCCTGGAGAACGTGCCCCCCAGGGAGCCAAGCTGGGATGCGTTTCAAGTCAGTCACCAACTCCCAGCTCTCTCCCCAGGTGATGAATGGAGCCCCCGAAGGTGTCACCGTGAAGAATGGGACTGAGGTGTGAGACTTATTGAAGGAGCAAGGCCATTTCCTTCCCGGTCCAAAGAGATAACAGGAGTGATGGCAGGGCTGAGATGCATTCACTTGGTTGAATGCACCAGGCTGTGTGCTCCTTTGGTGATCAGAAAGCCAGCCCTCCAAAGTGTAGCATTCCCTCTCTCCTACAGCCCGTGCAGTGGGTGGTCTCTCGAGGTGTGTCCTGGCCCCAGGACCCTGCACCACGGCCTTGGCGTTGTCCTTGGGCCCGCCGTGTCCAGCTTCTCAGCAAACCATGCCAGGAGCTTAGGCTCCACTGGTCTGAGTGGCCATGGTATTGCAGTGGGGGAGGGGGGGCTCTTGATGCATCTTCCAGGGCATTTCTGCACCACTTTGGACCGGCGGTCCTGGGACTGGGCCAGGCTGCACCATCGCTGAAAGCTCCGGGAACCTGTTGAACAAGCCCAAACTCCGCTCTCCATGGGACCCAAGCCCGTCACCATGGTCCCTGGCAGGTGTGTCTCCTCCACTTTCCTGGGAATGCCAAGCTCCTCCGCAGCCCCTTCTGCTGAGTGCAGCAGGCCAGGGTCTCTTGTCCCCACAAGGTGAGAAGCCCTTCCTGGGATGACGGGTGCTCCAGGCCAGCCCATGGTCTATCAGAGACGAAGGCCAGTAACCTGCACCCCAGCACCTCCTTGGCCCCACTGGGGCTTCAGCCCCACGGTTGGAGATTGTCCCTGCTGGCCAAGGTGCAGGGGACTGGACAGTCCAGGGTGACAAGAAGTGGCTCCTGTCCCCAGCTCGATGCGGCACCCACCCATTCCATCTGCTAAAAGCTGCCCCCTGGACATTCCATCCAATTATTTAAATCCCAGCCTCGGAGCTCACCATGAAGATGGGACAGGGTTGGACATTTATTAGCTAACTGAATGGCTGTAATAAGATAGCAAATCCAAAGGAGCAGAAAATTAAATGTTCTTGAGTTATCTTATTGAAATTTCCCTTCTACGGCTTTTATTAGAGACGACAGCGCCGGAATTTCAAAGATGCATTTTAAGAGACTGCTTTATGGGGTTACCCTGCACACGCGGAATGAGCCATCGAAATGAGCACGGGAGCCAGCACTGGGGTGAGCAAGCAAGGGACCGGGACCGACAAGCTGCAGGTGGGCAGGGCAGGCCCAGAGGAGGACGGACCGGCACACGGGAGGACCGTGTACCTGATGGCGACGGGACGGGTTCTAAGAGGCGTTCCTTCATCCCGTCACTGAATTCTGATCACTTACGACTTACCCTGGGGAGGTATATTGACAAATGGCACCGTAAAACTGTGTTCTGGGCCGGGCCCAGGCTCCTTTCCTGCGAGCAGAGCGCCCAGCTCGGTGTGAACATGGCAAGGTCGTCAGAGAAAGCTGGCGATGAGCTCCGAGAGGCAAGAGTCCACTGGTCACTTGGAGCAGCCGGGGGTGGACAGCATGGGAAGCCTAGAGCCTCGGGCAGAGGGAAACAGAGACCCATGGAGGACAGCCCCTCCTATGTGGGCAAGGATTCTCCTGTGGGGCAGATGGCCATGCTCTGCACCGCTCCCTGACCATCCACAGAGGGTCACCTCAGCCATACGACGTCTTTAGTTTGCCTCCAGAGGGAGGTCGTGTGAGGAAGAGCCAGAGCCCTGCTCCTGCTCCCAGCAGCCGAGTCTTAGTTTAAAGAACACATGCTCTTGTAGATCAACAGGGGTCTGTCATGGAGGGGGGGGCACACATGTGGGGAGGTGGACCTTGTGTCTCTGGGTCCAGGTACCTGTGGAAGGTCCAGGAGATGGTGTCCATACAGCATGTGGAGTGATGACCGAGGAACACGATGGGAGCCCATGATGGCAGCGCATCTCGGATCAGTGTCTGCTGAGCTTCCCATTCCCCTAAAGTGTTTACTGAGCCTCCCTGTGTCCCAAAGTGTTTACTGAGCCGCTCTGTGTCCCAAAGTGTTTACTGAGCCTCCCTGTGTCCCAAAGTGTTTATTGAGCTGCCCTGTGTCCCAAAGTATTTACTGAGCCTCCTTGTGTCACAAAGTGTTTACTGAGGCTCCTTGTGTCCCAAGTGTTTACTGAGCCTCCTTGTGTCACAAAGTGTTTACTGAGCCTCCTTGTGTCTCAAAGTGTTTACTGAGCCTCCTTGTGTCACAAAGTGTTTACTGAGCCTCTCTGTGCCCCAAAGTATTTACTGAACCTCTTTGCTCCTCTCCAACTTTTCACTGAGCCTCCCTATACCCCCAAAGTGTTTACTGAGCCTCCTTTCCCTACTCCAAGTGTTTATTAAGCCTCCCTGAGTCTCCAAGTGTTAAGTGAGTCCCCTGTGCCTCCAAGTGTTTTCCAAGCTGTCCTGTGTCTTAAGTGTTTCCTGAGGCTGCCTGTGCCCCTAGGGTTTTGCTGAGCATTTCTGTTCCCCAGGTATTAGCTGAGGGTCCCTGCCCCCACCAGGCTTACTAAGCCTTCTTTTCTCCTAGAGGGTTTACTGAGTCTCTCTGTTCCCCTCAATTGTTTACTGAACTTTCCTGTTCCAGGCAGGGGACCAGGTGAACTAACCAGACAGAACTCAGAAGGCCAGGGTCCTCACAGATGTACAGTGTGAGATGTGGAGGGAAGGGACATTGAGCTGAGACTGAAGAATAACAGGGGTCTCCCTCCAGGAACTGAGGAAAAGAAAGTTCCAGACAGAGAACCCCCTAAGAGCAACCAGAAGTCCACTAGAGCCAACGCGGGTGGATGAGGGGAGAGATGGGTGAGCAGTGGAGCTTCGGGTGAGCCAGTTCTTGGGCTCTGGGGGCCTCCATGAGCAGTTGGACCTTACACTGGCAGGTTTCTGCTGTTTTAAGCTTTGATGTCTTGAGGGATTCTCTGAAGAGTAGGTGTTGTAAGGGCTGGAATGGCGCTGGTGAATGCACAAGGAGGCCAGGAAAGGGTGCCATGCGCCCTCTAGAGACCATGTGGTGATGGATGGAGTTCCGGGCCCACAGGCATGGATGAGAGGAAGCTCAGCAAAGGCCTTAGGAAACATGGCGTGCGGGGTTGGGTTGAGATTGTCTGTATTTTGCAGCCGGTGCCTAACCCTGGGGTCTGTGTTAGTTCCTCGCCGCTGCTAGAACAAGTCACCACCGACAAATCCCAACAGCACCGTTCCAGGCTTCAGAGACCCAGCATGACTGGCAGGGCTGGCTTCTTCTGGAAGCTCCGGGGATGACTTGTTCCTTACAGGCTCAGAATTCCACAGGGGCAGGTCCACCCTGCGCTGCGCGGTCGCTCTGAGTCGGCACCAACTCATTCGCGGTGATGTGAGTTTGGTTTGGGTCCAGAGGCGACTGGTATCTCTTGGTTTGTGGCCCTTGCTTCATCGTCACAGTGCACTGCACCATCCTCTGCTTCTGCCCTTCCGACTCCTCTCTTTCACGGCCCCGGCTCCCTTCTGAAGGATCATCACCACGGCTAGAAAGTCAACGATCACCTCCCATTTCCCATCCTTCTCTGGATCATCACGGGCGCTGAGGGCTCCACGTTGTCTCAGACAGACCGGGCAGAGAACCCCTGCTATGGAGAAAAGGGGAGCAGAGACCCCATGCCCCAAATGAAGATGCTAAGAAGCTGAAGACGGGCTGCGTGGAGAGCGTTGAGGATGCCCCTGCGCTTGGCGCCCATTCCGGCCTCCTCTGTTGACACCTGGGCACTCTGTCCACTCGCAGGCCGGGAAGAGTCACTCTTGCTCCGTGCATTACAGGAGACGCCTGCAAATTGGATACGCTTCTCCTTCCTTTAACAAACCGTTTCCCGCTACCATGCTACGCAGGTGATTTTACACAGAGGGGCCCGGGCGGGGAGACTGGCATGGCTGAGAATGAGTGGAACAGGCAGATGTAAAATGATCCCCCAGCCGCAGAGGTGCTTTCTGGAGAAGGCAATCAGACACTTGATAACTTGCTAATACTGTGGTTATTAAACTGGCTGCCTTCATCTTTCCCAGGGAGCAAGGAAATGCGCAAGAATTCGCAACACAATGGAAAATGGGAGATTATGAAAACGGCCGCCTTGCTGTTCATATTTACAACACTTTACATTTCTAAAGGGATCATGATCCTCTTTGAGCCACCCTCCTCCTCCTCCTCCCAGATGCAAAACTTCCCCTCAAAGCCTCTGAATACTGATTCTCCTCTTACTTTTGGAAACTTCCAGTCCTTGGCTGGCCTCACCCCTGTCCCTGTGCCTCCCAGACAGGGCAGACCTGGGAGCCCGGGGCATTCCGGGACACTCACAGGCCAGTCCTCAATCGGATGATGGCCAGCTAGGTGACCTCACACAAGTTGGTTCATCTCCTTGGGTCTCAACGCCCCTCTCCTTGAATTCCAACAGACACAGTGCTCTCCCCCAGAGCGGTCATGACAAGGATATGTGACAGGAAAGAGACAAAGGACCCAGAAGAGGCTCTGCCACACAATAAGTCTCCTCAATGATAGCGGAGGACTTGTGCAGGATGCCCTGGGCTGGAGAAGGCAGACCACAGCTCAACTCCTGGTCTAGAGCTGGTATAACGGCACAGGTACCAGCGGGTGGCTTCATCAAACAGCACTGTATTCTCTCTGAGGTTCAGCAGCTAGACATTCAAATTCAGGAACACCAGTTTCAGGAGAAGGCTTGCTTTCCCGGCTGGATCATGATTTGGGAGGAAGGTCCTTATGATCTCTTGGCTTCTATGGACCCAACATTCCTTGGAAATTTCCATGTGTGATGGCATCAGCCTCCGCCTGGACCTAGGAGGTTCCCAGCATCAACCGGATGACAGTGAGCTTGTGTGTTTGGGTTTGGGTTTAAGGCAATGTTCTGAAATACACGTTTTAGAAATCCCAGGAGGAAGGCATAGACATGGAAGGTAAGACAGAAGAGATCGGGTGATGGTGGGAGGGAGAGAAGGGATTGCCCTAAGTCGTGGTCTCTGACGCGCATACATGGCAGCCTAGGTACGTGGTCATTGCATGCTGTCCAGTCTTTTCCAGCACATGTGACCACACGTGACAAAGGAGGCCTGCTGCTCCACGGGGCTTTCTAGCTTGTCCTCTGTGCAGGAGGACATGGCTAGGTCTTTCTCCCATGAGGACACTGGGTGGATTCAAACCACTGAACCTCTCATGGAGTAGCGCTCCTCGATAGACAAATCATGCCATCAAGCCCCTTCTGACTTGTAGTGAGCCTGGAGGAGAGAGGATAGCTGCCCATGGGCAGTGGCGATGCTTATGTTAGCGGCCCGCTACACCTTCCTTCTGCAGAGCTGCTGGGGGGTTTGAACCACTGCCCTCTCACTTCAGAGCCTTGTGCCTAGCCACCCTGGTGCCATGGCTCAGATGAATGTGCGGGTGGAAATGTGTGCGTGCACACGCACACCACATACACACACCTCCAAGCCTCAGCCCGGGAACGGCCTGGGAACACGCTGACCATGACTGCATTCTCCGTGAAAAGGCTCTGATCCATGGGAAATATGGTGCCAGACCTTGGCAGGTTCAAGTCCCACTTGAGGTTGAAACATCTGCATAGGAGTTTGCAAAGACTGCAAAGACTGATGCGGGTGGGTCAGAAAGATGCGGGGCAGGTAGAATTTTTACTTCTAGGCAAGATGGAGAAGCAGTGATTGAATTAACTCACCCCTTTAAAGCAACCAAAGAAGGGACACCATATGTGAAATCATAGTTTGTAAGACACTAGACACCCAGCAGCCCAGAGAGTAATTCCGTGACATGGGTGGAGAACTGAGGTGAGCTTTTGTGACGGGCTTGGTGGCAACTGAGAGAGGTTCGTGGAGTGCCAGAGCAGAGGAGACCGACCAAGGAGCCTGAGGAAAACGAGGTAGAGAGAATCCATTTGACCAGAGAGGAGTGAGCTGCCCAGAGAGAGCTAGAGACCCCAGAGATGCTGCCTGACTATTCAACTGAATACTGATGAGCACATGCAAATGAGAAGACAACCGGAGGCAGGGAGAGGACCAGTCGCAGGAATCTTGGATAGCAAGCCTCCATGCACACACAGGCCCAGCAGCAATACCAATTCCTACCATGCAGACAGGAAAGTCTGGCTTTTCTCCCCGAACCATGCCTGGGTACCTTGGCGGTGGGGAACGGTTAGCTCTGGACAGTTCCAATTCCCACCTAGCACATCTCAAAAGCAAGACCTAAAAGTATCAGACTGCGTCAAGTAGCTTGACTGCATCCCAGAGAAAAAGCTCAAACATCTCAAGGAATGCAAAATGCCCAGCATCAAACAAGGTAAACTCTACACTGCTTGGCATTCAACCAAAACTTGCCAGTCATGCAAAGAGGCAGAAAAATATGACCCAGGATAAGGAGACAATTCAATCCATCAAACCTGACACGGATATTAGATTTAGCAGAACAGGGCATGAAATCAGACGGCTTCCCTGACAAATTCTACCAAGCACTGAGAGAAGAGATGGCTACTCAAACTCTGGCAGCAGAGACAAGGGGGGAGGTTGTCCTACAGGGATTTTATGAAGCGGGCGTCATCCTCAGACCAATGCCAGGAAGATGCATCACACAAACATTATAGACCGATATCCCTCATAAGCATAGACCCCCAAATTGTGGCTGAAATTCTAGCCAATAGAATTCAGTAACATATTAAAGATAATGCACTATGCAACGGTGAAATTCATCCCGGTATGTAATGATGGTTCAACATTTTTTTTTTAATTCAATGCAACCCATCACTTAAGTAAAGCAGAGGAAAAGAACCGCATGGCCACATCCATCAACACAGACAAAGCGTTTGACAAAATCCAACTCCCATTAGAATAGAAGGGAAATTGCTCAATAAATTAAGGTTATATGTACAAACCACAGGTCCAAATTAGTCTCAGTGCAGAGACTGAAAGCACTCCCCTAGTGAACAGGAACCAGAAAAGGATTCCCTTTATCACCACTCTGATTCAATATTTTGTGTTGAAAGTCCTAGCCAGAGCTTTAAGGCAAGATAGAGAAATCAAAGATATCCAAATTGGCAAGGAAAATGTGAAGCTAATGCTGAGATGACATGATCCCGTACATGGAAAATCCTGAAGACCGGGGAAATGACTTAAAATCACGGAAAGATTCCTCAGAATGGTAGATCACCACTCGAAACTCATTTGGATTGTTGACGGAGCAAAGGGAACTCTGAAAATAATTTGAGAAAACCACACTAAGTACAATGGCCACCCGAAAGATGAAGTACTTAGGAATACATCTAAGCACAGTAAGGAAAACTGAACAACACTACTACAAGAAAACAAAAGACACTGTGTAAATTGATAACCGTATCAACACTACCAAGGAAGATCAAGGATTGCTTTCAGTATGAAACACAGCTAAAATCAAAGTCCTCACAACTGGGACAATATGTGACGCCATGGTGAACAGAGAAAAGGTTGATGCTGTCAAGGATTTTGTCTTGCCCCAGTAAGACATTTAGTCAATCCACAATCCACAATCAATTCTCACAGAAGCAGCAATCAAGAGATCAAAGGACACATTGCACTGGGTAAATCTGCTGTTAAAGAGCTGGAAGCAAGGATGTTACTTTGAGGATAAGGTGCAGCAGGTCCAGCCACGGTCCTGTCCATCCCTCCATATGCATGTGAAAGTTGGACATGGCATTGAACGAGGAAGATGGAAGAAGCAGGGATGGATACTATGGGAATGGCAAAAAGAAACATATTGAAAGTACCAGGGACTGCCCAAGAACGAGCAAACCTGTCCTGGAACAAGGACAGCCAGGATGCTCCTTAGAAGCAAAGATGGCAAGACTTTGTCTCACCTGCTTTGAACATGCTGTCAGGAAGGACCAATCCCTGGAGAAGGACATCGTGTTTGGTAAAGCAGAGGGGCAGTGAGCAAGAGGAAGACCCGCAACAACACGGGTCCACTCGGTGGCTGCAACGAAGGCCTTGAGCGTAGGAGCCACGGTGAGGACGGCGCGGGGCCGGGAAGTGTTTGGCAGTTGTACACGGGGTCTCTGTGAGTTGGAATGGACTCGATGGCATCTGACAACGACGACTTCAACTGCCCAAAGGGATGTGCAGATAGAGGGCAATCCCCACCCAATTGCCATCATCGCTTTTTAAAGAGATGGGAAAACCCAGTCACCAAACGTGTACGAAAAGGACAGAAACTCTGGATAGGCAAAGCATTCCTTAAGGAAAACGCGGCACGAAACTTCTAACTTACTCATCTTAAAGCCATGGTCGTCACCACAGGCTGGCCCCGGGGCAAGGACGGAAACATGAGCCCAGGGACCAGGTGTGAAAACCAGAAGTTCTTTGACAAAGAACCCAAACTCATTAAATGGGAAAGAGATGGTCTTTTACCAAATGGTACTGGCAAAACTGCACATTCATTTTCAGAAGAGGAAGCGGGCCCCATCTATCTTACCACACGCATGATGGTACAGCAAGCATCGATAAGGAAAAAGTATGCGTCCGAGAACCACCTCCTCACCAGGGATCCGCCTGGAGGACATTATGCTGAGAGCAGTTATTCCATCACAAAAGGTAGGAGACCATTCTTCCAGAAAGCCAAGAAATGTTCACACACAGAAGAATGGGTTCTTGAGAGGGGAAGGGAGGGTAAATCACTAACTAAAGGAGCGACACATACTAAGAGAGGTAAAGGAAAACAAGATACAATAAGTGGGAGGGCAGGAAAGATGACCAAGGCATCGGGAGACCCTGGAAGGTGTATCAGAGTTCAAGGCCATGAAGCTTATACTGTTTTAGGAGGCAACGACAGAAAGGATTGCTTCCAGGGCTCCAGCTGAGAGATGCATGGTTTTACTCCAATGAGTTCATGGCTATAAGGGGGAGGGGGCAAGACAAAGACTTTCACACCAAAAAGAACAGAGTTTGGAGGTCGCCAAAAGGGGAGGGCACTGGAGGGAAGATGGACCACTAGGGTAGAAGGCTGGCAAGCATGACCTTGGGTGCTGGTGACGGCAAAGGAGGGAGGGGGAGATGAGCTCTTGTGCATGTGTTGGTGGGGGCGGGCAGTTCCGGCAAGTAGTTCACACACTTGAATACAAAACTGGGGACCTGAAATGTGAAACCCCCATTTAAGTCACCATGCAATAGCATTCTTCTTTCAAGGCTCTTGCCTCCAAAATCCGTGAATGGTTTTAGACAAGGCCTTTCAGTAGTACACTTGTCTTAACTCTGTCAGGCTACCTGAAGAAGAAGAAGAAGAAGAAAAAGAAGAAGAAGAAGGAGGAGGAGGAGGAGGAGGAGGAGGAGGAGGAGGAGGAGAAGGAGAAAAGTCTAGTCGAAACAGTGGCTTCTGCAGGGATCTACAGGATCAGTTAAATTCAGGGCAGCAGGTCAGCACAGAAGGCCGTGGTGACTCGTTCCTTTGGGGGGTTCCAGAGAAGCATCCTTGATAGATGTTCTTGATGGGGGTAGGACATCACAGAGGCTTCAAGAAATTGAAAACTGCCTGGTTGCGAGAAAAGATGAGAAAGTCGTTCTGCCAATGCCACCCCCCCCCCCGCCCCCATCATTCCTTGACGGTAACAGAGACTCGCCTAAAGAATAAAGAATTAATATAGAATGTCGTTGAGAAACCTTACCCTCTCCAGCCTTCAGGCCTGATCCTTCCCCTTCAAACTTCTTCTTGTTCCCAAAACGCCAAGGACTTCCAGTAGAATGGGTTTTGAGGTCGTCCACACTGCCATCCTGGCGTGGTTCAAATGGAAGCATGCGGCGTCTTTGGAGGAAGGGTTGGGGAGATGGAAACGTAATTTTCAGAAGTGTGTCCACCTAGATGGGGGGCATGTCAGGAGACACTGGCTTCCCATTAGACAGTTTTGTCTAATTAAGGCTCCTGTGATTTTGTCTTTACTTGCCCTCATAAACACAATCATGCAGGGAGAGTCTTAATAATCATCGACAAGTGGCCACACGGGCAGAAATGCAATCTGGACAGGTGCTTGGAAGGAGAGCGGACTGGCACCTGTGAATACACAGAGTTCGGCCGAGGCTATTTGACATATGCTGCAAATGTGCTCATGAATATGGAGATAGCACACAGAGGCACAAGTATGGGAATGGACCGAACATCAAAGCACGAATAAAAGGAATGCAGCTTTCTCAGCTATTACCAAATATCTTGAAGGAATGGGTCACTGGGCCTGGGGGCTCTGCAGCATGGACCTTGGGAACTCTCAAAAACTCACTGACATCAATTCAATGCCGACCCACAGCGACCCCGCAGGACAGGGTAGAACTGAGTCCATGTTGACCCACAGCGACCCCGCAGGACAGGGTAGATATGCCCTGGAAGGTTTCTGAGACTGTAACTCTTACTGGAGTCGAAAGCCTCATTTGCCTCCCTTGGAAGGAGCTGGTCATTTTGAACTGCTGATTTTGGGGTTGCCAGGTAAGGTAAGTAGTTTATGAAGCCAACCTGGCTGGTAAACACATGTGGGATTAATTGAAGGGCGGAGAGATAGATGGTTCGACGAGCCTTGTCTTTTTTGTCTCTTGCTCTTTGATCATCAGATCAGTGTGGGGCTGCCTTGCTCATTCTGCGCCTCAGTTTGCAAGCTACACTACCTGTGGGACACCTAACCCGCAGACTGTGTCGCTGTAATTTTAGGTTCCTTCAAGACCTGCTTCACCACACCATTGGAATTTACATCTCTTGAGCTGGGGACTGTCATCTGGCTGACTGTTGGTGACCTGCCTTGCTGTTTGCTGCCTGTGCCTGGATAGCCTGAATTGCTCTACAGAGGACTACCTGGCGGCCCTCAAGACTTGAAGGACGGCCAGTGTCTCACAACTGTCTCATGGGAGTGTGTTGCACTGAGCCATTTGTACTGCTTTATGATTTAATTAACCGTTTATTTCTTATGTTATACATCTATCTATCTGTATATATATATATATATATATATATATATATATATATATATATATAAAATTATTAGCATTCTGGTTTTGTTTCTCTAGAGAACCCTCTCTAACACCCCAGACCAACACATAGCCAGCACAACACAAGGGCTGGGGGAATGTGCAGGCCAATTGTCACAACGGATCCCTCAGAGAGAATGCCCTGCATCTTCCCCTGGTGATTAGTGACTGGAGTCTTAACAACTGTAAGCAGATGCAAACATTGATGTCAAGTGAAGAAAATTAAAAACATGTACGAAACAGTTAGGCCGCAGAATGAATGGACCACATGAGCATCAATCTCCACAACTCTGAGACCAGAATACCCAGATGGTGCCTGGCTACCACGACCAACTGCTCTGAAAGGGATCCCACTGGGAGATCCTACAGAGAGGGAGAGACGCGTGGGAAACAGTGCAAAGCGATAAAAAGACCAGACTTATTGAGCAGATGAAGGTGTTGGGGAACACTACCAACCTATGGCCCTTAGAAACCTTTAAGGTCTGGCATTGAATTCGCCCCCAGGGCTCACCTTTCAGCCAAACAATAGGCAGGTCAGGGAAGGGGAGGCTATCGAGTAACCTTGTCCAGTATAATCAACCACAGTACTGAGATGCAAAGGGCAACAGTGCCCAAGGGCCAAGTTCAGAAGGCAAGGAGGCCTGGGAAGGAAGGAGGAATGCTAGGAGGGAATGGAAAAGGGAGGGGGCGTTGGAGGAGGGGGGGGTCATTGTGGGGAGGGCCATCCAGGACAGGACAGGAAGTGTGTGAGCTGCTGCGTGAAGAAGGTTTGGCTCGGGAAGTTTACAGGGAGCAAACCTGAGCAGTCTGCGACTGTGCCCCATAAATCCTGGAAGCAAACTCCGCATGCGCGGGGATGTGAAAACACAGTGTCCCCAGTTAAACATCGAGAGATAGCCACGGCCACGCACAAGATGGAAAGGACATACTGGAGACGGACAGGCAGAGGGAGGGATGGGTGGATGTGGGCGACGTGGAAGTGGAAGCTCTCCGGAAGTGCAGTGAGAAGGAAGGAGAGTCCGCGGGGGAGCGAGCTGGGGGGCAGCTCTGAGAGGGCCCAGAGCTGCGTGACTGGAGTCCCTGGGGAACAGCACGGGGAGAGGAGCCCTTTGGAAGAAAGAGTGGCTCAACAATCGAAGTCGGGGAGTCTGGGAAAGTCTGGGTGACTGTCCCAGAAGCGCGGTCCCACCTGCAGTGCATGATCCTTTGCCAGGGAGAATGGCACTGGGTCAGTGGGTGGACCCTGAAGGGGGTCTCTGGGTGGAAGGCGCCACGTTTGCAAGTTCTCTGTGAAAACTGGAAGGGGTTCCAGATAAAAAGCTAAGAAAACAGGAAACAATGGATGGCCCTGCTGGGACAGAATTCTGATGAAAGGGCTGTCGTGTGTGCGGCTGGCAACTCAGAAAGGAAGGTCGTTTCCACTCCGCCCCAGTGGCCTTTCTGCAGCCCAAGGGAACCCTCCGGCCATGATATTCCACTGAGGCCCAGGGACCAAAGGGGCACTACAGCCCCATTAGGAAGCTGGCTGGGCCACCAGGTCACAGGTTAGTAATCAGGGAAGAAGGCATTTGGGGGGCAAAGAGCCTCCGGGGTCACCGTTTTGCATATGGTTGTTAATAATGCAACATGGAGTCTATTAAACCGAGTAAAAAGTAACTTTGGCCTGTGGGAAAGACCCATTATGCAAATTCAGGCAGAAGCAAGCTCTTTAAAATGCACATATTTAACTAAATCATCCAGGGTTTTGGTCATTAGTTTCTTTTTAAAATGTTCCTCGGAAAGTATTGTTTCCAACCTTGGGCCTGGTGCAGAGAGCTTGAGGGTTGCACCTCAGCAGGCCAGGGTACCGGCTCCAGATGCTGCGTCCTAGGAGATGCTCCTAGGGGTGCCCTCTTAGTTCCCTGAACCCCACTCTTCTCACCAGTAAAAAGACGTTTTCAGGCCTAGTGAATAATCTCATGAAATTCTGAATCAGCCAAGAGGCCCCAGGTCGGAACTGTCCAGAGACTAGACGTGTGGTGCTGGATCTCTTTGCCGCCAAGACCCTGGCATAATCATGCCCTCACTGAAGTGCACCTTGGGAATCCACCTGTACCATCCTATTTGTGGGCGGCAGGGTGTCTCCCTGCAACCATGGAAACCGCCTCCGAAAAGCAATTAGTGCACAGGTGTGTGCTTCAGATCAGCGGCATTTTTAATTTATTTATAACTGTAAAAGCAATTAGTCTACATAATGAACTAATCACTTACTGGCATTCCAGGGTTCTTTGGGATCAAAGAGCGCTGCTGGCCTGGTGGTGACTGCTCTGGTTGACCAACTGAGACTCAAAGGTCGGCGGTTCAAACCCATCACCTGCTCCAAGGAAGAAAGCTGAGGTAGTCTGTGTCTGTGATGATTTGCAGCCTTGAGGACCAACCCTATGGGGGCCATCCTGCCCTGCCCTATAGGGCCGCTCCGAGGTGGAATCGACTTGATGGCAGTGGGCTTGCTTTAGGGATGTTATTCATTGTGATATTGTCATGTAACACGCATATACCCAGCAAAATCTAACTCTCTAAATACCTGTAATTAAATAAACTCCAGTTTCACTTCGTTTACATTGAGTGCGACTATCAAAGTAGATATGGAAATAACCCTGTCCCACCCACTCCCATCTGCTGGGTTTGCTCCTTTAGAGAACTGTCCGTCGAGGTAGAACTTATCCCCCCTGCACTCGGAGGTCTGTTTGGATTTGGGTAAGAGCTAGCCTTATAAATGTGGCATCTGATCTCGTTGAAATCACATGCCAGGCTATCTATGTATCATCATGAATTTGCGAACGGGGAACCAGGCCACCAAGCAGAAAACACAACCCGGTGAAATGTAATTACCGCCCACCCAAGAAGCATCACTGCCATTGTTTAACCTCTGTAGCTATCCTAAGAGGGAGAAATTATCTCTGAAATGCAGATGAGAAAACACAGTGTGCGAGATATTAAATAGCTCCCCCAGATTTATCCACAGTAGGACACACCCTCCTCTGCCTGCATCCAGATCCCAGACTTCTGCAAGGATCCCTTAGCAACCTCCAGCTGCCCAGGGGAGCTGCCTCCCCCAAGCTGTCCTTTCTGTATGAGATGCTTGGACTTGGGCTCCTTCTTTGGGATTCTGTTCCTGTTCTTTCCTGACTCACTCACTCCTTCAAACGGGGCAGGGTCCGGGGATATTACTCCTTGTGCCCCTGGGCAACAGTGCTGGTGTTACTATGGTTAAGTGGTGAACTGCTAACTGAAGGACCTACAGGTCAAGTCCCCCAGCTGCTCCCCAAACACCTAGCTTCTGTGAAGATGTCCAACCTTGCAAACCCTCTGGTGCCACTGTTGTTGGGTTCCATCGAGTCAGCTCCAGCCCACGGCTACCCTGTGTGCAACAGGCCCAAACACTGCCCGCTCCTGCGCCAGCCACACACTTGTTCCCCTGCCTGAGCCCATGGTTGCAGCCACGGTGTCCACCCGTCTCATCCAGGGCCTTCCTCGTCCACCACCATTCCACTTGACCAAGCGTGAAGTCCTTCCCCGGGAGCTGGTATCTCCTGACAACATGCCCAGAGTATGTAAGATGAAGTCTCGCCATCCTTGCCTCTAAGGAGCACTCTGGCTTTACTTCCTCCAATACACATCGGTTTGTCCTTTGAGCAGTCCATGGTGCTTTCAATGTTCTACTCCAGCACCGCCATGCAAATGCATCGGTTCTTCTACAGCAGTACGAAAATTGACAGACAGGTGGTGGTGGTGGAAACCATGTGCCATGGTTCTACTCTATCCTGTAAGGTCGCTGACATGACAACAGCACGTTTGGGGTTTCACTTGGTGCCACTGGGCTTAATGGTAGTACTGGTGTCATCCTTCCTGATATCCAATCCCTGCCTGCACACCTATCTCACTGCGTCTGAATTCACAGACCAGACTCTCACTTACTGCCTGTGTTGGACAGGGTTCTCTACACACACAAAAATATATAGACATAGATATATACAGCCTGAAGGAATATAACAGCTAATAAGTCCATACAGCAGGATAGAAGGCTCAGTTCTACTCACTTCCATGGAATAGTTAATAGAATGGAAGTCCTTGAACTCATGAGGGCTGCCAGGTCCAAGGTCAAGGAAGCAGACGGCTGAGGCTTCCCTAGAGCAATGTAGGCAGCGTCTGCTGCAGGCAACAGACAGCTGGGCAGGTCACCAACAGTCAGCAGCTTAGCGAAGCAAGCCCAGATGGAATATCAAATTGAAGCAATGCCAGACAACAGGATCCAACAGTCTTAAGTTCAAGAGATTTATACACCAGCAGTGTGGCTAAGCAGATCTCAAAGGAACCTCAAGTTCTAGTGACAGGATCCACGAGTTGGCTATCCCACAGGTAGTGTAGCTCACAAGTTGAGTCAGAGAACTAGCTAGAACAGCAGCACACTGGTTCAATCACCAGAGAGCAAGAGAAAGGGGGTCAGGGCTTGCCTAGCCATTTATCTCTTTGCCCTCCAATCAAACTGTGACCTTATTAATCCAACATGGTTTTATTGACCAGGTTGGCACAATAAACCTACTTATCACACCACCCTTCCTCCTTCAAATCCCGTACCCATCCTCCAACCACTCCCCTTTATTCGGCAAAAGTGTTCACCCCTACTGGCTGCAACTCTCTTCAGCTATTGCTGTCCATATTCTTGGTGGTCAGGTTTGCCTACAGGCGTCCACCTTGTCAACACCTCCTCAAGCCCTTGCTCCTCGGCCTCTCTCCCTCACCATTCTCACGGTCTTTCTGTAGACTCTCGGTTCCCACACTTGACTGACTATTGGAGTCATCTGGGCCTCTGGTGCAACCACAGATCCCCGGGGCCCTCCCTGGACATTCTAATTCATTGGGTGACAAATGGAGCTATTAGCCAATTGGAAGAAGGAAGACCAGAGTGCTTGTTAGAGGCAAGGATGGCAAGACCTCGTCTCACATACTTTGGACATGTTGTCAAGAGAGACCAGTCTCTGGAGAAGGACATCATGTTTGGCAGCGTGGAAGAATGGCAAGAAAAAGGAAGGCCCTTGACAAGAAGGGTTGACACCGTGGCTGCATCAATGGGAACCAAGGCTCGGCTCCAGGCCTTGCCGTGACCAACACGCAATTACACAATACGTCCTGTTCTGAAGGCAGAGGCTCTGAGTCTGTTTGCTCATTATCCAAAATCTGACTGTTTTTAACCCCACTGGGACCTTGATCCTTAGAACTAATTCCTTTTGCCTGTCCTCACTCCCTCAAACCTCTGCTTCCTTCCTTACCCGCCACCTGTTTCTTGGCTCTCTCTCAGAGGGCCTTTTTCACACCATCATTCACCATCATTCTCAGCAGGACCAAACCACATCTCTGATTGCAGCCGACCGACAACCTGGATGTGCGTGCCCACACCTGCACAGATTGATGCACCTGAAAAAAAATGTTGTAGATCCCACTTTATGTCCTTGCACCCTAACGTTAAGCGGTCCTTTACTGCTGGCACGTGATTTTGTAGTCTGTTCCCTCTCTCACATTCCT
Organism: Tenrec ecaudatus; assembly: GCF_050624435.1. NCBI lineage: Eukaryota > Metazoa > Chordata > Mammalia > Afrosoricida > Tenrecidae > Tenrec > Tenrec ecaudatus. Next base: position 3,598,086 of record NC_134535.1, read on the forward strand.
ACACATTTATGCTTATCTGTTCCTTCTCAAACACCCAGGGGCCCCTGGGCAGCCCCCTCTTTCAGCTGGTGCCTTACTCTGAATCTCACTGAGAAAGAGGAGCAAACAGACGTGGCCTGAAAAAGCTCTTCCTTGCCAATCTTCCCATTTCCAGCGTCCATGGCTGTTCACAGGCCCTTATCTCCTGCTCCTGTGGGCTGACTCTCCTTGCTAGTACCTCAGGCGAAAGACTGCGCTTGCTCATTGTGCTCCATGTAAACCCTGTGAATGCCCCATCTTGCTCCTGCATAGCCGTATATTCTCATTCGGCTGAGTCATTCCCATTAGCTTAATACACCTGTGCTATTGTCTTAGCTGCACTTAAGCTCCACTTGACTCTGTCACCTTCCAGCTTCACGTATCTATGAATGTACTGAGTGGGAGATGTATACACAGCTGTATCGCTATCTGGAGCCCTCATGGTGCAGTGGTTCTGTGTTGGACTGCTAACCACAAGGTCAGCAGTTCAGAACCACCAGCCGCTCCACCAGAGAAAGATGAGGCTCTCTACTCTGCTAAAGAGTTACAGTCTTGGAAACTCACAGGGGCACTTCTGCCCTGTTCTATGAGGTCACTAAAGGTCAGAATCAACCTGATGGCAGTGGGATTAATAGATATAGATCGATCTATCTAGATTGATAGAGTCAATCTCCTACTCAGTGTATTCCCTTCATCTGCTTCTGAGACATACTACAACTTGATTTCTCTCCTACCTTAGCAGGCTCTATTACTACCTCTTCCTCATCTCTCTGGACTCTCACAGGGGGGGTGCTTGGGCTCGTTCCTTGAGCCCCTGCTCTTTTCTAGTTACACGTATTCCTTATTAAACTCACTGATGAACTGATACAATTAAATAGCTTTAACTTCTATCAATATTCTCATGGGTCCCATTTTAATTGGTTCAGCTTTGTGTGTCCAAGAGCCTACTTAACAACACCATAAATTTGTAGATGTTTTATCGGCACTTGATCCACATATCATACAATTCAATAGTTCAATCATACCAAGAAGGGTTGTACAATCATTACAATAGTCAATTGAAGAACATTTTTTCCACCTTGTATTCATTGTTATTTGTGTAATTGTTATTTTTAGCTGTGACTAACATATAAACAGGACATTGTCCAATTCAACAACTTCTACATGTGTAATTCAGTGGTCTTGATTATACTCTGCATGCTGTACAACCATTTATTGACATCCTTCTCAAAATTATTCCACTACCATTTACATAAACTCAATGCCCCCTTGGGTATCTGTAAGGTGTATCAAAAGTTGCCATTGCAACTTAAAACTCACAGCTGTCAAGTTGATTCCAACCCATGACAATGCTCTAGGACGGAGCAGAACAGGCCCGCAGAGCTTCTAGAACCGTGCAGCTTACAGATGCTGCCATATTTGCCTTTCTCCCACAGAGCAACTCGTGAGTTCGAACCACTAACCTCTAGGTTAGCATCTGATCATCAAAGCGATCCCCAACTCACAGTGACTCTTGCACAGAGCAAGAAAACTGCCCAGTCCTGTGACTTCCCTACGATCCGATTCCATTGGGGATCTAACCAACCAGGCTAAAGCCACAGTTTTCATTGGCTGAATTTTCTAGGTTTGGTTGTTTTCTTTTGGCTGAGTTTTGGTCCATGTTAGTCTGAGAGATCCACTGGAATCGGTTCAGCATCTCAGGAACACACCCAGCCTCCACTGATCGATAGGTACTGGCTGAGCATGAGATACATTGGCCTGGAATAAAGCCCAGTTCTCCCGCATAGAAAGTGAGGAGTCTACCACTAAATCACTCCAACATCTCAAAGGTCACATGTACAAGTTTTGATATCCATCATTCTCAAACCTGTGACAGGAGCCCCGTGACAGGAGATGATAACTTTTTTTCTGCCAGTTCTCATCCTAAAACACTGAGGCATCTGCTTCATTCCTGTTCCGTCGAACTTCCAAACACCATGTCCAGAATGTGACCATTTCTTAGCAGGTAAGGATCTGGGCAATATGTGGTGATTTGGGTCTGGCTTTGCTTCTCTAGAGAACCCAGCAGGATACAGGTTGTTAACCAGAAGGTCAGAAGTTCAAATGCACCAGTGTCTCCATAGAAGAAAGAGGAGGCAATCTACTCTGGTAACGACGGGTACCCTCAGAAGCCCTAGGCAACAGTTCTAGTCTGTCCTGTGGGGCCATCGGGTCTCTACACCTTGGAATCGACTAGAGAGCAGTGGGTAGTAATCGCCAGTGACATGTGACATAATAAAATGTGCAAACCATGAATGAGATAGGGGTGCAGGGCAGCTTTTGTGGCTTCCTTTTGGGGGATTTGGTCCAGAGCTTTTATATATGAGGCCATACCAGAGTAGGATGGTTCCTAAATTGAATTCCTTCTGAGTGGCACAGGGAGATGGGCACACCCCAGAGAAGACGCGTTTGAAGCTGGAAGAACATAAGTCTACAAGTCCATGATCTCAACGGTGCTGGGTTTATTTATTAATCCAGGTGCGGAATCTGGTTAACACCCTCTCGTTCCATTCTTCCTTTGTAAGCTGACTCAAGTGCCATGATTGATTATAGAAATGTCACTCATCACTTACTTGATTCTCGGCCATGGCCATGGCCATTTGGGGCTGCATCCTTCCATAGCAGGTGACGTCAAACCTGTGGTCATGAGGTTTGTCAGAGCTAAGGACTACGTCAGCTGGACACTCTGGGTACAGGCAGGGGTGGAGTTCAACTTGTTGAGCAGTTCACGGGCTGATGACCCCTCCTTGGTGTCATAAGCCTTTCTGTACAAGAGGGAGCAGCCGGTGAGTGTGGAGCCCTCTCTGGCCCTTCATCTTCTGTCTGGGGCCTCTGTTTCCTGCTGCATTGCCTGCCGATCCCAGGGACATCCGTGGACTACCAGCAGTGGATTCATTTGGCCGGCTGCAGACTCTGTATCCACCAGCCTGTGCGCCTTGCCATGTCTGCCGCCTCCTCCTGCCCCCGGCTCATCAGCTTCATGAGTCAGAGCAGCCTGACTTGCGCTGGACTGGACTTACCCATCTCTACAGCGACGCATGCCATTTTCTGAGCTAGCCTTCTTTCCAAGGACAACCCATACAAGCGTCGCTGCTTTGGCTTCTTGGCAGAAGGCCCCCAAACTCAGAGTTCCTTGTGACGCATAAGCACCCTTTCTAGACAGAGAGGGACTGCTCCGTATGTTTCCAAGACTATCCGCCTGGTAGATACAGAGGGCCACCCCCTTCTCTAGCAGAGTGGCCAGTGGGCTTAAAACGCCGGCCTTTGGGTTAGCAGCTAAGCACTGACCCACTGCAACACCTGGATGGTTTGCATCCATGCCTGCTGCATAGATGACAAAAATAAGGCCCTGAGTCACCAAGGGGTTGGCCTCAGGCCACCCCATCAGTGATTAGAAAGCTGGGCTTAGAACCACAGATTCCCAGTGTTGGGGCCCCAGTGAACTGGGCGAATGAAGACATTCCAACTTAAGGCTGTAGCTCCATCCAGCACCTTCTGGATGAAATGGGCAGTCTTCGATGCTGCCTCTGACTTCCGCAGCCCCAGTCCCTGTCTGCAGTTGCAGGATGATGTACGGTCCGGAGACGTGGAGCCCCTCCTTCCCCCGAATCTCCCCATTACCAGGGAAGGTTAGATTAATGCAGTGCCCGCGTCAGTGTGCCCAATCTTTCTTCCCCCACTGGCTCAGAGCCTCGCCACCTGCCCCGCGAGCGCGCTAAACGCCTTTTACAGCTTCATAATCGGCCTGCTTTGTGCACTCCGCTCACCTCGTTATTTAAACTCCAATAAAAAGTAAAATAAAAAAAGTTAATGGTCTAAAACTTGCTTTTTGGAACAACCTAAGCGGACACTTTACTCATAAATGTAAGTGGGGAAACGGGATTCCATTGCTTCTGTTATGAGACAAATAAATATCTTCCCAAGGCACCACAGCCATCGAGCGGGACCCCCGGGCCGGCACTGCCCCGCACTCGGGGCTCCGGGGGGACCCTCAGCTGCTCCGGGCTGTGGGGCTGCCCGCCGCTCCGCAGGAGCCTGTCTCCTCTGAGGTAGACGACACGTAAGGAGGCTGTGATGGATTCCAGGCAGCCTGACCCCTGTCCTGGGGAGAGATGGTGATCCTTCACTCCCTTAATCAGCAAGCTGGGGCAGTGCCTACCACACACCAGGGAAAGACAGCTGGGGACGAGACGCTGCTCCTGCCTCCAGGATCTCACAGGTAAACAGAGAGCGCAAACACAGCTCAGTCAGCTAGGAGGACAGAGGCAGGAGTGATGCCACCGGGCTTCTTGTGCATTCACAGAAGGCTCCCTGGAGGAGAGCTGATCAGGTCTTGGAAAGCAAACAGAGTGCGGCCGGCTGAAGGAGAGACCCAGGTGTGCTTCCACAGGTGAGCAGATCAACCATCTAGGTGTGGGTACATCCTACAAGGACATTTATCTGGCCCTCAAGCGAGATGAAGCCTTGCCCCACGCCATGTGTGAGCTGCCCCACTCTCAAAGCAGTCAGGCACAGAGGAGGAAACGCTCTGTGATCTCAGCAACATGGAATAGGGAGAGAGACACACAGGAGCGCCCAGGAGTGATCCCCGGGGCCAGGCGGAGGGAGTCCCAGAGGTGGCTGTTTAATGGGCACTGAGTTCGGGGAAACAGATCGCCATGGTGACGGTAGCACACACGGCGAGTGTAGTGAATGCCACTGAGTGACCAACTTAGCAAAGAGGCTGCGTTCAACGGTTTTATTATATGCGCATTTCCCAGGGACTCATGGGGTTGTCTGATTCACAGAGCCCATGCCAATGCCCGTCCATGTCTGCTCACTCACACCATTTCATTTCCGAACTGCCTATTTCCCTAGAGCCATACTTCATCCATCCCATGTTCTTAATATTAATCAGCACCTGGTTTGTTTTTGGGGTTTTGTGTGTGTGTCATTTTGAGTCCTGACCAATCAGCATATGAAGCTCCTGAAAGTTTTGCTCAAACCAAAGTCAAGTCTGCTTGGAGGAGGGGGCAGCGCTTCCTCAGTAATAGTCTGAGTTCCTTCTGATCTGAGGGGTCATCTCGAACAACGTCCACGCTCTTCATAAAGTTGTCAACGGTCTGGCTTGTCTTCACCTAGAAGCTCCGCCGACACTTGTTGGCCACAAGTGACCCTGCCAGTAGTAGCGGTGACACAGTCTTCAGTGGGATGACAACGTGGAAACCCCCACAGTACGGGACACTGACTAGGAGTGCTGGCACATCAACCACCTACGAGGTACAGATGCCACAGCCTAGTTTGCTGAAAGAGAGGAGGGCTGGAAACACCTGCTGATGGAGATCAAAGACCAATGGAAAGACAGCCAAGCTCCTCAGAGCTGGACCATTAGGTGACATCCTGAGACGCTGCACAAAAATCGAGGCTGGCAGAGATTTCATTTTGCTTGGATCCATCATCAATATCCATGAAAGCAATAGTCAAAGCATCAAGGGTTGAATGAAAGGAGACAAAATGTGTATAAATTATTAAATGTAAAATGGATGCTCTGCTCCATAAATCTTCACCCAATTCACAATAAAAGTTAACAAAAGAAAGAAAGACAATGTATTTTATTGGGCAAATCTGCTTCCAAAGTCTCTGTAACGTGTCCAAGGGGGAGGCTGTCAGTGGAGGGCTAAGGCGCACCTGACCCAAGTTCAGTCTCTTCAATCACCTCCTATGCATGTGAAAGCTGGACACTGAACACGGCAGACCCGGAGACTCAATACAGCTGAATGCCGGTGTTGGCGACGAATACTGGAAATACTGTTGGCCGCCAGAAGGACAAAGAAATTTGTCTTGGAAGAAATACAACCAGAATGCTCCTTAGAACCAAAGATGGTGAGACTTCTTCTCGCGTACTGTGGGCGTGTCAGGAGAGACCAGACCATGGAGGAGGGCGAATTACTTGGTAGAGGGGCAGCAAAAGACAGGCAGCCCCTCAACGAGATGGCTTCACAACGTCGCTGCAACCGTGGGTTTCAGCACAGGAACAATAGTGAGGATGGTGCAGGACCGGGCGGCGTTCTCTACTATTGTGCACAGGGTCATTGTGGCAGGAACCGACTGGGCAGCACGTAACCACAACGAAAGAGTCATCACGTCATTGGGGCCTCTGATTTGTCAGAAGAAAACTGTGCTCCACCAGGTTGTCACAACTGATTTAGGGAGGTGAACTACCAGGCACGTCTTCTGAGGTGCCTTGGGTAGGCTTGAACCTCCACCCTTTCATCTAGCGATCGAGAGTGTTAGACACTTATGCAGCCTAGGCGTTTGCACACTCTCTCTCTTAGCTTTTTACATTTGCTGCAAGTAAACAGGAGAAAGAGGGAGAGAGCATATTCCAAACCCACAGAAGAGCCTGGTCAGCCTTGGGGTGGCATGAGGGGTGCGGGGGTGGGCTGGAAACCACGGCAAGTGTATGACCTAGGGAAGCAATGGATGGAGCCTGGGACACGAGCAGCCTGAGCAGAACCTGGAAAGGAAGGTGGACCAATCACAGAGGCTGGAAGACCTGCTTGGCACACGGGACTTTTCAGCACCTATGTCACTGATAGGAACAGCCATGGTGTGGACCCGAGGGTGACTAAAGGCCCCACATTGGTCACTATAGGAAAATACCCACCTTACGTCTCCCCACACTCCACCCTGCAAGACGGGGTGCCCTTGCTTGCCCTCCACTCCACCTGAAAGAGGGGATGCCCAACTTCTCCCCACACTCCACCCTGCAAGATGGGGTGCCCTTGCTTGCCCTCCACTCCACCTGAAAGAGGGGATGCCCAACTTCTCCCCACACTCCACCCTGCAAGACGGGGTGCCCTTGCTTGCCCTACACTCCACCTGAAAGAGGGGATGCCCAACTTCTCCCCACACTCCACCCTGCAAGACGGGGTGCCCTTGCTTGCCCTACACTCCACCTGAAAGAGGGGATGCCCAACTTCTCCCCACACTCCACCCTGCAAGACGGGGTGCCCTTGCTTGCCCTACACTGCACCTGAAAGAGGGGGATGCAAACAGAACAAAGATACCAGGTGTGGTTTCCCTCCAGCCCCCAGGATGCAAATCCTACACCCCACAGCATGCAGGGCTGGGAAGAGGGACAGAGGGGAGTCATGCACACAGAAGCATGTGGCAGCATTTGCATCTACCTGCCTCAACAGGAGGCCCGAGGCCTTCACAGTCACCCGCTCCTGGGCAATTCTGAGCAAGCCCTCTTCTTCCTCAAGACAGGTGTGACCCAGAGGGTGTGCTCGGTGGACGTGTAGGGACAGTGACTTAATGAACTCATTTCTGTGATGAACACATGGGCACAAAGTGAGTATTCTTCGTGGCTGTCGGGAGTAGGAATGAACGGGTAGGAAGGAGTTTGTGTTTAGGGGCCACTACGTTGGTGTGGTGGTTCATGATCTGGTGTCAACTTGAGGCTATTAAGAGTAAAGGGGCGGAGGTTAGCCTGTCAATCAGGCCACAGCTTGATGGCCTCATTTGGAGGTTCTATGGAGATAAATAGCTCACTGGGGGCCTGTGTTAGCCTGGATTGACTAGCGTAACAAATCCAGAGTCACTGATTTGTGTGTAAGAGAGAACTTTATATCAAAGAGCAATTGTACATTAAGGAAACATCCCAACCCAGTACAAATCAAGTCCGTAAGTCTGGTATTAGCCCTATGTCCTATACCAATCTACAAATTCCTCTTCGGACTCACACAACACATGCAATGATGCTGACTACAGGAAGATCACAGGCCAGTGGGTGGAAAGTCTTGTGGAACCAGTGGTGGTGGAAGCATCTCAGCGCTGGCAGGGGACTCCATGTGGCTCCTTCGGCTCCAGGGCTCTAGCATAGCGATATGTGTCTGGTCAGCAGGAATGTCTCACAGGGAGCGAGTGTGTGTCCTGCCTCCAGTGAGCTGTTTGTCTCTTTGGCACCTCCAAATGAGGTCATCAAGCTGCGACCTGATTGACAGGCTAAACTCAACCCCTTCATTCTTAATAGTCTCATGTTGACAACAGATTATGTACCTAACACAAGACCAGAACAAGACTGCCTTGTCTTCCTGCTGACAAGACGCATGGAGCTATGCTGGAGTCCTGGAGCTGAAGGAGCTACATAGAAACCCTTGCCAGCGTTAGATGCTTCCACCGCCACTGAATCCACAAGACTTTCTACCCACTGGCCTGTGATCTTCCGCATTCAGCATCATTGCATGGCTATGTCAGTCAGAAGAAGAATTTCTAGACTGATATCA